>NC_073698.1:16725000-17350000 GCF_023634085.1 Falco cherrug | reverse complement strand
AGACTGAAACCAGGGATATATTTGTCAATATCTATAGCTGAACATTATGGTCAATTTACCTTTTTTCCCTTCTAACATCCAGTAAAGCATAGAGATCAGTAAAATTTTGCTGCTGCCTGGGCTCTGCTGATATTACATGTTTGCCAGGATGTTCATTCTTTTGTGAAATAAAAGCACTGAGCAACTGAATCCTTCTCAGGTCTGATTTTTTTCAGTGAGTTTCAAAATACAGAGAATCTACAATGTTTCTAATGAAGTTAACTACTATTTTTTTTCCTTTCTTTTTTCAGCTGGAGAACATTTTTGATGTTAGATTATAACCAAGAATGCAGTTAGCATGCATAAAACCTGCAGTGAGGTGTTTTTTTTTTAATTATCCTTGGATCTTGTATTTGTGTATCTCTTGTATATCAATTTGCTGCTCCCACACTAAATTGGATTTAGTCTGCTTAAAAGTTTTAAGTTTACCATTGTAAAGTACTCATTTAAATTGATGCCTTTTTTTATATTGGATCCATCTATCTCAGATTGGTATGTATGGGGTTTTTAACAGTTGAAGTATTGCAGTGGTTTGGTATTCATTTTGACTGAAACGGTCTTCCATACTACTTAGAAGTGGCTTTAAATAAAAGCACATATAAGCTACTTAGTCTGAAATTCATGTGCAAAGGGTGCAGAAATGGCATCAGTACAAAGAGAGGGAGCCCTGTGTTCTCTTATATTCTTCCAGAACTTAAAATTGTGATCTCCAAACCTCTCCATAGATAAAACAGTTACAGCAATAAAAAATAACCTTCCAGCACCCCAAGGTCTTTGCCCCACACCTAGCAAAAGGCATTTGTAGACATGTACAAGGCATCCAACAGTGTTCACTATGTTAAAAGCTTATATTGAACAATTAAGGGATTCATAGACCAAATTTGAGAGCTGCAGTGTAACCATATGCAGAAACAGAAGAAAATTGCATATGTATGTTCCACAGATCCAGGGAATTCACCATGGACTTGCACAGTTTGTATATAAAGTTGACCATATGGTAGGGCTTTTCTCACTGTCATCAACAGCAAGGAAGCAAAGACTGGATTTAATGAATAAAACACACATGAATTACACATAACTATTAAACATAAATTACGCATAAATTCAAGACAGTTCACATGAGCAAAGGAGGGCCAAGAATTTTTGTTGGAGGAAGCTGGTATATACCAAGGTTTTTCACCTGGGATAATAGCCTCAGTAATAGCGGAGTAACAGAAGGGGAAGAAAGTAGAGCTATTTAGAATTATGTGCACAGCTACCCTAGGAAATCATATGCTTCCTAGTTCAAATTATTCTAATGGACACTAATCATATTTAGTGGTTTTGTACTTCACAATAAAAGAAGGATACTCAATGAGGTATAATTAGCACTAATTATTTTTGCAGACTGGCAGAGATTCAAACTGTTGGTGACCTTCACTGTTGATCATTTTTTCACCTACTTGCACCTGAATTTAGTTTGAATTAGCTTGTAAGACATTTAGGGCACACTTGCATCTTATTTCCAAGCACTGTCAAAATACTGGTAATAATGTAAATTGAAGCCTAGTTGATACATAGGCCCTAGTAAGAAATATCCCTGTATAATATATTGCCAGCAATGTGGCATAGTCTTGGTCCCCTGCTCCTTACTATTTTCCTTTTAATTTTTTTATGATATTCTGTATATAAAGGGCAAATATGTCAGTAAAACTATTGTTACCTGTAAGCAAGCTGGTAAGTTTGTAACCATTCAACATTTAGTTTCTATTTGTTTTCAGGAAGTTCTCTGCCAGACTTGTTGACTGAAATTGGAAAATAACATTTTAAAGGAGATTTGTATGTTCATTGTCACAATTACGATCACTAGAAGCTGTATTAACAAAATAACCTGTCTGTCCAGTGAATACAGCGGTACAAATACTGAATATAGCCCAGAACCTGGGTTTGAAAGGATTGAGCAAGGAATTGTTAAAAAATACGAAAATAAAACATGTACACATCAGGTTAGGCGTAACAAAGGTAGCAAACTTCGGAAGGAATGATCTACCTGCAGGTAGCACCGTAAGCCCACACAAAGGTTACGGTACCAGGGGAATAGGCTGCAATACAAAGAGCAAGTGACAAGAGGCGTGACGTGCGGCCGAGCCAAGAGAGCCCACGCACAGGGAGCCCCACGTGTGTGCCTTGCGTGTGCGGCCCCTCACTAACGGCACGGTGACCCACGTAGGCAGCACGGTCCAAAAGATTGCCTGTTGTTGGGTTTCTTACCACGGCATCTCTACAAATGTTTTTTCGCTAATTTAATTACAAAACCCCGATACCCCTAAGCCACGCCGTTTAAGAAGAAACACAAATCGCTGTGCGTTAGCTCAGCCGCCGCAGGCCCACCGCCCGCGCTAGCTCCGGCGGCCGCCGCGGAAAAGCCCCCGGCGCACACCCGCGCCCCTCAGGCTGGGCGCCCGGCCGCTAGAAAGCCGAGCACCCCCCTCCCGCACACACCACCGCAGCCAAGCGCCAGCTCGGTGCCCCAACGGCCGAGCCGGGCCACCCCCTCAGGACTGGTAGGCGGGGCGGCAGCGCCAGGAGCACTTCATCTGGCTCCCCCGAGACACAGCGGGATCCCCGCCGCCGGAAGCTCATTGAGGGGAGAGGCGGGACTTTACATCCTCTAGCCAATCACCGGAAAGCGTCGGAAAGACAAGCAGCGACTATAGCCAATGCTCTCTGTGGGCTGTGCGCGGCGGCGGCCCTGCCGTGAGAGGAGCTGCCCCGCTCCAAGCGTATGTGGGGGATTCCGGCCCGCCTGGCGCATCAGGGCGGCCAGAGGGCGGGGCGGGGGAGAAGTGGCGGACGTGGACCGCCAATAGGCGTGAGGGAAGAGCTGACAGGCACGTGGCTCGCCCAATGGGAGGGCGGTGGCTGTTAAAAGGGCTGGCAACCCGGAGGGGCGAGTTGGGCGCAGGTGAGTAGTTCGCGCGGCTCCCCGGGGACCCGGGCAGGGCGGGGAGCGGGCCCGACCGGCCGCAGGGCGGGAGCAGCTGCAGCTGCTCCCCCCGTGGGGCCGCAGCCAGTGTGGGATGCGGGCAGCTGCTGGCCTCTTTGTAGGGGGAGAGCGGTGGGGCTCCGCCGCCGTCAGCCCCCGAGGGTGTTGAGGTGGTTGTCCGCCGTCGTCCTGCGGGGAGGCGCCCCGCCCCCCCATCCCCCCTCCCCGCCTCCCGGGAGGGGCGCAGGGCCCCGCCGGCAAGTAGCCCGCGGCCGACGGTAGCGGGCCCACCTGCTCCCCGGGGCTCGGCGCGGCGGGGGCCCCGGTACGTGGCCGCCCTCCCGGAGCAGGCCCGGCGGCGCTCGGTGCCGTGCTGGCCAAGGCAGCCGGCCGTGCTGTCCTTTGTTTGCTTCCTCGCCCTCCCCAAAGGGCTCCGTGCGCCTCCTGGCGGGGCCGGCCCGGCCCTGGGGGTGGGCCTGGCGGCACCCCCGCAGGACGCGGCTCCCTGCGCGGAGGTGAGGGTGCCACCTGCTCGTGGCCGTCGCTGTTTCAGGGTAAGGGGAGCATTCGACTGATGAATCTGTGGATTCAACAGCCGGGATCCCCAGCTGCGGTCCATCCTCGGTGCCTCCTCTTTGCATCGCTCGATGAGCCCTTCAGGTGTTGCCGGCCCCCCGTAGCGCTCCCCTGCCCCGGGCCGCGGCTCCGTGCGGGGCGGGGCCGCCCGCGGCAGCACCCGCCGCCTCCCGCGCTGGAGCCGCTCGTAGTACAAAAGCGTAAGTTGTTCCGAGGCGAGCTAGTCAGCCGTCATGAACAGGTACAAAGCTTTCCAGAAAGCCCTAGGCTTCAGTATCATGTGAAGATGCTCAGACTCTCAAATTCTGTTTAAAAAAAAAAAAAATGCATATAGCATGGCCTCCTGTTTTAAAGCTGTTCCGTTTTGTATTTTTCCCCCAATTGTAAGCTCTGGAAGTTAAAAAAAAAAACCGCCCCCAAAAAAGGCAAAGCATCAAGACTTCATACTTAAAAAAAAAATCGTGATTTTTCTAGAGGACAATTCAAATTTGATGCTTGCAACAATCCTTCATCCTGGGGAATTATTCAGAGGTGTTTGTTTTCTGGGGGTTTTTTGCTTGCTTGCCTATTTTGTGGGTGTTTTTTTTTTTTTTGGTTTGTGGGTTTTTGTTGGCCCAGCACGTGGTGTGAGCAAAGGAGATGTATGCATAGAGGCAGAATGTGAATGCCTCTGTCATTAAGTACATCAAAGTTGTTCAACGTATGTGTGCTCTGTATGTTTATGGAGTGTTCAGTTAAGGTTTGTGATACTTGTTTCGTTTCAACCCTGACCAATAGTTTGTGTTTCTTTAGCCCAGTGTTGAGGACCTTCTTGACTATAGGTTGCTTCTGGCCTGACAGGGTTGCATCAAACTATGTTTGGCAGCTCTGTGTTGCCTTTTGGAGAAGACCTTTGAAGTCTTTTTGTTACCATATGATCAGAATTGTTGCTTTTTTTCTCTAGCCAGCACTTTGCATTTCTACCCAAACTGTAAAAATACGCATTTTGCATTTACAGCTAGCACCACGCCATATGATGGGTGCGTGGCTGGTCACATAATGGGCTGTTTATGTCCTCTGTTATTTCCCAGGAACTTCTCTGTCACTTGACCAGACTGTAGCTATTTCCTGTCAGGTAACTGATGTCTCTGGTCATGTACCAGAAGTATTTTTGGTCATATAGTTGATGAAGGAATTTTTTTTCTTGCAGATGCCTTCTCTTACCTTCCTAGTGATGTAAGTGGCTCGATCTAACAAAATGGTTTTTTTTCCTTATCTCTACTCTTGCTTCCACATACTTTTTCTGAGTGAACTGAGTCCCATCTTCCCGGTTGGTGCACTCAGCAAGTAACACTTGCTGTGGAATGCTCTGCTGAAGACACTAAAATGTGTAGCGAGCTATGGTTCTGATTTCAGAAAAACTGTAGTGTTTGTCTACTGGGGTTTTTTTTCCAAATGTTGTATGCATTTCATGTTTTAGACTTCATATCAAAGCAAAACTTAAACATGCTCTATGTCATGTTTTTGTAAATTGTGCTTCTCAAAATGGTGATAGAGTTGGGGTTTTTTTTCCATCTAGAATGTGTACAAATCCTAGCTTATTACCAGTGTTGTCCCTTTTATACTTTGTGCATGGAATTGTTCATTTTTCTGCATTAAAGAGTAATAACCTGGCAACTATGTAGAAATGTCAGAAAAGAGGATATCCCAAACCTCAGCTTTAGTTGGATAATTATGCTTTTTAGTTAATACATCAGAAAGGTACCCAGTCTCACAGTGGAGTTTGATCAAACTTTAGGGGAGTCAATATACCGTTAAGACAATGCATTAACAGCCATTTGCATTAATAAGAAATGAATGGTCTTTAATGAGGCAATATGCTTTCAAAAATGAAAGAGTGAGAAAAGGTAAATGTCCTTACTAACTGGAAGTTAGTAATGAGTTTTAAAATGGGTGGTAGGCTTTGCTGCTGTTTTGCTGGGAAATTCAGGGGCTTGTATCAGACATCATCTGGTATAAAAATAGAAGTCTAAAGGAAAATTTTACGTGGTAAAGGAATTGGATGCCAGCAGTTCCCAAGTTAGTATTATAATTCTTAAAGGTTATTGTTTGCCTTATTGCATAAAATCCAAAAGTAAGATGAGGCACTTAACAAAGAATGGCTGAGGAGATCAGACAGGAGATGCACAAGACCTGCGCAAGGAGCAGTGAGACTGATCCACATGGTGACCTGACATCTGTGTGTTTTAACTCTTAATCTTCTCTGGAGCTAAGGTGAAAGCTTGGCTGTCGGTGTTGTCAGCATTCATGCAGAATTAGAAAGTCCCGTTGATGAAAAATTGATTTGAAAACCCAATATTTTTTTTTCTTGTGATTATGCCCACTTTACCCTGCTGTGCTAGTGCTGAGGAGTGTAGGTAAGGCCAGGGTAAATAGAGATACCATGTAAGTCTCTGAAATCCTCTCGTTCCCTGTTACTGGGGAATGACCAGAACCTTATTCATCCCAGCTGGGGCCAAGTAAAAGACTTAGCCAGTGTATGACTTGAGATGAAAATGGCAGCTGTTCAGCAGAAGTCTGATATTTAGATACCTTTAAGAGACAATTAAGTAGTACTTTGAAGTGTTTGACATCCAGCTGTCAAATACTTCAGAAAGTTTGACCCATTTTTCCATCGTTAGCAAAGTACTTTATATTCACTGAAGTACATGCTTAAAATCAAATGTGAAATTCTACTGATTTCATTAAAAAGAAGTATAACCCTGTAAACGAAGGTTCTGTGTCTTGGTGGTGACAAGTCAGAAATACCATAGTTCTTGTGAAACTTGTATATTAGAATTCCATGTAATTCTTTCTACCTGGAAGACCAACTCAAAATGGTTGCCTCCAAATCTTTCACACACACTCCCCATTCTGAAAACAGGGAAGTGCAAATGTGTGTGTTTCTAAAGCCAGCATGAAGGTAGGAGTAATTGGTCATTCCCCAGTAACCAGGAATCACAGCATCATCTATATATTTATCAGTCTTGAATAACTGCCTTATTAACGGTGAAGCTTCTGAAGGTGCTCTTAATTTGTTTGGTGTGCAGGTAATTTTTCTGAAATTTACCTGCTTGGTAACTTAAAAAGTTAAGAAAAACCCCAAAACTTATGCAAGATAAACTTTGATACATAGGTCAAGAAATTCAATCTCTGTAATAATATAAAAGCACTAATGTAATTTGCATTGGAAAAGCACAGCAAGTACCAAATAAATTTATTTACTGCCAGAGGAGTAAATATGATGCTGCTCCCTTGAAAGCCCAAGTACCTTTTTGTGGTAAACTTATAATAATGATGGTTGAGGGAGCTGCTAAAAGATAGATAAAGGGTCTCTAGAAAAATTTTATGTAAGTCTAGCAGACACAGTGCTGTGTTCTGGTACAAATCTCACTTTTGAAACTGCAGCTTTTTTTTTTTAAGTACTCGTCATCAAGTTAAGGGTCTACATTAGAATAGTACGTTATATTATTTCTTTTAACTAATTCCCTTTTCTCAAAAAATTAATATTTTATTTTCAGAAGGGCAGGAAGTTTCATGCACCAGTTTTAGTCTGAGGGGTCAGAAGTGCCAGGTAACTGCATGGTTGTGGTCCATGCTGGTACACAACACTTTATGTAGTTGGTTTCTTCTTGGGACTCCATTTTGCATATATGCTAGCTACTAAACATTGGAAGTGAATTGAATCACAGTGAGGGCAGTATGTTAATGAGGAAAAGCAGTAAACCAGTTTCCTAAATGCAGCATTTAAAACGATGTTTGATGCCAGCATGCTTATGTGTTGAGTGTGAAAGAATGTTGCTTGATGTGGAAGGCTTTTCAAGTGAACCACTTACTTACAGTCAATAGCGCATAGGAGATGCATATGATAGTTTAGACACCATTCTTCATTATCTCTCAAATGGAGAGTTTTTCTGTAATGTGTTCATGCTTATGTTTTAACCAAGTTTAGGAGAATAACACAGCAAAAAAGTACTCAGTAACTTAACAGTTCTGTATAGCTGGGGTGTGTGTGGAAGGGTGAGGGGTGGGGGTGGTATTTAAGGATTAAGTCCATTAGTCAGTAGCAATCGAATGTATCATCTGCAAGGCATTTGCTTCAGGTGGACAAAAAGTCTATACTAGATTAATAGTGAACAAACACAACAGCTTGAAACTGCAAGTACTGTATAGTGAATTATTGGCCTACTTGGTTTAAAGCTTTTTAAACCTACCTAAAGTGGCAGGTAACATCATGCAAAAGAAAGTTCAAAATAAATCCTAAGTTGGACCATTACCAAGCAGTCTGTGACCAAGAACCATTTTTTTCAGTCTCTGCTTTGAGTTTTAAGGTTCTTTTTGGTAATGGTGTCTAATAGATTCATCACTGCATTAAGTCTCCTGTTTCTCCCACTCAAAATTTCCACTTTGTGTACAGAGTTGTGCACAATCTGTCAGGTGTATTATGGGGTTTAGCTTTCTCTTCAGCATCAGGCACAGGACCAGCTATTGCCGAGGGTAGGGGACTGGATGAACCTTCAACCTCACCTAACATGAGGTGTTTTGCAGTGTGAGGATAAAGAGGGCTTTACCATGGGCATGTAGTGACTTACTCCTAAATCTATTTTTTGTTAAAACACGTCTAACACATGACACTTGTTTGAACTAGTGGTTGTTTTCAGACATGCAGCAGGATTGCTCCAGTTCTTTTTGTGATTGTCAGATCTTACAAAGCTTCAACTTTTCATATTAATCTACTTTTTTTTTTTCTTTTAATGGATGGAAACAGTGTCTCATTTAAAATGTCTCAGGAATTTCAGCCGCCTCAACATTTTATGGTTTTTGAAATAATGATATAACAATTTTAGCTTCTTTTGGAAATACTTTAACATTTAAACTGAGATGTGTATGTAAAACTTCAGCCTTAAGCAAATTCTGACTGGCAAAACTCTTTAAGAGTGGTTATTTATTATAATTAAATAATAATTTTTTATAATGGAGATATCAACTAAACCTTAGTGGTTTGTGACATTTTTGTGGATATATTAATGGATTTATAGCTCATATCAGATTAGAGAAGGTATTTATAGCTACTTTATATTGAGAGTTTAACAAAATGGTTTTCTTCTATTGAATGAACGATCAGTTCAAAATATGCATTCCTTACATGATGACTTAGGAGTTGAGTTCATTAAATGAAAATATACAGTGTATACCTTGGAGATTTATGTTGTTTGCTCTTTTTCTCTTAGGAAGCCTGACAAATAGGAAAATACTACAAAGTGAAGAGAAAATTCACTTCACAAGAACTGAGCTCTGCTTTCATTGGTTTTTAAATTTTGTTTGTATTAATAACTGATTAGTGTCAGACCATCTCTGTAGTCTACTGTAGTGAAATTGTTAGGTTAAAGCTGGAAAAAATGAAACAATTAAAAAGAAAAAGGAAAAGCAATTTTAGCGTTCAGGAAACTCAAACTCTCCTTAAGGAAATCAGAAAAAGGAGAGAAGTACTCTTTTCAAAACAACTTAATACAACAATTAATGAGATGAAACGGAAAGCTTGGGAGGAAATAGCAGAGTGTGTAAATGCTGTAGGTGAAGGAGAGCAAAGAACAGGGACAGAAGTGAAAAGGCGATACCTTGACTGGAGAGCACTCATGAAGAGAAAACGTCTGAATTCAAACATCAAAGTAGTGGGTGCTGGGTTTCACCTTCCTTCATCCAATTTAGATGACTCTCTCAATGAAGACATGGATGAGAAAATGGGATTTGCAATTGAATCTAGTTTTGAATGGCAAAATATCACTGACTTCAGAGAAGCCGGTGGATCTTTAACAGAAATCAAAGTAGAAGAGGAAGAGGAGGATCCGCAGAATTTTGAAGTGAGTGACTAACATACATTAGCTATATGCAATATGAGTGTTGTTTCATTTCAGCATAAGGCTTTTTGCTGTGTTCCTTCACAGCATGTTGCTGTTTTTTCTGAATGTGTGAATTAAAGAAACTGTAGAAACAAATATGTTTCAGAGAGATGGTATTCAAATCTAGCAACTTGCAATTGTGTGTAAGGTCTTGGCTGTTGATTATGAAATTGATATCCCTCAACTTTGAATATGTATTTGCACATATATTTTCCATTTGTGTGTGCCACAGATAATTATTTCAGTCAGTAGAATTAAAATATGCTGTTGAAGGAAGCTGGTTATTTTAGTTCTTAGGCTGTCTGGATGGTTGAATGGGGAAGAGAAATGTACCTCTTTAACAAATGAAAGTATATGTTACCTGCAGGTTCAGAAATAAATGGAATACATAAAGAGATAAGAATACTGCTTGCATTTCTTAAAATGAACCCATAGGAATGAAAATATTATTTGAGTAAGTCAGTCAACCATTCCTGTCTGTCAGAATTTTAGTGTGAATTTGACAAGCCGTTTTGGATCCTGTAGGCAGGTTGTTACTCTTGGTACTACGATGACTGTCCTGGGGTAGGCAGCCAGCTGGAGTGAAGTCAAATGTTTGGATAATTTTGTAGTACCTGTACAGATACATAGTTGGCATTTCAGAAAGGGGTGCTCAAAGAGTTTTGGTTTGTTGGGGGTTTTTTGTTTGTCTTTTTTCTTTTGGGGGTGGAGGGGCAACTCCTGTCTTAGCTCAATTGAGGTGTGTGCTGGGAAGAAATGAGCATAAGCTGTTAAATGGTAGTGAGACTACTGTCTGACAACTGCTGAAGAACAGTGTCTGCTCTGATGCTGGAGGACTGGGAGTGGCTCTCATTGTTCTAAGATTTTTCTGAACCCGTATCTTCCTCAGTTTGCCTTTCTTTTGCAGCATACTTAGTGGGAGGCAGTTATCCCTTGTGTACTATGAATTTGTAGCACATAAGGGCTATAACTCTGTGAGTTGTTAGTCTGCCAAAAGCAAGGGTCCTAACCACCTAGTCATCTGTGTCACAAATAGCTTTACAGCAGATGTGATTATACAAACATTGGTTAAACAAGTCCTGTTTACTGACCCACAATACAGTTTGAAGGGTTAGTGCATGTGAAAAATATTAAGGGCTTTTTAGAAATTGAATCCTCAAGTTAGTGAAGGCTGGGTTTGCTTGCATACCCCATAGCCTATGGATCCAGCTGCTCTTATAAGTAATTGGTTGCAACAAATTCCTAGTGGCTTACATAAATGTTACTCAGCTATATGAAAAGTAAGACAAACATACTTTTTTAGATCCAGTTTTCTATCAGTGGTTTTGAATGGTCTATAATATCTACTGTGCAGTATTTTCTGTATGTTCTTGCGTGTCCACTGACAAGCTGTTTTTCTGTTTTTCAGTACCAGGTATTAACTTCAGATAAGTGTATTTCTGTACCTGTTTAATGGTAGAAAACAGTCTTTTGATCTAACATGGTTATTTCACAGCATGTGAGGTAAACAGTTCTGAGTAGCTTTTAAGATTAAAAAACCAATATGTTCTTTTCAGTCAAACTGTGTGTAACAAATCTTTTTCTGGCGTAAAGACTGGAATGTAATTCTTGTCTATTGCATTCCTCTTTGCAGTTTCCCATTGAGGAAGAAGAAGAAATTTTGTCATCAGTTTTGCCAGATTCAAAAAAGGAAAATGACCTACCAGACTTCCCCCACATTGAAGAGTTTGGAAATCTAAGCTCTGCTCAAGCTAGGCTAGCCTATGAAGATTCTCACTTGCTTATAAATCTGGAGAAGCAGAAGGTGGAGCTGGAGAAGCAGCGACTAGATATTGAAGCCGAAAGGTTGCAAGTGGAGAAGGAGCGCCTGCAAATTGAAAAAGAACGGTTGCGGCATGTTGATTTGGAGCGCGAGAGACTTCAGATTGAGAAGGAGCGACTTCAGATTGAATGGGAGAAACTCAGGCTAGAGACTCTGCATGCTGAAAAACCTGCCCTGGAAAATGACCTCACCCAAACAGAAAAACCCATCATGCAGCCTCTGGATCTAGAAACTGAAAAATTAAAACTTGAAAAAGAACGTTTGCAGTTAGAGAAGGAGAGGCTGCAGTTCTTGAAGTTTGAGTCGGAGAAGCTGCAGATTGAGAAGGAACGCTTGCAAGTGGAGAAGGAACGCCTTCGAATTCAGAGAGAGGGTCACTTGCAGTGAACATCCTGACAGAAATGTCAACAGTAGTGTTTCGATGTTTGTAAAATAGAGGTAGTTCTTAATACTGAAACTGTCCTAGAGGCTTAACATTCTTCTGTTCTGAGTTGAATGTTGATGTTAAACTGAGAAAGAAAAAAAGAATGGTGCTCAGTATGTCAGTGTGCCTACATAAATGAGCTTATGTGTGAAATTGCTTTTCAGTGTATCAGAACTAAGTGTTATATCCTCTTGTCTTCAGTATTGTGTTGTATTAGTTTGGTGTCCTCTCAGACACACTGAGAAGAATCAAGGCTGAACCTTTTACTTTTTTCACTGTACTAACAGTAAGGAAATATCAGAATAAATCGACATATGTTGGAGGACATGGTGCTGATTATAACCCACACAATAAATAAATATAACTTAGAACACAATAATGAATCAATCGCATCATGACACTGTGTTAAACTTCCCCTTTCTGCTTTTTGCCACCCCCACAATTTGAAAAAAAAGAGTTCTAGAATTATCTAAAAGTTAAAGTACAAGTTAAATTCATTGCAGTTCTGTTTACTGTTGTTCCATGGCTTGAACTGAGTTGCAGTGCAGAAAATAGTATTCATCCTTTCATGTGTTCATACACTTCAACCCTACCTACTATAAGCTGGGCTGTTGGTTGCACCAGGTCATTAATATGGAATATAGCACCTGTCTTAGTATAGCATAGGGACTTAGTGGTTGATCAGGCCTGCTATCTGGATGGTCTGTGATGATCCCCTGAAGTAAATTGCTAGACCTGGTTTGTTCCTTGAAAGACAGTAGTTGGTGAGCACGGACTAAGGAGCCCTGAGCTTGAACGTAACACTCTTGATGTTAGTTCTGCTTGTCTAGTACTGAGGTTATGTCCGTGAGGCAGCCAGAAGAGGATTTCATGGCTGACCTCATACAGCATGTTTTAATTGGAGAAACAGAAATGGTCAGTGCTAAAGGCTCTCAGTATTTTGTATTCATTTAAAATAATTATTAAAAAAAAAAACCCAACACGCAGGGAGGCTTTCTATTATTTCTTAAATGTTTAAATCCCAACTGAGCCAGATTTTATGTTTTTCATCTTTCTGCCAGTTAACTTCTCTTGTGTTGACTCCATTTGGAACAAGACTGAGAATACTAAATCTGATTATATGTTGAGTGACTTATGTGGATCCTTGTGCAAGTAAATATATTTATACCATGACAGGATTACTTTTATTCTGCAAAGATGTTATTTTTTTATTACTGAAACAAGTGTGCTTCTACAGTGGAAATAAATTTGACTACTACAATCCAAAATTGTTCTTGAGACTCTGTTCACAGAGAAACAGGGCTACATATGCAGAGAAACCTGGATACTTGGCACTGCAGGACCCCAGAGCTGCCGCTACCTGTGTTCACTGGGTAGTGAATCAGAGAGATGAGGCACATCAGAGTAGGACTTCAGCCAACCAGCCCTTACTTGAAAAAGGGAGAAGGAAGGAGACACAAGCCAGCTGGATAGAAATGCCATTCATTTCTCAGTATGTGAGATTCACTTTCCTGAATGTGCTGGTTCGACTCTGGCTGGAGGTCAGGTGCCCACCAAAGCCGCTCCATCGCTCCCTCCTCAGCTGGGCTGGGAAGAGAACTACGAGGAGAGGCTCCTGGGTGGAGGTACGGGCAGGGAGAGATGGCTCTGCAGTGACCGTCACGGGCAGAACTGGCTCGGCTCGGGGAAATTAATTTATTACCAATCAAATCAGAGTAGGATAATAGGAAATAAAACCAAATCTTAAAACACCTTCTCCCCACCCCTTCCTCCTTACCGGGCGCAACTTCACTCCCGGTTCTCTGTTACTCCGGGGGACAGGGAACGGGGGCTGCGGTCGGTGTCGCCCCCGCCGTCCCGGCCGCTCCTGCCCCTCGGGGGAGGGTCCTCACCCCCTGCCCGGCCCCGGCGCGGGGTCCCCCCCACGGGAGGCGGGTCCCCCCCACGGGAGGCGGCTCCCCACGGGCTGCTCCAGCGGGAGCCCTTCCCAGGGGCTGCAGTTCCTCACCCCCGGCCCCAGCGCGGGCCCCGCCGCGGGGCGCAGCCCCTCAGGCCCGGCCGGCCCCGGCGCGGCCCCCGCGGGGTCCCCGGCCCTGCCCGCAGCCTGGCCCCGGCCCGGGCTCCTCCCCGCGGGGCCACGGGCCCTGCCCGGAGCCGGCCCCGGCCCGGGCTCCTCCCCGCGGGGCCACGGGCCCTGCCCGCAGCCCGGCCCCGGCCCGGGCTCCTCCCCGCGGGGCCACGGGCCCTGCCCGGAGCCGGCCCCGGCGCGGCCCCCGCGGGTCCCGGCCCCCTGCGGGCACCCCCTGCACGGGCTGCGGGGGGAGCTGCTCCCCCGCGGGCTCCGTGGGCTGAGGGGCACAGCCTGCCCCGCCGGGGGCTGCCCTGCCCTGCCCTTCCCCGCGGGCTGGCGGGGAGCCTCTGCTGCGGCGCCCGGAGCCCCCCCGGCCTCCTCCGGCCCGGCCCGGCCCGGCCCTGCCCCGGGGGCTGCGGGGCTGCTGCTCGCCCCTCCCGGCCCCCCTCGCTCCCGCCGCTGTTCCCCCCCGCGGGGGTTTTTCCCCTTCTCAGCCCCTTCTCCCCGCGGCGCTGCCCCCGCGGCTGCGGGGCTCGGCCTCGGCCAGCGGCGGGCCCGGCCTGGAGCCGGGGGGCAGCGGCTCTGCCGGCCGGGGGGAGCTGCCCGCAGCGGCGCGCAGCCCCCGCTGCCAACACCTGGCCACGCAGACCCGGTACACTGAAATAAAGGGGCACATTTTCAGCTCCCTGATACGTTTCAAACACATTTATATTAAAACCAGCTTTCTGTTGTTCGTAGAAATTACTTCTTTTTCCCCTGTCAAACATAAGAGAGGCAGAACTCGGGAAGTTTGTCGGGATTGCCTAGTGTGTAAAGCATTTACCCAGACAGCGGAATAACCTGGGTTTCATGATCACTGTATCCTGGGTGACCAGCTTCCTAGATAACTACCCTGACAGCCAAACAGGGTGAGTATGAGCAAGGGGCAGCACAGCAGCTGTGGCAGCCAGGGAGCCTTCCTGGGGGTGTCTGGAAGGACCCCTTGGCCGGGAAGGAGCAGCTGTGGAGCCTGGCTCCTGTTCCGGCAGGAGTTACGCTGCTGCTTCATACCCGCACTTCTGCCTTTGTATTTTACTCCCATGGAATGACTTAACCATGAGGATAATAGTCTGTATTTTACATGGGACATCTTGGGAATTTTGCCCCGAGAGCATTAAAGGTTTGGGGGAAAAATAAATAGATAAATCTGAACCATTTCTGACTTGTGAGTTGGTTTAGAAATTTGAACGCTTCTCCAAATGTGAACAGAGACGTATGTAAACAATTATTTCTTCTAACAACTGTTCAGCCTCCTAGGGAAATGATGCATCCTTTGTTTATACAAAACCTTTTGGAAAATACTGAATGATGAAATTAAGTTTCGTCATAAATCTTTGAAAATACAGTTTCAACATAAAATTTAGAGAAAATTACAGAGTTTAATACATCAGTTTTATAGCTTGCTTTTTTCATACCAAAATTGCAGTCATTTTGCAGTAATTTGAATTTAAATGTCATATCTTTAATATACTATCTGCATTCTCTTAAACTTTAATTGCTTGATTTACCAACCTGCGACCCTGACAGCAAAGACCTAAAGGCAAGATTTTGACCATGTCAATGTCACCGAAATCAGGACACAGGTGTAAATCAGTTCTTTCATTAGCAAGGGAGAGATTTTGGACTCCTGCTTAAAAGAAGGGTCTGTGATTGTAATGAGTGACGTTTCCAGACTGGGAAGAGTTTTAAGACAAGTGGGAAACCACATACATATGGAGGAAGAGGCAAGTATTTAGAGAAAGGAGAGGGGTGAAGATCACACATTTAGTAAGGGAGGAGGCGAGTGAAGCTGATGATAGGTAAAAGGGAGTACTGGAAATATCCCCAGTGGTCATCGCAAACTGCTTTATCAAGGTTGTGCCTGATGCCCTGATGTCTGATCTCATGGCTCTGTGGACCCCCATGGGAATGTATGGACAGGGAAGGTGAGGGGCGGAGCGCAGCCTGAGGTGAGCAGGCAGCTTCACAGCTGCTGTGAAAGGCAGCGGGCTCAGGCGCCCTGTGCATGCCGTGTGGTTCCCTGTGCTGCAGCAGGAACATGCACCATGACCTTCAGAAATGCCATTATGTCCACTACTCCTTGAAGGGTTTTCTACCCAGTAATTCTAGCCAGAAGGCCAAATATCAAAGGTAAATTAAAGGCTACTTCAGAGAGTTTCTCACTGTCTGTTATTAGTGATAGGTGCCACCAATTTGTGCCTAGCTAAGACATTAATGAAGAAAAGCAGAGTGCATCCAGGTGTTTTTGCAATGACGTTTGGAGGCAGACTGGCTAATGCTTAACTGTTCTAACAACAGCCAGGGAAGGTCATAGGGTAGGTAAATGTAAATGTGGTCCCCAAGAGCAGCCCAGGACAAACAGCAGCCACGCTCGAGAAAGCACGGTAGGATCCAGAGGCAACTTTATTTTGTTGATTAAGGGGGCCTGTGTTATTTCTAGGCCATTTAGAGCAACTCTCACTGTGCATAAAGAGATGCTGCAAGCAATGTATACACAAGGCATGAAACATTTATTTATTAAGACGAAGAGGTGGTTAGGATTTAATAAAGTCATAGACTAAGCATTAATATCCTCATCACCTCAAGGTATCTTTTCTAGCCAGGCAGGCATCAGCCAGGAGAGGAAGGGTTTATCATCTCTGGTTTTATCAGCTTTTTGGTGATGTTGAGTTGCCATCTTCTTTTTTTTTTTTTTTTTTTTTTTTTTTGTTTTGGTATTTCTTAATCTTTCCCTGTCAGTATATTCCCCCCCCCTCTTAAATCATTGAAGTGTCACTGACACCTATCGCAACAATCCCACCTCCATCTGTAGTTTTACCTTATTTTGCTTGACTCTTTTCTACAAACTTTCTAAGCTTTTTCTCACAATCATCATCATTTTCCCATCAGTATGAGCCAAAGTTAGGCAGCCAGGCTGTGTTGGACCCTGGATTAGAGATGTATCGGGGAGGCTACATGTTTACCTGCAGAGTTGATTTGACCCACCCTATCAATCTCCCTGATAACGGTCCAGGAGGTCTCACATAGTGGTGATACTAGTCAGAAAAACCTGGCATGGGTGAAGCAATTCTCCAGCACTGTTGTGCTTTATACCCAGCTATAAGTAGGTACCAAGCAGCTGCTGGCTCACTCTCCCCCTGCCCCTGCGGTGGCATGGGGAAGAGAATTGAAAAAAAGGAAAAATGTGTGTTGATATAAGAACAGTTTAATAATTGAAATCAAGTAGTAGTAGTAACACCACCCCCACCCCCCGCAACAATAACAATAATTGTAATGAAGGGGAGAGGGAGAGGAAGAAATAAAACCTCAGGGGAAAAATACCACCCCAAGCGATGCACAGTACAAGTGCTCACCACCCACTGACTAATACCCAGCGAGTCCCCAAGCAGCAATCAGCCCCTCCCGGCCAACTCCCCCCAGTTTATATACTGAGCATGACGTTCTGTGGTATGGAATATCCCTTTGGCTAGTTCAGGTCAGCTGCCCTGACTGTGCTCCCTCCCAGCTTCTTGTGCACCTGCTCCATGGCAGAGCACGGGGAACTGAAAGTCCTGGATTCACTGAGCGCTGCCTAGCAGCAACCAAAGCATCAGTGTCTTACCAACACTATTTTTTCATGCTAAATCCAAACCACAGCACTGTACCAGCTACTAAGAAGAAAATTAACTCTATCCCAGCCAAAACCAGGACAAGAACCACCTGTGGAGTTAGGAGCTCTGTGACTGGTTGATGGGTCCTGGATGTTGCTTCTCCAAGGCAACCACAAGACCAGGCAAAAAGAGGCAAAGCCAGTATCACTGTCCTTGAGCTGTTTCATGTGTTAGAAAAAAATCCTTAGTCACTGGCAGCTCTATGAAATATCTTGAAAGGGCTCAAGAGGGAGAGAAAACTCTGTCTTGGGTTCCTGTGAACTTTCCCAAACAGAGCATGGGGCTTTCAGTTACACCAGGCAATTTGCCAGTTGCCTGGTAGTAAAGTTTGCCCCAAACACTGCTGGTATGCCTGGTATTTGCATAATCCAGGACTGAGTTGTGTGTGTAAGCATAATCTTGAAATGGGCAATAATGTTAGGTGCTTTTTCAAAATGTAGCTGAATTATGTTCATATTTTGTTTCCCTTCCCCAGAAGGGAAGTTTCTAAAATCCCCCTTGCAAGTGGGAACAGAAGCTGATCATTCCTATTTCTTTGCCTTTTCATAGAACTTTTGATGCAGTTGCCACAAAAGAGCACCAGCAACATAACTGCCTCTCCGGCTCACACGCCCCCAGAAGCTCCTCTCATAAAAGCATGGAGTGTTCCAGAGAGATGGAGCTCGATCCAGGGCTGATATTTTACAAACACAAAAATACCCTCAAAAATCCTACTCCATGTCAATCAGGAGTCTTGAAAGAAGTGATAGGTGGGAGAAAAGGGGGGAGGAAAGACTGATTTTTCTCTATTGTTGATGAAATCAAATTTAAGCCAGAGGGTGTCAGAAAATGCCACCAAATGTAATGGTGTTCACTTTTTTCTTTTTCTCTTTTCGTCTTTTTTTTTTCCCCTCTTTCTCTTTGTAATTATTTTTCTCCTTTCCTTTTTCCCTTTTCCTTCTTTTTAGACTTGAATGTAATTACCTTGCATTCTGATGAATGGCAAAAGCTAGACTTAACATAGAAGATTGGTTAGGGCCCTGTGCAGGCTCCCATCTCACAGGCTGTCATACCTCCCTTGCTGAGTTAGGACACTGGCCCCCCATCTTCTTCTAAGAATTAGTAACCCCAAGCATGTACCCTGTTCATTCCATGGTCAAAGTGTTTTGAAACACGATCCAGATCAGCTCAAGCTCCCAGCGTTCCATTCAGGAGTAGAAGTGCTAAGCCAGGCAATTTGCCCCGTACCTCATTGCTCACATGTGTGGTCAGAGTCCAACTCAGCCTCACACGGGGGACCAATTGTTGCAGCACAAACAAACTAGTAGGCTGCAATAAGGCTTTTACCATTAGGTCAGATTCTACTGTCCACGCTGTTTCTCCTTCCCACAGAAGCCAGACCACATTGCTGCTCCTCCACCCAACCCCTCCCCCACCATCCTCAGGGCTATTTAACTACTTAGCAGGAACGGGCTACAGCTGCACATCATCCATGTCAATCAACCCACTGCCTTCGAGGCAAGGCCCCAGCTGCATATCATATCAATGCTAATCAACCCTCTGCCTTCATTCCTCTGCACTCAGAGGTCAGGGAAAGACTTTTTCCTTGCTCTACTCTCCTCCAGGCTGTCACCCTGCCTCCTTGCATGTTCCTGGTCTCTGCATCACCTTGTGTCTTGCACTTCTCTGCCTTCACCTAGCTCAGAAATTTTCAGGGAGCTTGTCACTTTGATGTTCATACATTCACATAGTGCTTATTTGCTTTCTATTCAATTTTGATATCTATCCATTCACACGCCTCTGACTTGGCTGTCTATTAAAATGGAGCATAAGAAGGCAAAAGGCCCTTGTCACTATCTGATCCCCACCGACTTTCCAGACAGAGCTGGTGGTGATATGTTCTCCCTTTTTTTCCTTCTGTGGAGAAGTAAAGATAAAGCCCTCTCTTTTCTCACCCAATTTAAGCAAGAAGAATGAAAGATATTAAAACATCACTCGCAAGGAATGGGCGAAAGAACTGGGGTTACCTAGTCAAGAAAAAGAGGGACTGAGGGGAGACATAACAGCTTTCAAATACCTGAAAACCTGCAGGAAATGCTGTGCTCTTTGTGCCTGCTGCCTATGAGACATGGAAGAATAAACCTAAATTGCAGCTGTGGCTGCCTGGACTAGTCATGAAGAAAAAGGCTGGTTAGGACATGAAGGACTGGTCTAGATGACTGAGGGAGCTGTATGGTCTCCATCGTTCAGCAATTTTAAAAATACATTTGGCAAACATGAAGAGTGATACAGGTACTGTCCTCAGCTGGTATTTTCCATGATGACATGGACAGAAGCAACAAAAGTATTCACTTCTTTTCCTGGTTATCTTTCTTATTTCTCTGCGCCATCGGGTTGCAGGCTGGCTTCCCTTGAATTTTTGTCTTGTGAAGAGATGCCAGCTGCACAGTGCAGACATGAGATGCTGCCTTTGCTTTTCTAACCTGCATTTATTTCCTAGGCTTAGCCAGCTCCAGCACGTTAGTCAAGTGCATCCCCATGGATGGGGAGGGCTGTTCCCAGGAGGCCATGTAGGACGCAGTGTGGCTGTTCAGCTCAGGGCTTGGGCATTTTGCACTGGGAGCCCTGTTTCTGCTCAGCATCATAGAATTACAGAACTATTTATGCTGGAAAAGACATTTAAGATCAAGTCCAACTGTTAACCTAGCACTATCAAGTCCAGTACTAAACCACGTCCCTAAGCACCACATCTATGCATTTTTTAAACACTTCCAGGGATGGTGATTCCACCATGTCCCTGGGCAGTCTGTTTCAATGCTTGATGACCCTTTCAGCGAAGGAATTTGTCTTAATATCCAATCTAAACCTCCCCTGGCACAACCTGAGGCCATTTCCTTTTGCCCTATCATTGGTTACTTTGGAGAAGAGACTTCACACCCACCTGCCCACACCCCCCTTTCAGGCAGCTGTAGCGAGCGATAAGGTCTCCCCTGAGCCGCCTCCTCTCCAGGCTAAACACCCCCAGCTCCCTCAGCTGCTCCTCACAGGACTTGTGCCCCAGCCCCTTCCCCAGCCCCGCTGCCCTTCCCTGGACACGCTCCAGCCCCTCGACGTCCCTCCTGCAGCGAGGGGCCCAACACTGAACCCAGGGTTCGAGGTGCGGCCTCACCAGTGCCCAGTACAGGGGGCGGTCACTGCCCTGGCCCTGCTGGCCACACTGTTTCTGACACCAGCCAGGACGCTGCTGGCCCCCTGGCCACCTGGGCACACGGGGGGCTCATGCCCAGCCGGCTGTCAGCCAGCACCCCCAGGCCCTTTCCCACCAGGCAGTTCCCAGCCCCCTGCCCCAGCCTGTAGCGCTGCCTGGGGCTGGTGTGACCCACGGGCAGGACCCAGCACATGTGTGGCACAAGGTGTCCTGCCAGGGTGGCAGTTCAGCTGTGTCCCAGTCAGCTTCTTGCCTCTGACAACATACAGTAGCTCTTTCACAGCTCAGCGTTTCTCTACCAGATTTGTACCATCTCCTGTGCTTCTGCACCCCATGAACTTCCAGACTGGAAAACCTACATCTCAGGTCATGAGCAGTCACACAGCCCAAAACAGGCAAAAAGATGATCAGTCCCAGGATGAGCTGTCAGTAACACAGCATGCTGTCAGTTTTTGCCTACAGTGTTCAAATAGCATCTCATGGTACAAGCTGTGGCACTAAATGTTGGGCTCTTTATGGCAATATTCCTGCCCAGAGGCTAAAGCCAATGGACTAGCAGACCCTCCGGTGGCATGACTACACCAAGGGAGGTGCTACTGCCACGGCTGCCCCAGCTGTGACTGCTCACCTGCAGAGCTCTTGCTGGCAGTAGTTGACAGAAGGGGCTTGGTGGGCACCGTACTTTGACAAGGACTGGAGCTGCTTGCTTTAAATGTGTATTTGTCTTCAGGAATCTCTCATTTGGCATTAGGGTGTCAGTTTGGGAAGAACAAGAACCAGTGGCCTTTGAGCAGTCCAAAGGGCTAACAGGCAAGTAGTTACATATGAGGCAAATAAACCTGAATTGGAGAGCTAGCAGTGAGAGCAGCAGTAGCTATGGCTGCTGACAAACTTGGGTTTCACCGGGACTCTAAATCCCTGCATCACTCGGGCATCATTGAAGTTTCTGGCTAACAGTAAGGTAAAATATAAGTGCCATATTTCTCCATATGTTAGCAGATTTGTTTTGCATCAGTGACTCAGAGTGTTCGTTGCTGCTATTATGACTACAGAAAGATGTTAACCCTTTTTTTTTTTAAAAATAAGTGCCTGACTTTTTTTGTTTCCACGTAATCAACTTATTTGAAGGTGCATGTTCCAGGCAAATAAGAGGAGGAGGGCAGGGAAGAATGCTTTCAGTACTGACCTAGGGCAAATTAAAGTACTTCATCATTTCCTCTCATTCTTTTTTCGGCTAATTTATGCCAAAACAATCATTTTTTCAAACCACTAGTTCTGACACCAGTGCTTTTGGCTCATTGTCACTGGGCGATCTTGCAGCGATGCTGTGATCTAGCCATTTGTCACCCATACAGCATGAAATGGGAGCTGGGGAGGGAGTGCTGGGGGATGTGACTGCAGCAGCTCTCGCCCTGGACTCATCGTTTTTCCCTCCTGGTCTCTTAAAGCAAAATCTCCTGGTGCTAGTCACAGTTACTATGGCAATGAATGCAACAGTTCTCAGCAATCAGAAAACATACTCAAAAAAAAAGAGGTCCACTGACACAAGACCCAAAGAAGCACTTTTCATGCACTGCCCATAATCCCTTTAAACTTTAGAGGACACTTCCATGCTCTTCTTTTACAGTTTATTAAGAATACCATTGTTATTTTCTGTTACAGTTTTACTGTTTTTAATTTCCCTACTTCACACTATCAGTAGTTTCATTCTATACATTAGCAGACCGTGGAATACCTTGCTGTCTTACTTCCATATTTTCTAATTGCAACACTCCATCATTAGTCAACTGGTTCATAATGTGGAAAGCAAAGTTGCTATTTCATTTCATGCTATATAATACAATGCTTCTGGTTCAGTAATTACATTGTGCCAGACTTGTGATCAATCCTGAGATAGCTCACTCTTGATGGATAGCCCCATCACAGAGTGTATAAGAGTTAAAGGAAGAAGCAAATTTTTAATTTTGCTCCTCTGTCAATTTAGCTATTTGAACACTGCTTTTCAGACCAATTTTTATCTCACTGAGATAGGAAGAGATTACAGAAATGAGAACTTAAAAGAGAGAACTGAAGTTTGAAAAATGTTTTCTAAAGTTTTGGTTTGCAATACAGGAAAGATATAAATTAGATGTTCTTCAACGGAAAGCTATTGTGTATTACTCTGTTAATGGAGTGCAAATCTTTTAGTCACCTGTTTAATGTACTGGAGAAAACCATTACCTGCTTCTCATAACTATTGCAAGGATCATATGAAATAAGCTGATGATCTTGCTACTACTGCTCGGTACTAGGCCTGTGAAACATTATTTCCAAATGTTTCCTGCTAGTCATAGGAGTGTTCGTGAGTCAAAGAGCTGAAGTGGTAGCCAACTTTCAAACAGTCACAGGATATAGGAAGTGCCTTTTCCTAGTAGGGGAAGAATTGCATGTCTTTATAGAATTGCATGGTATGAGTGCAAAACCTATAGGTGAAATATTCCTATTTCTGTAATAAAATTCTTTTGTCTTCATTGCTTTTTGACTTTTGCACAGGGCTACACCTCAGACTTTTCCATCTTACTTCCTATCTGCCATTCTTCTAGTGTATCATCCTTCCTTCAAGGACTATGAGTGAGATCCCACTGGTCAGAAGTAACAGTTAAAAATGCTTCAGAATCCCTGAGCTCAGGTACCCTGATGGGGATTTGGTCATCTCACCAAAGCAAGGTGAGGTGGCTGTGGCTGCAAAATATGTGAAGGTTATTTTGTATCCAAAACACTGGAAAAGGTCTGAGGTTCAGCATTCATAGAGCTGGGTAGAAGTTCAAGGGAGAGAGAACAAGAGGAGGACTAGGCTAGTAAGACTGGACTGCCACTCTGCTGTGACAAAGGATATTAAAAAAGCTGAAAGCACTTAACTATGATACTTAAATGTAGAGAGAGATGGAAATGGGGAAACTGGGCAGCAGATGAGAGCACCCTGGGTGGACAGAGGCTGGCTGCCTGGCCCTAGCACCTCTTCCTCCTCTTCCTCAAGAAGAAACAATACAGAATTGCTTTGGGTTTTCCATCAAAGCAGCTCCTCCCAGCATCCCCTACAGAGTGGGTGAGCAAAACCATCGTGCAAGGCCAGCTGTAACAATAAAGGAACAATGAAAGAAAAGCAACAGATCAGGAACTGGAGAACAGAGGTGGAATCAATGAATGAATCCCAGGGGCACAGGTGAAGGTTGAGAACGACAGTGGCTACAGTTTATAGCATCTTACCTGAGGGTTTTGGCAATCCAGGACCAATATACTTTTCTATTGGTTCAGGTATTCAGTTGACTTCTAAATGGACATATCACTACTATTGTATACATGTTATTATCACAGAGGTCTTTTAGTTGAAAGACTTCAGTTGTTTACAAGCACAGCAAAGTGCTCCACTCAAGAGGATTCAAGAGAAATGCTGTGGAGACAGATCAATTGATCATTTACTCCATTTTTGGTATGTATCTTTTTGTGCTATTGCAGCAAAACAGCAATTAAGAAAGTAAAAACACAGAAGAAAAAGTGGGAAAATTGAATATACAAAGGTGAAGAGCTGTTTATTTTCCCAGGCGTGGTTTCAGATATGCCAAACAAGAACAACATTTTAGCCCACTGGCACCTTGAGCGCTTACAGAGCTGAAGGCCATTTGGTGAACCCTACATGTGGAATATGCTGCAGGATTTCTGGAAAGGACCTGAGAGCCCAGGAGATGAAGGCAGGATCATGGCTGGCAGCAGCACGAGATCTGGGGAGGATGAAGGTCCTTAACCCTGGGACTCCAGGTCTCACTGTGTCTGAGTCCAAGCAGCCAGAGGAGGGGGAGGGAGAGGATCAGCCTCCCCCTGAGCTGTGACTGTCCACTCCCAAGTGCCCAAATCTTTAAAGAATTGCACAAAAGACAGAAGGGAAAAACCCCAGAGATAAGAGGTATTATACTTCCATGTTTGTTTTAGCAGAGAAAAAAAAAAATAATCTCAGAGCTGAGGGCAGGAGGCAAAACAGGACCAATTTAATGAAAGCATTACAAAAAATGTCTCTGTCTTTGTTGTTTGATTTTATGGGTGTTTCTGCTGCTTTTCAAGACCTGCACAGGGAGTGGGCAGGAGTACAGTTGCTTTTAGACATGTGCAGATCTCTCTGCAGATATCTCCCAGAGCACTGGCTCACTCTCCACTCTGGGGCTGGTGGCTGGTGCGCTAACGACTTTCTAAATCACTCAGAGCAGAATACAGCTAAAAGAACTAGCACTGTATTACAAATTGGGGCTGGAGAGATCTTTTAGCTCAGAAATATAAAGGAGAAACTGTGGGCTAATCCAGAGTGGTATCCGGGAAAGCTCTTACTCTTAAAAAGCAAGCTAAGGGTTATCACCAACCTCTGAGCTGTCTCAGACTGAATAAACAGTGTTTCTGTAGAGTCAAATATGTGTTGTCACATACTTCTCTAAGAACTGATTTGTCTTTGACCTTATATAATTAAGAAGTAGATAACCTAAATTTTTAGCCATAGATCATCTTGATAAAAAAATATTTTCTGGATTCTTTCAGAGGCAGAAGTGAATACAAATATTTGCCATACTTCATTTTTATCACAAAAGGACCCTTCCTGTAAATGAAAGTGCACATGCCAGCTCCTTCTCCTTCCTGGAGCCCACCAACTGCTCTTCCTTCAAATTGTTTTCTCATCTGCAGTATTTATAATATTTGCAATGTTTGTGCAAGAAGGAGACAAGGCTGTTTATTTAGGAGGCTGTACTCAGAAAGTTGTCAGTTTAGCTGGTCTGTTTGCTAGAAAACAAAATCCAGTCTATTAGAAGATGCCAGCTTTTATTCAGGATGAGCAAATCCATTCAGAAAATAAGTCCTTCGTGCCCTCTTCACACTGTCCCTTTTGATATATGGGCATTGTTAAGTCTGAGTAGTTCATATGCTTATTCTTTTTGTGGAAAAGAGTTATTTCCTGCAGAACAAAAGTCTTTGAGGGAAAGACAGCAATGGAGCTCTGTGAGCTTCAGTTCACAGCTTTGCATCTAAGAGATCAGAAAGAGGTTAGGGGGAAACACAAAAACAGTGCAAGTGGAACAGATTTTGGAAAGCCTCCTCCTGAATCCCCTCTGCCACTGCCAAAGGGAAGGGAGCAACCTCCAGACAGGCTTGATCTGCCATCGTCCCTTGGGGTCAGCGGGACCCCGTGTGATGGCAAGGGCACTGGTCTTTTCAAGCAGCACTGTGCTAACGTCCTCACCATTGCCTGCACCAGGGGAAGCTCAGAGTACTCAGCAGTGTCTCTACTGCTTTTCAGTTGATAGAGACATGAACATGAAACTGTGCGTGTGTGCACACATGCATGTGTGCACATGTGTGTGTATAACCCAAAGGAGGTTTAGGAGACTATAGGTTCTGATGGAGATGGACCCCATGGACCCCAGGATAAAAGCTGCCCCTGAGCCTGCAGGTGATGTGGATGAACACTTCTCCAGTGTGCTGATGTGCTCTTACCCAGGTGCCTACTACAAATCTGACATACATGATGTTTTTGGTTGGGTGATATTCATCAGTGGGAGGGAAGGAGGTGGTTGTTTCCCTCACTTACTCTTGTCCAGTGTGGTACAAGCAGTCTGGCTCCTGTGGCAGGGGGGTTCCTGTTTGCTGCACAAGCTCCCCGCCACTGCTGTGCTTCTGTAGCTGGAGCTAGAGAAGCAGAAAAGGATGGAGAGTAAAAGCAGTTAGAGAATTTGGAGATACTCTGAAGAAGAGACCAAATTAACACCACTAGCAAATCCTAAGGATATTTAAAGCATGTATCCGTATCTAGTGACCAGGAGGACATCATGGGTCACTGATTCAACATCTCCTAAGGAAAAAAGTGAACAGAAAAAAAACCCCAACCCTCTGAGGCTGAGAAAAGGAAGGAAGAAGCAAGATCCATTGCTAAGAAGTGTTTGTACTGGTTATTCAAACTAATTGGATGAGACTGAACTAAATAGATTTTAGGCTGTATTGTTTCTCCGAACGTAACGGTGAACTTTTGTGGTGAGACTCTCAGAAAATTGCAGGTGCATCTAAGGAAAAGGAAATCATACAGCTGGGAGGGCGAGACGGAGCTGCTCAGGTTAGTTGCACATCACATTTCTCTGACATATTATTTCTTGTCAAAGGCCTGGGATACAGGACTGTCTGGGGATGAGCATCTGAGATAAGTGAGCAGGTCCAGAACTTTAACAGATACAGTTTATGTGGCACAACTTCTAACATCATTTTTAGAGTTAATTCTAATTTGATAGTTAAAAATTGATACCAGAAAGCAAATTTCAGTACAACAGATACAAATGGGGAGCTTTGATACTATATTTTCAGTGAACTAATGCCTTCCCATGAAGCTTGTTTTCTGACAGTCTTTGGTTTTTTTGTAATGTAAATTCCACACTGATCTTTTTAGTCCTGCTTTTTCATTGGAAATATTTGTTCTAGTCTTATCCCTGCTTCTTTGTCATTGTTATAAAAAGTTAAATCAACCTGGAGTTCAAACTGAGGTTTTAAATTATTTTTTACATCAGTGTAGTGAGACAAGGAGTAAAACGGAAGCATCCTCTTCAAATTTCCCAAATTTCATGTAAAATGGCTGCCTGGATAATTTCTGCCCAATACACAGGGTTTTTTTATACTGGAAAGGAAGGGAAATAATAGCGACTGAGCACAAGGAGGAGAAATGGTAGGAACATTCTTTAAACACGTATTAAAGGAAAGCATAACAAGGGATTTGTGAGAACTCAACCCAGATGCCTCCAAAGTCTGGATTTTTAGATTTAGCATTGTTGGCTTGTTCCTTACTGAAATCTGACCTCCAGTGGCACTACCGTGAACCTCTGCAACCCTGTGAGATACTGTTTCATAGGCGATGGGAATCTTCAGGAGTAAACAGGTTTGCAAGAGCTGAGCATATTTATGTGAGCAGCAGAAATAATAGCTCAAATAAATTCTCAGCACGCTCCCCTTGCAGTGGCCTCCTATACATCTGCACCCAAGTTTGACAACATCTCCAAGCTGACTCCACAGGGTTACAAATGGACAGACAACCCCATCACAAAAATACTGGGCAGTTCATCTCCAGAAGCGCAACAGAGGATGCAAAGACTGAAATTCAGAGAATGATAACGGAGATGTGATTTTCTCTGTAAATAAGGCTAATGCCAAGGCTCACTGGTGTGACATTGGGGGATGAGGGGGGGTGGGGGTGCGGGGTGTGGTAGCCAGTGCTGCTATTGCCTGTGCAATATTTTTCCCAGGGTTACACAAGAAATTTCAGTTTCAAAGGGAGTCTGTCTGGTAAATTTTAGCAGCTGTCATGTATTCTGAAAAAAAATTTGCCACCAACCCCTAGGTACCATGCTACTGATGCATACAAAGTACGGCAGCCAAAAAAACCTTTTGGGCTTGGTTTGGGTTTTTTTGTGTGTGTGTGTGTATGTATGTGTGGGTATATAGGAAATCATCCAAAAGAAATCAAATTAAGAAATGCATCACCAATTATCAAATATACATAAATTAATCTTTTCTTCCTGAAATACCAATTCAGAGGACATATTCACCTACTCATCACATTTCCCACTGAAATTAACAGAGTGAGGTTGTAGGCCCACAAGGAGTAGGCAGGGAAAAAGCCACCACATGTTCACTGCAGCATGTGATAATAGCTCACTGCCAAGCGTGGTTGAGCTCTCATCCCACCTTGTTCTCCCTCCAGCAGTCTGTGGCTGCCCTGGTTTTGGGCAGCAGTGTTTCTCCAGGATTAGCTCTGGGGATAAAATCTGCCCCAGGGGTCCCGGGTGGAAACTTGGCTTCATCCTTCTCTTCCCTGAGTGTCCATCCAAGGCTGATGGCCATGGAAGGGACTGGGAGTTGCCCTCACTGACTGCTTGCTACGGAAAGGGTAGCGGCAGGTGGGAGCATCCCTTTGCTTGGGTTACAGCTGGGACAGCAAACCTGCCATGTCCCCGAAGAGAGAAACAGGCACATCTACAGCAGAATAAAGGCAAGGCAGAGGAGTTTTCTGTCTTAACCTGCACACTTCTGAATGGATCTTGCAGGGCTGTGGTGAGGTTTCCCTCCTTCTTGCTAAAGTGGTCCTAGTTTGATGAAGCTCTCAGGAGTATGAAATATGACTGACTAAAGCAAGGACACATGTATCAAGAGTAACTCCAGGCTGCAAAAAACTGCAATGTATAATGAGATATTTAAATAATAAATTAATTTAATTTATCTGAGAGAACAGGTCATGATGGCACAGGTTGATTAATGTCCAGAAATACCTACATGGGAGATTTCCAAGAGTACAGTGCTATAGCAGATAAAGGCAAAACGATACAATCAAATTTCTGAATGCAGAAAATAGCTGCACTTAACCTTGAAAAAAGACAATTTTTACCCCTGAGGGCTTGCAACAAAACACCTAGGGTTCTAGATGTTGTTTCACTCAACATCTTTAAATCAGTTCTGAGTGGCATTTGAAAGCCCAGCATAAGCATGGGAATCACTGTGGTCCATGGCATATGTGCCCTTCAATGAGATGCTTGTAATTTACCCTTCTTGACTGTAGATCTGTGAGGCTCTGAAAAGAGCAAGGGATTACCCAAACTGTCTGCGCTAATAAATGGTTACAGTCTTGAGTTCCTCAGCAAGATAAACACCCCAGGTGGTAGGTGGGTATTGTGAGATGCGAATCAGCCTGCACCACACAAAGATAAGCTTGTGAAACCAAACGACCAGCCCACACCCCAGTGTGGGTGTACACATTACCATCACTGTTTTCGCTATCATCTTTATATGATATAAATTATATCCTATGCTGATAGATGCTCCTTTTAATCCTGCCATTGTTTTGTCTTTTTCCAAAATAAACACCAGAAACCAGCAACCCCTTGGGCTTTATGATTTAGTGGTGGACTTGGCAGTGTTAGGTTTGTGGCTGGACTTGATGATTTTAAAGGTCTTTTCCAACTTAAATGATTCTATGACTCTGTCATTCATTTGCAACTGTTTGCATTTATTCAGCTATAAATGTTCACTCCCACCAGAAAGGGTAATCATCCCAGCACTGCCTCAATCGGTATCTCCTTTTGTCTGCTGGGACTTTGCTATAGCTGCTTTCCCCATTCTTTTGGCTCTGTCTTCTTTTAAAAACCTTTTTTAGAGATGAAAATATCCCTCTTCCTATACATAGGGAACCGTGTGCCTACAGGCAGTAGAAGCTCAGGCAACTACATGTGGATCTTGCAAAATGGGGAGTCTCCTGGTGAAAGGGATTTAGGAAATACGTGGTCATGAAGGAGCAGAGGGGAACAAGGAGGCTATGGGGAAGCAGAGCATTATCAGCAGAAAGGGTTTAATATATGGCCTCATCTTTTTTAAGAGACATGAATGATCCTTGGTAAGGATGTCAGTTCCCCATTGGGATAGATGAGTCAGGATCTGTGGGTGTGCAGGTGACTAGAATTTCATTTATGATCAGCACCTGAAATCACACCCTTCACATCATCTCCCAGCACACACTGCTGCAACATGTGCCAAGCATGAGCCTCCTGGCTCAGCAACCTGTTCCTTCTGTCCTAGGAAACTTGTTGCTTCCCTCATCTTTCTGACCCTGCTGCCACATTGGCTGCAAAGGGTTTGACCATCAGAAAGTTGCACTCATCGAATGTGCTTTTAGAGAGGTCCTAAAGTCTCATATCAGACATTCATGCTTCCTTTTTCTCTTTAGTTCACTACGTAGGAGCCGCTTGGCCGCCAGACAACTGTTTCTATCTCTCTCTAGGTTGTCCAGTCTAGGAACAATACCATTTCGTGTTGCAGAGCCAGTGTCAGGAAGGAAATAGTCCTCCACTGCATAACATTTTCAGAATAATGTTTAACTTGCAGGAAGCTCAAGGCCATTGCAAGTTTCTGTACCAGCCCCGACTCAAAGCTGGGGCATTCAAATTCAGTGTTAGAGCAGGTTGGACAGAACCGTGTCCAGCAACTTTTAAATATCTCTGAGAATGGAAGCTCCACAGCCCCTCTGAGCAGCCTGTCTCCATGTTTGACCAACCTCTCTGTGAAAATTTTGTTTACAAATGTCCAACCTGAATTTCTGCTGTTGCAACTTTTGTCCACTGTGCCTTGTCCTTTCCCTGCCTGTATGTCCTCTTCAAGCCTTTGCGTGCAACCCTTGACTTGATGTTTGGATTTCTGCTTGTACCACTACTAACAGCTCAGTACAAAAGATCTGGCCTTTCCATGTCTCATTCCAAGGACTTCCTCCAAGTACTGTCCACTTTTGTGAATACTGCTGTAGTTCTTTCTTTGTTTCTGTTTCATTTGCGCATCTTTCTGTTTGACATTAATGGTAGGTGGAACTGTGGAGTTTGGCATTTTTTCATTATTTTTATTGTGGGCTGACACCAGTTGTCACATTGACTGAAATGTTGCTCAGTGGCATTTATTCATGTGCTGATGCCCTGTAAAAAAATTTCAATACCACAGTTGGAAAATGTACCAAACTTTTTCTTTCTGCTTCTTTCTTCTGACAAAGAACATAAGAAAGGATGTTCTAGAAAGGGACATCTTTTGTCTTAGCCTTATTTTACTGAATAATTTTTTTTCAAAGTTAATTTTAGCATTTATCCAAGAGGGCTGATTCAAAAACAGAAGAGGAAGTTTTCTGATGGATGACTTCATACCTCACCAGAAAAGAAAAGCATGTTCTCCTGCCTAGAAATTACTTCTGCTTTCCACCTACTGGGAAACCCTTTAAATACATCACCTTTACTGAACTGTGGTGTTTATCCCATATTACAAACTTAATGTATGAGTATAAATCTTATTTTCCTAATGGATATTAGAATAAATGGGCCTGAGGAAGTACTGTTGAAATATTTGTCTTCTTTCAGCTGTAGATTTAGTCAGAGGGAAGTTAGGATATTTGGCATTTTATACGGAGAAATTTTATATATACAAATCTTCATCTGTCTTTTTTCTTCAAAGCCAAGCTCATAAATGAAACAACTGTTCCCAAACCACCACTGCAATGTCACTCGCTTCCATGAAGTCATCACATCAGTTCTGTCACTGTAACAACCTAACATTGTCTGTTGCTAATGTTACAAAAACGTTGCATTGTCGTCATTTTGAAAATAACTCTGAAGTGATGACTTTAAATGCAGCCTTTTGGCAATACATTTTGCAGGAAATCACCATTTTAACAGGAGAACTTTTGAAAATGAATCAGCTGTATTAAATATTAATGGCACTGCATCGTGTAATTAGTCAAAAGGAAATAATACTTCTCGCTATTAGAACATGCTCTTTCCCTCCTTTTTCCCTTATTCTTTTCTATACAGTATGAACTGCTGAAAAGTTTTCTATGAAGCTAACATACTGGATAAATAGTATAGAAAAAATTGAATGCCATTTAAGATGGACAAGTGTGAAACTGTATACATAAGTAGGAGTAATCTACTACAGAAATGCAGAATGAAGTGAGTGGCTCGGCAGCTTTAGTGGAAAAAATCAGGAAGAAAATGCACCGACATCCTCATCCTCCTGCAAATACAATAAATGTCAGATTTAGGATTATTGTCTGCAATGCACATGAAGGAATCCTTGTGCTTTAATTGTGACCACTCATCAGGCCTGAGTTGGAGGCAACTTTAAATACGGGACTTTACGATGGATGCAGTTCAGTTGGGAGGAGCCCTGGCAACAACAGCATAACCAGTCTGATATTTAGAAGTTAGTCTGAGTTAGCTGTCTTTAGCTGTCTTGGAGGACTGGAGATACTATAGTGCCTCAAAAGAGTGGGCTGGGTGGTGACAAGTTCCTAACCTTCATCAGGGGTTTATCAAGGTGCCTCAGCAAAAAGAACAGTGGAAGAAACCCCAGTGGGTGGGAGAAAGCCCTGGGGTTTTGTGTAGGTGAGCAAAGGTGGAAAAACTCAGGGTAGGGAAGGAAATTCACGACCAAGAGCTGAGCTGAAATTTGATGGAGGCAGTTCTTGTAGGAAAATGACAGAGACCAGAGCAGCTGTGAGACTTGAAATAAGGAGAGCTGAGAGGGTGTGCGGGACAGCAGGAGAGCTGCGAGGAGGAAAGGCAGCCAGAGTGACCAGTAGAGCAGGTCCACAACTTGCTCATTCCAATTTTCATTTTCATCAGTCCCTTCCCTCCTCACTAGCTATAGCCTACAGATACATGGCAAGGCAGGACTCTAGTCTAGAATCTCACAGACAGGGAAAAGGGATGAGGTGGCCCAGCAGGGAGGGAGGAGGAGAAAGAATGGGGCCAGAAGCAGGAGCCAGAGCAAAGCACCAGAAAAAAGGGCTTTCTGCTCTGGTTTACTGATCCACAAGTGGCCAGATGAACACCGCACCAAGTGACTTGTGTGTCGCTTGTGAATTGTGACCATTACTGACACTTGTAAGAAGATGAGACAGTATGACTCTGGTTTGAGTGGGCTTCGCTTTCACTATGCTGATGGAAAAAACCCTTTGTTGCCTTTTGGGAATGTCAAATCTCCAGAGTCCTGCTTTCCAGTTGACCACAAATTGCTTGGGCTGTACTACCACACACAGTCCCAAAGAGCACCAGGGAATGACACGATGATAATAAGCTCATTTCCTTTTTGGGCCAGTACTCCTGTGATTTATCTGTAGAAACACGCCACAGAATATGCCAAAAGTAGAAGGAAAGGTTAATGGTTGTCAGTTTTTTTCCCCAGGTTAATTTCATGTCACAGTGACTCCTGGTTTTCAGTTCCTAACAGGGAATGTGATAATCAGGTGGTCAGGTCTGAAGGGATGGGAAAGTAGATGAGCATCACAACACTCTCCAAACTAGCCAGCTGCAACAAGGTCTTTTACCATCTCGTACCAACATACTCTTCATGCCAGTCCCTCTGCTGCCTTCTCCTAGCCTCAACTCCTCCAGGGCTCGAGCTTGCTCACTCACTTGTTCTCTGCTTCTTCCTCCTCTCTCTTCCTCAGCTGCTCTCCCTTCATTGGCTCTCAACCTCTTAACAGAACCAGCCACAGCTGCACCTTATCTACATCGGCCAACCCACCGCCCCTGAAGCCAGCCCATAGTTGTATATTATCAAAGTTAATTAACCCAGCTTCATTCTTCTACAAATGAGCATGACAGACCAAATCCCATCAGCTCTACATGCTAATGGCTCAGACATCTTACAGCTTTCTTTCAAGCTTTGCATATCCCCCCGGACCAAATAAAAGGGGAGGAGAAGGAAGCAGCAGCATTTCCACATCAGCTGCTATCTTTTCAGCACCGAGAAAGAAACCTGTCTGAAAGTAGTGACCTTGACTGCACCCTTTCTTCTGAGCCTGATTCTGTTTGATGTGGAGTAAGAGGAGACAGGCTAGATAGTGCCCTGTTTAAGAAAGAAAACTCCCCTTCTGTTCAGGAACTCTGCAGGAATTTCAGACTCAATTGCATCATGCTTGCTACTTCAAAGCCTTCAGCAACTGATCACACACTTGGAAAATATCAAACTTAACTTAATCTGACATGGTTATTTGTGTAACTCAACCTGTCTGACAGCCTCCTTCCTAAGGGTTGCTACAGTTCCCTTGTACTCTGGAACGTCTCTAGAGAAACATCAGGCATTCCTTCTTAACATTAGTCAGTGATAATTGCTTGTTTTCAAAGGGATTTTTGTACATTTTTGTTGGGAGTGGTATAATTCAGGGTTTTGTACAGTGACTTTGTTTTATGGCTTTGTATTAGAGTTAAAGTATTCCCTATATTAAGAAGTGAACTCTTATATCTAGTCTCCATATAAATGATCTAATTGTCATGTATTTTCAGTTTGTTTTTTACCCTCTTGCATCTGGCCCATGGAATTGTTCCAGTGATGTGGATCAAAACTAGCCTGCCGCTAGCTGGGGTTTCTTCTGTAGACATTCCACTTAATGTATGAGCCATAGGAGATACAGGTTAAAGTTCCTGCTGTAATGAAAATGTACCTGGGTAAATGCAGAGAGAGTTGCTTTGTACATTTAGAGGCCCTCAAGATGGCTGTACTGACCAGCTGTCAGCCCTCTGATCCAAAGCATCATGCCTGAGGCGTGGCAGAGAGGACACATTTATCATCAGGCCCCAACAGGGAGATGTGTTCCCACCTACTCTCACCTCTCCTTTGAGAATTCAGATTTCAAGGCATCCAGCTGCTACTGTAACAAGGGTTCTCACCAGCTCACTAGTGTCTGATATGAATTAAATGGTATTTTTAATTAAACATCTATCCACCTGTCGCAGCACTCTCCAGACTATCAAGCTGCAACAAGGCCTTTCACCACCTCATACCAGCATACTCTTCATACAGTCCCTCTGCTGCCTTCTCCTCATCCCACCTCATCCAGGGTGTGTATTCTGTCTCTCTTGCTTCTTCCTGGGCTGCTCTCCCTTCATTAGCTCTCAGCCCCTTAACAGAACCAGCCACAGCTGCACCCTATCTACATTGGCCAACCCACCACCCCTGAAGCCAGCCCACAGCTGTATATTATTGATGATAATTAAGCTAGCTTCTTTCTACTACACCCACCAACATAATTTTTTGGAGTTGAGGGAAAGCAGTCATCTCTAGGGGCTGGTGGTATCTAAGTAGCAACTATGAGAACAGCAGGGAGTCCAAAGTAGTGTATTTACACATAGAGTGGCAAATAAACAATCTCCAGGCATCAGATACTGTGAACATTAAGATCATAAACATACAGTTTGGAGGTGGTGGTAGCAACTCTGTGCTTGTCTCCCTATCTCATTGATATTGTGATCAGAGCTAGTCTCGCTCTATTTTACAGTGTGGCAGCTGGACTTGGGTCACCATGAGTAGGAGTCATGTGGCCAAGTGTAGGCATCTGTAGTGTAAATGTCAACATTTGTATTAGTCACCCTTTGTTGTGTTCGCCAACAAAACTCAGAAAAGATTGGTAGGGCATGACTATCTCACCCACCAGCTGTCATCTAAAATCAGTCAGATATACTACATCCTACAAGTTCCTAGATAGTTACATTGGAGATGTTTAAAGTCAGTGTCTGACTTTACACCCCAAATACCAGCAGGTGTTCTCAGAATGCCATTGAATTTTCTATAGGTTTTCCAGCAGTTATTTCTTAATCTTTGTGATGGAACTTTTAACAGATGAATTTTTTAACGAACATTGATTCTGTCATTTAGCCAAAAAAGCAATTTTTTTTCTTGTATTTGTTCTAGAATCAAGTCTCAGAAAAATTCTAGCAATTGATGGTATTGCAGGTAACCAGAATATAACAGTGTTCCTTTTAAAATACAGGCAAAATGTTAATTTTTGCAGTCTTGCGGTCTGCTCACCAGAGCTTGGAAAGTCTCCACATACCTTGCTTGGCATGGTGGAGGAAGGGCAGGCACCACCTCTGTTACATTGCTACGGACTTGCTGACTACTGTCATGTGCAAAAAGACTCTTTTAATGGAGGTACTGGTTTTAAACCGCTACAGTCTTGTGTCTTCCAACTTCTCTGAAACTTCAACACAATTAGACAAAAACAGATTTAAAAAATCTCATCAGATCTTCCCATCTGCATTAGTGGTTGTATTCTTACATCAATTTTGCATTAATTTCAACAATTAGTATCAGGTGTAAAGCTTGGTAGAACCAGGGCCTTACTACTGGAATCCTTACATGAATAGCTAAAATATACAATAACTTGAAAAGTCATACAATTTTTTTCAAAGTCTTGAGAAAAATATATAATTCATCTTAAAGCGCTTTAAAGTCCACTTCAACCATTTAGCCTTGCTGAAGATCTTTAGACCTATTAGATATATTGCTTTAAAAAGACATTCAGGGTATGGCCTTTATAACTCTTTAATGTTAGGTGCTAATGGAAGAAGATGGATTGGTGCGCTAGGAGTGTGAATTCTCATTTTAGCCATAAGGAAAGGCTGACAGCAGTGCACACTCCTCTGAAGTGTGATGACAGCATGCCTTAGTCTCATCTAACAGATCCATCCAGATTCTGAGCTCAGTTACAAATAATAATACACATTTGCATTTAAGTAGGCAGGTTGGAATATGTGTTGCTACATTTGAATTGACTATCGATGCAGAGCAAAAAAAAATGTTAGGAAAATTTTGAATTTGGGAAAATATAGAGGGTGGTCAGAAGTTGGAAGAGGTTGCTCAGAGAAGTTACACAATCTCAACACCAAGGATAATAAAATTTTTATAGTACTAACCCTGAGAAGCCCTTGAAGTTAGATCTAACTTCAAGGCTATATTTCATTTAAATGGAAGTTTGAAGCAGATGACCTCCAGAGGTCCCTTCCAATCTAAATTATTCTATGATTCTTATTTACTAGTTTCAGCTTGCCTGACTTTACATTTGATGCAATTGTTATGAAATCAATAAGTTATTTGGAATCTGTGACACTCCTCTCATTTAGAAAAGGAAGTGACTCTAAATTTCTATTTATAATTCATCTGGTGACTTCTTACCTTTAGACTTCCCAGCTGAAGTTTAACTGGCTTTTGCATACAAATTACACGCTTTGTTGTAACAGTGTTAATTAATCCATGTCTACAACAAAACTCTGCAGCTCCTTGCAGGCTGCCCTTTTCTTGCTTTTGGAGTTAGTGTAGTAGGTACATTCTCCCAGTCGAGAGCTTTAGGAGTTCCCTTCTGATGTAATTACCTAGTCGTGGATGGTCTGCTTACACTTTGAGAAGGCAGAAAAACAATGGAGTTTCTGTATCAAATGAAAGAATACTTGCTCTTCATTCTGACATTCTACCCAGTACAGAATTACTAAGGAACAGAGGTGAACAGATGCTCCTCTCTTCCTTCACCATACAATGATTACAACCAGTTGTATAAAGTTGTACTCCTTTCCCAGGGCTCTGTTTTCAATTGCACTGAGGCAAATTCAATGCAGAACATGTACATTCAGCTCCCAGAATAGTGTAGGTGAAATTCAGCAGTAACAAGAGTTGTGTAAGACTAATTTTGCATGTGAGGTCCTCAGACAACCCAGCAAGTCTGTACTGATTTTGAATTTAATAGGTGTTTAATAGAATACACCACTGCGTGTGGGAGGTCTGAATGTGTAGAACAAAAATCAACTAATATAACAGTGAATTTCAAAGCAACCTGGTTCTACAGTATGATTCACACCAGCTCAGAGGACACTTATTTGCAGATAAGTCTAATATTGTTGTAAGTATTAATGTTAATAAATTACATCAAAGCTGAAATTATTTTAGAGGCAGATATATATCGTTCAGTTCATCATTAAGATAGATAAATGTAGATTTCTATAGGAAAATTATGTGTCTAAGTTCTTTTCATATTCCATGGAGATCTAGTCAACGGAGGCTTGAAAACAGCTGAACAGATTGTAGGACACAATTCAGTTAGTCTCCACAGGTACATGGTACCATTTGAGGTGCCTTAGGCCATTTGAGACATCAGCACAGGGATGTTAGATCTGACCCAGGATCTACAGGATATGCATGCTTTTCTGGACTTGTAGAAGACCATGTGGGGTAATCAAAGGCATCCCAAGTGACCCCAGACTAGATTAATGCAGAAGATATGAGTCTTCAGTTGATCAGAATCACTTTTTTGATCACCCTCAATTTATTTGCCTACATCCTGTGCTCTTTCTGATTCTCTGTGGTGGTCGAGATACCTTTGGGATTGGCAGATATGGCTCACAATTGATGGGACACTTTCTGGACCATTAGCTGCAGGCCAGGCAGCATGGCTTGAGGCATCTCATGTGAAGGAAAATGGTCAGGTTCTGTTGCCTGTATTCTTTTTGAGGGCAAAATCTTGGAAAGATGTGGATGATATTTGAGTAAATGCTTCAATACTAACAGATCCTTTTAATTAATAGCCTCCTTTGCTTATTTTTTCTCCCTTTGAGCCAGTTATCACCATCAAGCTGCTAGATGGATGTGGCCAAAGAAGGAGCAAGGCAGGAGGATGGAAGAGAGTTGCAACCACTGTGCTGGGTGGGTGGGACACAGCCCAGCAGTTGCCAGGAGCTGCTCTGCTGCTTCTCAGAGCCTTGGACCCTCATACCCATGGGAATGGAGACTACGGCATTCCTGAACCTGACCTGAGTAAGGGAGTTCCTCGTTTTGGACATATTTCCTACACATGGGAGAAGGGTGACTTCTGGCACTGATCTTCAAAAGGTTGGGGGAAAGATGCAGAGAGGAGTGAGAAATTAGTGTTTCAGGAGAAGGGGGAAAAGCAAAAGAAAAGATGTCTGAAAGGCAGCTAAGATAGATACGTGAAGATGGTCATAGCAGTCATGCAACGGTTACCCCCTTAAGAGTAAGACAACAGAGCAAGCTACTGTGGAGACAGCAGATTGATACCCTGAGATTGCTTTGCCAGCCACCTGAATTCTAGTCTCTGCTGTAGCATTTTCCCATCTTTTTTTTTTTGTTTTTTTTAAATGTAATTTATATCTGTGGTATTTTATGACAGGCATCAGCAAAGTCACAGTCTCCTTTTCACCTCATCTGACCAAGTTTTCTTTGAGCAAAGCATTCCCTTGCCAAGGACAAGGCTTGGAAAGGGCAATAGGATGTGGTGATGCCCTGCTGTGGCTGTTAGCTGTGTGCCCTTGGTGGCCCATGCCACTCCATGGCCATACTGCCCAGTGGTACACTGCTCATGCTGCTCGATTGTGAATCCTCTCAGTGGGGATCCTAGGTAGTTACTGACACCAGACAAGACATCTCAAAGGACTTAGGGGTCTCGTTGCCAAGTGGAAACATAACTTGGGTGATTAAGAATGAGCTCCATGGAGTGACATTCCTAACTGCAGTGATGGGCTGTTTACTGAAGGTGAAAAGTAAATGTAATGCATTAAAGAGACAGGGAGCATGTAAGAGGAGTAACACTGGAAGACAGTAAAATATCCCAGAACAGCACCGGCACTGCTCACAGTCCTGAATGAAGAAAGGATGAAGACAAGCGCCTGGCAAAACAAACATACAAATTGGAACAAAATAGACAGCATCCTTCACACTCAGTCTCCCAATCTGTTTAGCCTCTAATATGTTACTTTACAAAATATCAAGACATTTTTTTTTTCCAAAAGAACCCAACAATTCATAAGTTGCTTTTTAAATTCAGCTGTAAAAAGAAGTCTGAGAGGGAGCTCTCAGCTTTACTCAGACAGGAGAAAACTCAGACAACTCACCATTCTCACCACAGAAACACAAACAGTTCACAGTAACTAGTGAATGAGCTAAACATGCCAGTAAAACAGCGATATAAAGTAAGTTTAGGCACAGTGATTCATGGTAGTGTTATGTCTCTTTTTCTCTGTGACCCCTGCATACTTTGTTGTCATTGTGCCTTAAGGGTTAGCATCACCTTATTTTCACCTCTGCCTGCGCTGTCAAGCTCTGTATGAGAACTGGTTACCCTCAGCCTGGATTACAGTCAGTGGAAAGATATAGGCTCTTGCGGCTGTGATTCAGCAGTTTGGTGTTTTAATGTCTAATTTAAGATGAAGTCATTCCCTCCAGTAGCTATAAAAGGTGTCCAGAGTATCTGAAGTAAGAAATTAGTATCTATATTGTTGATACCTCGACTGATGCTAACACCTGCTTTGCTACTTCATAGATTTCTGTATCACATAGGATGAGTATCAACTCAGTAGTGCGTTTTGTTGCCCTTTGCTGCAGTTGTTGAGGGCTGGTCATTGTTGGCTTTTGTCATTGTTGGTCCTTGTTTGGCTTTTATTCAAATGGTGTGCCAACTGAGGTTGCTGGGTACCAAGCATGCTGGAGCTATCGCATCAATCTGGAAGACTGTCATTTGTGCTTTCCTGCTCCCTGGTATCTCCTCCCTTGACGTAACCAGAGAACAAACCCTATCACTAACTGGTTCCCTAAACCTGCCAGAAAGGATTTTAGTGACTAGTACTAAAATACCTAGTGAATAGTCATGACAATACTTTGACAGTTTTGAGTCCCTCCTCTCTAAGGACTTAAAAGCACTTCACAATTGTGCATGGACTCAGACTCTCCAACAAGGTTGTGTGTCCTGTGGTACAAAATGAACCACCTGGTTCTATTTTCCAGATGACAATCCTAATGATCAGAAAACAACTCAAGCTCTGTCAATATTATAAGAACGTTTGTTGTTTTATTCTTTTTGGTGGGTACAAAAACCACAGTTTCTTACACAGAACAAGATTATAAATAATATCTGTAACATGAGTGACCCGTAGTCTCTTTTGATTCTACACTGCAGACTGATGATGTACTCTAAACATTTTATCATTTTGTTTCTTGTATTAGACAGATGCAAATCTGTGGAACACGGAATGATGGAACAGAATGAAGGTAACAGCAAACAAGAGGATGACCAACAACTTTTATAAAAAAAAAAGTCTCTGAATTTTATTACAGTGATGGCATTTTATATCAATTATTGCAATGAATTGTTCCCTAAGATGGTTAGAAAAAAGAATTGTGTTGTCCTCTACCGAATTTACATCAGTTAAAAAGCAAGCATGTTTCAATATTCCTCTTTTTTTCAAAGAAAATGTAAATAATTTCTTTATTTTTTCACAGGATTTACATATTTATTATTTTCTTATCACAGTTTAGTGATTCATTTCTACAGCTGAACAGCTGAATATTCTTCCATTTATATATTGATGTTCTGGAGACACAGGTTAGCATGTTCATTGACTTCTATAGCTATTTTTCTCTCTTTGCCAAGACAAAGACCAAAATGTTGTCCTTTCTGAGCATGTTCTTCACAGTTTAATGCGCTAAATTGGCAAGTCTTATTAGTCCACTCAAGTGAAATTTGTTGCTGTTAATACACCCTTCCCAGCCCCCTCCCCCCAACAAAACTAAATTATGAATTTTCCTGATATAAAATCTGAGTTTGGGTTTCCGAGCTGAGCTCATGCACACATTGTTGCTGATGATGTCTGGCGCATTTGGACGTACTTCCCTTTCTCAGCCAAATTATTAGTTCATCAATGACACTCCCATGTCGTTACAGTCTGTGCTGTGTTCCCATCAGTCACCAACACAGTTTGATTAAGGCACTCAATTATTTTTTTGGTTTTTATGGTAGGTCCGATGCAATTACAGCCAATCCTGAACTTTGTCTAATTGCAGTTCCAGTATGCACGGCCTTTGGGCAGTCAGGAGTCAACACGCGTCCGTTTTCTCCCACACTCCCTGTGATGGATAATCTGGCTTTGTTTCTTATGGCTTCAGAAAAGGTAAGCTAGGTTTGGAAAAAAAAAAAAGGAGAAAAGAGGAAAGTGTTACAATGTTTCTGTCCTTCAATAAGCCAGGACACAGAAAACACCAAAATATTAAATTTTAGACATCTGCATTTTTTCATGTTAACATTAAATATAGTAATAGTAATCATCATAAATATAATACATAGCATTTAAGTCTACTAGGGGAAAAAAACCTAGCAATTCTGAGGGTAATTTTCATTACAATAAATCATTATTGATTTAAATATAAAATCCAAATTTGATCAAGATATTATCAGAAGAGGCAATGCCTTCCTCTAAACTGCTTCATTTATATAGCGAAATGAGAATCAAGACCTTTCATGAACCTGAAAGCATTAGCGTATGTGAATAAAGTCATGCACAGGTGTTTATAAGATTAGACCTTCAACTGGGAATGTCGAGATAAAATATAACTACTGGAAATTGTTTATAAATTGCAATAGCTGTACCAGCTATCTTTGTGATAATTCCATGGATCACATCTAAAGAAATTACATCTTTTCACAATGCACATAGTATCAATAAATCTAAGAACTGTCATCAAATCTCTTTTCATATATAAATTTTCCTACAATTAGAAAAGATGGGAACTTTCAAAGGAAATGGGAGTTTATTAAGAGAAGATACAATTTTCTAAAGTTTTCTATATGAGGTCTAAATTTTCCACAAGAAGGTTTAAATTTTTGTTACTTCATATTCTTTATTTTCAGTTAACTCAAGCAAAAAATTTGGATTTGTTAAAAAACCACCATGAGTTATGCCATCAAACTTCAGTCATCCAGAAATCAGTCACCTAATCTAAAAGAGCTCTCTCGTGTCATGATAGAAAAAGCCAAGATGACTAGTTTAGAGTAAACGATTTCCAGAAGACTAAAATTAGGGGAGCTGTCTAAGGTCAACCAATGCAGCAAGGACACCAGGAACAACAGGCACCCAAACTATGCTGTGTTGAAACAGATCTCAAAGATACCGTCTTACAGTATTAATTAGTGGGGAAATCTGACTTCTAGTCAGCAAAAGCTATATTCTATGCAACTAACTCATGTAATTAGTGTGCAGGGATGCAATCTGAAATACCAATTGGAAAAAGAGACAGGAGGGTGGATTCACATAGGAGCAAAGGGATGACAAACATCATAAAATCATTTTATTTGCATTATTACTGATTTCTGCATTTAGAACTTTGTCCCTCTGAGCCCGGTTGCTCCTTCTGAGGTAGCAGTGAAATCCGGAGCTGGTGTTTGATATGCTGAAGTTAATTTTATATATGAGTGTGTGTGTTACAGGGATGAGGGAGATTCCTTAAAACTCCCAAACGTTTCCACTGCTTCTGGGGGCATTTCTATGAAAACACACCAGTCTAACATTGCATCATTATCAGCAGCTCCTTCAAAAAAGAGTCCTCAAAAGTGAAGTTGCTATTGTGGCACAGCCAGAGCTTGGATATAAAAGCAACTTTCCAAACCAGCTACCCTAAAAATCTCAGCCCTGACAAGCAGCCGAATTCAGGGAAAGGGCTTGGCTTACAGAGGGCATTATGTGCCTTAGGCTGAAAATCCTTGGCTTTGGTAATCATCAATTACAATGTCCAAAGTCACCCTCTGAAGAGTTTCCCTGCTACCAGGGTACTTTTTGACAGGGACTGTTCCCAAACATATCTTGACCTAATTCAACAGCTAGATATAAAAAGGGAGGCAGAGGTAATGCGGGAGTGAGGACCTGGGCCCATACAGTACCAAAAACCTCAACTACTCCCCAGCAGCAAATAAAAATCTATACATTTGCAAAGCACAGACACAATGCAATGTGGTGTAGCTCCACATAGTGCATGTCCAGAGTCCCATCGCAAATGGCTGTCAAGGACTGGTAACTGCCTGCAGAAATGCACAGAACATGTTTTGGTCAATGGCAAGAAAAAACAAAGGTGTTTTTGTTTTGGGGAGGGATGAGAGTGCAAACCAGATTAGAATGCAAACTTGCATGGAAAATGGACAACTTACTCCAGATGTGCTAAATTTCCCAGAAAGTCATCATTATGTACCAGCATCTCTCCATCACTTTGATCAGCTATCTGCTCATGGCCACTCAGGTTTTGCCACTGGGAAATCTGAGAGAGGCTCAGATTTATATGGGATATAAAAGTTATGCATTACTGTGTCTTTGTAGCTCAGTCTATATAGCTTTCTGGCCATTGACAACACACTCAGGACAGAAAGACAGTAAAAAGGGATAAAAAAAAAAATCACATGAGAATAACAAACAATTTCTCAGCAGCCTTCCAGAAAATAACAGAAAAAGCTGCGATAAAACAAATCCTCTCTTCTCACGGCAGAGATTAACAACAGCTCAGCAACACACCACAGAAACAACCCAGACAGTGAGCAGCGCCAGGAGGAGCAGGTCAAACTTGTACTTGGGAAGGTGCCATAAGGCCAGGTAACTAGGTACGCTTCTGTGTTACATTTTAAACTACACTATAGGTAACATGCCAGGCTAATACTCTGTGCAGTTAAGAATTTCAGATTTATGGCCTGGCTGCTGAAACAGTTTCAGGAGTGGCTGGGATGAGAGGGAAAAGTCTTGGTATTTACAGTGAATATTACCCAAATTGTGAAAATCTCTGTGTAGTAGTTGTATGTAGTTAATAGTGATAATGTATTTTCAAATTTGTTGTTAGTTTTGATTAAATTAGTTGTGGAATTAATCACATGAAAGCACCAACTGCCCCATTCCTGTTGGGAAATAGGAATTTAGGAAACCGATATCCTTAGTCTATAAAAGGCAAATATCCTAGCCTGTCTGGGTTCTTTTGTTGTTCAGACTCCTCTAGGACCTGGGTCACATGGAAGTGTCTTTGGCACAAATATTTGAGGTGAACCTCTAATGAATTTTTCTACCATCTTGAATATGAAACTGAAGTCAAAATCAGTGCATTGTGCATTTACTGAGCCATCCTGTAGCACGTCACCCTTTTTTGTAATTAATTTTATCATTGTTTTAATTGTTTTTTCTAGTTTTGTAATTAATGTTGTTAATCATAAACAACAGCATGGGATGGGAGAGCAAGAGAAGGCACCTGAACTGGAAGCTGGTTCATGAGCTTCATGGCGCACTGAGAAGGCCATGGGGAGGTGGTGGTGGTGGCTGGCTGTGGGTTTGGGGTGAGGAACTCAGTAGGGCTTTTCCCTAGAGCAGCTGGAGAGAAGACAGTTAAGGTCTGCCCTGTTCTCAGGGCATCAGCTCAACTAATGTGCCAAGGGCTTACAGCCGATACACAAAAATGGAAAACTGCTGCCCAGGGAAAGAGGAAGGATGCTTCCCTCCTTAAAGCAAACCCTTCCCTGCCTTCAGTGGATGCAATAGCCTGTCATCCCTTCTGAATGTCTTTATCCCAGACAGACAGACTAGTCCTTTATCATACAGACTAGTTCTTTATCAAATAGACTAGACCACACATGCAGCCTAGTCCTACATTTTCATTTTCTGCTGCCTTGCAGGCAGGTGAATTTCCCTGAGGCACCTCACCTTTGATTGGATTAAACTAAAATAAAAAACATGGTAATGAGTATTAATTGTCAAAAAGGTTCTTTAAGCTATTTTATATTAGTTTAAAAAATATACTATTTAAACTATTTGATGTTAGCTTAAAAAGTCAGCATGTTGGTTACTCATGCAGGTTAGAACCGCCAAGCATCTTTCCATATTAGCAAGTTTTAGTGTCAACACGATCCCTTTACTCCTTGGATAAATAAACATATCAAAAGTTTTGAAATGCCTAAGACAGGCATATTGCTGCAGAAATACGTGTAACCAGCCTTGTGGGCTCTGTACTGCTGCCAGCTAACAGGCATGAACAGGTGGCATAGTCACCCTGTACAGAGCATGGCACACAGGTAACCCCTTGCTGCCTGTGTGGCCGGGGATGGCCATGTATCACCAGGAGAGGATGACTGGACCTTTGCCATCTTCCACATACAAGCATAAGCATTTTTATAAGAAGTTCACATGCTGAAATTTCTCAGGTAAATATTACGGTAAATAAATAGAATTAGAATTTCAGAAGTCTATAAATATTTGCTTGAAATCCTAGTTACTTCTATGTTTTCCTGAATTTTAAAATGTCTGCACCCTAAAATGTTTTTAAGAGATTATCAGAAGTTTTGACTGACCCAAACATCAATTTTCAATAAAATAAAATGCAATGTGTGCATTTTTTATACCTTTTTTCCTGTAAGAACTCATGCCTGTGTTGCAACAAGTCCCACAAAAATCAAAACTTTAGGGAAACATACTTATGATCTTTCCTTAAAAAACAAAACTCAGCCCTAATTTTTATTCTAAGAAAAGAGGAAGTCTAAAACAAATTCTGCAAGTATAAATCATAGTGTTTGTTGCACTGGAATCACAGAGCTGGGTAGGAGCTCAGGAGATTGTCAAGTCATGCCATGTTTAGCGTACTAAGCCAGTGTGGGTCAGGTCAGTATTTCAATGAATGCTTTGGGTTTTTGTTTGCTTTCTTTAAGACTGTGTCTTGGATGCACTGCATGCTGTACACTTATTAAGGAAAGTTTTCTGGAAATCTTACTTTTATACCAGACTGGGGACACCCTCAGTTGTGGGCACATGACTAAAGAATTTGAAGGAAAAAGATCTCTTCATTTGCATTTTGCACATTTACTTGCACAGGATTATTTCCTTTTAAGACCCTTATTACTGACAGTAGGAAGTGAACTTGGGAGAGCAGTATTAGCATCTGGAAGTCCTGATTCCCAGTTCACAGTAATGAACACTAGCTTGTACCCTTGGAGTCCCCCTGACACCTACTATGCCTCACATTTTCACTAGGGGACAAAGTGCATAACTAAGACTTTTTTTTTTTTTTTTTTTTTTTTGACATGGGAAAATTAGGCAGCTCTGTTACAAATAAAATATATCCAGGGTCATGACTTCTTGTACAACAGGGAACAAAAGAAAACTACACAGTGACAGTATGTTTGGGATAGTTTCCCAGCCAGTGTATGCCAAGCCCCCTCCCTCGCCCCCCGAGAACCCACCTATTCCTTGCAGCGCTCCAGCTATCATGCTCAAACACCATTCTCTGCTCACTCTGTGTTTGCTCTGTACTGTATGGTTCGGTATTGTACCGGCTGTGCCATTAGACTGTAAGCTCCTCGGGACAGGGACCTGTTATGTGTTTGGTACACTTCACCTATTGTACAGCGCCGTGTGCTCCAGCGCTATATAAATAATAAATAAAAAATAATAATTGTATCTCCAGTTGTTTCTTCCAAAACTTTTTCTAGGTGGTGACATAAAAATTATGTTCTTCAGCTCCTTTCCCTAAATTTTTTTTCTTACTTCCACTGTAGGGATGGCTCAGTTATTTCAGGAAAATGTAGCTCAAGCTCTTTGTTAATAGAGGAGACACGTGGCTTGCTATTTGCAAGGGCAAGGGAGCTCTAGGTAGCACAAAAGGGCAGGGTCCTAGCTGCACCTTCACTTACAAAGCAGCCAGTATAGCTTGGGAACTACGTAAAAGTTATATTTGGAAGCTCAGCTTGCTGCCACGTGCCGTTTCCACAGGTCAGATTGTTGATTTGTCTAATGATTAGTTGGCAAGGTACTCACTGCATGGATGAGAAGAAGTACATTAGTAAACTGTCCCTACATGCCTGCTCAGGGGAACTATGCAGGATACAGCTTGGCGACATCAGTGGTTCAGTCTCTGAAATCACTGTGCGAACATTCAAAATACACTAGTCCTGAGCTAGGTAAGGGGGCATGTTTCTGCAAGCTGAGGATGATAATCAAGGTCTGTTCACTGGTTAGTGACTTTTTGTGGTTATTATAGCGGGCAAAGGTTGACCTGAAGCAGGATATTGTGAAAAAAATGCCACACAGCATAAAACACGTATCAAAGGCAGGGTGAAGGAATGGAGTGGGGAGGAGGGAGAGAAGGTAAAACAACATTTAGACTTCTTGTAACAGTGCCTTGTCTTCCGTTACGTTAACTATGGTTCAGTGACGTTGCCTATCCTAAATCTGGATTATAACGAAGTTAGGGCCAACACTGAATGATAAAGGCTTGCAGCAATTTGTCACTAGTAGGGTGCAAACCTTTAGGAAAATAGAATGGCCAATCAAGTAATTAAACACTGGCCCTCTGAATATGTGTTTTATGATTTCAAACAGTTGTCATCTCCCAAATGATTCGACAACATTGAGTAGTTAAAAATGTATTTTTATGTTAAAAATTCCTTGCAATGCAGATGTCTATTAGCAACATAGAATAGTATACTGTACATCTGCAGCCAAAAAAACTGAACCACTTTGCAGTGAAGTTTTCCAAAATATAAAGCTCTGTTCAGAAGCAAGCACCACTAGACAGACATGTCACAACACTGCGTTACAAGATGCATCACCCACTCACTGTAGTAGGCCCTAAGTCCTACCCCTAAATTTTAATACTTTCGGTTCCATATACGTTGTAACCTTCTCTATAAGTTGCTAAATTCTGGGTATTCTGCGAGGAAGTTGGGTTAAAAGTCTGTGCACTCTTTGCCACCTTCATTCGTTTCGCCTCTGCCCTGGACTTGTAACAGAACTCTATCAAAGCCACCAGCATTGCCAAGCCCAAGCCTCCAACCAGAATGTAGAAGACTCCAGCAACGTTGCTGAGACTCAAGGCACTCGTCTTGTCCTGGGGAAACAGAAGCGACACAGTTAACCCTGGAAAAGAGACCCCCAGGAGCACAAGCTACACATTCAAACATTGAAAATAGAAATAAATAACGATGTTTAGCTGAAATTAAATGACAGTTGTTTACATACTTCTCACAACATTTGACCTATCTGGATCTATAAAGTAATTTTTAAGTACCTAGTTTACCTGGTTGGCATATAAAATATTAGAAGTACATTGCCAACATATCAGGTTGTCACTGCTTGCTTACTGCAAAGCATTACTTCCACTAAGTGGAGAATTAAACAATGACATGTCTAGCTCTCTTTAGGGGACATTTGAGCACTGATCTGAAACTGCATTTACGTAAAGGTCTTTAAAAACTTTGGAATCCAGAAACCCATTTATATCAGACAAGACTCTGCTTGATCTTTCTTACAGAAACAGTAATTGTACTTGTGGTAGGCGTTGCTGTTAATTTAAAAGATCCAGACTGAGTTTCTGATACTTAAATGACAGGTGAACATAACATGTGAGGCTTAAGTTATTTCTTTGAAGAAACACTTCCCTTGAAAGTGCACGCTACACCATACACATAGTGATATATTTGCCTCTTACCTATTACTGTATTTTGTTTCTATTTTATTATAGATACAGTTCTTGAACATGCCCATGGACTACTAAGGCTCAGTAACAGTATATTTTAAAATAGCAATTTATGATATCTTACACATTATTTGTAATTTAGACAACAGTGAGACCTTTCTTTACAAACTATTAAAAATACATAATTTTATAAATGATGACCTTCTTGGACATATTGTAGTAAATAACTATTCTATGTTTCTCTGTACTTCACTGCTTAGTTATGAATCATAATTTTTTATTTGAAATCAATGTGCATTTTTAGCACAGTTTTCAAGGAACTCTCTCAGAATTGACTTCCATATACTATACCGTACGCCTTAAGATACTTATAAAGCTTTATTCTTATGCAGGCTATATAATCTTTACCTATGGTAAAGAGCATACTTAACTTTTGATTGTAATCTCTATGAAATTTTAACTTACAAAGAATGCAAAATAATTGGATGTTTAATTTAAAGAGGCACTATTTATTGTGTAATCAGTACATTAGCACAGTGTCAATTCCCACAGACATATAGAGGTTTCTGGGGCTTACAGTTGAGCTCTGCTTTGCTTGTCTCTTTATTGCTGGCTAAGAGGACTCTGAATATCTTGGAGGGGACTGTGTTCCTCTAGTGGCAATTGCTAACAGGGTGCTTGCAAACAAGGAGGAGGCAGGGCTGAGAAAGACCTGACCTAACGTACATGGTGGGTTGAGGCTTTCTCAGCTGTCATTTATAGGAAATTTGCCATCCCCTTAACTGGTTTTCACTCCTTACTCCAAAGCACTTGCCAGAAAAAGCAAAATGTGTTGGCAGTTTGCTTCCTGGGCTAATTTTACCCGCTGTCCATCAGGCTAACTCTCAGGGCACGCAGGCAGTCACTGCCCATCACGCTTTCCTTTCAGCTGTGCACAGCACGGGCTGGCACTGAGACAGGCACTGTGAAGAAATTTAAGACTTCCCAAATACAGGGCTGGCACTGACCGTGGCGCTTCCCAGCCATCAGAAAACACCTGCTCCTGTGTTTGTCCACAAACAGAGAGAAATAGAGAAGGCTCCACTCCCTGGAGCCGTCAGGATTGCTGTTTGGGAATGGACTAGGGTAAACACTGGAAGCTGTAGAAAGCTATTAATTATCAAAGCCTCTCACTTCAAAGCTCAAGTTAAATCTTCCTTGGCTTCTCAAGGAGCCAGGGACCTTCCCAAAGGCAGCCAGGCACAGCCACCCTGGGCAGCGACGAGGCAAACCTTCCCGCTAGTGTTTCAGAAAACTGCGGAGCGAGCCAGCTCCAAAAGGAGAAGGCGTGAAGGGGCATTTCCTAAGCAGTGAGTGGGAAAGTCCACCCACCCCCAGGCAGGAAGGAAACGACTAACCCAAGCTGTCTCCCTCAAACCCCCAAAATTGCCTTGTGACTCCTCAACGGATGCCCTAAGTATGTAGGACGACGTTTGGTGATTTACATCACTGAAGACTTTAAAAAGCAATAGTGCTTCTTTAAATTAAAGTGTGACTTCCATCAATATGGGGCAAAGCTGATTTGTTCTTTGTCTACAGCTGCTTATTTTATTTCTAAGTCATTTTGTTTATTACTTCCTTTACTGCTTTGTGAACACGATAGTAGGTCCCGAACTGCAGCGACTGACCTTACTTCCAGAGTCCTTGGGTCCACATTCACCTTTATCGTACCACCATTTGTTTTTCAGCTTGTCTAAGACGCCTGCCTCACTGAGTTTCAAAACGGCAAGGTTTACAGGAGTTCTTCACGTGGAAAATAACATAAATAACATTATATATGTTATTTTATGTTATTCAAGTAAAACTACATAGAATCGCATTGCAAAGTGACAGAGCAGAGGCCACAGTGGGTGCTATGTCATGTACTGTTGGCCCAGGTTTAGAGACAGACATATGACCGGGACCTGCTCCATCGCTTTAGGTAACAGGCACATACTGCTGGGGAAGATTTGTAAATAAATAGTATGCAATTACTGTGAACCCAAAACTATTGGCTTAGGCATATTAAACAACATACCCTTCAGAGACATATATAATACAGCTGGATATATGACTTAAGAAACATATTCATTTGTGTTCCTTGCTTTCAATTTAGTTTTAATTTGTATGCATAGAAACCAATGACTTGGCTATAGCTATTTCATTTACTGCCCTCAAAATTATTCTGGCAAGAAAAAGGAGATGCTTTGTGCAGTTTGTTGCCCATAACCACTTGGCACAGACTTGTAATCAGGAGGTCTGCATGTAGAGAACTTCGGGGGAGAACTGCAATGCCCTTATCCTCAGCTAAGAAGAATGTGACAGTCAATCTTTCATTTTCATTTCCTGTTTAACATTATTTTCAAATTCAGAGTTTTTCCTTAAATCTCCCTTATTCACATAAGTCTTTCATGGGTCCTAGGCTGATGATAAATTACTACTTGGAATATCTTCTCCTGCTAGTGACATTTGCTGTGGGTATCATAACAGAGTTTTAATATTGAGAGGAAGCCTTATCTGATGCCTCGAAGTCATGAACTACTATGGGTTTACACTGAGGTTACTTAAACACAGTGAATATCCTCAGAGTATTATGGTAATGCCCCAGTTCATGCCGCTGTACCAATCTGTTTTCTAAAAAACCTATGAAATGATTAACAGACTTATGTACTTTCCACTTTGAATCACTGACTGTCCAATTCTTAATGTGGAAAGGCATATGGATATCTATTTATGTGCAGGTGTGCATGAAAATACAATATATATCAGAGAAGGAGGTAGATAAACAGAAATGACATGTGATTGACAGCCTTCTGGTGATGTTATATGACATAGGACCTTATCCTGTGTATGCCAACAGATTCCTATGGGAAAATTAATCTCTCTTAATACACCATAATCCAAGCATTGCTAAAATGTTAACTCATGAATTCAAGGCTTAATAGAAAAATAACCAGTGCCAGCTTTAATCAGGATAGTGTAACTGAACCTGCTAAAGTAGTTAATATGAAAGAGAAACGGGGCTTGTTACACTCTGTAACCAGTTTAGCTGGAAACCCCCAAATGCTTATGTATTAATATATTTGTGCATGTTTGCATGTATATATTTAATACACAAATGAACCTTGTATGCTGCTCTTAGCTTTAGGGATCCTGCCTTTTCACACATTCTGATTACTCTTTGTAGATATACATCAAGGAGGGGTGATTTGCCTCACCTCAGGTTTTTTAACTGTAAGTTACGCTCCAAGCTTTGGCTGCCTGTCTAGGTGTCCCTGCAGTTAAGGGAAATAAGACAGGTACCTCGAAAGATGGGTTAGACACCATTTCCAACAAAGGATGAAGCATGCTGTCGAGATGCCCATCTCTTTTCATTTACTACTGAGGAAGCCTTGCTGCCTTGGAGAAATGAAAATTTTTGACAGCTACAGTTGGGTGACAGGATTCTCAGGTACTCTCCAGTGATCCCTTTAAGTAAAGGAAATGCTTCATCCACTTTCCAAATCCCACACCTTTAGTTCATACAGAATACTCTGCTTCTAGAACAGAAAATGCCTATTTCTTGACCTTTTGCAGTATTCAAACTTACATTTTTGTCTTCAGGCTTCCTGTCAGGAAGGTTGATAGTGGAATACAAGAGTCCCACAGCTATGAAATGAGTGGGTAGCAGTTTGGGATGCTGGCAAGTTGCCTGTCAGCATGATCCTCTGTTTGCTTCCAGTAGAAGTGTGAAATAATTAATATTATTTGGATTGCCATATCATGTCACGCATTGGCACTGAGCTCCTAAATCCCAGCAGTGTTAACAGTCCTGGTTAGGACAAAGATTAGGAACATCCAGGTACTGTTTTCACATGGAAAATCAGAAGCCTGTGGAGTTGTTGCAGATTAAAGTGATAATTAGGACTCCATATGAACTAATGAGACCAGCAGCAAGCTGGGACAAGTCAGAAAATAGATGTCTCCCAGTCCTTTGCTTGCTTTTTCGGCACTAACGGTTTAGGTATATAAAGCCTGTCACAGGCAGGGATTTTTTCTTCTTTGCAGCTGTAGTTCCTTTAATGTCTTCCTTCCTGCATTGTCTTTGCAAGGCAGCTCTCAGGTTTTCCTTTGGGAAAAGCAATCAATTTCATGCTTAAAATTGCCATGCTAACCTCAATATGTAACTGAACGCAATGACAATGGCCAGCAGAGATGAGGCAATTCCCACTCTTGATGAAATATAGCCAGTGATGTGTCCGAGGCCAGGTTGTTGTTCTCCTCTCCACTTTTTTTGCTGAAACACTTTCTGCATTAAGGTGCTACATAAGCTTGGGGAAATCTGTCCTCTGCCCCTCACTTTCTTACCTGCCCTAGTGAGGCCGTGAATGAGACATGGCGTGACCTTGACATCTCCCCTCAGACACTCCTAGCTGTGATGAGGGAGAAGCACTCCAAGCTAAATTTAAAATTAAATTTTAAAATATTTTAAATCTATTTAAATTTCCATTTTAAAATATTTCACACTTTCAGAACAGGATTTTTGTCCCAATTTAAATCAGCCAGATGCGATGGGAAATGTACATGGTCCAATATGAGAAGCGCAGACTGAGGCGCTGCAGAGTGGAAAATTTTTGCTTACGCTTTTCAGAATAGCAACATATGTACTCAATTGCAATCACAGTAAGTGACTGCAGGTGTAGTGAATTTTCATGTATTTTAGGCTTTGTTTTGTTTGCTTTTTCATTTCAGTAGGAGATTTTCAACAGCTCTCATGTGGGACAAATGCCCAGATCACCTTTGCTTTCAGGGCAAGTCGCTTATCTAGGCATCTTTCCTTTCTTTGAAAATATCCTCTGCAAATAAGCGTAATTTTGACCATGTCAGTCACAAACTTGGATACTACAACTTGTTACTACACAGATAACACAATCAGTTGGTGAATAGTCCCACTGATATTAAAGGGGGCAGAAACTAACAATCAGTATGGTCTGCTGTACATGAGCTAGAGCAATGTACTTAAGTCATATACAGAGGATAAACCCACCATTTAGAATTACATTTCACATCAAATTCAGTCTTGTATACTTAATATTACAATGGGAAATGGCTATAGATTTGGGATTTTTTTTCCAGTTGTTTAGTGATTCCCAGATTACTAATGTTAGGCTAAACCTTCAACTAGAGTAAACTGGCAGTTTGTGAAAATCAGTGTAGCTTTTCCAATGTACAGCTGCTGAGAATCTCTGTTGTTACATATAACAGGATCCATCTGCCTCGAAATCATATAAGCATAATATATGTGAAAAATAGTAACTAAAATTACCCCTTATGTATGGAGAAGCATTTGTCCCATGTAGCCACAATGCAAAACTGTTGTGTGACAGCACAGGAGACTCTGCTCTTCACCCACGTTCTTCAATCAGTGGTGGTGCAGCCTGACCTAGGTGCAGGGATGCTGGTTTTCTACCTTTTCATCATGTTCTCAGCCCTTCTACCTCCTCTCTTGGCTTCTTATTCATTTCCTCCTATCCTCTTATCGATCACTTGCTGTTGGAAGAGCTGGTTTATAAGAGCCTCAGGCTGGGTCTTGTGCTAGCAACATCAGTGAAACCACCATGCTTTAAACCAGCATTAATGAAGTTCTGAGTTAGTTGTGTTCGGGAACATGAATGGGCAATTATAGCATTTAAATTACAATACTGAGTGATTCTGAAATGAATATAGAATTTTGGTAGTCAGGGATTTTAAAAATGCAATCACAAGTATGCATTAGGAGCATTTTCATTACCCACTCATGGCTGAGCCATTAAGCTTAAGGTCAGTCTCATCTGCTGAATGAAAACGAAGGGCCACCATGTTCTCCCAAGGGCTGCCAGCAGAGGCTGGAGGAGAGCTCCACCAGCATGGCTTCACATGTTTTAAAAAATAACGGAGCCAAGTGGCAGAAACTGTGTTTAAATACCTTCCCATGCATCACATAAAATGATGATGGCATACAGTTAACATCTGAGGTAATACTTCGAAAAGCAATCAAACAACTTGGGAACCTCAGTTTTATCCTCAGGGATGACTTAATTACCAAGGTCACTTAAACCACAGGTGGTTCAGATAGGGCAGCTCTCTGAACTGTCTTTCTGAATTTTGGAAGATTGTTCCTTAGAGGGAACAATAAATGGGGAGGCTAGAGATGGCCTTGTAAGAGCACAAAATGGAGGTAGGAGAAATCTTGTCTTACAGAGCAACACAAACTTTTGGAGAAATGGTGAGCTCTCATGAAAACCCCAGTTTCTACAGTCCTCTGTACTACCATGAAGGTTTACTCTGGGTCTAGAACAGGGGTCCTCAAACTTTTTAAACTGGGGGCTGGCACGCGGATGAAGCGTCAGGCAGTCATCTGCGGCTGCTTTGTTCCCCCCCCAGCTCCCAGCGGGGGGGAGCGGGGGGGTTCTGTAAATACCGGGGGCTGGATTGAGGACCCTGGGGGGCCGTATCTGGCCCATGGGGCATAGTTTGAGGACCCCTGGTCTAGACTCTCATATTCTGACTAGTGAATCTCAAGTAGTAACAGCACAGTTATCAGTCAAGGCTCAGATGCTGTATTTCTTACAGGAGAAGAGGATGTTCTTATTCTCATTCATGACAGTAGGTAGCCCTGTAATTTGGACTGGAGCTGCTAACAAAGCTCAAGGTTTGTTCTTTTTAAATTTATACACTGAAAAGAAGTATTAGCTAGAGGTGCTTAAGAGCTAGTTCAGGACTTGTTGGTAGCTGTCAGGTTTACAACAGTGCATGGTGTCCTAGTTATTCCACTAATGATCATTTGCTAGCATATAAAGTTAAAATATTTAGAGCTCAATTAATTCAGTAGAAAGGGCTTTATTGACTTCAATAGATCAGATTCTCCAAGACTGTTCCTGAACAAGGAAATGGATTTCGTAGATGATAAATGGCTAACTAACACTTTGGGGAATCAGAATAGCTAGAGTTTAAAAAACAAGACCAGATGCTGCTGCAATGCAGAATTTGAGAAACATGGTAATGCCCGCTCGTTTCCATGATACGCCTGGTTCTACTGAACATGGGCAGTGCAGGCACATGATAGACCTGGGGCTTCCCAGGAGCACTTGTAATGCCTACTCACTCAGCTGTGCCTGGGAAAAAGTGTGGCAAGAAACAGGCCTGAGGTCAGATGAATGCTCCTCCCAGGCTGTGTATAGTCCTAGGATGACAGGTTGACCTCCATCATGTTCTCCATCCTTTTTTAATGCTGCCTTGCCCACCATATTTTCTACTGCATCTTGAACTGTCTGTGTTACCTCTTGTTCATTTCCATTGGCAATGTGTTCCTTCCTCCCTCCTGCACTCACAGATCCTCCCTGTTTCTCCATGGACCACACTCCTTGCCTTTCTTTTCTACTTTTTCCCCTCACTCCTTCTTCTGTCACTTGCCATCACACCAAACTTCCTCCTTCAGCACTTCCAGACATTTCCCTGGTGAAGCCCTGCCTGTCCTTCTACCATGAGCTGCTCTCCTTTTCCTGCTTCTTGACTCAAAGCACCCGTGGCTGGTAATCAGCGAAAGTTAGTTAAAAGCATCCTTAGTTTGCTACCTAGCTTTTATCTCACCTTTCAAGCACAACAGGTTTGTGAGGAGTGTATTCTAAGAAAATGGAAGTATTTTAATGATGTGACTCTCTGCCTGTGACATTTTAAAAATATTGCATAAACACCCCTTCCCCAATAATGCAAAAGTTAGGGCTTGGGTGGAGCATATAATAGTAGCAATGTAGGAGATTTATGGTTCATTTGTCAACTTTCTTACAAGAAGTTGGTTTCTGCTCCACTTGCAGGCAAGTGCTGTCAGGCCTAATATGCCTAAGCACTTTGGAAGAGAAAACACAGACCATTTTTGAAACTGTGACTGCTGGCAAGCAGAGCGGTGTGGGGAAAATAGGTAGAGCAGCAGGATCGAAGGCAAAGTGAAGAGGATTAGGAGACCGGTTCTAGGTGAGTGCAGAACAGCCCAAGGGATGGTCCCTGAGGCCAGGACACAGCATGAAAGAGCAGGAGGACTAAAGGAGGAGAGAAAATAGTAAGAAAAAATATATGTAGGCAACTGTAAAGAAATCTACATAAACTGTGATGACAAATCAGTCAAATGTAGTTACCTATATCTGACTAGCTCTGTGCCTGCACAGCATTCTCTTATATATTGTTCATACACAAGCACATAAATAAATATTATTTATTGCATACTGCCTGGCATGGTAGGAGTATTTTTAATATCTTCCTCCTCCCCCACTTCACCATCTTTCACATCTTTGCTTCTTTTCAGCACAAGGCAGCTTCCCAAAAGGAAGCTGTGAGGAGGGAAGGAAGTAGTGGCATTGGCCATATGGAAGATACGGAAATGCAGGAAGGATGAGAAGCTGTCATCACCTCAGCCTGAAATTCAGCCTAAAATTCCTGTCTGATAATTTCTGCCTAGGGAAACACCATGGTTTTCAGTTTGCTGGTAAGACATCAGGAAATGTCAGTATGAAGATATTCTAGCTGAAATTTGTCCTTCTACTTTGGATACTCATGTGAAAACTAACTTGTACTGGAATTTGTGTCAATAGTGGATCCCTGAGCTGGACCATGTATTAGATTACTGCTAGGAGGTGGTCACACTGATTTTCACCCTTTTCCTTTACTATCACTCAAAAGTATTTTGGGTAGTACCATATAGTAGGAAAAAAGTCTGAGCTGGTATTTGTTACTGAAGGTTTCAGACTGCTCATTCACAAGAGCAAGCCTGGGAAAGGCTCATTACGATTTCAGAAGATGCAGGTTTCTGAAAACTGGTGATAGATCTCACAGCAGAGACATAACGAGTTCCCCTTAGGGCACCTAAACAAATGCAAATATTTTTGCTTTGACAGTAATTGCATACACCTAGATTTCAAATGCAGGTACCAGCAGTGCTGTGCTACTGGTGAAGCTGTTTCGTTGCAGGTAAAACCCCAGCAGATGCACCAATTACTTTACATACTGTTTACCCGCTTTTGGTGACATTGAGGCTAACCTTGGAGTCACCTCCCCCGCTGCCACATTCTCCTTTGTCGTACCACCATTTGTTTTTCAATTTGTCCAAGAGGCCTTGTTCATTCAGTTTTAAAACTGCGAGGTTAACAGCATTTCTTGAAACGATAAAACATATTTTGTAAGAAACTGCACAGCTGTTAAGATGTTAGAAGGAATGAGGACTTAAGCTGTTTATAAGCTTGATCCACACACTAAATAAACCTCTCATTTCCATATTTCAAAGCCCTTGGCAGCACAAATAATTGTGGTTACTTTCAAATGTGGAAAATGTGTTTCCAGCCTAGAAATGATTTTCAGAATGGCTTGGATTTTATCAAGAAAATTCTATCAACCAACCAAAACTATTTTTGCAAAATGGTGATAAAACTCTGCCCAGAATTATAAACAATTTACACAGATTTATTTGAAGCTATAGTTAGAATATATTCAACGTGGGCCCAGGCTGATTTTTCAAGCAGATGGGAAGATGTATTCCTATATACTAAAGAGGCAAAAATCAGATGGCCTACGCTAGATGCTGCCAGTCACTCTGTCACATTCAGTTTTGACATACAGCGTTTCAAAGTGATCCCGGGACAAACGAGGGGCTAAGGCTCCAGAGACAGGCAGCGTAAGGCAGAGCTGAGGAGGAGCACTAGCAGCCTGCACACTGACGGCGATGTCGTCTACAGCCAGTCAATAGAAAACAACACACAAAGAGATGCAGGGAGCCCTGTCTGCCTGAAGCTTCGTCACCTGCTGTAGGCACATCTATACCTTTGGGATGGAGGCTCTGGAGTCTTGCTCCCTTTGCACAGTGAAGGATTGGCTGAAAGGCAAGACCAGGGGTCTAGCTTAGTGCTGTGACTCCAGGGACTGCCCTGCTATCCTGGGAGAGCACCCTGTCTCCTAGCCCAAAGGGCGCTGGCAGTATGGGGGAGGAAGGTGATGGTGGAGGGCATAATTTCTGGAGAAACCTGGGGAAAGTGCAGCCAAGCAGAAGCTCAAGCACTGGGAAGACCAAACTCGGCCTGTTTGCTGGGTGCTGAGATGCAAGCAGGTAGTTGGAACATCCTGAGGACTTTTCCCTGCAGGGTTTATACATGTTATGCTACCACTGGATGAAAGACCAGTCCTGCATTGCTAGCAGCACAGTGGTGTAGGCACAACAGACTGAAAGGGGTTCCATGAACCTGCTGTCCTCCATCTCATGTTTAAGTGCTCTCTTTTTCAGATAGGAGAAACACCTGAGAGAGACTTTGGATCTGTGCAGGCAAAGGGGGGTTGCCAACATGAAGACTAAAGCACAGAATCACTGCTTCTGTATGAACTCAGGGCTGCTGGCAGTGCACTGAAACTCAGGAAGAAAGGGACACAGCTGGTCCTAGGATGGGGTTGCCTTTGTGCGTATTCAGAGGTTTTCCTTTAGGTGTGCAGACAGCATTAAGACTGGATGGCAGAGGGTAGACAGTATGGATTACCATACAAACACAAATGTAAGGCACTACAGTCACTATATGACATCTTCAAATCTGCTGATAACTAATCTGCCAAGGCATTTATGCAGCCCCCATCACCTCCTGAGGAACTGTTGCACTTGTTTAAGTGTAAGGCTCCTAAGAGCCTCAACAGTCATATATCCTAATGACAGTCATGGTATACAACTATATCAGTATTTATTCATAATTCATAAATGAACTTTTCTTTTCCTCTTTTCATTTTCAGACATCCCTAGTGCATCCACATCTATCAGACATGCACACTCTTTCTGGTGGGTGTCTGCACAGGCTTGCTTGTGGATCTGCAAAGGCAGGTGAAGCAGGGGCATCATATCCATGAAACACCATTCCTCTCCAAAGGGAGAGAAGTATCTGTGAGGTGCCTGCAGTTAAACTACTGCTCTTCAGGGACAATATGTGGTTGAGAAAGATGGAGTTTCTCTCTCTGACTTTGTTTAATGGTGTCAAGATCTGTCTGTCAGGGCTGAGTGGGATTTGGCAAGAGCTATGTCTGGCAATGGCATCTTCCCCATATCAATCATCAGAGGAGGCAACACCTTCAAACCACTTGGAGAAGGGCTGGGGAAGAGAGTTCCTCTAGTGGCAGGGCTCTACGGCACCAGAAGCCACTGGGGTTTGTGATTCACCCTCTCTAGGATGGCTGCTTTCTGGTCCCTGGGGGTCCCTTTTGGTCTTAGAATGGAATTTTTTCTCTTACTCATTAGGAGAGAGATCTTCCTGGCAGACAGATACAGGCAACAGTACTTCACAGCTCATGCAGCATTCCTTACTACCCTGGCCTGTTTCTGGGACAAATGTCAGCTTCAGGACACACCTCCACTGTCTTCAGGTAACAGCTTTTCATATAGGTCCCACTGGAACTGAGACAGGTCTTTGCTGGCTGGTCATGAAGTTTGGAAACTGCTTGTGTGTAGATCTGACTTTACCTAGCTTCACTGTAGTTACAAGATCTTCCATACAGATAAAGTAATTGCTTGCCTGTCCCTGAAAGTGAAAATGAGAACTGCAGGCTGTAGTGGGAGTGATAACAGACTGCTCTTTGTGGATAAAGCTTTAAGGGGAATTTAGCAGCCAGGCTGACAAATGTGATTTTGTGTAAGTGCTCTAATTATGGTTCGCACTCCAGAGGGAGAGGAGCAATTGCAAAATTGGAATGAAATTGTTCGTTTGTCCATTTTGTTCTTGGAAGCGATTGCTTTTGAACCAGTCATATTTACTACAGATTTTTCCTACTCAGCTTTTAGTTACAAAGCCTATACTTTTAGCCTGTTTGCCCCACTCAAAATGGTAACTGTGTGGCCAGCCTCGCTGCTTCACAGACAAATTTCCAGCGCACTAAATGTGCGTTTTACCTTTGTAAGGACATTAGGAATGAGCCACAGATGAAAGATGATCATGGAAGCACTATGTCTTTGACATTTGGCAAGCATTGCTTATTCTGAAAACGGCTTAGACATATAGCTTGAGCCTGCTGTCTAGGAAGTCAATGTCAAAACTCCTTCCTTCAACAGGAACAAAACCAAGGTCTAATTTAATGCTGCTATGTCTAATTGCCAATAGCAATAACATAAACAGCTGCTTTGACAGTGCTACAGATGTGGGCAAGAGCAATCACTTCCATGAAAAATGAAATATATCTCAAAGAATACCACTAACTCAATTCAACAAGCCACTTAAGCTCAGTTTTATTTTAAACTGAGAAATCAGAATGGGAAGCCCTATCAATCAGTCTGTCTGTAAAAGCATCTTCATACTATTTCCTCTATGCTGTATTCTCTCAAGTATGAACACTAAAGCTCACTGAATTAGACAAAATCCTTATGCCAAAACCCTTAGAAAGTTTTTTTTTCAAAATTTTATCTTATCTTGGGTGAAGGTGCCAGCTGATAACTTACAACATTTTTTCAAGTGTTCCAAGTTGTAGAAGATGTCTACTTAGACCTTTTATCTGGATATTCTAAGATGAATAAAAACCAACTACATTGAAATTTTTAATAACTAATTTAAGTTTTCATGTTTAATTTCCATGTTGAAGGGAAAGAGCTTTCTCACTTACCAAATGTTCAAATCTATCTTTCAAATCATTAAAGATTATCAAGGAAAACTTTCCTACAGTCATTTAGAGAAGCTGCAGCTGGTTGATAGTAGTCCTAGGTTAATAAATAAATAAGTGAAACCCATTCATGAGAGGGTTATTTAGCTGGGTTATTAGCCATATCCATAGACAGTTTCACAGCACAATAGAGACATGGAAATAAAAAGGATGACGAAGTAAATGTGGATTTAAGCTGCAATCATTGCTCTGAAATTAAACCGTATTGTTTATAAATGTAACACATTATTGTCCTCATCATGTCTAGTAGGCCATGTAAAACCAGGTTAGTTTCACACTGCTTTCTCTGTTGCTTTGTAATCCAGGTCCACCTCAACGTGGAAATAAATGATTTCCTTCTGGTCAGCAAAACACAGAGAACCTTTGCTCAGCACTGCTGTATCTCCCACAGAAATGTAACATCCAGATCTGTGACAGGTGCAGTGGTGACTACATTGAAAATTATATATATATCTGTGACATTAGAGCCAGGTCAGATGATTCATACTCATCCTAGACAGTGCTTCATTCTGCCACAGAGGAAGACATTTTGAAACTTGAGTATCCATGGCAGAAACTGTTCTTTCCTCATTAAAGCATAGGACTGTATTCTAAATGCCACACTTGGTCAAAACTCCCAATGAAGTACAATGTGTTCCTCAATAAAGGAATTGAAATCTTTGCAAGGGTAAGGGTTTAATAGTATAAAGCAGGCAAGCGCTTTAATGTTTGACTCTTAATCCTTGCTGTCACTGTACAATCCTGCCTCTTCCATCACTCAGAAGAAAACTGAGTCCTTGTATGGTATCATACGAGTCAAGCCAGTTCAGCCAAAACTTCAGCCTTTGGCGTTACAGTGGTAACTCACTTCACAATTACTTGAGTGCATGGACAGTGATTTCAGTGTATGTATCACAGCTTTTTTAAAGCTGCCTATAGAATTACAGAATGAAAAACTTGAGAATTAATCATTCTTACTCATTTAAAACCACTTTCCAACTCCCCATAAATAAATAGTAATAAGCAGTTTAAAATGCTACAGTGTCACTTTTTTGAGAAAGCTTACTTGTTCCAACTGCAGATATGCCTTTCAGAGTTAGCAAAAGATAAAACTGCATAAACAGATGACAGTGCAACTACTCAGTCCCTTGAAAAATATTATCTACGATTCCAGGCCAGGATACATCATCTGCAACCCAAAAGAATCACAGTAGGGTGCTTGCCCAAAGCCCAGGGAAGCTGGCAGAGAGGTCTGCTTTGACTTCCAGTGAGTTTGGGTCACAGCAATGGCTAGCAGACAACCCATCCATTGGACTTCAGTCCGTATGAAGCAGTGAGGCAGGCACTCAACATACGACCTGAACGCTATGGCATAGAGCACCGTGGTACCTAGCAATTACGTGCTCAACCACAGGAGGGGCATTTCTAAGGCTAATAGAGACACACAAAGGTCCCCACACCATGAGGGAATGAGACACAGGCCCAGGCTAGGGGACCACAGCAGCCAATGTCACAAGCACTTCTGGAAATTTGAGACAGCCATAGGGGAACAGCATGGGAGGAGGCACCAGATTCTGCCTGATGCCAACACTTCAAGCACCTATTTCAGCACAGCAACTTAGCTTCTCCAAGAAACCAGAAACTAAAACATGAAATGCATCAAGCCTGTTTTCAACAGCCTAATACCCAGAGCTTGAATACATGTAACAGGTAGAAAAGGCTGTCCCCAGCCAGATTAGACTTGAATAAGTATCCACAGTCTCAGCCACAGCTGCTTTTTGTTTAGTTGTTTTAGCTCCCCAAATCTCTGGATGCACAGTGGTTCATGGGATGGGTGGAAAGCACCACTCATCAGCACCGCTCAGCACCATCTGCAAACACAATTCAGAGGACTCAGCCTTGGCCTGAGCACACGTAGTGGAGGAGACCTCCTCCATGAATTCAGGTCTCAGATACCTGTTTTTGAATACTAAATAGCGTAAAAACGCAGACAGGTCCCTCAGTATTCATTACAACAAAGGCAGGATCTCTGCTGGGAGCATTTAATAACCATCTTTTAGGCAACTGGTAGAGTTTTCCCATGAAAACTTAAATGCCTTAGCTGTTTAAACAGCTTTGACATTTTCCTGAATCCCTTTCCTGAACTTAAGTCTCATAAATTCTATGTAACTGGCACATTAGATAGCAAAATACTTCCCTGAATCCCGGGCAGATTCTTGGTGAAATTCTGCCCTTATCTTTACAGACGGCGGCACTGTTGCTTCACTGCTCAGCGCTGAGGATGTTGTTCACTGGAGATAATGAACAAGCAGGATGTGCAAAAATAACATGACTCACTAATGAGACTCTATGTCCACAGAGACAGCTTTGTTTAAACTGCAGCCGTATTGCACAGCCTATCGTCCTAGAGCTGCTTGTGCCACCACCGCAGTTACTGAGGCAGAAGCAGAGACCCTCTAAAAGGCTTTTCACAAATCCTTCCCACAAGGACTTAAAAGCTTTTTCAGAAATACTTCCCACAAGGATTTGAAAGCCTCAGAAATTGCTCAGTCACTTAGAAGTCATATCACGTGGAGGGATGCCACCTCTGCATAACCTTAGGTTCTCTGAATGTATAGTAAACTTCAAATAAAGAGTACCTGAATGTTAAATGATCAAAGCACCATTGGTGGGCCATATGCAATGCGTGGATCAACTGGCAAAACACAGGGATTTGCTTTTTATTCCAGTAAATTCCATGACAACACTGTCATATATACTGCTATACAAATAGTGCCTGGAAAGAAGTGGCGATCAGTAAACTACTGCACAACGGGAAGTGAAGCCACGGATGCGGTGGTGCATCTGCAGGAGGAGCTCACTGAAGGCACAAGCTTTCCCAAGACCACAGTGTCACAGCCTGCAACACATTGGCAATTGATGACGCATCCCAAGCAACTCAAAGCTCATTTTCCTCCTTGCACTTTGGACATTTGTCCCTGCAGCTTCCTGCTGATGCAGCCATCTCCCAGAGAAGCCCCTCAGCGCTCCTGGCACAGGCTGGAGGGGGTCCTCTCAGGACGAAGCAGAGAGAGAGAAAGAGCGCCTGGTGTAGCTGAGTTCAGTGACCTTATTTCAGTGATGTGAATTGCAGTTATTCTCTCATGATCAGCCCAGGTGGCTTGGGAAAAGGAGGCCACAGCTGCCTGAGAGCCTCCCCTCGCCACACAACCTAGTGCATCCTGGATGCAGCTGAGGATCTGTCTCAGACGTAGTGACACACAAGCGGGTGTGTTTTTACAGCTTGTTCATATCATCTGTTCAAATGATTTTAAATGGGAAAAAATAGAATGCAACCTCTACCAAGCAAAAAATTAAACCTTGCCCGTCTTCTGAGCTGTTTATTTTAACCATGTTTTTTGAAAAGTGCTGATGGCAGATTGTAACATGACAGAAATGCAGCATAGTTTAAGGGTGTTTGACAATTCATCAAGAGAAATTAAGTGTAAAGCTGCATGGCAGTGGCTGAATATGTTTAATAAATTAGGAATGAAACAAGCACTCCACTAACGAGGAAGATGTAGCCAAAGCTTACATCATTCTATACTCAGAAGGCTTCAGAAGATCAATAATGCAAATATTAAAAAAGAGAGTTAATGCAAGAGCATTTTTACAAGAAAAACAACCTAAATTTTAATGACAAAGGGCCAACTTTGAAATCATGGTTTTTTTAAGCATATTAAAAAAATTATAGGAATCATTTTTGTACTAGGATTTATAAAGTTTTGCATGCTGTCATGCTATTTCTATGGAAAAATTGTATCCAAATACTGAAGCACAGTATGAAGACATTTTTGCGTGTAGCTGATAGTTCAAACAAAATATCCTTGGCACTGATAGTTTGCCCAGCATTTATGTTAAATAAAGAACTATTAATATTCAAGCTGTGAATCTTCACAATGCAAGCTCTTCTGCAGTGGGCCTCTCAGGCTTTCCTGCTGAACTCTTTCCTTGATGTATACCTGCTTATCAGAGAAAGGATGTGACCGGCCATCTCAATTGAGTGCCTGGGCCCAGCTGAGGATCCGCTAGGACAGTGGATGCCTCTTGAATTCCATCTCGCAAAATCCATGTACCCTGAGGAACTGACTGGCCTGTAAAAAGACAAAAGTCTTGCAAAAAAGCTATGGGCAGGTTCTCTGCTGCATTAGAAGCTAATGACATTTATAAATGTTATTTAAAAAACCCCTGTCCAACTGCATTTAAAACATCTCTTCCAGAAGAATATCTCAAAATATTCTACAAACACTAAGAATAAAGTATCTTTAAAGGAGCATATACATATTTTTATTCTTTGTTTAGAGATGGGAAATATAAAGTAACGCTCAAATACTTCTCAATTGTGGCTAATTAGAATAAGTATAATGCTCTTAATTTAGCCATCCAAATAAGATGGTTAATTTCCAGGAGCACTGTGTATTTACAGGTTCTATGTATATCCTAAGTACGCAGCTTAGTTACTTGAACTGAGCTTTGTAAACAAATATAAGCCAAACTGACACCTTGAGGATCAGTAGGAGTTCCAATTAATGGGAGACCCACTGCTGCTAAAAATTGCCGTAGCTACTTCAAATTCAAAGAAGTTCTGACAATTTACATCAGCTAGAGGTCTGATGACTGTAGTTTAAAATACTCATAGCTTCTTTGCAGCAAGATATTCCAATTACAGTATGCAAACGCTTCTTGGAACAAGCAATTAAATATATATTTTGTTTGTGTAAAAACAACAGCAGTTGACCTGGGAAAGCAACTCAGCTTGTCTGCTTTACACAAGGCTTTGCTGTAAACAAAAAACAAATAAAATTGTCCCTAGAGTAACTGTTCATATTGGTTCAGTGTATATAGTCTTTAGTAGCAGCAGAAACACTAGTTTCTCCCAACTCTGAGCTATTTTAATTTTTACTAATGATGACCTAATCCTGTTCTCATTGACCAGTACCACTTTTCAAAGCAAAATTTTTCTTGCTGGCTGCAGCATAAGCAGGATTATGTGAATAGGCTGCTGCAGTCCAACACCTGCAACTCAAAATACATGTTTTAAAGGCTTGAGTGGGATTTTTCATAAGTGTCTGAGCACCAGTGTAACACTGTCTCCACACTGTAGGAATTGCTCTGAGGCTAAGCTTAGCCCACTGCCAACTGCCCTGAAACTCTCTTTCACCTCAGAAATGTTAGGAATCCTGAGCCCTTTACAGTGTTTACATTTATTGCCAAAAGCATTTATGATAGTATTTTAAAAAAGGAAATGTGTAAAATGAGCATTTTTAAATACACGCCCTTGAAATATTAATGCTTTTAGATGGATTAACATTCACCTCTGGCATGGCTTGCAGAAAACGTTTTGCCTTTTTACACCTTAGGCGAAGCAGGTCTTGACTGACAGTTTTGCCGCAGCAGGGTGTTTAGATGCTCTTTCACCTGCCTCTCCAGTAAATCCTAAATTTAGGGGTCCCTAACTGAGAGAAAATGGCAGCACTGGCACAGACAGGTTTCATGGCAGAGCACAGGACGTGCCTCGGTGCCAGGAAGAGGTTCCATCAGTGTTGGGTTAGTACTACTGAGAGACAGGGAGTAACAGCTTGTGGCCGTGGCCACAGCAGTGAAGCTCAATCCCATCTCATACTGTCCCTCTCCTCTCCTGCCTAGGCTGTATTAGTGGGTCTCTTTAAATGACATTATATTATGTTATCCAAGCACATGTTGTTGAGGCTCCTTATGTCACTCCATCCGCAAAAAAAAGCCAAACACTGCAGTTTTCTGTCTGCACAAATTATCTATTTGTTTTTTAAATGGATGACTTGATTTTAACAGGATTGAAAACATAATTCATCATTACGAATGTTGGCCAGTGGATCTAAATTTTCTTTTACATAATATCTTAGCTATATTTGTAAGGCATTTTAAGTTTATGCTTCCGAATGTCACAGAGTGACTATTTTCACCTAGAATGATGCTAGGAAAAATATATCTCTGTTGGATGCAATTCAGTGTTTACTGAATAGAAATAGGGTATGGATCCTTATAACTTTGAAAGTTGTTACTTCTTTATATCCATCTCATTCTGTTTGATATCACTGATGGATTACTAGACAGCCTATTGAGATTTCAGACTCTGGCCATGCTCTACCCAGAGGAAGATTTTACTACATCAAAATTTTCCAGCACAAAGCAGGTGGCAGCTGTTTCAGCAGCTTCTAATTTTTCACTCCATTCAACATGTCCCAGTAGTGGCAGAAATACTGTACCTTCAGCTGAGCATTTCACAGCTTTCATCCACAGGAAGACCCAGCCCTAGGCTGAATCACCTCTTCCCAGAAGAAATGTTACTGTGACCTCCAAAACCAGTCAGGACTCTGCTGACTCTTGCTACAAATCATTGGAAGTAAAATACCCTGTTGGACTGACTGCAAAAATTAGGTTTTCTGGTTCCTAATCAGCCCCATGTCTCAGTGTGCAATATAAACGTATGTTCTACTCAGTGGGTAGCAGCGCAGCTAATATAATAAATCCAAGATCTTTCTTAACACAATATTGAACTTATCTGGCGTTTTTGGAAACTAGTTCAAGTTTGGAAATATCTGAAGAAATTTCACTATCGCTTCTCCAGTTTTTCATTCATGCCAGGCTGAATCTCACCCTTTTTAAACATACATTGATAAGATGGGTAAGAGGAACTAAATTTGACATGGTCTTCTCCTGTCATTCTACTCCTTATGATATGTTGCTATATTTGACTCCTTGCAAGCAGCAAGACCTTATAACAGCTATTGATTAGTTTAAGATGTCACTTTTAAGATTAAGAAATGATAAAAAAAATCAGAGTCACAATGCAGTGACTTCTACAAGTAAACGTGATCAAATGAACATTTCTGCATGCCTTTTCCACAAACTACCTCACTGTCAGCTTAAGATGCTCCATAAAAGGTGACAGAAGTCCTCTTTCCTAGCTAATATATCTGAGATGCCCTCAGAGGAGTCATACAAAATGAGGTGCATTTAACCAGTGTCAGGTTGACAGAGACATAGATCTGTGGCAAGAGCCACAGTGAGAGAATAAACGTCCTGGCATCTTATCAGCAGCTGCAATGGGAAAAAAAAATGAACTCACTGCTATTGCTGTTCTCAGAAATCCACACCATAGCCCGATTCAGATGAATTAATAAAAAGAAGCATGGCCAGCAGGTAGAAAAAGGTGATTCTTCTTCTCTACTCCATTCTGGTGAGACCCTACCTGGAGTACTGCATCCAGCTCTGGAGTCCTCAGCATAGGAAAGACCTGGACCTGTTGGAGTGGGTCCAGAGGAGAGCCACAAAAATGATCATGGGGCTGGAGCAGCTCTCCTGTGAGAAAGGCTGAGAGAGTTGGGGCTGTTCAGCCCGGAGAAGAGAAAGCTCCAGGGAGACCTCATTGCGGCCTTTCAGTACTTAGCTTATAAGAAAGATGGGGACAAACTTTTTAGTAGGGCCTGTTGTGATAGGACAAGGGGTGCTGGTTTTAAACTAAAGAAGGGTAGACTGAGACTAGATATAAGGGGAAAAAATATGATGATGGTGAAACACTGGAATGCGTTGCCTGGAGAGGTGGTAGATGCTCCATTCCTGGAAACATTCAAGGTCAGGTTGGATGGGGCTCTGAGAAACCTGATCTAGTTGAAGATGTCCCTGCTCATGGCAGGGGGTTGGAGTAGATAACCTTTAAAGTTCCCTTCCAACACAAACTATTCTATGATTCTGAGATTCTATGATTCTATAAATATCTATGTCTTTATTATAGAAATAAACCCACTATTTGCGGTGCTGTTTCCACACCAGTATTTTGACCGTCTGGTTAGACTTTTCAGCCACCAAGTCCCAGTTTCACCTTAATGGGAATGAAGCATAAAATGATTGCAAAGCCAAATACCACCAGCATACTGTACAGCACTGAAAGTGCTGTAATACAGGCAGTCTGCTCACCCACTAGTTATTCTCTAGTAAGGAAACAACTCCACATACGAAAGCTAAAAGCCCAAACTGCAGATTGCTTAGGAGGGAATTCATTCACTGACATCAATGTCTACAAAGTTATTCAGGTAACATGGCCACTATGTCAAAAGGCATTGGCAACACTGAGAATTCAGGATGGATGCTTGATTTTTACTGTTGCCAGAAACAGATCACTAATTCATCAGATCTGCACAGCTGATACACTGTTATCAGATCTGAACTTTGACTGAGACAGGCATGAGAGACTTCTGTAACTCTACATACTTCTTTGTGACTCCATACTGATGTTTTTCATAAAGAAGGATTAAAAGGAAGGCAATAAATGGAAAGACTCCTGCTAAGAGATGGTTTCTTAAGCTTTAGTCTAATTATAATGCAAGCACTTTGAAGTTCATTATTTTAATTAGAAGCAGACAGAAAAAAACAGGGGGTCCATTCCCCAGGTGGGAGCTCTTGCTGCAACTGCAATGCAAACAATAAATAATACTGCATAACTTGAGCCTTAGTGAAATGCTGGCTTGTGTTTTGCCTAATGGCAGATCAATACCATACAAATGAAGCAATTACAGTTGTGTCATATAAAGCCTTATTTGGTCAGCAGCCAAAATGGGGATTAGCTGGAAGAGTTCCTAGGACTTTCTGTCTGAATATTATTGCAGAAGTTAATGAGGAAGATCTGATAGGCTGAGACAAACATAAACGGTGCCAGCAACCAGACGAGATGGTCGGTCCAATAGCCAGTGTGCTGATAATTAAAATGCCCTGAAGCCAGCTGAACATCAGTCCAAGATCAGGTGAAATTATCAGACAAGGGCAATCCAATCTGTCTGGCAAACAGCTATATAATGGTGCCACCATCGGTACAGACATGTACACAGCAGCAAATGCAAATGCACCAGCACTCATACCAGTCAGACCAAGCACAGTCACTTCAACACAGTAATACTCATGCCTGTAATGTTTCAAATGCAAGCAGCCAGGTACTGAAACAAGGTATGGAAATTACTAACAGATCTCTGCAGTGGATATATGGGATATATCGAACTAATGTAATTGCTGCTGTCCTGAACACATGTCCACATACCACTTTTAATACAAAAAGCTGGAGGGAGTAGGGTCCACTAACGATGGAGATTTCTATTGTTGCTTTCTAAACAGAACACTGAACAACCTGTGGTCACAGTCCATAGGCTGTTTAAGCAATCATTAGCTGAAGTTACATTTTCTCTATTGTTTTGTCTCCTGAACAGTTTCTTTGATCAAAGACACTGAGAAATCTACTGTGGGGGTTGTTTGTAGGCATACACCTCCATGGTTTTGAAATAATCATGCAAACATCTGAAGTAGGAATGGACTTTAAATATTCACAGCATAATAAACACTATGCTATTAATCTTCACTATCCCTCTGAGGCTGACAGGCAATTGTCATTACCCTCAATTTGCAGGCGTGAAACTGAAGTGAGAAGGTGAACTGACCTCCTTGGAGACTCCCAGGAAATCGGGGCAGGATCATAATTAAGCTCATCAGTATGACTTGACTTCAGTCAACCACACTTCATTGCTGGTCAGAGATCTTTGGGCCTTTGCAGGCAGGTGTTCATAGACAATTTATCCTTCTGGCCTCCCAAGGAAAATCACTTCCTAGAGATAGATTAAGCTTAAACTTCTGTGCACATTCCCTCAACTCAGTCTTTAACCATGAGATACTCCTAATTCTTCCTCATACCCTGCCAAAAGTGAGAGACAACCTGAAAGATTTGACTCCCATAACAAAAACCTCTTCCACCTTTTGACCCCACTCTTAGGGGTTCCACAAAGGTCCATGCTGTCAGTCACTTAGCAGCTATCTAAGGCTGCCTTTGCTCTGGCAAAGCAGAGAATGAAGCAGTGCAACTTACTTCATTGAGTTCAGATACTCTCACTCTCTTTCACTTTTCAAGTATGAGAATGGGATTTAGATGAGAACAATCTGATTGACTTTTGATTCACAGAAATGGTAATTAAAGCCATTTTGTGGTTAGGAGTAGCTTTTGTACAAATTGGGAAGAAGACCTTCTACTATGCAGAAAACTTAAACTTCCCTATCCATAAGCTCCTACAACTTTCCAAGTACTCTGTAGTTCCAGGAGATCGAATTGAAGATGTCCTTTTCAAATTCTTAATCATCGAAAAAGGATCATAGCACACTGCAGCCTGGAACGCGCTTCAGGAGGTGTCTAGTCCAACCTCTTGCTCACACAAGGGTCAACTCTGCTGTGTGCAAGCTCAGGTGCCTACATCCATACCAAGGAATCCAAATGTCTCACTCTAAATGTAAAAGGTTCTCTTAAGACACAGTTGCAAATTTTGGCTGCTCTAAATGGAACCATATAAGCAATAGATTAGAATGAGCCTAATGTGCAATTTATGTGCAGAGAAAGCCTATCCTGGAGGTAACAGATGGGCTGCCTGATGTTGGGGCTGCTTTCACCTGCAGGCCTCATTCATACCTGCTACTAGTAACGGAAGATGCAAGGGATGTGGACCTTCCTGCGCACAGATGATATTCCAGCCCACGTGGCCAGGAGTGGGAGGAGGGAGGGAAAAAAAAAAGCTCTGTCTTCTCTGGGTGCTGGAGGCACTTTTTATGTGTTCTTTTAGAGTAGAAAGAAATAACTGAACTCTAACAATAAATTAGGTTTCTATCAGGTCAAGCTTGGACCATTTTCATCCAGTTGATTTTTGGCTTTAAAAAAGTGCAGGGAAAATTGTAGTCAAACTTGAGTACAGAAAACTGCCAATCCTGCCAAAAGCTGTTAAAAGAGAGTCTCAACAACAGAGCATGCAGCATTGTTCAGCATCATGTGATATGCTAAAATATATGGTTAAACAGGAACAAAATCCTTATTCAGCTTTGATTTAAGCTCTTACTCAGTAACTTAATTGGAATGGGAAGCAGAGGAAGGCAGGCAGAAAACAGAAGTAAGGCTTCTAGCTATAAAAATACAAAAAGACTTGAGCAAAGGATATCTAGAGATAGATATGAAAAAGAGCAGTAGTTTTCACTCTACTTCCTGCCACACACAAAGCAGACTAGTTAAGACTGATAGACCACAAGTCACCATTTTATAATACAATCTTTTGAACTTCCATTGTTCAGTAGAGATTTTATCTGGAAACTGGGCACCTTGGAAACATCTTACTGACGTTGGGAAATAGCTGCATTTTAGAGATGTCGTGCCAAAACACAAAGTAGCTTAAATTATATATTAAAACTCCTGAATCTCATTTTGTGCTTTTTTTGATTGGCAACATATTTTCATCTTTTGTTCTGGGATGTTAACTCCCTCTGTGAAGGCAACTCCACTGCACAGTCTGTCAGTCTAAGATACTGTTCTCAGCTCAAAGAAACCACGAGAAAGAAAATAAACTTTTTTTTGCTATCTTTACTTTGGGATTTCACACAAGAGCCAAGGCTGTATAAAGACTAAATGACCATTTTGTGTCTCTTGGGAGACCCTGTAGTATTTACTGTCAATTGGAAGTGAGCAGTTTCACAACTACCGCACAGATAAATTGCAAGCTGTTTTTCAGGTGCTATTTGTTCCCCAAATGTCAGTTCCACAGAGAGGTATTGTTATGAGCTGCTGTGATGCCTTTCAGTGGCCCGCTCCCTTGCTTTAGTCTACCTACAATTTACCTGGACAATTATTATCTTAGTGGGATAGGGCTTTTACATGGCAGGAACTGTACCATCAACTTCAAAGGGTAGCTGGTTTATGCCCTTAATGAATACATACGCTGGAGCCTGTCAGTTTGCTGGGAACTGACACCTAAACAGCCAGAGAGTTGTAATGAAAAGAAGAGAGAGAAATAATAACGAGTTGCATTGTTAAAATACAATGGGCTGCATCTTGCCCTCTGCTGAGCCGTTTTATGAGGGATTGGGGAAATGGCAGGGAAAAGGGCAAAAGAAATTATTTCTGAAGTGCCAAGAAGTAGAGTTTGTTCCTCAGAGGATCTATTGATTTAGGAAACAATGATAACCCTTTTGTATCCCACCGGTACACTCTGGGGATTAATGCTTATCAAACCTTGGCAAAGGTCCAGAAAGTCAGTAAGACTTGTGCACCGCTACAGTATCAGTATTTTTGAGACATTCTGGTCTTCATTGATAGTTTTAGGGAAGTTCATTGATTACACTGGAATATATTCCCCTTTTTACCTAACAGAACTGAACAGTCTGCCCAATTTCATTTGGACGGATTTGATATTGTGAAGATCCTATTCTGTCTGCATTCAAATATTTCTGAAACGGGCAAACAAAAAACCCCTGTGATTGTTTTTTTGATGCCTTGATTTCTTTCTGATTGTAAAAAAGGAGCCTATTATGAAACATGTACTGGTGCTGACTACCACGGCCTGGCCCAGGCAATGCTTCTATATGACAGCAGAGAAATAGCACCTTCAGTCATCAGTAGATATCAGAAGGACAAAGTTCTTGTATAAGTATCTTGTAAAAAAGGAAAACAAATTATAAAAAGCACCTCATCATGCTGTTAAGACAATGCTAAGACTGACAAGACAGAATGGTAGTTTCACCTTTTATACTGATTATACTGCTAATTTAAAAATACCTATTGCCATTACAATGTTTAGATAAAAAGCTACCCTTCTAGGCAATGGTTTTACCGCTGTTTCCATGCTCTGTCTTTTCACTCCTGCTCAGAAGCACCTCATTTCACAAATGCTTTCAGTAAAATCCTGGGACCTTCCCTGGAGTAAGAAGCAGGATGATATTAGCAGAGAGGTACCAGAATGTGACTGTGTGACCAAAATGGGAGCTAGGATTCTGGGGAGTGCTTTGCCTTTCATCACTCGCTTCTAATGTCATCCGTAGTGTAGGAAAACAGAAATGACAACAGAACACACTCCTGTGACTTCTGCTCTCTCCTCCAGACCACAGAGAGCTTTGTTCAATTATGAACCCCACCTTGAAGTCTGAGGGTGAATACTTCCTGCAAGTGGCAATGAAGAAAGAGGCTCCGTGGGCCAAGGTAGATCAGAGATGTTTTTTGAAGTACTTGAAAGATATACTGACAGGTTTTTTCTTGCCAGGACAGAGAAAATTCAGTGAGTGCAGCACTGTGGACCCTAAAGAGTTGTTTTCTTTTAAAGATACAAGTATCAGAAACTCTCAATAATAGTGCTCTTCACTGCAATTTGGTGACTTGAGTCAGATTATTACAAGTTCCTGCCTCTATATGTAAAAATTACAAGAAAGGGCAAAACTCTTTGAAGTAGAAGATTTTGCTTAAATACATTTGCTTGTACATCCTGCAATGGAGATCTTCAGCCACCATCAAATTTTCCTCTTTTTTTATTGCACTCCTTTTGTATGGGGCAGACCATTATCTTGATTAAAAATTATAAAACAGGTGTCACGGGGGAACAGAGCAAGCTGGGATTCTGATCTCTGTTCTCAAGGCTTTATTTTTACTTTAAAAACAAATATTCTGGTTTTAGACAGAAATAATCCAGGTAACCGAAACCAAGTATGCCTCCCAGGCTCAGCTGAAAGAACAACTTGCTAATGTCCACTGCCAGGCTCTCTCTTCACTGCTCTTCTTTTGAGCCCTGACATTTACATCCCTTGCTAAGCAGTGGCCCGCTCTCTGCCTTTTTACCTAGTAAATGTTATTTTTAGTTGACAGAAAACCCAACAAGCTCTGAAGGATCTGACCTGCTTGAGAAATATCTAGGCTGTAAACTCTGACACTGAATGGGTAATGGGGTGGTAATTCAAGCCTTCTTACGCCTACAGTGAAGCAAAGAATATTATGCAAAGTCATACAGTATGATCTACACCATCAGTCAAACAGGATAATGTTTACAATATGCATAAAATGTTATAGATCACATTCCAGTTTTCAAATCATTTTGCATCACAGAAAGAAATGACCTTGTAAAATCTTGGTAAGCAAAACCCCTGACTAAAATCCTCTCATAAATATCAACAGATCACCCCATAACTATGCAGGGATTTTGTTTTCCTCCACTGTCCCTTGCTTTAAAAGAACAGAGGTCAAACTCAGTAATTTTACATCACTCATTTTTATCCTCAAACCACCATTATTCACCACTTGTCTCTAGATCTTCTCTGCATCAAACATAAATAACACCAGTTTCCAGCTCCTACAGTGCTTTGCTGAAATGATTGCCTCTGTGGCTACCACACTAATTATAGGCAAGAGCAGCCATTCTGCAGAAGACAAATGTGAAAAAAACCCAAACCTGTTCGCTCTGCATCTCTCCTCGCTGTGAAGGTCACTTGCCTTCAGAATGATCTGAGGTCGTCTTTGGATGCCAGTGTTGCCAGCTGGAGGACAGCTAGCCAGCAGGCTACCCGTTCTTCTCTCTGAATTGCCAGAACAATGCTCCAAAGCGTGCAGGGCACAGGCCTCCCCATGGCCACCTAACTGTAGGTTTCCTTTGCCTGTCTCTGTACCCTTTCAGAAACAGGAACACAGCACTGAGTAAACAATGCAGCCCAGACGCATTGAAACACCACAAGCTAGAAAAGCTACATCACTGATATCAGTTAAAAAATGAAAAAATCTATGAAGTCCTTTGAAAACTTTTGAACCTTTGAACTATAGGGTACACTCAAGAGTGGTCCAGGGAAAGGCTTACTTTATGATAAAACACAACTTGCACAAGACAGCTTCACTCATGGGAAAATCTATTTTACAGAACAAATTGTATTTCCACAATACAAAACCTTTGAAAAACACTAGTGGAAAAAGTCCTCTGTAGTAAATAAATTTTGATTCTTAAGTAAATTGGGTGGTCAGCTCAAACATTTTTTCCCAATTTTCCTGTTACTCAGAGGGAACCTGTGAATATCATACTCATTTTTTGTATACACAAATCCAATTTTATAGAAATCACAAGGAACCAGAGAATGCAAGAAGTTTTACTGGAAACATTTTTATCTATCCTTATAGGTAACTACTGTGTAATAACTCTGATTCTTTTCCCAGAGCTTGGTGTGAATTATCAGTTCACTGATCTACAAAACCAGAGTAAAAAGAGAACTGAGGTATATATCAGAATAATACATTAAGTTCACAATAAACAGCTTTGACAGTGAATGATGACGTGGGAATTCCTTCCAGAATAAGCTCCTTATACTCTGGTCTCCAAAAACATCAAAGACAGAAGTTGATAAAAAGATTAATGGTCCCATTGGAAGAAATTATACTCTCAGATTTGCCTTTATTTTCCCATTTTCCCAAGCTTGTTTCAGTTCAGTGAAAAACATGACAAAAAAAAAAAAAAAAAAAAAAAAAGGAATACGGAATATATCCTGTCCTATGTAAGGTCTGCCAAAAATCTGTACAAATGAGCATGCATTACCAAAACAAGTTTTCCTTCAACACTACGTTTCCAAGGGACCATACTGGAATACTGGATATATCCTTGAAAAGCAAAAGTAACATTGTCAGCTGTAGTACCACATAGAAACAAATCAATGAAAGAATGGCAATTTTAGAGATTTACCTCAGGAAGACAAGGACTAAATGAAGTCACTGAAATCAAGATGGTAGTTTATAAAGCCCATGCACACAAAGAGTCCCTTCATAACAGATCTTTACCTTATTCACATAAACTCATGTTTCATCAAGAAAAAGTCCCCTCCACCACAGATCCCTCACTTCCAGTGTAAATCTTTCAGGTATTGCACAATTATTTAAAAAAGGGGAATCCATACAGTGTTGATAGGGCACCACTGGGACACCTTTTGCACCCCGAGCACTCTCCCGGGCACTCTTCCCTTGCAAGGGATGGAAACTAAAATCCATAGCTTCACTCACACTGTACTTCGCACTTCACACAAGTTGCTAGAATGATCAGAATATTACATCACCTACTTCACTGATGCACTTCCCACATCTCCTACCTCATGTTAATACAAACGCAGTAAAGAATGGATAAAGAACTGGCACCTTAGTCAGTGTAAAGAGTCAGTTCATGCCAACAGCTATCACACTGCAAAGAACCAGCAGATATCACCTTTTTGCTTTCTTCTCCAGGACATAAAGAATTCCTCTTAAAGTCAAACTGGAGTTATTTCTTTACTACATAAAAAGAATAGAGACTTGAATAATGAAATATGGAATCCCAGGTTCATGTCTATAAACTTTAACTGTAGTTGCACTAACGGGAACATGATATAGCTCTGGATTTCATCAGGTTGGTGAACAACCATCACCAATCTCTAACAGACATCAACAAATCTATTCACAACAGTTTTTTAGTATTTGGCTAGATCTAATCCTACCACTGTCATCTGGCTGGACTCAAAGTGTCTCACCAGACACTCACGACGTGAGCAGGTTTCACTCATCCATATTGCATACTGTTGGCAGCCAAATGTCCTTAGTTAAAAGTCACAGAAACAATGATAACTCCCTAATTTTTAGCCAAACCTGTCGTTCACCTTTGCATCAAACATCTTCAGGGTACAAAAAGTAGAAAAAGTTTTTAGTGTACCTTTAAGACAACATTGCCCCTACTTCCTTTTTCAGAAACTCTTACACTGGAGAACGCTTTCATGTGCATCAGTATTCAAACTTGTTTATGATGCCTACATATCTAAAACAGAAAAGCAGAGGCATGCAAGGCACAGGATTTGTGTAGTACAAGATCTCCGGTGTTGCTCTCTAGAAACACAGATTACTGCAAGGGGCAAGGCAGACAAGCCAGTGGTAACCCACAATGGCCAGAAGTCTGCCCATGAGAACGTCTTCTAACACCACCACATTGACAAAGGCAGGCCTTGCTAAGCAGGCAATGAGCACCTTTGAAAACACCACCTTTGAAGAAACAAACTCATTAATTCACTCTGATTACTGCACAGTAATTTTGGAAGGATACCTACCGTAGCAGTAGTAGGAAACAGTAAGGACAGCTGGATAGTGCCATGAGAGAAACTCAATCTATGTTGTGATGAGAGCCTTTTCTCTCAGTCCCACATTCCTTCTCAAATACATCATTTTTTTTACAATATTATACAGAAATGAATATCACTGAAAAGGAAGGAAGGAGACACACATGATGTGTAATGTGGTACTGCCCGGTGGGCATAAAAGAAACACACATCAGGCATTTCCCGTTCTCCTCCATCCAGTGACATGCATGAATCCTAATACTGCACCAGCACTGAAAAGAAATCATTCCAATTAGCCAATAGGTACTGGTTGAACACTGCAGGAGTGTAACATGGAACCCAATAAGGAAGAGTTTGAAATTAAAATCCACTACCCTGCTCATGTGTAGGGTCATGAGCAACAGAGAGACCAGCCCCTGGATCGCTCTGACAGGTGGATTTCATCTGCATGAGCAAAGTGATGGGCATGTGCTCTGTAATGAACATGAGCCCGGTGATGTGATGGCATGGAACCATCGCTAGTCCTATGCTACAGGTAGAAGTCTGATTTAGAATACCCCACTTTCTGTCAGTGCTAGATATGTGAAAATAAATGACCTGGTTCCCCATAAACTCACATCAGTTTTATGCAGCTGTTACCAGATTTTTAGTGGAAAAACTCCTGATTTATAATCATTGTAAGTAGCAAAAGGATTAAGACTTAAATATCTCTAGTGAAATAGGTATTCAAAGAGTTTAGTGAGTATTTTTATATGAATAATTTATTTGAAAAAAATTGTATTTTTCCCTAGTTCTCAACAGCCCAAGAAAAGAGTGTGAATGTTTAACATTTATATGCTATTTGCAATTATTTGTGAACGACTTCAAGTAATTTGTGGTCTACACATAACTCAAATAGGAAATTATGATTATTAAATAAAATATAGAATTTACAACTCCCATAGCAAATTATGTCTTTTGACTAATTTATGTAATGAGCTTAGCTAGTCTGCCTTTCATGGATTTCAAACTGCATGTTCAATATTTGCAATTATCTGTGCAGGCAGCAGTTGCATAACTCATCTGATCAGTAACACAAACACTAACGTGGGATGCAGCCAAAATAGCAAACCCAGCATATTCTACAATTTCAAGCAGTTCAGAAAATATCAAAGCATGCAGTTAAAATTTACAACTGAGTCTTTTCTGCTCACAAGCACAAGGGTAGGAAGCTTTTCTCCTCTTCAATAAGTGCTACTGTGTATAGACATACATGGAAGAGGTGGTATGAATGTGAGGAATTGCTTGTTCTTTATTTTTGTCCAGAACATTAAGTGTGTTGCTTAATGTTTTTAATAAATAAGCAGCACTGATGTGTTGCCTGAGGTTTGTCACTGGGACTGGAGAGGGAATGGGGTGCAGCAGGAGAACAAGCAGCTTAGCACGTGTGAAAGAAAGGCTCGGGAAAGGTATGGACATGGACAGCCAGTCGAGACAGCTTGAAAGAAGATTTGGTCCAATTTTCAGGTTGGGTAGGATTTCCTCTGCTCCCCTTTTTGAAACCCATTTGAAGGTAGGATGTGAAAAAATAAATGCTTTTGACCACATCACCCTAATGATAGTTGCTGACCCCAGTTAGACCAACCTGTGGCTCACTAAAACATGGGGACTTGGTCTTTATCTGGGGTGGAAACAGGATTTCACACTTGATCCTTACAATCATGGTTGTGCTCTTCCTCTCTGTTCTTATTCAGCTGTCTTAGTAGGCCCTCTCTCTTCTAACTGCTTTATGTCTTGTCCCCATTACCCCTAGATATTTTTATCTAGCCAAGTGAACAAACCTGAAATAAGCCCAGATTTGACATAACCAACTTCCACTGGCTAGCAGTGCTCATTATACAAGGTTGTCTCTTGTTCATGTTGGGTACTCTGCAGAAAAAAGCGAGAGGGACTAAAGAGCACTATAAAGCACGCTTACAGCAAACAGCCCACTGCTAGGTTATATATGACAGCAGCTAAAGCGATTCCTAGAAAGTCTGCCCTAGCTTTGGCACTGTGAAGCATGACTGTGTCAGAAATGTGCATTTCCTTACTATGGGAAAGCAGCTCCACTAAACTGCAGTGCTGCCTACCACTTCCAGGTCATCTGAAACACTGAGGAGAGAGCAACCTATCAGAAATATAAAATAAAAAGTAAGTGCTTTGATAATATACCCAGATAATAGACCAGCCTCTCCTATTATCTGCTGCCTTCTACCTTTAACAATCCCATGAGTTCTGGACATGTTTTTCTTTATAATTAATAGTTTTATTGTTGTCATTTTCCCTTTCTCACCTCCTTATGTTCTCTTACGACTTTATTCAGCAGTGAAGGTGGCAGCTTTTAAGTCTGAGAGGTACTGAATGTTAAGGACCAAAAATTCATATTCAGTCACTGAAATAACTGGCCTGATTTTCCCCTGCACATACAAATGTTCTTTGGCTGCAGATGGAGATTATTCTGATGATACTCCTATTCCCATCTGTGTAATACAGTTAAGGCTATTGAGGTTTGTGATATTATGTGCAGGTGAGTTAAGAGTGAGTCTAGTTATTTGCATAGTGGTAATGATGTCTCCTCTGTGGTCAGGGATGTAGAAAGGTACCTCCTTAGTTATTTCCTGCACAGAACTATGGTTCCATCTGCACCTGCAATGCTTCCCTTCAACTGACTTTGTCTCCTTTCTGAATCTATTTCATCAGACCCTGCTGCAATCACCCACCCACGTGTGCCCTATCGCTGTAAGACTCCACCAGCCACACTCCCTCAATCTGCCAGTTGCTCTTTTGCTTTGAAGAAAATTGGCAAGTCTACCAGAGGAAAAAGGCAAGGTTTGTCTGCCTTAAACATTAAAGACAACGCAATGGTAAACACTGCCAATTTTAACACAGAGCTAGTAACTTCACTTCTGTTTCCCTGACAATTTGAATAAAAATCAAATTATGTTCTGCCTGTGAATCAAAAACTCTACTACTTGACTGAATGTGTCTGATACCATAATAAAGAAAATACTGGTGAGTTTGAAGGCAGTACTGAAATGCACAATGATAGAAACACTTTTTTTTTCTAAATAAGAAGGTGCTTTCACAAAAAGTGCTTTAAAGAAGCTGCTTCAGTGAAGGACTAATTGCCTCCAAGTGATGACATTTGAAAAAAGATGTTACAAGCAGATTCTTATTCAGAAAGTAGCAGCCAAGGTCAATAAACAAAACATAAAATGTAGATATATTATTGATGCAGATACTGATGCAGATAATGTAGGCACAATACTGCTATAAAGGGTTGAATTTGGTGAAAAAAGCTGATGACATAGAATAGCTGATGTTAATTCTATTGAGGCTGACTTCAAGTAGCTAGTGTTCAACCAGTTTGGTTTTTATATGGCCTTGAAAGATATGCCAAGTATAGCTGCTAAATCCATATTGCAATTAGAAATGGTTACCTTTGTTGATCAAAAAAAGTATGAAATGGAAGAAAAGAAAAATAACATACCATGTCCACACACAAAACAAAAAGAGCTATATCAGGGACATCAGGGAAGGTGGAATACTATAACAACACATTTTATATTGTTATACTATTCCACCCACCTTAATGGAGAACCCTTCGGTGTGGCTACGCCATAGCCTTTCGAATCCAGATTTCCTCCCACTTTCATGGTGTCACATGGCTTTCGTTGCTCAATGTATTCATTCATGGTGGACTCCAGCAGGAAGGCAAACTTGCCCTTGGATTTGCGGACACGAGCTACTCCCTCTGCAGTAGTCCTAGTGAACACTGATGGCTCAGCTGACTTCATGTAGGTCCACATCTTTTCATACACTGCTATTTTTGATCTCTGGAGAAAATTAAAAATAAGTTAGAACAAAAGAACATTGCAGCATTTCAGAATGGCACTGTTCCATATAAAATCAATCATACTTAATTTTTCAGACAACTGGGTTTGGGAAAATTATACTTTTATAAGGAATTTCTTTTAATTCCACTATTATTTTAAAAGAAACAAGAAATAACACTATCAATATTATAAAATCAGATATTATGTTTAGATCCAGTTAGCTGCTAGCAGTCAGAACAACTGCAAAACTGAATTTACTGTTACACAAAGGCAGTTCATACAGTCAAAGTGTTGTAAAGTGTGGTTTAGGGAATTACATATGAAATAGATACCCACAATAAACCTGTATGGGAAATAAACAATAAAATAATCTCTCCATAAATACTGAGCTGAATCTTGAAGCATGTCTCTAACATCCACTTCTTACGCCATCAAAACCACAACAGCTTAAGTAAGAATTCTGCTTTCATAATTCAGAGTCCAGAATTCATTCAATTAATGTTCAGAAAGGCTTCAAAACATTTCAAGACATGATGCACAATAAAAGGTGGAAACAGCAAATTGGACCAACTATGCTATTAAAGGAAACAAAATACCCTAAGCATTTGTCATAAAGAAGTATTAGGGACATTTTTAGAACTGCAGTATCAGTGAATTCATTTTAAAGACCCTGAATCCTACCAGTAACTGCATAAGAAATCTACTTGCTCAAAGAATGTGTAAGAATTTGTGGCTTAGAGTGCATTAGTTGGAAAATTTCGTGTCTGGGAATTCATGGTATAACCATGAATAAACACTTAAGCAAAAATAAAACTTAACAAAAAATAAAAACAAATAAACAATTTCATTGAAAGGAAGGAAGGAAATGCTGTCAGGCTGAGAAGCTTCCCGTATTCATTAGATTCACTCAACAACTCCTTTGCTTCCTCCAGCAACAGGGATGCATACATGCAAACCAGCAGTGCGTCAGCTGAACACTAGAGTGTTTTTATTTAATAACAGATGGCACTTGTCTTCTCTTATGAATACTAAAAAAAGGGCTTTGTAACCCAATGCTCAAGTCAGCATTTATTTGAGTCAACAGGAGTTTCTAGCTAAGCAAGATCTGGCCTATGAACCCATTCCTACACTGTACTGAGCACTCCAGGAAAATATTCATTATTATAAAGCCCCAAAACAAAGTGCCTTAGAATATTTAAACAAATATCAAATCCTATAATCTAGGTATTATTTAAATTGACAATGGCTTTAAAAAGCCTGCAACCGAGCCTTTGTATAGTAAGAGCAATTTCCCTGAAGCACTTCTTTTTACCAATTACTGAATGATTGTATTATTACTCAGAAAATAATTTGTTAGGGAGGTAGGTCTAACTTGAAAGTAAGTGGCACTAAAAACCAGAAATGTTCAATAAAAATACCATATAGCAGAACATCACAAATTATCCTTGCTTTCTGAGCTTGTCTATATGCATAATTTTATCTTTCTGTCAAATATAATGAAATTTAAATTAACAACAGCTGTGTATGTCCATAATCACATCCTGCCTTGTCACCCTCTCTTTGCACTGTAGTCACGGCTACTTTTCATTTACATAATAGTGGCTGAAAGCAGAGTGTAAGCTAAGCCACCCATGTATTCCTTTTGCTTTACGCTGATGTAATTTCATGGATTTAAATTTACAGAAGGAAAAGAAAAGGAAGTCAGCAGTAATGAATCAGGCATTATTTCAAGAATATTTGCTTGCCTTTGTATGCCTTCACTTCCAATCATTTTTTGCACCTTAACATCCATATGATCAGCTTCTTTATAAACATATAATAGATCACTTTCCTTCAAAACTAAAACCACACAATAGCTCTATTAGTAAGAGGAAACAATGTCCCAGATCAATTGAAAAAGGTTGCTTTAAATCTATTTTTTTAGGATCTAGTTTCCTTTGCCTATCAAGAGACAACAAAATGTGGAAAGTCTTAACAGGGCATCTGCTCTGTAAGAACATTTTCTTCTCCCAAACTTTCATCTGTTAACATTCAATTTCTACATGTCAACTCAGGTGAAAATCGAAGAGCACACCAATAGACAATCCTTATTATCATATGAGGAAACATTGCAGCTTTCCTCTGCAGTCAGGCAAACAGGAAGAATTTTCAATTAGGATTTTTCTGAGTAGGACTGCTAAAACTAAGTTCTTTCCCTCTTGAGCAAGTTGCTCGGAAAATGCAACTGCCACTGCATCCAAAACAGAAAATAAGAGTAAATACCTAATGGTATCGTTGCCTTTTTCTTTATGTTGGCTTTCAAATGACTTTTCCCTTTTCTGTTTTCAATCCAAAACCAAAGCAAACTGAATAGCTGTTCACAGTTTCTGACATTTTGGTCAGAAATAATGAAATTATGAGAAAACGCTCTGAATGTTCATTTTCAGCCAGATAGTAATCACTGACAGAAAAGTTACACATGACTCTAATCCCAGAAGTGATGATGCTTGCTTCCAACCACACAAAATGCTAGACTTGGCAAATAAGTCTTCTCATACTATTGTTTCAGGCTAGGTCTTAATTTATCTAGTATGCAAACAGTGCTTGCACAAATACTGTCTGTCAATTATATTTCAATTTTGTCCCTGTTTTGTGAAAAATGTTTTTAGAAATAGCACATACATCATTAACAATCACTATACTGTTGCAGAGATTAGAAATCACTCAATAATATGCCCTCAACTGCACTGTTTTTTAAAAAGTGACCAACAGCTTAAATCTTGATAAAGCTTCAAATTCTGCATATGCAACCATATTTAATATTTGTAGTTACTTGTAATATTTCCATTTGTATTTTGAAATAAAGGGAAAAAATATAAAGGGAAATTTCATTTTCCTTCTTTTTTCTCTTAACCCTTTAAAATTAAAGTGAAAGAATGGCTGTCACTATAGATGGACAAAGGATCTTCTCTTTAAGGAGAGATCTTGCCTGAAATATTGATTCAAACAAAAAAGTATCTGTATTTACAGGATGGTTTGAAAGAAACATGACATTTTTGTGACCAAGGCTGTTTTTATGTCAAAAGACCTGACCTCATTACTTCAAACCAATGGCTTGTACAAGTGTTCTGAAACTCTTAAAACAACCCCATTCCTTCATTCCTTACTATTTGCTTGGGTATTAATTTTTGCATCATCACCTAAAAAAATTGCAAGCACTGGATACTCTTGAAAATGTAACAAATTAATAAACCCAAAGTTAAATAAATCTGCCTGGTCCTCAGCATCATGTTTTTAACTATTATCACAGATTCATTCCAGTTGAAAGAACTATTCATACACATATATTGTGGTTGCCAGCTCAGCTTGTGATGGACTGAAACTGGAGTTCCCAGACTTAAACACCTAACTTTACACAAATTGAGCTAAAGAATAATCTGTGGGTTAAGCACAGATGAGTATAAATACTCAGTACTGAGGAATTATACTCTTTTCAAGAAATATGAAATCTGGCCATCTCAGAATCAAAACATTTCAATTCTCAGACAAGCCTCCTATACCTTAATGGCATCATTTTTATAGACATCTGGTGTGAAATCAGGGCTTCTAGGGACCAAAAGCTGAGTTTCTACTACTTGGGGTAAAAAATAAAGCTCCTAGAGAGCATCTTAGTGTCATATTTAGGTATACATCAACACCCTGGCTATAGAAGACAGGTGTAGTTAGAAATGTGTCACTGAACTGTATCCATTAAAAAATAAGGTACCAAGCACCCTAGCTATTTCAGTGGGATCACTCTAGAGGAAGATATTTTAAAGGGTGATTTATGTCAACAGAACGCACTTGCCCATACAGGATGCACGCAAAACAGGGGTGCTTTTCTCTCTCCAGTGTCTACAGAAGAAATCTAGAAACTGAACTTAGACTAAACTCCTTGGACAGCTTCATTATTTGAAGGCTCCACCACTGTGTGTTGCTTAAGTGTCATTTATATCTTACAAGGCATCATCTTTTTACAACTCATAGAAAATATTTGAAAGTTATTTTACAGGGATATCTCTTCCAATAAAAAGTTGGGTTTTTTTTCTACTACAGACCTTTTGGAGGTCATCAGCTGTCATTGAATTGATACTGTCTGTAGTTTGCAAATCCCATCCATAGTTCTGTTAATGATTCACCGAGTTTGGTTTGGCCAAACTGAAAACAGTCAAGGTGTGTGGGAGTACCTAACACAGAACAGTCCCTTTTCAATTAGACAGTAAGAAGAAATTATCACTCCATCTTCTTTTCTTCTGAAAATGCCTTAAACTGTACCTTTTGGATAAATAATGCTCCTAAACTGTGCAATTTCCAAGGAAGCATCACTGGCTCATAGCATTTATTCAGAACCATGTTCAAACTCTAAACTCACACACATTCAGTCAGCTAGGCTTAACTTTCATCTGCTAGAGACATGAAATGAAGCAGGAGGGACTGTTTATTATGTACTCCTTGTGATGTCCAGGGTCCCTGTTATCCAGCTGGCAAATGACGAGGATTACATACCAACCACACTAACAGAAAAGCAAATGAAAATGAAGTAATCAATATGGACAGCACAGACATATGAATGGCTATTTAGGCTATTTTCTAATGCTCCAACTACATCCCCCTGAGATATATTTCCTCTTTGTTATTCATCTGAAAGTCAGCAAATTAAAAAATGCATTTCCTGCCCACCACCCAAAACCCTAAAGCAAAATGCACACAGCCAAATCCATAAGCAGAAACAAAACCTGCAAGACTCCATTTTATCATCATAGGATTTCAATGCTGCACATCATTTCAGTACTGTAGCTTCAGATGAATCAATAGTGCAATGCTGCTTTAATTATCACTGGCTTCAGTATCCCTGGGGGCATCTCTTTTGCCCAATGTGACAGAATCAATAAGCTTTCCACAAATGAAAATAACTGAAAACTCCAACAAATGGTGTTGTAGGGGTAAAAATGTAACTAAAGTATTGCAGGAGTTACAAATTATATTACATATAATTGCAAAATAGCATTATTTCATACTTCCAAGCATCTTAAAAGAGCAGTTGGTAGGGAGACCTGCTGTAACGGACATGCCAACTTACTCTGAAGAACTCTTTGGTTGACCCTGAGTCCAGTGTCCCATAAGCAATTTCAGTTTGTTTGGCAAGGTCTTCTGCACTTTCTATGGGCGAGACCATTCGCTCAACAGTCAAGAAAGCAGCGAGGTTAGCAGTGTAGGATGAAATAATGATGAGCGTGAAGAACCACCAGACACCTCCAACAATGCGACCTGAGAGGGATCTAAACATGAATAAGATAATGCACATTTTCCTGTCTCTTAAGCCATGAAGACAGAGAGAAAAAGAAGGAACTATTATTGCTGAACATGTATCATTAAGTAACAGTCAATGGGAGGAAAATAATTTGCATTTTAAATACTAGTAAGTGCTTTTTCTTTCGAATCTTAATGCCTACAGCACAGACTCCACTGCATTAATACGTATCATGCACACACAGAAGTTGGAATTCTCTTGAACAGTAATCCCAGTGTTCTTATTATTTCAGGAAATGCCTAACACAGCAAAAATTTTGTCAAAAATCCTGGATAGGTAATCTCTTTTTGGAGACAAAAGTAAAGCATGGTAGCTGCAAATCAGTAGCTTTCTCTGTTTCCTTTTTTTTTTTTTTTTAAAAAAAAAAGACAGACACAAAAGGCTTTGCATGTGGAGTATGTGGGCTCTAGGACTAAAATGTTCCTGTCACCCAAGCTCATCAAACATTGTACAAGCTACTGCAATCATTTGAACTTTCATATTTTTCTTACTTAAGAAGCAAGCATTTTGTGGTAACAGATGTTTATGTTAAGTAAAAAATTATATTTTCTATTTTAATACCTGTAATTTGATGAGAAGGCTGTTGAAGAGTAATGTACATCCAGTCTTAATCAGCATCAGTTTTATTGCTAACTTCAATAATAGCAGAGTTAGGCCAATGCTGAACACTCTCAAAATCTCACTGTAAATGGCTAAAATGAAGTATTCAAGTTTGAAAGATTGGGTCATACTGTTTAATTAAGAAGTAGTCACTGCACACTAAAGTTCCATAGCATCTTAAAAGGTGGAAAAATGCAGGACTGGGATCATACATTACATCTGAGGCACCCACTCCCACTCTGTTAAGGCATGGCTTAGCAATACAACGTGGCTTCTCAGAAACAGATGGTCAAATATTCTCCCTCTCATAGTGATATTCTGGAAGCAGTGCTGTAGAACTTGATAGGGAACAGAAATGGGACATTCATTCATGCAAGGCAAATATCCAGCACAATAGTGTGCATTTCATAATTTTAATACAATGGAACTAATTTAGCAACAACACAGCTCCTCTGAAGTCAACTCAGTGGAATTGTCCCTGTGTGTACCTGCTGCTTCTGAGAGTTGTTTGTGGTTTATGCACATTGACATACAAAAAATAATAGCAGATTCTCTGTTCCCTTATGATAGCTGTTAAAAAGGGAAAAAAATGAAAAGGCTTCCTAAAGAGCGAGCTTCAAAACACTGGCAGGAAAATAAACGAAGGAAGATTTTATGCTTCAGTGTTGAAGATAAAGTGCAAATGTAAAAAGATTTGACACAAACCTTGGGGAAATATCACATCCTTGTTGCATAAAGGCACCCAGGGAAAACCAGAGGCTGTTGAATATGCCAAATTCATTGGGAGGCTGGTCACTGGGTCCTTCTTTCCCATCCTCTGGTTCTTCTGTGTGCCACTCATATGGGCTAAACCTGCTAACTAGGAACAGGACCACACTGACACCAATGTAGGCAAAGACTATGCACATCCAGATCTCATACGCCAAAGGGTCCAAGAAGGAAAACACTCCTGGTTTAGATTTCTGGGGCTTTTTGATCATAATGGATATCCCCAAACTCATAAAAGGCTTAGAAAAATCAATGACCTCTTCTCGTACCAAAGTGATGGTCAGAGGCGCAACAGCAATCTCTGCTTTCTATAAAGAAAAAAAGAAATATAGGTGTATAGATTAATCTGAGTTGGCTTACACACTCAGCTAAGCAGCTAATTCCAAAGGTATGTCATTAACATCAGGACACTGTGGCTTAACTGTTCTTTATAACGTCTTTCAGTTTCTTTCTATTACAGTCTATATTTATTCAATATGCTTTTAGTAAAACATGTATATTGCAGTTTTTTATTTTACAGAATTATAGAAAAAGTTAATTTTCCTGCTAAGGGGAAGACTTAAATCTTACAGAGGTGGGCAGCAGTGTAGGTAGATCATTTTAGGTATTAATTTAGGTTTAAAGTAAAGGAATTCAAGGAAGAATGAAAAATGAGAATGACCCTATTGTCACTGAATGTGTAGTGATTTTTTTATAAGATCCCAGAAACAGTCATTTGTTATCATATTTTCATAAGACACAATCACTCTTCAAGGGAAACCAGCTCACGGGCTCAAGGAAGTTCCAAAGAGCATGAAGCAGCAAAGGTGATTAACTACTGCCGTGATGCCACAAAACGTCACACAGTTGTCTTGGGGCAAAGACAGTTCAATAGGAATGAATCAGGTTTTGAACAGTGCAAAAAGGCAAGTATACAGAAAATAGCTGTTCAAAATCATGCAGTAAAAGGACAAAAAGTGTGCTGAATCCATTCCCATTAGAGACAGGAATAATTTTTAGTATGTTTCTCTAATATAATAGTTTTTTAGAATGAAAATACCAGTCTTGAATGAATTGTTATTGATGATGATGGTGATTACAGCTGCTAACAATGATGTCTGCATGAACTGTGAGTTACTGTAGCTGTGCTAATGGGTCATTTTGGTCATCAGGGACTCAAGATTACATTAAGGTTTGCTCCTTGCCTTGCCTTGTATGCTAAAGCTGTCATTACAGCAGTACTTAAGATGGGAATTGTAAGAGGAACTGGGACAAAAGATACACTAGTGGGAGGGGAACAGATGCAGAACCTGCTGCAACCTTTCTACCAGTCATTACGGTGGTGCTGTCCCTAGGTGGATTCACAGAGAAGACCCTGGGCTTTGTGACCAGCGTGGACTTCTAAACAGCTTATGGGCTAAGGAGGGTATTTTGAGCATATTTTGAGAATACTTGGTTTTGGTAACAAATAAGGTAGACTCACAACCTGCCTTCTGCAGTGGCATTACTCTGCTTCAGGCCTCAATATATGAGATAATCTGCCTGTATTTACTCCACCACAGGCCCAGTCAACTTCACAGGCACAATGAAGAGTTTTTCATAAATCTCTATTAATAAATAGAACTGCTGTAGTTTTATCTTCTAAATTCTTAATCAGCCCAAATTCATCTTAGCATCATCAGACACAGTGTATAGCTCACAGTTTAGGAAAGCATTTAAGCATGTTTGCATTTTAGGGTGCTCTTAAGGACACTCATACTCAGTAAAATACACAAGGATATTTAAATCCCATCAGTTTCAATAAGATTAAAACATGCTGAAAATCAAGGATGTGCTTAAATAGTTTAATCCAAGTGTTACATAAATAGCTTGTGTGATAAAGAAAAAAAAAAGTAGGCTTTTTCGTCATCTCACAACTTTGAAACAGATAAATGCATTTAAAATAATTTGGTTTGTTATTTTATACACTAAGTTATATCTATTTTATGGAATTTAATTTAAAACTAATTTAATGTAGTTAAAATTTAAACCTATTTTGGTAGCTGTACGATTTTGAATAATTCAAAAGAAATGACTCATTCCAGTGCAATGGCCCAAAAATGCAAATTTGTATTAAAACTGCTACATATTAATCATCAGATTATATCTGTCATACTGAAATAGTTGCGATGCAAACATTTATCATCATAATTTTATGTAAAGATATTACAGTTTAAGCAACACAAAATCATAATTTTGCAAGCGTTATCAGACTATCTCTGGTGCTAATGTCTTGGGTAAACATTATGATAATATTGCAAATTCTCTGAATTTTAATGTAAATTTTGTAATATAAGGCATTTGAAAAAATTTGGCTTCTTGAAGTCTTGTCATTATGTAAGTCTGACTGAAGTGGATCTTTTATGAGGAAAAATAACATCTAAAATATATTTATAAATACCCTGAAAACTGTATAGTAAATTTGGTTTCTGTAGTCTAAGGATTGTAGAATGGTTTGGGCTCCTGGCATTGCTGCATATTTCTGTATTCTGTCTCACTCATAAACTCTTTTTTTTTCTAGAAGAATGGTTTCCTTCCTTAGAGAAAATGTCTTTTATATTTCTAAAGTTCTGCTACTGTGAATGCCTACTGTGGAGTTCTTGAAATGAATTAACTAAAAGATTCAGGGAAACTGTTATCTTTTACTGCGAATCTTCTCTGTATTTGTCACATAGTGGTATCTTCATTGACACAGTGTAAATGATGGACCTGGTCATTGATCTTCAAATGTGTTGGCTAACGGTTCTTTTTTTGTGTCTGCAGACTGCCACTGAGATTAAAACAAGGATCTTTGAGGGCTGTTAGTTTCTATGATGTGAGGTGGAAAAGTGCAAATGCCATTTTAATGTGAATTGTGGAGATTTTAAAGACCTAATTAGCACACTGCATACTCTATGTGAAACACTGGATAAAATTAATCTTACCAAATTTGAATGCTCAAAGAGTACATGCAGAACTCGAACTACACCAGAACTATCTGCCTACGCTACTTTCAGGAGTTGAAGCTTCCTGATACAGGAATTTATCCCATTTCATTACAACAGTGATCTAATGTCAGATGATTCATAATATAGATGAACCCGTTTCATGCCAATGGATGTAAAGGGACAGTACACAGCTAGGTCACAATTAGATGCCAAATGGAAAAAGTGCAGCCTCCCCAATCTGATCATATTATTTATGGTTTTTGTAAGATTACCGTGTGCCACATTAAAGCCTACACAAACCCTTCATTGTTGAAAGCTAAATAATGACAATAGCTGTGCATGATAACCATGAGTGCTAGTGCTTTGCCCAGTTAATGTACACCATATAATTAAGGATTTAAGTGATTAACAATATAACAATGGTGCAAACAATTAATGATTTTGTTGCCAGTGAAATCTGTTTTGACAAAGACTAATCATACTTCACACTTGAATCAACTGCATCTGTACCAGCATTTCAATCAAGGCTGCACCACTAAGTACAGATGGATTCTGGATTCATCCAGTATCATACAATGGGGCAAGATTAAGTCTGATGGTAAGAGACTTTTACTTTTCCAGTATTATTATAACCTTGTGGATAAAATCTATGCTTGGTACAAGCTGTATGAAGAAAAAACATGCAGGAAGTGATTTCAGCCTCAGAAGCTTATAGCTTCTCAGATTTTAAACAGAAATGAGTTGTGACCTTTGGTATTAAGCAGTGAAAGCATAGCATTCTGTGTCAGGAGAATGAATATTTAACTGGAGCTGACTGTTATTGCCTTTGGAAACACCTGTTACATGTGCTCGATGGTATTTCATCCCCAGCCAGCATTTCTCCTGTGAGTTAGATATCAAGGCCTACAGAGCCCCAGAGGGCCCACTGCAGGCACTGGATACATCAGGGGCAAATGACCAAGACTCCCTGGTAGTTTTTAACCGAGCTCTAAAAACAAAACAGGAAAATAAACAACCCCTCACTATGACCTTCTGTGCAGTCACAGAAAAACTGTAACCACAGCACTTTACACACTGTTTCCCCTGGGACGTGATGGAATAATCAAGTAGTGAGTTTAGGTAAAAAACTAGCTGCTCCGTGCAGTATCGGAAGTATGCAGGTATCAGAAGGACCAATGGTGCATACGGGTCTGGAGAGGACGTGGGATAAAATTGGCATGTCTCCAGTCTCAGTAACATAGAGAGGGCTAAGGCGAGAGGTGAGGTGAGGTGGGGAGAGGTGAGGTGAGGTGAGGTGAGGTGAGGAGAGGAGAGGAGAGGAGATGAGAGGAGAGGAGAGGCGAGGCGAGGCGAGGAGAGGAGAGGCGAGGCGAGGCGAGGCGAGGCGAGGCGAGGCGAGGAGAGGCGAGGAGAGGAGAGAAGAGGAGAGGAGAGGAGAGGAGAGGCGAGGAGAGGAGAGGAGAGGAGAGGAGAGGAGAGGAGAGGCGAGGAGAGGAGAGGCGAGGCGAGGAGAGGAGAGGAGAGGAGAGGCGAGGCGAGGAGAGGAGAGGCGAGGAGAGGAGAGGAGAGGAGAGGAGAGGAGAGGAGAGGAGAGGAGAGGAGAGGAGAGGAGAGGAGAGGAGAGGAGAGGAGAGGAGAGGAGAGGAGAGGAGAGGAGAGGAGAGGCGAGACGAGGAGAGGAGAGGAGAGGAGAGGCGAGGCGAGGAGAGGAGAGGAGAGGCGAGGAGAGGAGAGGAGAGGCGAGGAGAGGAGAGGCGAGGAGAGGAGAGGCGAGGAGAGGAGAGGAGAGGAGAGGCGAGGTGAGGCGAGGAGAGGAGAGGAGAGAGGAGAGGAGAGGAGAGGAGAGGAGAGGAGAGGAGAGGAGAGGAGAGGAGAGGAGAGGAGAGGAGAGGAGAGGAGAGGAGAGGAGAGGAGAGGAGAGCAGAGGCGAGACGAGGAGAGGCGAGGCGAGGCGAGGAGAGGAGAGGAGAGGAGAGGAGAGGAGAGGAGAGGAGAGGAGAGGAGAGGAGAGGAGAGGAGAGGAGAGGAGAGGAGAGGCGAGGCGAGGAGAGGCAAGGAGAGGAGAGGCGAGGCGAGGAGAGGCGAGGCGAGGAGAGGCGAGGTGAGGAGAGGCGAGGTGAGGCGAGGAGAGGAGAGGGAGAGAATCCTTTTGTGTGTCACAGAAAAGGTCCAGTCTCACTGGCCAGCACAAAACTGTCTGTTAATCCTTTAATGTGGTTGGGAATTAGAAGCTGTAAAATGTTTCCCAAACAGATCATCTCGTTAACTTGCTAATTCAATTGCAAATTCTGTCCCAGACCTGGCTGCGTATAAAAAGCTTTGCTTGAAGCATAGCCAGCTACTCAGAGTACTTGTGTTTATGATTTGGGGATCTATCAGAGGAGATGAACATCCTCTTACAGCAGAGATTTGCAGGAAAGTCTCTGGTTGACTGATTTTTCTGTTTTCTCTGTTTGGAATAGGCCAGGGAACCTGATGGTCTGTAAATCATTTGGCAAGGATTCACAGAAGTTGTAGGGAGGATGCTTTTCCTAGATTCCCTATGGAAATATTAAGCTGCAAACTTTCATAAGTTAACAGAAAGAACAATTTCTTTTAAAGCTACACCTTTAAAAGTGCATTAAACATGTTTGGAACAGCTCTCGGTCTTAAGGCCAGCTGGCACAGGGCAGTCTGTGTCACTACTATGAAAGTCATTTAACCTCTAAACCAGCATGGGTACATTCAAGCTGCCTGTAGGGAATGGTCTATCCTAGTGTCCAGCTGGGCTCAGAAATCGTTCTGGATGGTAATCATGGGCCAAAAATATACCAGGGACCATTGCTGCAATTTAGCTGATTAGTCAGACAAGCTCCAGAGCTCCTGGACACTCGCTGGTGCCAAGGATATACTGGGATATATCAAGGTGCCTTCGGACGGTACAGCAAATATACTGGGCAACAGCGGACATCTGTTAGATCTTTCAATAAAAAAGCAGCTCTGAGAGCTTTGCTGCAGCTGATTCCCAGAGCTCAACCCCAGAGTCACAGTCAAACTACAGCCTTCCTAAACACATAGTTGTGCAGGCATTTTTAAACTTGGCCATCAAACTTTAAAGAGCTTTCACGTAATTTTTTCCATTACAAAAAACAAAGTGTTGACTACGTATTCTGGGATGTCCTCTTCATGTAGGTAATTTGCAACAGGTTCCTTATGCCTGTGAATTTTGTGGCTTCCAGCTATGCTAACAGCTGCAGGTCACATTCCAGTACTGGCATGAACCTCTCTCTGTGTGAGCTTCCTAAGAGCACATTGTATTTCAGTCTAGTACGAGGGCAGTTTGGGTTTGATGAGGTAAATTTTTCAAGATAAAAGGAAAAAAAACCCAAACCCAAAACCCAAACAGAAAACTAAAGTATGATTTCAAGTTTTCCCTGTAATTTTCAACCAGAATGACAGGCCTCTGAAATTATGCATCTGGGCAAGGGAATTTTCTCACAATTTGTAAAATTCCTTGGATGATTTAAAAAATCTACTGGTGTAAAACAGAGCATAGATGTTGACAATCATGTGTTTGCTATTGCAATTAAAAGCCAGACAAGGAGTTGCTTCCATTTTGATAAAGTAAGTCGGAAAACCCCTTGACTTTTAATATCCTGAGATTTCAGCTGCTTCCAAGCCACTCAAGTGGATCCACATGCTTGGTGATCATTCAGCTTTTCCACTTTTTAAAGACACAAGTGAGGCTGGTTCTTCCAAGTACTTCCAAGAACATAAATTTTGTGAAGCTGGTATTACCTTCCCATTCCCAGGTGGAAAAGAAATCAACAAAATTCTGGGGCACGATTTCCCACATTCCTGCAGCAGACAGTCTATTGAACGTTGAGTAGTCCCCTGAACTGATACTAGTGGAGAAGTCTTCAATAAAATTTGTCAGCTATACTTAGCTGGCAGAATGGAACAGAAATGGATCTGCTAGAAAAGCCACTAGGCTTTTGTCACATGTGGCTCTATCCATCATTGGAATTGCAAAAACTACAGCTCTGGATGGACCAACTGGTATGTGATAGTTTTATATAGAGAGGCTGAGGCATGTTATGAGTTCATTGGTGGAAAAATCCTCACCTGAACAGTTTTAGGATTTTATTTTTTTTTATTCCATCACTGCAGTGAAGTTTCTTTAAGAATTCTGATCTGTTCTCAGTGCAGATACTAGCAACTGCTGACATCAGCAAGCATAGCTCTGAGTTTTGCTACTTTCGGTAACACCAGATACTGCAAATATTTCTTCAGGTTTGCTGGAACTATTTTAATTACATATTACAACTTTATGTGTCAACAGAATTGTTAACTGTTAGGCTATTCTGAAGAATCCTCCAAATCGCTATATAAGATAATGCTATTAGTTACTGAATTTACCAGGTTTGCTCTTAAATTTTATTATTGATGTTCATCTTAAAAGGCTGAATTCTGAGTGACCTATTTGTGTACTTGTCTGCAGTGGTTTGTTATATATGTTTGATAATGATGGTGGATTCTCCCATTTCTCAAACCAGCCCAAGAATCCGATCTTTTTAAAAAGATCAGTCCACCATTCCATGACAATGAGTAAATGAGTGATATTCTTCCCTGCTAAGTTTTACAATACATCAGGATTAGATGGTCTCTAACATTAGTTCTAACATCAATGAATTTTTAAGGGATGGGCAAACTATGGATGTTCTAATGTGACAAGGTACTAGTCGAATACATAGTAGAATTTGCATGAAACTATTTAATTTTCTCTCGAAAACAAATGAAAGCACAGAGATCTGAAACAGAATTCTGTTTCTTTTCTGTGACCTCAAGGTTAAATAAAATGCACATATACTTTATATTTTATGACTAATTCTACGATAAATTAAATCCTGCTTCAAAAATTGGTATGCTTACCCCATAAACAAGTTCTCCCACCATCCCATTCCAGATTTTTGTCTCTGGATCCCTTGCTCCATATTTTCCATCAGGAACAATGGCAATTTTGTACTTGATACCAATATGTTTTGCAATTTCTGACGCCAGATCTACACAGTATCCTTCAAACTTGTCATTCCCTTCAAACGTATCATGGTTTTTCTTGAACATAACATATGGGGCTTCCTATAATGAAAGAAGTAGAACTGTAAAGGAGAAGTATACCTAATACACTCTGAAAAGTAACATGTCATCTACTGACTGAACAACACACATTTCATCAAAAGTTCATGGATAGTATTAGCACATTTAAATTAAAATGTATAGAGAGAAACCCTTCTGGAAAGGGACACTATTTACACTGCAAGTTGGCTTATACATTTCACAAGATCTATCGACCTTACAAATTATGAACACAAAAGCTATTAAAGAATGCATACAAATTTTACTTTGTTTAAAATGAAAGACCTTAGTGCAGTATATGCTAAATTTAAAGTGTGAAGAGAGGTCGAACCTCTACAATGCAAATGACTGTGGGATAACACAAAGTATAATTTATGCTTTTGACATCAGGAAGTAAGCATATCCTCTAACAGTGTGGTTACTGTTTATGTAATTTCAGATGCGCAGCTTGAATAATTTCCTTTCTTGAGGTTTAGAATGCATAGTTATTAAGAGGCTATATATATTGTAGTAAGAATATTGAAATACATTTCTGAGGAAACATGTATCTTCCCCTTCAAATAAACAGTACAGATTCTGCAAGATCCTTTAGGATGAATCTAAGCAATATGCATGACCAAAAATGGTATTAAGCTGACACTCACTTTACATGTTGCATGAAAAAGAAGTTCCAAAACATTTTGCGATGGTGAGTGCCATTGAAAACATGTAAAACCTGTCGCAAAAAGTGGATCTTACAATCCCTTTGTAGACCTTACTATTACAACAGTGAATATAATGTGATTGTGAAATCAAGGTCACATTAGGAAAACAAGGTCACATTTTTCTTTCTTGCTCTGTGTGGATTCAGACTTTAGAAATCATTATAAAAAACTATACTTCCTGGTAGTTTTTTTAAATTACTGCATAAAATTCATATTCATAGCCAGTTCCAGATAAAATATCTGTCACAATTGTCACCCTTTGTTTGAAATTACATCACAAAATGCTGGCAACTTAAGTTTTCTCTGTGCTGGCCCTGGCAATCGTGTTTTTGACACTAACCTTGGTAGCACTCTGTCCTATTCACATCTTTCCCACATACATAATTAGTACAAAAATAAAAATAAAGGGAAATATGTAGCTTGAGAATGTCTGCTTCATTGAAACTACATCAACATCAGCTGTAAGCAACAGCAATTTTGTAACTTCTACTGGTCATTTAATAATGGAGGATACGTGGCATCCCAGGAGCAATAGGGTGACTGAATAAACCAATTCCAAAATTTTTCCATGTGTCAGGTAAATTTTTCTTTTTGGATACCAAAATGTATCCTGTTAGCAGTGTGTGGATCCACCCAAGAGAGGAACTTGATAGGCAAGCCTTTAATTTACTATTATAATGTGAAAAGGCAAAGAAATAGAAAAGAGAGTGATTATATGTGGGAGGCACTATTCTCTTTACGTATATAAGTTTACTCCCTGTGGTAACTCTGGCCAGGACCCACCTCTGTATATGGATGGCAGAACAGAGCTTCGTACAATGTGAGTGGAGAAAGTTGTGTAGCTTGTTTGCTTCAGTGTGAGAGAAAGGTCCCATGTTAAATTCACACAGTTTTGGAATGGGGAAGCGCTAGTGTTTCCTTAAAGATAGTCAGGTTCCTAAATATTGCAGGAGTGTTTCAGTCTCAGATGTATTCCCAGAACACCTTTCCTCCCACCAGCTCCTTCTTACGCTATTCTTTGCCATGGGCATGCCTCTTTGGGCCACAATCCCTTCGCAGGAATTCAGTGTTGGAGGCCATTGATGCATTATGGCCATTACTTCAGCTACACAGAAAAGCTTCCGCAACGATCACTTTCTAAGCCAAACTCTGTCTGACTGATTCCTTGTCCTATGTAAAAGTATAAATGTGCAGAGAAGTTGGAGGATGACAGCAGGTTATTGCATTTCTTGAGCACTTAGTTATGACCACTGCATGGCTAAGGATCACCAAGGACTTCTGAAACTGGGACAATCACAAGACAAGTTGTCACCATCCTGATGCGTGTGGCTGGGGCACTGAGAACACCACTGAGCTACAGCATTAACTGCACACTGTAATCACTGCAGTGATGCAATGCAGTAACTTTGCCCGTCGAGTTTGTATCTTTAAAGGAAAGCTGGCTGAGTATTACCAGCAGCCTTCACCATTTCTTGTATTCCTATCCCCAGTTAAATGAGCTTAATCACAAACGCCTGTTTTCCAGAGGGAGGGAGGGAGAAGAGCAGGGAGAAGGGGTCCTGCCCTCTCTTTGCAGTAATCTTGATTTTAGAAAGAATTTTGGGCACATGAATCAAATGTTTATTCCTTGTTTAAGCTTTTTGATCCTGTGAGAGCAAAACCCAAAATCTGGATCTCACTACCTATGTTATTGCACAAAAATGGTTAAAATAGACAAAGGAGAAAAATACTACATCTCCTGATTGTGATTTAGTGAACTGCTAGCTAGAAATAGAACTGAGTCTTGTCCAGTATCCTGCATTTGTAGGCTTGCCTTAACAGCTCCAGCTACATTTGGTCGCTGCACATCAAAAGCAATTTTGTTTTTCAAAGACCAGAGTTAGTGACTGCCAGGTCTTATGATTCAGCCTTTCTTATAAAAACCCAAGCCACAGGCATACAATTAAATTCACACCAGGAAATAATAATTCTGCAGAGGGACACAAAGCAGAGAGGCACAGAAGAGGCCAGGTCAGCCTGCTCCTTCTCCCAAAACCCAGACACAGCGCTTCTGCCTGCACCTCATCACTAACAGGGCTGCTACAAAAAAGCATTTAAACTGTGTCTGCACAGCAAAGCAAATGACAGATGCCTCATTTTTCCTGTTGAAGGCTAAATAAACTTCAGCCCCTCTCACCAGGAGTTCTGTAAGAGAATGCTGAGAAGGGAAGTAGTGGGGTCCAACACCATCCTTGGTAGGCGCTAGCAGCAGCCATCCCATCCAGTGGAGGGACCACCAAGTGAGGATGCAGAAGACCTGGGTTCTGGCAGGGATCTAACTGTTGGGTGACGTGGGGGAACTGCATTAGTTCCCTCCCCATCCACTTATCTTTCTACAGACCAATCTTACTGATTTAGAAGGAACACCTCTTCTAATGCAATTCTCTTATAAAGTAAGGTAGTACCTCTTGCTGTGACTGCTTTAAAAGGAGCAATTGAGTGAGATCTGCCAGTGTGAAACAATACAATTGAAAATAATGGGAACACCTACTACCTTTTGCTTACTATGTTGTCCTTTCCCTCCTCCCTATTTTACAGAGAATAAATAACAGTTTAATTGCTGTGCCTCCTTTACCTGCCAAATAATGAGAGATGTATTTTCAAGGTAGAGTTTGATGAGAGGTTGGGGGTGGGACTGAATGTGGCTTTCTGATAAAGACTGTTTGCAGAAAAAATCAAACAGTAGCACTAGTTTAAATTCTGTCCATTTCAGGTGTTGGGGGTGTTTCAAACTAATGAGGTGTGCAGATGTTATTATAATAACATCAGGACATTGAAAGGCAAGTTTTACTGGTTTGCTAACAAGCAACTTAACAGATGAACTTGCAAGATCACACTGCAAAGTCATGAAATATCTGAACTGATCAATAGCATGTACTCAGCCATACCTTGATACTCTTTTCTATCTGTGGCACTGACAAAGATTATTTTTTCCTGTATAACTTATTACAATAGCATTTTCTAAATTAGTAGTAATGTTAGTGTAAACATGCTAGTCTAAAGATACAAGAGATGCAAGACATCTATGGAGAGGTAGCATCTTCTATTAAATCAGCTGAAATAGCTGAAAACAGTAGGCATACTTTTTCAGTTTCCAGTTATGGCATCTTGTCTAATAAAAATATTACTTCTCCACTCCACCTTTGCATTTACTACATTTTTAAACTATAAACTCTTAACCTACTATATGTAAAACACAGGTTTGACTTACTGCTGAATGAGGTTTAACACCACAATATTTGCAAGATTTCAGCTGCTTAATAGTATTCTATGAGGTAGTGAATCAAGGAAAAGGCCACATTAAAATGATCAATGACTAGCACGGAACAGATATTTGAAATGGTGCAAGCTTTACTTATATAATTCACAGTCTTATAACAATATGCAACATTTGTAAATACAAGTTGATGTCTGCAACAATTACCTTTATAGATGTAAACAAATCATTCCACCACATTGCCACAAATTCATGTATACAGTAAAATGCTCACAACTGATGATTCATACTATAAGGGAAGCTGGAGAAAGTAACTAACCCAAATACCAAACAGATCTATGTTTGGCTTTCCTACTCTACAGTTCATTTCAAAATCTTTAAACATTGTAAAAATAATCTGTAAAAGTGACAAATATTTGTGCAAGGAAATGTCTCATTTTTAGAATAGAAGTGTCACACATTATCACACTTTATTCTGAAATAAACTTCTGTTGATGTCAATGAAAGTTTTTTTTGGCTTTTTGTGGTTTTGGTTTTTTTTTCTGAATAAAGTGTTCAGGATTCGGTTTGAAGTTTTTATTATTGTCATGCAACAAACTTCAATTTTTCCTCCTGTCTACTAAAGAATTTGATTAATAAAATTTCTAATGAAAAAATATTTTTCTGTTATGAGAAAGAAGGTTATAGTTAGAATTTTTGAGGTAAGACTCTGTCAAGAGTATATCAGGCAAAACAATGAGGGTGGCTCTCAGTCACCTAATGAAGGTTATCTGTCATCTGAGATGCCCTAAGGTAACCGGTTTGACCTCCAAGTGCCATTCTGCAGGTCCTTTGTGCTGCCTCTTTATGGATAGGTCTGATACCCTCAGTGTTAGGCATCCACCTATGAGCCATGAATCAATTTCTAAACCTTTGTGGACTTCCACGAAAAATTACATACTTGGGGCACTACTTATCCCATATGCCTGAAACAATATACACCAGCTGAAACAGCCAGATGGAGTGGTCATATATGGCATGAGACAGGCAAGTGTCATCCTGCCAGTGTAAGAAATGGGGGGTTGGCAGTATATTCTAGAGCATGTTAAATGTCACTGAGTGCTTACAACTGGGCAACTGAATCAATAGCTTTTGTAAAGTCATCTACATTTAGGTGACTCAGTCGTGAACTGGATCCTGCCCTTGAAGCTTGATCTGCCAACACCAAGACTATCTGATTTAAAATACTGAGCTGAAAGCCACATGTACATTGAGCTTTGGTTCTAAAGGATTTTTGTGATTTTTATGTTTTGCAGTCTCAGAGTAGGTACAGAGCTGGGTGTATCATGAAATGGATTAGAAAGTTTGGAGTAGTCTTCCCAGCCTACTCCCCACGCTCTACCTCAGCAACTTGTCACTGTATCTCTCCAACTTGCTAAATTAGAGATGATCATTATTCTTGGCTGGCTAAGTCACTTGCTTTACCTCAGTGTTAGAGGAAAGCTGCACATGGCATCGCTTATCCAGTCATAGAACAAGCCTGCTGTGGACGTTCTACCCCCCCGCCTTGAGGAAATATTTCTGCATACAGGTAGAAAATCTGTCCTTTCCAGAGGGCCAGGTGTGCAGGAGGCTGTGCCTGTGATCATGAGGTACAGGACAAAGGTCTCTCCCAGGAACTATAAAAAGCAGGCCTTCATGGAAGCTGGTGGAGAGCACCAGCTGCCCCCATGGCCACCTCTCTCTGGGCTGCTCCTTCACTACATGACTCATCGGAGACAGGTGGAGTGCCTACGCACTAAACCAAAACCATAAAATAAATTCTATGTGCTCTCACTACGTTACAAATCAACATAACATTTTGCCAAGTAGGAAATGCTGTACTAATTTCTTTGAGTGCAGAGATAATTTGTTATAAAGCATCTTCTATGCAATAGCCATACAGCCACATTACAGCAAGGTAAGCACAGACACATAAAAATCGAAGAAACAGCAGGCGAATCAACTTGCACTATTTCGCTTCAGGCAAAAATTAAAGCGAGCCATGCTGAAAACTTGTAGACTTTTCTTACGCCGCCACAACATCTGTCTTTGAAGACTGAAAAGCCTGACAGCACTGGTTGCAGAAGCTTTTCAGTTTAATGTTGGAAAATATGCATGCAACCAAAATTATATGTGTCATCTACAATGGTTCAACTTCCCTTCAATGTGAAGAGAGCAACGAGGAGGTGAAAAAGTCTCTGTCTGGCATTTGCAACATGACTATAATACAGAGAAGAGCAAAATAACAGGATTCTGAAAGTTAGTCTAGTTAAATGTATCTTTGTGTGTGTGATCATATGCTTATGGATGCTAAATACACTGCCCTGGCAGGCCAACATTAAGAATCATGGTTCTAATCTGCCTTCAGCATCATATGTGCAGCTCCCAGTGGAGTCAATGTGAGATGGGCATGATAAGGCAGAATTCACCATATATTCTTATTCAAACCAAATTCTGATATATTTCTCTTGCACTGTGATTTTGAAACACTGAAAGGGGACACTTTTGGTCATGAAGCAGTGCTGCTTTCAAATAATTGCATTTATCCCAAAATGACATGCTGCATAAACATAGGGCATGCTTTGGAATATTAATTCAGCTTTTTGGTTTTGAAAATGATCCCACCAGTCCTTTCAGTACAGGGACTGGAAAAGTTCTTTTGAAGATAACATTTATTATGCACATCAAAATGCTTCAATGCAAACAGGACAGGCAAGATAACACATTTTAAAAGTTTTCTAGTTTTCCTTTTTTTTCCTTTCTGGCAAACAGGAACCTTTTATATTACTTTTCATTATTATTTTTTACTCTTTTCTCCTAAGCTTGGAGCTATTTATGGAAATTACAGTATTCATGTATGGTAGCTTCAGTCAAAGATATCAGGATTGGTATGAGAGGAAAATTTCGACTGAAAGCTTGTTATTCACATCGTTCTCTTCTCAGCTTGGCAAAGTTGAAGGTTAACGTCATCTGTTCTAGACATTTCAGATTAGTCACAGAACTTTTCTTGGTGGTTCAGTGCCTGGTCATCCAGTCAGAGGAACAGTAATCCATATGGAAAAATTAGCTCAATGCTACTAGACTGGTGGTTAATACTTGAGCCTTAGTTAGGAATGTTCGCAGCATCTTGGGACTCTTTTCTTCCTTGATCAATTTCTTAAAATAGGATTCTTCATCAGAGGCTGAAAAGAGGAGGACTGTACTGAAGTATATTTTTTTTTCCATCACCAAGTCTTTTTTTTTTTTTTTTTAGGAACAAGATACATATATTTTAAATGTCCCATGCAAAAAAAATAAATAAATAAAGAAAAGGTACACAATTTGGTTAGGAGTTACATTCTGAATTCCTGTATAGTAGTTTGGTTGGTTTGCTTCCTGAAATGATAATCTTCAACAGGAGATTTGTTAAGACATACTTAATGTATAAATGCTGATACACATTGATGGAAATCTGATAACTAACTGCATTTTTCAGTAAGAAAATGCCTTGACACTTTCCTTTGGATTATTTTCAACTCTGTATCAAATTAGAAAAAATATTGCTTAACAACACATACAGAATATTCCTTTCCATTTGAAACACAGTTTATTCTAAAGGGTTAAAATGTCTTGTCTAAATGAAGCAGGTGAAAAGGGCAGTGAACTGAGATGTAAAATCTTAAAAGCGGTCAGGTAAAGGTCACCCTTTGCCAGTTGGCTTTGACAAACATCAGCTTAAAAGGGCATGTCTAACATCTAAGGGAAAATTGCTAAATATTTTGTTTAAAATACTGGTTTGTAAGAAAAAATTGTTTTGAAAAGCTATGTATTAAAAATGTAAATGAACGAAGCAACTGCATTCTCCTCTGCAACCACTCTTGAAAAACAACGACACTGGAAAATCAACCCCCAAATCTATTTAGATTGTATTAAAATGGAAATTTTATTGAAATGCTGAATAAACATATTAAGAAATATGTTGAAATGCATCTACTAAATTCATGCTTTCATTCAGAATTTTAAGTGTATAATCAAGTTCTGATTGGCTGACTTAACTACAAAACTTGGAATTTTAGCTCTTGATAATGTCAATTTTGAATTTATAATGTGTCAACAAAAAGGGACACTGGTATTACAGACATCTCATTCTATACCCTCTCTTCAATTCTGTTATTTAGAGGTTTCAGGTTTTTCTTTTCTTCCAGTTTCTTGTGAGTCAAGATTTATCAATTAGAGGTTGAACGAATTCACTTGTATTTCTGAGACTTACTTTAGTAAAAAATGAAAAAGACTGAATAACAGAAAAAAATTACCGCAACTCAATTTTAAAATACCGATTCCAAGTGAATCATTATAATAAATGCATACCAAAAAAACTCTGTACAGTCAAGATAATTAAGATATATGGCTCTCACCCGCCCACTAACTTAGGAACTGGCACTCTAAATTAGACCATAACTAGAAAAGAAATTGTGTCACACACCAGTATAAGCATTAAAAAAAGAAACACCTTACCAAAATTGTAGTGACAACTACTGTTCTATTCTCAATGGCTGAAGTGTCATTTCCAAGTGTAGGTTCATGCTGAATCAAAACTAATTTATCCATGTCATTCCAGTAACCAACCTGCAAAACAAAACACATATAATTTACAGTAGAAAAGTCTGCATTCTGTGTAATTACAAATGCAAATGATTATAAGAACAGAGTGATCCAAAGTAATTTTGTACCAAAGGAAGTGCTGTTGCACTCACAGACAGGTGCATGGTGGCGTGCATCTAACACTTTGGGTATACCATCTTGCACCACTGCTGCACAGTCAGACCTGGTATTGCTGCAACTCAGCCATTCCTGAATGACATGAGCTACTTACTTCAACCAGAGGGACAAGCTAAATCCATTTTCAACAGTTTGAAGCCTTCCTGGGGCATAAATGAGATATAAGAATTTTCGCTCTCCATAAGAAATTTTTCATTCGTTAAGACCTTCTGGTCTTAGATGGAGGAGTGAAAGACATCTGGATGACAGCTTTGCAAATCAATGGCTGATCTCAATTCCCTGCTCCATCATGGGCCTCCCAGGGGATGCCAACCCAGGGGCTTACACCAGGCCTGTTCCACTTAACTGATGGTGATGACCTTTAGTACCTACATCAGAAGCCCTGTTATTAAAGGTTTCTTCAGACTCACCAGACAGACAGGCACCACCCGACAGTGACTCAGCCCATGCAGTATAAGCACCCTTCCTAGAAAAGTGCTTGCTTAAAACATGGTGAGGGTGACTTCACTCCAAAAGCCCACAGGCTCCAAAAGTGCCCACAGGGAGGTGGAACAAATCAGGTTTTCCTCTCCCTGGTTGTGTTTAGGCTGCCACAGAGCTTCCCAGAGCAGAATTAAGGTGAAACAGCTGCCTTTGTTCATGCTGGCAATGAACTACTCTAGAGCCAGGTTTGAATCACTCGTGTCACTTCTTACACTCCCATGAAGAAACCCCCCCACACCCTCCCTTTCCCCCTTCTTGCCATTCGCTTTTCTGCAACTAGATCACGGGTGTCTGTGGACCCTCTGACAAGGCCACTGAGGAGTGGCTCAGTGCCTGTTCCTCTGACCCAGCACTGACAGCACCCAGCTCCACCTCAAACAGACAACGTGAACACAAATGTGTCATTAGAACAGTGCCCTAATTCCACCTAAAGGGGCTCTCCAGGTTGCTGAGAACCTAATGAATTAAGAGACTGACATTTTTCTCAGTAAAGGTGCAGACAGCGGCAGTGATGTTAAAAGGTTTCTATCAAAGAGATGCAATTCAAGCTGGCACAGCTCACTGTTTGGGAGCAGCTAGAGGCCAGCCAGCAGGAACTGTCCCTTCCCTCCTTCCTTGATTAATTAGGAGTTCATGAGACCAAGAGCTGGGACAGAGCAATGCCTTGTCTGTCTTACCAGAAGAGGAAAGGAAACTGAGGTGGGAAGTGGGATCCAGACAGAGCTCCAGTGTAACTGTCAGTGCCAAACTGGCTAAATGATAGATCAGCTATACAGCCAATTTTATTTCTAACATTGTGGTAGAACCCAGACCAAAATTCACCATCACATAGGATTCTGTCTCCACAACATGGAGAAACATCATGTTCAGATCAGTGCAGTGATGCGGTATGAGAGTCTAGAAGTGCAGGGGAGTGCTTTTGATTCCTGGTCTCATACATGTTAAAGAATCCTGTATATTCTTAAAACAACTAACATTACTCTTGATTTTTACGTTTACTGTTTCATAAATTTCCTTTTTGAAAAAAAAGTATTTATGGAGAGGCAGGTCATTTTAGCAGTCCTCAGAGCACTGTGCAGACACAACTCACCATAGGGAATTACAAATACATGAAGTAATTCAATATGAGTGAGTGAGTAAGATTGAGTATGAATGAGTATATTTTTTTCTATTAGCAAAGCAAACATGCATAAAGTCTTCCCGTGCACAGCTTCTGGCATATTTAGTTGAAATGTTCCTTTTCTCTCTGCAATTGCTATTACAGCACAGGAGCCTTGATTTAGGTGTCTGCGGCTAACAGGATTCTGCAGCGTTGCTGATATATTGGAGACACAGATTTTCTTCCTAGTAGGATGCACTGCTAACAAATATTCTTTTTCATCCAGACAACTACAGAGTCACAGATACAATTGACAACTCAAAATGTCAAGTTCTTGTTAAAAACTGTGACCAGCTAAAGGCAGAATATGTACACCAAAACCTAGCAGTTTGGGAATCATTATAATAGTGAATGCTTGTTTTTCAATGTGCAATTCCTCACTGCTGGAAAGTTCAGAAGGAAAGCAGAAAATGAATGATGTACTGTGTTATAAAACTAAGTGCCATACGAAAATGCAGACATAGATAAGGGAGGTTTTTGAGGAACGGAAGGCATTTTCTAAAGGAATTTTATCTTGTGTGCATGGGTGTGACTGTGTGTGTGTGCATCTCAAACCTGCACTGAAGTAACTCTGGAGCTGGATTACTGAATAAATATATATCATGACACTTGTTTAAATATATAGATTCACAGTTACTGTAAGAGTACTAAATAACCATATGGTTTCCTACAAATACCTCAAATCCCCAAGGAAAAATATCTGCCTCAAAGTAAATCTGTCACAACAGTTTGGCATTTGAATGAATAGTGTCATTTCTGAAGGGCTGTGCACCTTGTAGCAACCACTGAAGTACTTCTGCTGAAGCCCACAAGTCACTAAGGGCAACAGGATACTCAATATTTTTGTTAATCAATTTTCATGTTAGTTGCCCAAGTTGGAATTTAGGTGCCAAATCTGTCTTGTGCATGTACATACATGCTTTGTTTACTTCCCCTCCCCCCCTCCCTTTTTTTTTTTTAAATCTTGGTGACATGACGAATGGTGAATGACAGAATCACAGAATGCTTGGGGTGGGAAGAGACCTCTGAAGGTCATTTGGTCCAATCCTGCTGCTCAACCTAGAGCCAGTTGCCAAGGACCATGTTCTGATAGCTTTGTAATATCTCCAAGGATGTAAACTCCACAACTGCTCTTGGCAACCTGTGCCAGTGCTTGGTCACCCTTGCAGTAAAAAAGTGTTTCCTGATGTTCAAAGGGAACTTCCTTTGTTTTAGTTTGTGCCCATTGCCTCTGGTCCTGTCCCTGGGCACCACCGAACAAAGCCTGGCTCAGTCTTCCTTGCACCCTCCCTTCAGGGATTTGCACATCCTTCTTGAGTCTTCTCTTCTCCAGTCCCAGCTCTCTCAGCCTTTCCTCATAGAAAAGGTGCTCCAGTCCCTTTATCATATTTGTGGCCCTTTGCTTCACTCTCTCCAGTATGTCCATGACTCTCTTGTACTGAGGAGCACAGAACTGGACAGCTCTCCAGGTCTGGTCTCACCAGTGCTGAGTAGAGGGGAAGGATCACCTCCCTCTACTTGCTGCCAATACTTTGTCTAATGCAGCCCAGGATACCATCAGCTTTATTTGCTTCAAGGGCACATTGCTGGCTCATGTTCTATTTGGTGTCTACCAAGATCTACCAAGACCTCCAGTGCCTTTTCTGCAAAGCTGTTCCGCATCTGGGTGGCCCTCAGCATATATTGGCACCTGGGGTTATTCCTTCCCAGGTGCAGGACTTTGCATTTCTTGTTGAACTTCATGACTTTTCTGTTAGCCCATTTCTCCAGCCTGCTGAGGTCCCTCTGGATGGCAGCACGACCCCCTGGCATCACAACCCCCTGGCATATCAGCCATTCCTCCCAGTTTTGTGTCACCAGCAAACCTGCTGAGGGTACGTTCTGCTCCATCATCCAGACCATTAATGAAGATGTTAAATGGGATTGGATCCAGTATTGGCCCCTGGGGTACACCACTAGTTAGTGGCCTTCAACCAGACTTTGTACCACTGATTGCCACCACCTGGGCCTGGCCCCTCAGTCAGGTTTCAATCCACCTCATTGTCTGCTTATTCAGCCCATACACCAATAGCTTCTCTGGGAGGATCTTAAACGATAGAGTGTTGAAGGCCTTAGTGAAGCCCAGGTAGACAATACCCACTGCTCTCGCCTCACCTACCAGATCGGTCATTTCATTGTAAAAGTTTATCACACTGATAAAGCATGACTTCCCCTTGGTGAAGACAGCCATGCTGACTACTCATGATAATTTTGTCTTTAATGTGCCTGGAAATGGTTTCCAAGAATAGCTGCTCCATCACTTTCCCAGGGACTGAGGTGTAGTTCCCTGGGTTCTTCTTCTTGCCCTTCTTGAAGAGAGGAGTGACATTTACTTTTCTCTAGTCTTCAGGCACTTCTCCCAGTTGCCATGATTAATTAAAGATTATTGAGAGTGTCCTTGCAATGACATCTGCCAGCTCCCTCAACACATGTGGGTGCAGCCCATAAGGGCCCATGGACTTATGTATGTCCAGTTTGCTTAAGTATTCCCTGATCTGACTGTCTTCCACCAACGGTACCTCTGCCTTGTTCCAGCCTTTCTCCCTTGTCTCTGGAACCTGGGATTCCTGAAGGCCAGCCTTGCTAGTAAAGAATGAGGCAAAGGCGGCATTTAGTACCTCAGATTTTCCCATGTTCTGTGGACTCGGGTCCCCTGTCTCATTGAGCAAAGGGCCTACATTTTCCCTAGTCATCCTTTTGTCACTTGTGTACATATATAGAAGCCTTTCTTGTTGTCTTTAATGTCCCTGGTCAGATTCAACTCCATTTGGGCTTTAGCTGTCCTACCTTTGTCCCTGGATGATCAATGTTTCTGTATTCCTCCCATCCTTGCTTCCGCCCTCTGTATGCTTCCTTTTTTGTGTCACAGTTTGGCTAGAAGCTCTTTGTTTATCCACACAGGCCTCCTGGCATTTTTGCTGAGTTCTTATGCATTGGGAGGGAACTCTGCTGAGCTTGGAGGAGGTGATCCTTGAATATTAAGCAGCTTTCTCGGGCCTCACTTCTCTCCAAGGCCTTAGCTCTTATATTCCAACAGGACCTTGAAGAGGCCAAAGTCTGCTCTCCTCAGGTGTGAGCTTGCCTTTCACCCTCTTCCCTGCTCTTCAGCTCCCGAATGCTACCATCTCATGCTCACTGCAGCCAAGGCTGCCTTTGACCTTCACATCCCCCACCAGCCCCTCCCTGCTGGTGAGCAGGAGGTCCAGCAGACCACTTGTCCTCACTGGCTCCTCTATCCCTTGGAAGAGGAAGCTGTTGTCAATGGACTCCAGGAACCTCCTGGATTGCTTATGTCCTGCTGTGTCATCCCACCAGCAGATATGGGGATGGCTGAGGTCCTCCATGGTGACCAGGGCCTGTGAATATGAGGCTGCTCCTATCTGTCTGTAGAAGGCCTCATCCACTCGTTCTTCCTGGTCAGGTGGCCTAGAGCACCTAGACACCCACTATAACACCACCTTGACCTGTCCTCTCTTTAATCCTAGCCCATAAACTCAGCTGGGTTCTCATCCATCCCCAGCCAGAGCTCCATGCACTCCAGCTGCTCTCTCACATAAAAGGGCAACTCCCCTTCCTCATCTCCCCTGCCTGTCCTTCCTAAAGAGCCTGTACTCCTCCATGGCAACACTCCAGTCACAGAAGCCACCCCGTTACATCTCTGTGATCTTCCTCCTCACATCCTTTCCCCTCACCAGCAGGTTTTGTTGTTGTTCTACAGACAAAAATCAAGAAAGAAATACTGCATAAATGAAACTAATATGACCATTGGCCACTGCTTCCCATTTTATTAAACTATATGGAAGTCTGCCTCTGACTAGCTGTGCCATTTTATAATGCTCTGTTCACTTCCTTAAGGCTGTGGGCAACAAACCCCACTTTTCTGAAGGTTAGAGGCATGCGTTACTCTGACTGGAAAGGCTAGTCTTGAAAAGATATTGCTGGGTGACTCATAAGTCATGTTATGTAGGACATGAGAGAAAGACATTAAAAGTGAAGGCCTCTTAGTTCAATTAAGTATAGCCATTTCTCACGTATTATATAGGATTTGTCAGGCTGGAGCACAGAATTGGTCCAATGATCACATAAAAAATACTATGTAATACATGAGAAATAAATTCTTGTGAGTAGCCAGATTTGTCAAAGCTGTTATGGCTTGTTATATCAAAGACAGGTAATAGCTTAAAAGTGGCAGAGAGGCATGCCTGAAAAGGTAAGAAAAACACCTTGGGACTCTACCACAGCTCAGAGAGAGCTCCCCCATTTGCAGCCACCCTCCCCTTAAATTACAGGCAAGAAGGGAGGGTGGGGACATCCCTGCAGTGGTGCCAGCCAGACACCTCTTCAAAACAGGTGACAAATGTTGAAACAGGAACAGGCCACTTTCAACAGCCAAGCAAATTCCCTAATGAGTTACTGAAGTTGTGACCTAATTGACCACATCTTTTCCACCTTGCCTTCCCTCCTGCACAACTGGGAATCAAGGATGGAAAGGTCGTATTTCACCACTTGCCTTTGATGCACCCCAGCCACCCGTATATCCTCCTGGCTGCCAACAGTGCTGCGTGGAGCCAGAAAGGGGGCAGGGGTGGCAGCAAGGTCAGACACATTGTCTGGCAGGGGACACTGGGTTTCCCAAGAGAGAAGGAAGACAGACTCATCTTTCCCAATTTGTTCTTCAGCCATCTGTTATACTTTCAAAGGCAACTGTACCAATATGCCTCATACACAGGCACAAGCTTTTCTTTGGTCTACAGCTCTGTACTGTGATATACTGGCAATTAATCCCGGTGTGTAATTCTGCTCTGGGTCTCTAGTTTAACACTCTGCCTCCTCATCACTGTGGCATGTAACTGTCTTCAGGGACACACAGTTCACCCAGGGTACTATTTACTGGGCTTGTCACCTGTGGCCTGACAGCAGAGGACTATGTAATTCAATTCCAATTGCCTTGCCCCTACTCAAGTGGCCATGATTCTCTTATTCACCATCAGCTTCTCACTTTCCCTTGTTCGCAAAAAAAAAAGGCCACAGTGCTTCCAAAGGAAATAAAATCCTTGAGTCTTGAGTATGTTTTCTGCTTGTTTTATACTATGAATTTCAGCACAGATGAGAAAGGGCTAACAAATACCCAGACTTACCTCTTCAAAGTGATTGGGCTTAGTGATAAGCTACATGCAGTGAGACAGAGGATCTGCTTAGACATATATTAATGTGCATTTGCCTAAGTTGCTTACAAGCAACCAATCAAGCACACAGGATTAGATACTGCAATTAATTTCAGAAAACAGAAGTATTCAGGGCATTATTTGTTTCTTCTCTCTCCTCTTGTCTTTCCTTTCCCCCTTAGAAGCCCTATGTTAGTTACAGTCTATGATTCATGTTTACACAGAACATACAAATGAGCCAGCTTAAAAATATCAGTAAATTGCATGACAGAAATCTTTGGATAAGGTATAAGAAATATCTACTTTTCAGAGTTCTGACTATTTTCCACCACACAGCAGCCTGGCAACATTCCATCCAGCTGATTTTCATTAGTATATTTGACTGATTGACATCCCACCTCTCCAAGATGCACACTTGTTTTTGTGTTCCTCCATTTGTGTATATATATAGTACATACTATTTTGAAGTATCTACAGGAAAATTAAGTTTAAATCTGCTTTTACCACAAATACTATCCATGTATTGAATACACTATATTTTTTTAAACCACCCAGAGTCTAGTTTAATTTGTTTGCATAATCATTTCATCATACATAACTCATGTATATAAAATCAGGTTAGTAAATATTATTAGCACATACCTTTCGAGGGCCTGTGTTTTTCAGCTCAAAGACATCCATGGTGTAGTTGACTCTGCGACCATAGTGGTCAAACTGAACATTTCCTGTCAATCCTTGTATTCGAATCTACAAATGAAAGAAAAAATATCATGGAAGATCCAGCCTTTTAGTCTTTATTCCAAATGTCACAGCAGTGCAATTTATCCTGGCTATGTCCTATGATTATCATAACAACACTACTATAGAATAGTCAGGCATTTTAAAGCAAAAAAGTTGGCTACTTTTCCTTTGTATTCTTTTTTCTTGTCAAACCATGCTTAAAATAGGCTTAGATATGCCAGTATCTAAGTGCTACAAAAGACACTCAATGGACCTTCTCTTCTTCCATGCTTTGCAGCTCAACACTTTTGAGCTGCAGGTCCATAAGAGAAGTACATTTTCAACCGTTCTCAACACTCCTGCAGAACATTTTGCATCATGTGAAATAAACTCATAGGATGTTTGGCCTTTGCTCATATATCTTTTTACTTCACACTCTGGTGGATTAAATGTACAAATCTAGTATATACTGCTCATCAAGGTAAACTTGACAACTACCTTGGCCTCAGCAAAACAATTTACTATTACAGAACATGGGTGACATGCACAGGGCCTGAAAAGAGTGTTTTCAAAGCCTTAGAGTGGAGAAGGGCAGCCCAGAGATTGGCTGTTGCAGTTTTCTACCACCTGTGTATCAGCTGAAACCAGAATTATTTTTTCTTTCAGCACTTTACTGCCTCACTGAAGGATACCCAGACTGTGGTCCTCATCTCAAAGAAGCCATGGCCATATTGCTGCTGGCTGTGATCATATCAGGATCCAGCCATGCAAACCTCTTTGGCCAGATTCAACTCAGGCTGTCTGCCTGAACACAGAAGCCTGACTTCATGCTTCTCTCGGTTGTTACAGATCTGCGCATCTGCAAGGAGTATGTGAAGCATAAAAAATGCTTTATTTCTCTCCCTATGAGTCAGGATGTGGATTTAAATCACTTACTCTTTCCCTCTGTCCATTTCTATCTCTGCTGATTTTTCTCCAGGACTGAAACCTTGGTTTCCAGGCACAGAGCTGCCAGCTCTGTCAGCAGTCACTTCTCCTCAGCAGTTTCTCCTGAGTGGAGCCTGCTCATTTGCAATGATTTAAATTCTACTGCAGGATTTTTATTTTCTTACTGTCCCATTCAAAGGAAAGGCTAAATCATCTTGACAGAGATCTGGAACTTTCTAGGCATCCATATTCATCAGGAATTCAAAATCCTGACATCAGAGAGCAGTAGCTCTGGGTTATTTCTTTAAAAAAACCACCACACACACACAAAAAAACCCCCATCTATGTGATTTCCCTGGGAGAAATCTGCTTTAATTCATGATGACAGAAACATATTTGAAAGGTTATATTATGTAGGTATACCCTTTCCCTTAAATGACAATTTCTGTACAGCCAGGTTATATGTGAAAGTAACAGATGAGATCATCAGTTCAGTGGAGGAAGTTCCAACTACCTTAATAGAACTAACAGTAGTTTCAAATAGTAGTATTTCCCCTCTGCCTTCATTCCAAGTTATAAACCAGAACAACCCCAGCTGTTCCAAATGAAAACTGAAAAATAAATTTTCCCTTTCCTGTTACTACCCTTGAGTATCTTCCAAATCATATAGCGTACAACTAGTATCTGATATTCACAAAGATCACTAGAATAAAGCCTACCCTTACCTGTTTTAATGTCCTCTCCATATCAATTCCTTGACCCCATGGGGCTGCAGGGTTAGCAAGACAATCACCAGCATTTCCTCTCCTTGAAATATCAATTTTCTGTCTTCTAAGATTACGGAAAGTTTCAGCCATCACAAGTACTCCATCATATGTTAATGCAGATGTATACTAAACAGATGGACAAAACCACCACTTTAGAGTTGGCATGTCTTCACAAAAATCAGCTGTCTCGGATATTTCTAGTTTGATTCATTATGCAGCAGTTTCCACAACTTCATTTAGAAAAAATCTTTCCTCAAAATCAAAAGGAATTTTGTCTAAGGGATGAATGCGGGACAGGGAAGAGTACATTTCAGTAGCTCCAGCTTTAAAACCATAGTTCTTAAGGGTAGAGAAATCTGCCTCTGAAGAATTCTTAAAAGAAACAAATTAAACAGGAGATATTCCAGTCTTAATTTTTTTTCAAGTTGCCTTATACATTAGGGAATAACCACACCCACCCAACTTACTCAAAAGTAAAAGAAAGTATCTCACTGAGAAAATATAACTGAAAGAATGCACAGCTAATGAGCAGACATCGAGGCTATTTGGTTTCTTAAGAATGATCAAGGGTATGTTCTTGCTATTGAAAAAACTATCTTGGCTCTGCATAACATAGGGCACTGAATGGTCTACATTTCTACACAACTTTAGGTTGAGAACATGTCAGATGAAATGTGTAGAGCAAGTCTTCAACAGATGTTAGTCCAGAGCCACGTCAATAAGCCAGCATTTTCTCAGTATGATCTTCTGATGAGCATATGCCCAGGACTGCTATTGATATGCTCTGTAATTTCTGAAATTTAAAATCACTTATTCAAGTCTAATTTCCTTCCTTTTCTTCATCTTGCATATTGTAAGCTCTTTGGGACATTGTTTATAATCTAAAATTTTGGTTATCCATAGGTGAATTACATGCGACTCAGATTAATCATGCTGACTTCTCAGAAGGAGGCAGCACAATCCTGTTCATGTGGCAAGGAATCCTATAGGCTAAATTGTTCCTGTCACCAGTACTTGGGAATGTCTGTACTCCATAAACCACAACATCCTCGGTGCTTTCTTTTTTTCCTACAGAACATAGATTTTTTGAATATTCACCAGATTATGTAGCTATGCTTTGTACTACCCATGTTGATACCCCCTCTAGAGTTTGCTAACCTACTAACCTCCCAGCCAAAGGAGGGCTCGTTGCTTATCTTTGCACAGTGCCCTCTGTGAGAAGCAGAAAGAAAGAAGCAGAAAGGAGCCCAGTTTTAACTAGGTCTGATATACATTAGTACATATAATAACAGAACTATTTTGATGAAGTGGTATTTATAGCTATGCTGTGATTTGCCTGCCAAGAAAATTATAGGTGAGATTAGTATTTTGTTACCCATCTGTGAGGGATTAGGATAGAGGAACACTGGGATGTAATTTCACTGTAAGATCATGCCTGAAAGTGATTACTACACCAGGTTGTGAGATGGATAGAATTTCCAGAGGAAACTCCAAATACCAATTTAAAGGTAGTAAATTTACAGTTGTGGTTATATCTCATATACAGTAGATTTCAGCTGTTGGGAAAGCTGGGAAATCTCTGTACTCCAAGTGAATCTAGATAATTAGACTAATTCATGTAAAATTGGTTGAAATTAAGTTGTCAGTTAAGTGTTTGACCTTTAACTCCTGTCAGTAGAGGGGTGAAGCTGGAGAATAAGTGACAAAGGACATTAAAGTACATCGGCAAAACGTGTTGCAATTTGTGTTTCTATCATACATTCGTAAGGATAGGCATAATTAGTTGCCAGTAACAGTAAGATCAACTGCCTTCTCCTTTAACTAAACATTAAGGTCTTCATTCATGTATTCAACAACGTCAATCAGAAATTAGAACGCTTGAGTGATATTTTTGGTAGCACTTCAGATCAGCCAGTACCTTTGGTGGGGTCTCAGATCCTGGGTATTCTCTCTGGTCCAGCTTCTTCCAGCGCTGCATCAGCTTTGTTACCATCGGGGTACTGAAATCTACTAGCTGAAATCCAGTCACATTGGCTCCTCCATGCATAAATCTCTCCAGAGAAATATCCTTGAATCCCTATAAAATCAATTTAAAATTTTGTTTGCCCTTGTACACCACTGTGGGTCCAATCTGTTCTAGGTCAGTGAGGCAGCATAAAGAATGCACACCAGCAGGTTTCCATTATAAGCCAAAACTTAAAACGATAGAATAATGTTGAACCTTTGTTGATAGTTTCCATGTATGTAGTAAGGAATGAAATAAAACCAAGAAATAAATTTCCTATATTATTGCTAGGGTGGTCTTGACAGCTAAGCAACACATTGCTGGGAATGGCAGACAGTTTTTGAAGAAATGCCTTTGGCGAATCAACTGAAAAGTGCCTGCAGAATATTAAAGCCTTAATCCAATTTCCATCAAAGTTGGCAGATTCCAATGAGCACTGTACTAGTGCTTTAACCAATATAACCATATTTCTTTGCATGTTTGCACAATGACCAGTGCTATTCTGTAAATTCATTTATTCCAGGATTCATTGTTTAGGTTGCAGGTGTCTGAGATAATGAAATAACATAATAGACATTAGAAGGCAGAGACAGCACATGAGGATCTCACTGTTGGTCCAAGGAAAACATCAGAATCACACTTCTGTGAAATAGGATGGTGGTAGCTCTCAGATCTGATACATATTGAAAGCCTAGAGTGACCCTCAACACTGAAGGAAAAAATAAAGTATACATATTTCCCGACTTACTGGTTTCTCAGGCTAATCTGTTCAGTACATATAAAGACAGATTCTTTAGTAACATTTGCCTTTAGAAATATAACTGAACCTCAAGAAATTGCATAATGCAAACTGCTAAAGTAAGCTAAGAAACAAGCATAAACCTTTCTGCTCCTTTCCTAGCTGCTATGTTTAATGCCAGCTCAGAGGTATCTTATTTTTATTTTAAGTTCCTCTGACTGATATTTACCCATGCAAACAGAAGTGCACTTAACTTAAAAAGGAAAGATTTAGGGAAAAAATATAGTGGGGTACTGACCCAGTACCCCAGGAAAAAAATCTGTTAAAAGAAGATATTTGATTCACGTCCTAAAGCACACTGACAGTAAATATAAAAGATGACCATGTTATTGAACAGCCAGTAAATAGCAACGTGTGACCCTGCTGAAGCAGATGAGTAGATGTGCCTGTCTCCACTGTATATTCCACTAGCAGTTTACTGCAACATCCAGCTCCTTGTTTACAGCAACTATTTTGCATGGGAAAAGTTACTTGGGGAACTATAAATTTGTAATGCTGAAAATCTAATTTGGAAGACCTAAGAGAACAGACATGTCTCATTTAAAATACCCGAGGCTGTAAAAATAATCTGATGTGATTTTAAGTTAAGGTACAAGTACATCAAAGCACAATAAAATCTTTCGCGCCAACTAAAATTCCTCGAGGGAGAGTAAAAAGGAAACAATTTAAAGCATACTTTCACTTTGTTTTTCCAGGAAGGTATTTTGGCTTAAAGAACAGGTGATTTTAATAATAAAATATTACATTTATTCTTTCTTTGCCCTCTTCTGAACATTATCTGTGTGAATGTGCAGTTTAGACTCAAAGTGAAAATACTGAACAAGTAATTTGACTGGAAATAGCTGATCTTACAGCAAAATGAACGTTCCCTGGAGAATGTAGAAAGTTACCTCAAGAAATGTTATGTTACTAATATTAAAAAGATGAGTCAAAATCATAGCATAGTTCTGTAAATTCTAATTCAGCCACAAGATACACTTAGCAGTCCTTTATGCTACATTGATTTTGATAAAATTTAAGATGGTAACATTGTGCCCTTCTTGTCTAGATGGCTTTAACAACAAAACCAGGTTCTTTTACGCACCATAAAGAATGTATTATGAGCAACCACATATTAGCAACAAATGGCAAATGCTGTGTGAAGTGGTATAACTTCAAAGTAAAACTGACTGTTTCACTTACCGAGCAGGGGCATAATTCTAGAAAAGTATCTTACCAGGTTGGCAACAATATAATGGTATCCTTTAACATGCTTTCCCACGCTCACAATCTGTGGGAGACAAATAAGAAAGGAAAAGAAAAAACTATGTCATATAGTTTTCTCTAGAAAGGTGTTTTCATAGCCAGAAAGATATAAATTCTGAAACACATAACATCAGTAATATAATGTTGCACGTCTTTCTCCATATAGCTACCAATAAGGTAGCTATAACTTTCCAGGTGCTTAATCATGGGAAAAAGTTAAAACCAAAGTGAGTAAAGCAATGAACTGGTAATCTGAGTGTCTTCCATATGATTGAAAATGTTACTGTAGTATACTATTTTATCAGATAGAGCAACTATGAGATACAAATTCGGGAGGAGGTCACACATTAGCTAGAAAGCCTACCTGCTGATGTACCTTTTCATTTTAAATAACTGTGGAATTTAGAATCAAACTGGGTTTTCATTTCTTGGGATCAAACCTGTTTGCCCTTGAGGTGCTCAAGTACTATGAGAGTTATTCACCTCTTAGGTAATACACTAAAGACTTTGGGAACGGGCATGAGTGAGGAGAACAGAGCAAGAATGGACAGCAAAACTGCCCTTGAGTGTTTAACCAAAATATAATGTCAAGTGATGCAAAAAAGGAACAAACATGATGTGCAGCCACTACAATCCTGATATGGCAAGATCAACAACACGTTTTAGACAAAACCTATGTCAGCCTATGAATTTTATCAACATCATTGCCATTTCTATGATGGAATGCCTCTTATTTGATGTGCTGAAAACCAAAAACGAAGAGAGAATATTTTGCCATAGTAGAAAGTGGTGTTAATAGTTTCATTGCAATTAAAGCTGTTTTTACTAAATAAACTAACAATAATACCTGTAACGTGCAGCTTGCATTTAATACCAGTAAAGAGTCCTTTTACCTCTTATTTTTGATTGTTTACCACTCATTTAGACAAAGCCTGCTTGCAACCCAAATGTGTGGGTTTTTTTTTTTCTCCTTGTACTCATCTCCACAAAGCATTTTAGTTCCTTCCAAATGAATAAATAAGACACAGCCAAAACTTTTCCATGCGGTGCAGGTTACTCAATAGGTAATAGGAAGCTGATGGATCTATCTCCTTTCCTGCTTTGGCATCTTAGCTCTAGGCCCTGTCCTGAAGAATTGGCAACTTCTTGCCTTTTATGGATTGCACCTCATGTTCGAAAGACAGAACAAAACACTCTGTAAGCTTTGCAGCCCCTTTTCCCAGTGCAGTAAAAAATACTAATATCACATTTTGGAGATGGGAGACAAGTTGCTGAAGGAATAAATAATTTGGCCAAAGACACCCAAGAACCCAGGATCTAAATCTGGATTAAGACTTGGGAATGCTTGTTTCCTGGCTATATTGTTCCACTGATTCAATTTGCTTCTACAGCAGAGCGGACGGGAAAACTGAAGGGATGTGGCATAAGCCTCTTGTGAAGACTGTTTTAATTTCATTATTTTAAAGTAATAAACAAGCAATTTGTCTGTTATCCTTTTGTTCTTCTTGTCTCACAATTTCTATTTCATATTTATAGTCTGTAGCTAAAAAGACTGTATTTAAAAAGCAAAACATAAGCTAAAAAACCCACCAAAAGACACCACCACCATGACCAGATTGTCACCCTTCATAGAAATTAATTGCTTACTTTGGACTTAATCAAACTTCCATTAAGTTCAGTGATTAAATACCATTGCTACCATTTTACTGAGGGGTGGCACCAGCTCAACACGTGTGTGAGAAGGGTGCTGTCAAGCCATTTTTTTTCACTGAATAAAAAGGTTTAGATCCCTGCTGGTTCAATGGCTTCACAGGGATGTGATCCCTGACACCAATAATGCTTTCACGTCTGTACTCCTTCAGCACACATGGTAATGAAAATGCATTTGCCTCTCCATTATAGGGAAACTGATGTAGACTAAACCCTCACATTTTAAAATTACTATAGTATCACAGTTTGAATGTAAGTGGACTGACATGATTTAAGATATGTACCAGATCCTCAGCTTGGGCAAACCACTGCAGCTCCCTTTGAGCTCTTGGAAGTTGATGTGGCTTTGGCAATTAACACTCTTAGTGATCTGTTCCCTCGTTTGGTTTTGTAACAGAAATTGTGAAGATCATTGCAACGTATCAGTCAAATAAAACATGAACAACCTGTAACAGTTGAGGTACGTCAGACACATGTCTATAGCTGTCACAGTCAAAATGAATCGATACTGCAAATGATTAACCAGATACGCTTCTGTGCTTGTTCCTAGCAAATGCATGTAGATATCATTGCAGAATTCCTGGATTTGATGTGAACAATACAGAATACTTTCTTGGGGTATTTTCTTCAGTGTATTGTCTCAAAGCTTGCCTCTGAGGGTGAGTGATAAAGGTACACATTTAAGTATTACCTAGTTGTCTTAACTCCTTTATAGTCAGTGGAAAGAGCAGACACTCTGAGGAAATGATTCATCTTATCCTAAAGCACACATGCAGAATTAATTAGATAACTTATGCCCTGAAAGTGCATGTTTTTCTGCACTGACTAGAAAAAGAGTTGATGGTAATTAGCTCTGATGTAGACACCTACATTATATATCCCTAACGTTAACCAAGACAAATTTCACCCTAAGAATGTTGATTATAGAACAGAGAAGAGAAATTATGCTATATGGCTTTTATTTGCAACCAAGATTGGATACAAATCTGATTCTGAATCTGGAAATATTTATGGTTATTGATCACACACAGTTTGCAAACCAGGAATTGCTTATGATTTAGGAAAAAAATTTGCCTGTTTAGTGAAACAGCTTTCTGTGAGCATCTCATACCATTGAATATCTAAAATAGTGACCTTTCTCAAATACTCAAAGCAGCAGATTATGATCTAAAAAACAGGATATGAATTCTTGCCACCTGAAGAATTACCTTCCTCTATACTGTACTTCTGCACTGAGATAAATTGAGGCAATGAACTTCAGTCCTTCAAAACAAGAAAAAGAATTTCTGACAGCTACTCAGTCTGGAATGCAAACCCTCATACTTTTCTTCTCTATTATTAACTAGTTAGCAGTGACTAGAGCTTTAACAGAGATGAGAACTCAATCATTCCATACAGGTAACAGTAGATACTGCCCAGAACCATAAACTAAACAGATCAGTGCTGGTGAGTGAGGAAAGAGTATTTTTCTTCTATGGCAGAGCAGGGCAGGGTGTGTGTGTGTGTAAAAGAACCAGCAAATCTATTCCAAAAGGAATAAAACAGGACTGAGATTTTGATAAATGAGAGTGTTCCAGAAAGCCTTTGCTACAAAAGTTCATTAAGTCTGGGGGCACCTTAAAACCCCAGGTACTTCCTTGTGCACTCCTAAATTCAAACGGAAGGGCCAAGCTCATCACAGTCCAGAGAGAAGGCTTTGCCTAATATCTACATTAGCAAGTAGCTTAGTTAATAGGATGGGTTCTGTACAGCAGAAATGTCGGTGCTAGGGAGATGGCATCCACAGTATGCATGTTTCAGGGTTTTACTCTGGACTGTCTCTAACCTGGTCACGAGACTGAACTCACACTACATTTCAGGCGTGCCTGTGGGCACATCTTCTTGTTTGGTGTCATCCAAAAGAAAATCAATGCATGTATTTTGAGTCTGCCCTTGATGTCAAATGCAGGAATCATGAGATTCACTTCAAAGAGATGTTCCTGACACCAACTAAGATGCTTTTGTGCCTGTGGGCCCCACTCTCTTAGACAGGCCCTGGGCATCCATGGGGCAGGTGGCAGATCCAGGTGTAGCACAAGGCTGAGCAGTGAGAATTGTCTTCATATCAAAAGGAAGGCCCTGAAGAGAGGCCTGTGCTGCCACAGGCACCTGCGGTGTCTCTGCCCAAGGAGCAGGACATCTGATTTGGCTCTCACCGTGGCCAGCTGCAAAGCCTGAGACAGTGCTAGGCATCAAAGATGGCTTTGCCAGTCACATAAGCGGCAATACACCCATGGACCTGCTGATATGGTAGGTCAGGGTCATAGTAGGTCAGGGAGGAACTTCTGCATGTGTAACTGTCCTTTTCATTGCTTCGGGATGCTTTGATTCAAAACTACCCTAGTGCCGGCAACCTGAGCAAGTGGGATGAGATCCATTCCTGCCCCCTCATGTAGTACTTCTTCACTTAACATCTTCTAATGACTTATTTTTGCTCTGTACTCCTACTCTGACCTGTACTTAAACACAACACAGAGATACTGCACCTGGCTTTTGTTGCAGTGAGAGTTTAAGATGACCTCAGCTTGCTCAGGGAGATTTTGGGCAGAAAGTGTTGGGAAGGGTGAACTGATTTGTGACTTCTTTGGGGAAGGCTGAGAGCAGGGGAAAGCAGGATGCTGCACTGGCTTTTGTGTATTGTTTTGCCTCTTTTAGTTCCAAGGTGGCTAGCACCTGTAACTGGAGCTCTTTTATACTCTTACTTGTAAAACTGAAGAAATTAAATAATCAACACTGTTCTGAAGAATGAGTAAGAAAATACAGTCTGCTTCCCAATTACCAGTAACAGGAAATAATAGAGCCATTCCGTGTATTATCCAGTAGTCACGCCATCAGTGAGTACTTCATTTCAGTAAATGCAACAGGATAGAATCAAAGAAAGTGAAATATTAAGGCCAGCTGGCTATCAAGGTTGTTTCAGAATGTAATGCAACTTCTTTTTTTTTCTTCTAAATATTGTTGTGTATGTGAGTGTCTGTAGAAAAGTGAACTTTGAAAAAAAAAAATCAGCCTTAGGCCTACATTTATGTATAAGAAACTAAAAAGAACAGTACATTGTGAGAATTTTTACTTGCTGATCTATCATACTGCAATTAAGAAAGTGCTTTATTCTGATTTCAGTGATTGCAGTGGCAATCAAAAGCAACCAGAATTATACCACCTACTTCAAAGTGTGGTAAGAGCAGGGCCAGTGATGTCTGAATCCAACTTAGGCTTTAGACACAACTCTGAACTTTCTGACTTTATCATACAGTACTGTTCTTTCCATTTAGCTGAACAATAGCCTGGCCTAGGAAATTCAGAAACCATTCCACTATTGAAAAGAAGAGCTACCAGGATCTGCTTTGATTCTTTTCTTTTTTTACCCCTGGAAGTGGCAAGTTCACTGACTTTGATAAAACCATTTCCAGACTTACACCAGCATCTGAACAGAGAATCAGGCCCCAAGTCACCCTCTGACCTTGGGTCACCAAGGGACCCAAGTCACTACTAAGAAATGGATATTTCATATAACTCATTCTAAAGAATGTTTAACTTCTGTAGCATGAAATGTCCCTCGTTATGATTTCCAGAAGATGGAGGTCAGTACAGCTGGAGTGAAAAGGACTTATTTTCAGTTAAATCTCTTCAAAGGGTGATAGCTGTGCATTACCAATGGGATTTTAACAAAGGTTTTCCTCCTTGCTATTGTGTCACAATCTGCTGCCTTAAGAAAAAGAATACCTGCAATAAAATGAAGTCTGTCTAACACAATATAAAAAGTGTGGAGACTTGTTAAAGATGGAAGATTGAGACCTGACCTGAAGTATTGTGGCAGAAGTGGCGATGATATAAACCACAACTGAAATGGGATTTTATACAATATCTGAAGCAAGGATAAATCTTTTACAAAGCCATAAAAAAGCAATTGAGAAACAAGCTTAATTTTAACAGCTAGTGCTCACAAAAGGGCACAGTTGTTGGGGAAAGGGCTGGCTGTGAACAGCCTACAGCCAGCAGAGAGGATGTTAAAGGCGGCAACGAACAAAGCAGAAGTGGCTTCTTACAAATCGGCACTTATTTCTCTGTTGTGAAGGCAGGCACTGAGCTGGCACAGCAGTGCACACACCTGCCTCTTGCACAGCCAAGCAGAGGGGAAGGATGCTTCCCACACAGCCCCTGTGCCCACAACCAGCTGGCAGGGCAGAGCCCTGTGCAGCACAGGCAGCTGCCGGGGAAGAAAACCTGGAGAGGTGACTCAAAGGCCGTTAACCTGTGCCCTGAGCATGGCTGGTTGCTTTCTTCTGGTGCTAAAGTTGCTTGCATTCAAAGCTTACTCTTGTGAAAGGCTTACTCAGTGCTAAATGGGATATGCAGACTTGGAGGGAAAAAGGAGGTGAGGAATGGGAGGAAGGGTGTAAGACGAAAGTCACTTTACAAATCCTCCAAACCATTTGTATTCATCCTTTGTTTTCTATCATCTACTTGTTCTTTCAGTAACTGAAATAACCTATTTCTCAGGTCCAAACCTCATCAGTTTTGTGGTGCAGTGACAAAATGTGTTTTTATCACTGTGTAATGTGGGATGGTTATTGTGTGCAAAATCCCAGCTGCTTCACAGAAAATGAGCCTAGGCAGAGAGATGCTCCTGGATCTGCAGGGTGAGGAAAACGCTGGTGGCAGTGCCAGCAGCTGGGTCCCTCAAGGAGAAGGGCTATCGGTTTGCATAGACATAACCATGTTACTTAGAAGCAACTCTGTAGACCTCTAGGGAAAAAAAACCCCAGCAACAAAACATGGAAAGGAATGATGAGGAAAAAGCACTCTGAATCTCTCACCCCGCCTTGGACTAAGAAGAGATAACAGAGAGCTGCTACTGTGTCCCTGAAGTAGTCTAGATCCAGCAATGCTGCTACCAGGCCAAGTTACTGTGTGCTGTGCACATACCAAAGTGTGAGAAGAACGAAACCTGCATTTTGTTCATGCAAATCAAAAAGATACAGAGGAAAACCAGACAGTCCATGACATTTCTGACTCAAGGGAGAACTTGAGTATCTGACTCAAGGGATAACTTGGTATCTGCATTATGCAACTAAACCACATGTAAATGCAATGTGATCTCTTGATAAATACTTACCTGTGTTGTGCTAGTGATTCTTTGTGCCAATATGCTGCTGTGTTCATGAAAAACAGGGAAAGCAGAAGAAACTGGGGAGGAATGATTGAACTACTCCCCTGTTTAATTTGTGTGTCTGGTTAATTTCTGCCTTCCTGCAAGTATTGTGTTGTAATGTATTAAAAGTATTATGTTTTAATCTCTTCTTCTTCTTCTTCTTCTTCTTCTTGTTATTATTATCTTAATTATGCCAGAGATGTAAATGCCATTTGAAAAAATGGCAGTTGCTAGCTTCAATTAGTAGACACACAGGAAACTTAAGATAGGGAAAAAAAAATCTAAACCCAGCAAAATTTACAACTTGATCAATTTAGAGAAATTCAGCAGTCAAACATTACTGTTTCAGGCTTAGCATTCCTGTGGCAAAATATTGAGAGCAGACCAAGAAGGACTGGAATACGTCAGCTTCTGTGCTTTCCTCCATTCACACATTTATTTACTTTCATTTTGATGGTAATAATAATAATTATCAATCTTGCTATGACAGCCTGCTCCATTTTACCCATCAGAGATTTGGTTTTCAGTGCTAACACATACACGGTACTTTTCAGTTACACATCTCAAGGCTCTTTAAGGCTGGGAAAGCTGAGGATCAGCGATGTCAAACAACACCTTGAAGAACTGAATTAGTTAGACAACAATGAACAGTGCCCAAGACACTGTGCAGCTACTTCCCTATCATGCTTGTTAATAAGTATTGTTAGCTATTATTAATTAGAGTTTATTGGCTTGTAATTTTTACAAGGTAAGATTAATGATACCAATACTTTGGTATATGACTTTACATCCATGATTGATTTTTAATACTACAAAGTACAATGTACATTTTTTTATTATTACGTATCAGTTCAGCTGTGTACATCGAAGCATTAAATATGTGGCAGATGCTGCATAGCAATTTTCACCTCTGTGTTTAAAGGCAAATACAGTCCTGGATGAGCAGCGAGGCTTGATCTCGCTGATAGAACATTGACAAACCTGAGGAAAGTGCCTGTCTACTGGAAAACATCCCGCTTAATTCTTATGGGCAGAGGACGGCAGGGAGCAGGAAAAAAAGACTAGAATTAGGCTGTCTGGTAGACCAGGAGCCAGAGCGATGATCTCTGACAGCAAAACTGATTCACTATGCCAAATTGAGAAGAAAATGCTGCTCACAGTGGATACCTTGGAAGACTTCTAACACAGAGAGCTGAGGGCTGGACTGTCGGATGGAGATGGGTGGGGGATGATGGAGCTGCTACAGATGGAAGAAGGAAGGAAACCCATTGCCATTCTTGCAAAAAGAAGACACATTTTTTTGCTGAATAGAGTCCTGTATATGTCCACGTGCATGTGTTTATGTACATATCCATGTGTACAAATACAGCAACAAACACTGTAAATGTTACTGCATATGAAAAAGCCTGAGAAAACAGAAATTAGGAGTAGCAATATGCTCTTTCAGAAAGACGTAAGCATCAAGGTCCTAGGCAAATGCAATTACAGTTAACTTGTTTTTTTCAGTTTGCTTTGCTGAGCTTTGTGTGAAGGTCATTAAGGAGACACAGTTAACTTAAATTCCTAGTAAAAATCTGCCCAAGAGGACTATCAGAAATTAGGAAGAAGTAGCAGAGCATTTAGTAGCAGAGAATGAGGAATCAAAATACTGGAGGAGCATGTTGCCTGGCTTAGTGAGGGATTTTTTTAGATCTGGTCATTTAGACTAGCACAGAGGTTGATCTGATCACCCTGGTACTCCTTCTAGCTGTTTCTAATGCAAGCATATTATGGGTTTGCAAGATTCAGTACAAGATGATACACAATTCACCCACTCATAAGGTATTTTTATCTCAAGAGCTGCTTATAGGTGCGCAAACAAGAGTAAATGAGAAACAAATGGAGCTCATCTGTGTAGATCTGTGCCTTATTTTGTGGCCTGACTCTCAGCCTGACTCAACAAACGCAGCAGGACAGGCTGGGTACATGCTGGATAGGAACAAGCTTCACAGGAAAACTCCTGGGGGTCCTGGTAGACAAGTTTACCGTGACCCAGCCATGCACCCTCATGACAAAGAAAGGCAACAGCCTCTTGGTCTGCATTGCCAGCAGGTCAAGGCAGGTCACCCTTCTCCTCTGCTCAGCTCTGGTGAGGCACATCTGCAGTGCTGTGCTCAGTGTTGGGCTACCCAGTACAAGAGAGACACAGGCATACTGGAGTGGGTCCAGAGAAGGGCCACGAAGGTGACTGAGCACTTGAAGCATCTGTCATGAGGAGAAGCTGACAGAGCTGGAACTGTTCAGCCTGGAGAAGAGAAGGCTCAGGCAGATCTTCGTCCAGATGGGGTGTTGTGGGGAAGGTACCTGACTTTCCCTGGAGGTGCACAAGAATGCACAAGAAAGGACACAGGTTGCAACACAAGAAATTTGAGCTAGATACGAGGAATTTTGTTTTTTACCATGAGGTAGTCAAGTACTGAAACAGGGCATAATGGGGTTGTGGGATGTCCATCCTTGGAAGTGGTCAGAATTTGACTGGACAAGTAACCTGATCTAAGCTTGCCCCCTTGAACAGCGTGAGTGTCCATGACCTTCACAGGTCACTTCCAACCCCAATTATTCTCTTATTCTGTTTGTAGACTAGAGCTGTTCATGTCAGTACTTCACAGTCGGAATTTCAAAACTGGGTCCAAAATCCGCCTAAAAACAAATCTCAAAGCTCTAGGACTACAGTCTTCCTTCTGGTACCTTATTTGCTCTGTATTGTTTAGTATGTGCTGACAATGAGAATTCTGACAGGAAAAGAAATGGAGGACCACAACTGTTAACTTCCAACTTCAGCATTTCATGCTTTTGAAAAATTCCTTATGTAATTTTAAATATCCTTTTCATATAGATTAACTGAAAAAAGAAAAAACAATGAAAGGCCAAAAGAAAAGGGCTAAAGTATTTACAGTTAAAGCTATCCATCACGATCTAAATGATTCTTATATTACACTTTTCAGCTTAATTGTAGAATCTGTTTGGAGCATTGACTTCATTGTATGTCTAAACGCATTTCTGAGCACTGAACAAACTGTAAGTAATAGCTGTGAGATCTGCTATGGCCGAGCAAATGACAGTCTGCTTCTCTAGTAGTAAGTGCGAGTGTCTGAAGAAGTAGAAAGAACAAATAAAGTGGTTGAACAAATCACATGTATTTTCACTGGAATTTTCAAAATGATTTTCTGTGATATTCTTCAAATCTGACCACAATTTCCTCACTTTCTTACAGTTCACTCTTGCTTACAAGTTAGAAAACAAAGAAATAACAAAAGAAACCTATGACGTATTTACTGAAAATAAATTATTCCAAATAATGAAATGTAAGCAAAACTTAGAATGATATAGTTTCCTTAAATCTGTGTGTTTTGCTATATATTTTTAGTCCTGTCTCCTCAGGTAGGCATATTTGTGCTACTGAGCTCTCTGTGGGTCCGTCTATCAGTTTTCCAGTAAAATATTTTTTAACACATTTGGCAATTTCAGTTATATTTGAAAGGAAGAAAATGCCTCTAAGACGTTGTCTAGGACATCAAAGTTATCTAGGACATTAACTCTGTACAGTCCATATTAATACTGGCTGCCGGGTGGAGAAGAGAATCCTGTATTTTTTTTTGCCTCCAAAGGGGTAAGAAGGACCCAGACACTACACCTCCTGTCTGACAGCTGCTAGTCAGCACACGGGTTCTTTCAACTTGTACATGTTTCTTCATTAGCCAAGGAAGTGCCATTTCTTGCTTGATCAGTACATTTTTGGAAATAAGATTTTTATGGTGCTGGTGGTAGCAGCAGACTAAGAGAAAAACAAAGCCCTCAAAAACCAAGGAGGTAACAGTCCTCATTTCTTAACTGTTTTAGTAATCCTAAACGCTGCTTCATTCTGCTATGCGCAGCTTCTGGATTGCTTCAGATTGTAATGATGCAAATCAAGCAATGAGAAAAAATATTTTGATTTAATAATTATTAATATTTAATAGTAATGAGAATAAAGTAATATGAGAAGAAAAATAAAATAAAAAACTCAATAATTTTGTTAAACTGGGAAGCCTGACTTGGGGTTTCATAAGTTCAGCTGAAATATGTATCTGGTATTAGCTTTGTTTGGGCTTTCTCAGTAACAAATAAAACCACATTTCTTTTGTAGGCATATTTATTTTGAAATGTGAGTTCTGAATTTCAAATAGAAATTCAGTAAATATATAATAAAATTAAAGTAATGATTTTCTACACCCTTTATCCTTAGGCTGACTTGACTTCTGATTTTTGGTGAATAAGCCAGAAATGTGAGGATTTTATTTGCATGGAGAAATGCAAAACTGTTTTAGAAAGCAGGAAGAAAAATGAAATTAAAAGATGGAATAAGAAAAGATGGAAAACTCCGAGTGAAAAGTGAGAGAAGCACATGGGCCTGATTCTTGCTGTGCCATATACAATAAATGACTACTTTGGCCTGGACTGTTCAGATGCTGTATTTCTTGCTGCCAGTATTAGCTGATTAGTTGCTAGGAAATGGAAATCACAATGTTACGACGTGTCTCAAGTATTCATTTCATATTAAGCAGAAAGTTCTTTTTAATACAAAGTCAGGGGACCACTTTAGAAACACAACTTGGAAAGAAGAGACATGCAAGCAGAGAATTTCCTGTGCCTCTGACCAACTTTCATCCTTTGATTCAATCAGAGTTATTTTTGTGCTTTTAAAAGACCACCTGCTGAAAGTGTCACGAAAAAAGGGATGTTGATAAACAAGGACGTAATGGTCCTTGACAGAAGAATATGAATGACTAGAAATGTGTTCTCCTATATAAGCCATATCTGTTACACAAAACTGTGGAGATGTCATTTAATCTGTCTGTATCTTTGTTTTAACTCCCTTTTTCTATCTTGTCCCAGTAAGCTGGAAAGATAATGGTAAAAACAATCTTTAATTTCATGCATGTAGGAAAATGGGGCTTTGCCTCTGTTTCTAGTCACCTATGCAATAAAAATAAGGGATTATCATAGTTTATTTTTGAAATTAACAACACGTGGCATTATTTTTATTATGGCTGTGTATGAACAGATGAAACAAAGAGCCAGGTAAATAAACTGGGGAGACATTTAATCAGATTTTGTGAGATCGCTTATAAGTTTCTAAAAAAACATTCTGTTAAGCATAAAGAGACCTCTATAACTGTTAAGAGTAGACGGCCTTTCTCAAAAATGGCAACACACTTTCTGGAAGTTCTGGGGAAAGCTTACATGAAATAGATCTTCATAAAATCACAGAATCATAGAATGGCTTGAACTGGGGGGGACCTTTAAAATCATCTAGTTCCATCCCTCCTGCCATGAGCAGGGATACCTTCCATCTTCATTTTACTGCTTTTCCTGCTCCTGCACAGCACTAAAACACACTGTTTGTCAGTTATTTCTGGGGTAAGAAGCTGCCAAGGCTGCCCTGAGAGGCCACAGCAAGGGAGCAGTCCATGCCCAGAGCCACACCACCCCCAGCTATATACCAGGTTTACACTGGTAAATTAAAATGGGTCAGGACCTGCTTGCCTTCCCCGAAGGCAAATCATGTGTGCCACTTAAAGTGGACAAATAAAGAAACCACTTACGGCAAAAGTCTTGATGTTTGCAGTCTGTCTTTCAGAGCCTGAGACTGCAGGATGATAAGGTCTGCCAGAAGAGTGTAAAGGAGGAGTTTCACTCACAGGCACCAAAAAGGTTTTCCTGGTTATAGCTGTTGTAAGATATCAAGGACGTATAGTGCTCTTCCACCATCAGAAGAACAAAGTCTAGAAAGAGCTAAAATTTTCTTGGTATGCTTGAGACAGAGCAGTTTCTCGAGAGTAGGTGGAGATCTACAGACTCAGGCTGAAAATGCTGTCTGTCTTCCTGATGAGCTGAAGCAACAACTCTGTGACCCTGCAGAAATGGATGTCTGTTATGGTGTTGTGTTCAAACAGGACTTTGAGCTGAGCCATGCCAATTGGCAGTAATACTGAAGCCAAGCGAAACATTTCCAGTCACTTCCAAATAGCTCCAGTTGCTACTGGTGACTGTATGGTCTTGTGTGTGAGAGCATGACCAAAGAAGAGCACAGCTTTATTAAGAAAACCATCAGAGTCTTGTAAGTCTTGGCATAGCCTTGAGAGGTAAGATCCACAACCTTTTCTGAAGCTAAGACAGTAGGGGGCAATCCAAGTAAATTGGATATAAACGTTGTGTGTGCGCTGAATGCATCTCTTGAATTTAATGGTAGCCATACTCTCCCTTTCTAGAAGGAAATCTGAAAATGAAATGCCATCTCTCTATAACTTATCCTTACACGGAGCACAGGTTTGGCCCTTGCCCAAAACGCCAACCTCACCACAGCAACACAAAAACCTGAAAGGAAGACCATATGATGAAAATGCACATCCTCAGGTGTGCACAGGGGAAGCACGGATATCAGATACATCACTGGGTTCCAGGACAGAAATTTTCCCTGAAGACAAGCCTCAGGTACGGAGTGTGGAGGCAGCTTCTACACACAAGGCACATGGGGAGTTAAAAATAAATGACCCCCCCCCAGCGAACTAAGAAAAATACAGGAGACCAAAAGAAACAGAAAATGGTAAGATTAAAGTTGCACAAGAAGTGTGGCAACAGCAAGGTGCTGATTTTCTTAGCTAGGCAGCTGGGAGAGGACAGTGAAGGGAAGACATCAGGTCAGATAAGTGGGCACTAGTATGGACAGGGGAGCAGTGCATGTGATCACTTTCTGAACACAGCCGGTGAAAAAGTCTCCAGTCCTAGTGAAAAAGTCTCCAGTCCTCACTGCTTGAGGTCCACAGTCATGAGAACTGTAAAGGTGTATATACATGGGCAGTCATCTGAGAGGAAACCCACAAGCCCACAAGCCAGTGTCTCTCCCTTCATTACCATAGATTTAAGGGCAAAGCACTTTGAGTTACGGTCTCATTACTGAGATTTAATTACTTTTCCTAAATGTTCTGCAGAACATTTACTGGGACATTGCAAAGTATTACAGTATAGTCACAACTTAGGCTCTCAATTACAGGAGAACTAGGCAGGGAAGAAGTTAATTAGAGTCACTGAAGCTTAATCAATTCCTCAGTGTATGCAGGGAAGAGCACACCAACTTTTAGTCCATTTGTGAAGCCACCTTACCTGTTTGCTACAGGTTATTAAAGCCTTCATGCAAAGGAAAGTCAAGGGATGATATTTTAAAATGGCTGTTATTTTGCATTTTCTACAATGGGCTAGACTCTTTTTGCTTCAATCCCATATTTGGCAGACTAAATGTTTTTATGTTTGACTGTTCCTGACTGCCCATCCTTAAGCAGCACTTGATCTCTGAAGGCAAAGTGATTTCGTTTTGGAGCCCCAAACCAGCATCCGATGCCTACTTGCAGGTCAGCCTGCCTAGGCAGACTAGGACTTCCACAACGCAGACTAAAGCTGCAGCTCTTCTGCATTTTTTGTTGCCTGGCTATAATGCCATTCCTGTTTGTACAGTGACCTTCCTTGGGAAGGATGGAGAGGATTTCCAAGCATGTTGGGAAAGCAGAGAATTCACATGATCTGGGAAAATTACAGAAAAATTCTGAAATAAATGAATTCCAATTTAAGTAGGTCAAGTGTAAATATATATATAAATAATCTATATGGGCAGTCACTACAGGAAAAAACCCAGAAGCCAGTTTCTCTCACTTCATTAGCATAGATCTAAGGGCAAAGGCTTTACACTTCAGTGTAAATAAACACCAGTGCAACTACAGAAGAGCTCATTTCCTGGGTGAAATTCATCCCACCCAAAACTGGACAGTAGCCAGATGAATCACTTCCTAAAGTGCTTGTATGACTAGGACACAGGTATGTTGCAAGTTAGTTGTTAATTCCTACCCTCCACTCTCCCTGTGCAGTTAATGGGAAGAGGACTCAATAAGCTCTCAGCCTTGCCCTGTAGTGGTGTTAGCCAAACTCACCGTGTCTGATTCAGCCTGTTGAGGCCAGGCACTTCATTTTTATGATTTACCCTGCCTGCACTGAGTATATGTTTTAGGCATGCAGAATCCAGACCTGCACGAAGCAGAGGAGGTCAAAACCTAATCACATTAAAATCAATATCCAATTCAGTTCTGCCTGATCTGAACAAAGAACACAGGTTATGTTCCTGAAAAGGAACTGAGTATGCAGGTGCCAGTCTGGAAGGAAAATGAGTAGCAGCTCCTGGAAGCAAATAAAATGTACACGTGAGATCAGTGACATCCAAACGTGTACTGGATAACTTTTTTTTGCTTCGAAACTGAGCGGATACTCAGTTGATACACCTATGCAAGATGGTGGGTGTACATCAAGACTTATGGTAATATAACATACTTTTTCTAAGTCACATTTGTACACCATGTAAAAGAAACCAGGTGCATAAACACAGAGCTGTAAGAGAGAAATTATTTTTCTGAGTGTATTTTAAAAGACTCTCAAATGGGTGTTCTGTTTTACTACAACATAGGCTGAACTTGGGGGAGGATTTCATTATAAGTTACAGAAAGCATGTGTTAAAACATAGTGGCATTTAGAATAAAAAAAATGGCCAAACGAATATCTATAGCAACATGGCATCATCCTTTCTTCTCTTGGCAACAATCATAGAAAAAGTCCTTGTTAAATCAGCCATACTATTAATTCTCAGTTTCCCTTTCGATCTTCTGCCATTGAAAGCAAAATTGATGTAGATATTTCTATGAGTACTATTTTTTGCATATCTGTATCGCAAACGACATTTCCTTTTTTCTGTGACTTCAGTGGCAGATGCATCACGAACGTTTTTGCAACAAAATCTTCAAAATTACCTATTGTGCTAGCAATGTGAAGCAGCATGGGGCGGAGGATCTCCCACCAGCAGATGGCATTCATCCCCTGCAATTCCCGCAGCAGCACCAGCAGGTACTGAACGGTGCACTTGCACCACATCAGCAAGATATGGGGGATCATGTGAGAAGCAGATACTTCACGCTAAATTATTTCCCCGTCATTTGACAAAATGCTCCTTTCAAAGCATTATTTTTTTCCCCCCACCATTTAAGGAAGAGCTCATACATAAGCACTATATAGAAATAGATTTGCCACATCAGAGCAGCAGAATTTCATATTCACTTTACACAGTGGTGTAGGTACTACCTAGTGCAAGCCAGTTTGTCTGGCCCAGTATTTCCTTTATGTAATAGCAACTTTCCATGAAGAAGTGACAGAAGAACCTGACCTTCCTTCTGAGTTCAATAGCACTTTTATTCTACTGTTCATGTTCACAAATACTCTGCTAAAGTAGTAAAACTATCAGTTTAAATGTGTAATAATAATATTAAAGTATTTTATGGTTAGAAATAAATGGCCTATCCTATTTGGTGAAGAGAAAGTAACAGTGGATTCAAATAAGCTTTTTTTTCCTCAAACAAAACTGAGTTTTACCCCCATGAAGGTATGGATTGAGGCATTTGGCAGCTCAGCAACACCATGTTCTTCCTGATGGAAGATGTGGAGACCAGTGATGACTGGTGTTCCTCAGGGGTCAGTACTGGGACAAGCACTATTTAACACCTTTGTTGGCAACACGGACAATGGGATCAAGTGTACCCTCAGCAAGCTTACCGATGACACCAAGCTGAGTGGTGTGGTCAAAAAGCAGGAGGGAAGGTATGATATCCAGAAGGGCCTTGATAGTCTTGACAGGTGGGCCCAAGCAAACTTCATTAAGTTTAGCAAGGTCAAATGCAAAGCCCTGCACATGGGTTGGGGCAATCCCAAGCACAAATACAGGCTGCACAGAGAATGGATTTAGAGCAGCCCTGAGGAGAAAGATTTGGGATTGTTGGTTGATGAGAAGCTCAACATGACCAGGCAGCGTGCACCTGCAGCCCACAAAACTAACCATATCCTGTGCTGCATCAAAGGAATTGTGACCAAGGGAGGTGATTCTCCCCCCCTACTCCACACTTGCGAGACCCCATTTGAATACTATGTTCAGCTCTGGGGCCCCCAGCATAAGAAGGACATGGACCTGTTGGAGTGAATCCAGAGAAGGGCCACAAAGATGATGAGAGGGTTAGAGCACCTCTCCTATGAAGACAGGCTGAAAGAGTTGGGGTGGTTCAGCCTGGAGAAGAGAAGGCTCCGGGGAGACCTTGTAGCAGCTTCCCAGTACCTAAAGGGGCCTACAGGAAAGCTGGAGAGGGACTTTTTACAAGGGCATGTAGTGATAGGACAAGGGGGAATGGCTTTAAACTGAAAGAGGGTGGGTTTAGGTGAGATATGAGGAAGAAATTCTTTACCGTGAGGGTGGTGAGGCACTGGCACAGGCTGCCCAGAGCAGCTGTGGCTGCCCCATCCCTGGCAGTGCTCAAGGCCAGGCTGGATGGGGCTGTGAGCAACCTGGTCTGGTGGGAGGTGTCCCTGCCCGTGGCAGGGGGGTTGGAACTAGATGGTCTTTAAGATGTTTTACAACCCAAACCATTCTATGATTCTATGCTTCATTCTGTGCATCAGACAGAAGTGCTGGGATGCGAGGCCAAACGTGCAGCTGCCCTGAGTGCTGACACCGTTCACCCACAGACCTGCCGAGTGGGAAAGGGCAGCCTCACTGCACTGATGCACTGGCTATTAAGACAACAATTATATAGGAAAAGAAAATGGAGTATGCAAGTGGACACACAAATATAGGCCAATGAAGGAAAACAAAACGAAAGAGCAAGCAATCTAATTTCCAATGAAAAAAACAAATGAAATGCAACGCACACTGGTATCTCATCTGCATTTTCAGTACTGTGCTTACAATGACATTAAAAGCAGGTATTACCTGTTCTAAGAGATTCTGAAGCCTCTCTATTTCACAGTCTATTACAAATTTCTTTTCTTGCCTTCGGTCCAGATCTTCTAAAAGCCGTCTGTAACTGGCATCATTAAAATTCTCCACACAGATGGCACTGACTTGCCAGCTATTTTGTCCTGCTTTTTCCATAATAGCTTGAAGTATTGAATAACCTAAAAGAAAAGGATACAATACACTTGTAACACAATCATTACATTTTTTGAATAGGAATTATCCTTAATCAATATTATATTTCTTAATATTTGCTCCTGCAGGGAAGGGAATAAGAGACTTTTTGTATCACTACCTATGCTGCTAGCCATGATCAGCGTATGAACGGTATGCAATTAACAAAATTACAATTGCTGTGATCGGAATGTTTGGAATGATTCTCAGAATTATGGATATTCTTCATATGATTTATACACACAAAGTCTTCCAGTCAGGCATTCAGCTTCTCATATTGGTTCTGTAAAGGTTTCTATATCCAGGCATTTCACAACACAGCACACTTCACCAGAAGTATTTGTAATGCTACTAAAGCAGTATGTTAGGCATGCAAAAGCTTTGCTTTTTTTGTTTTTGGCAGGTTTGGGTGGGTTTCTTTGACAGCATTTCATACAAGAAGCTTTTAATGCTTTTTAGTAAGAATTCATTTTTTCATTTATTTATGCATATATATATGCGTGTCAGTATAGATGTGTGAATAGAAATTATCTCGATCCGTTTCAGAGATTCTGTATAGCTTTAATCAATGCATACAAAGTGATTAGAGGTCAACGAATGAAGGGCACCACAGAAGCATTAATTACTACTACTGGCAGGATTATTGCTCTTTATCATTATCAGTATTTGATGCCCCCTCGGTCATCTGTGAGCCCATTCACAGAAGGGAAAGGCAGCATCCTCTCAGAAGGCTCCACCTGAACCTGTAGGGCAGGTTTCTTGCCTGCAGCCTCAGTGTGCCCTGGCCCACCAGCCATTCGCCTTTTTCCCTTTCCTAATTTTCTCTCACTGGGGATGTGCAGTACAGAGGCAGGAGTGAAGCTTGTGACATATCTTAGGACAGCTTGCAAGTCTAGTCTTGACTTGCCCCACCAATTCTTTAAGTAGGAGGCATGTATTATTCCATCTTTTACCTAGAGTAAATGGGGAATTTGTTTGAAGCAATGAAGACTGCACACTTCAGATCCAGAGTTAACATTTAAGAAAGACAAAAAGGACAGATATGTTTGTCAGTAATATATTGATGCAAATGATACAATTCAGAGAAGGTCGCCCTATTACAACATAAAATATTGTGGCTTTTTACTTGTTATCTGGCTGAATTTTCCCCACTAGCTTTGAACGAAAGATTTCATCTCTTGAAAACTGTCCTCAGTGATGCAGCTTCACAGTGGTGGCTCCTTTCTGCCTTCAACAAGAGGGTGCCACGTCTGAGTGCAGTGACCCCCTGCTGTCATTTTAATGCACTTGAAGATGCCACTGTGTGACAGATTCCATGTAGGAAGCACTATCAGATACTCCCGCAGATTGCAAGAGGAATCTTTGTAAGTCACATTTCAGAAAGAGTACTTTTGAGTGTGCTGTTGCTAACTAATGCATTATCAGAAGAGCTACAAAACCACCAAAACCTGAGTTTGCCTCCAGTAAAATAAAAGTAGACAATATTTTTATCAGAATATGAAGATTTTAGGGCCCATAAGAAACTAATTCTGTCATAAATCTAGGAGTAGCTATTTTTCTTCTGGCTCCTACAACATCTGCAGCCCTAGAAATACTAACCTAAAATCTGTATTTTCTTACAATCATGACACTATGGACCCGCGGTCTGAAATAAACATTTATTATTTGTTTTCTCCAATTCAGATGACACGTTTGAGAAAAGAATACAATTATAATCAATACATAACATGCATAACATATTTTATTGTATAGATGAGACATTTTATGAAACAGTATTTTATCTTAGGAAATTAATTCAAATACTTGATGTATTGAGTATTGAAACATTTCTGTACTCAGCATGTATTTTTAACCTGATGACTGTTATTTTTTTCAAAGAACCATACAGCTTTCCTGTTAATTGCTGCATAATTATTCTGCTTTTCCTGTTGCTATATTCAATCTCCTTTTTTGCCTGTAATTATCTCTGCGAATCATGACAAGACTCTTTCCCAAACATTGTATTTCTTGCTTCATTTCCTATTCATTTCCATATATAGACATACATTAAAACTACTCCAGTGTTACAGGGGTTCCTACTTCATTTATACTGTAACTTTGACTTGATCTTTGCTACTAAGGCAGTCAACATTTACTTAATTCAGCTTCCTGACACAAATTAACATTCTCTTTGATTCAGAATGAATGGTGTTTGAAACAGCAATTGACATCCCCTCATTCCTTCCTTACTTCACTTGAACAACTTTACTAAGATGTATTTTGAACACACTGGGAATTTATCCCAGCATAAAGCATGACAAATATCAGACAAACACATAGAAAAGCTTTTCTTCTACCTTGGATCAACTTTGACTTGACACATTTCATTAGCAACTGCCTTCATTTAAGCATTTGAAGTTCCTGTAGCTTCTTGTCAGTAGTTAGCACTCAGATGTGGGTTTTCATGTTAGCATGTCTTTCACATACAGCACAATACAGCTAAATAGGTAGTAACTGGATATGGTGCAACATCTCCATCAAAAGAACTCAGAATCTCTGTGCAAGTAATCAGGAGCATAGTCATCTATTCAGTGTGCAGGAACAATTTCTAATATAACAGACTGACAAGGGTGGAGTTTATGCAGAATGAATAAGGGCATTCACAGGCTCAGTTGGCATAAAAATTAGACATGCTGAGAAGAATGCTTATTTGTCCAAAATAATTGGCTACAGCTGACAGTAAAAAAACAGTTGTATGTAGTGCTGTGAACATTTTATAAGGCAAAAAACCCGGAAACTAACCTGGGGTAACTCTCAGAAACTGAGTGCAGCATCTCTATTTAGACAAAATTCTTGAACCTCAGAAAGGTGTTTGCCCAAGTAAAGCCAGCAGACATGAATCTTACAGCTGCCTCCTAAAAGGTATTTATTTTCTGGTTATCTGCTGTTTATCCTCAGTTATGCTACAGGCAGATGAATGATTCATTTTCTGGAATACATTCTATCCCATGTGTTGGGGAATACTATTTGTTGCATAAAAGCAAACTAAAAAACCCATGCTAACTCTTATCAGCTGAGCTACACAATGTTTTTCAAAACAACATTATTAAAAAGAATGTTTAGGACTATGCCACTAAATAAAAAGGCACGTTCTCACAAATCCATATAGTAACACTTCCTCACCAACTAATTCAACCTTGAAATGCAGATAACTCATTTATCAGAAAATACAAATTATTGTGTCCAAACACAACCAGTTGAAGCCTGCAAGTCTGCATCAACAAGCTCCTGGTCCTTCCCAGAGTGTTTGGGGTTTTTTTTGGTGTTTGTGGGGTTTTTTTGTTTGTTTATTTGTTTTGTTTTGTTATAATAGCAAATCTATGAACAAGATAAAACAGCAATACAACTGCTTGAAAACACAGAAGTCCTTCCCAAATGCAAAGATGCTATATGCAAGAATGGTGTCTTTTTCCTTTTTATGGGACTATGATTCTGGAGATTTTTCCTCAAATGACCTGGGATGAGAAGTCTGTCAACTGCTTTTTCTAGGTCATTACTCAAATGCAGATACTACTGACAACTGCTTAAGGACTGGTAATACCAATTCCACCTCAATATACTGGAACCAAACCAGAAACAGAAAGTCTGCAAAGATTTAATTTTTTTGATTCCTTCTCTCATTGCTTTTCTGTTTCCTGGTCAGGTGGAATTGTGATGATCTAAGATGTTGCTAATTTATTTCAAAAAAGATACCACACAATCATCATGTTGGGGAAAAAAACCCAAACAAACAACAAACATGACAATGAAAGAGTTACTCTATTGGTTTCCTGTAAAATCAGAGCTGGAGATGCCTACTGCAAAAAAATCTATGTATTGGGGTTGATATTACAGCTAAATACTTTACACAGAAAATATCAGAATTTTTTTAACCTTCCTTCCCTCATTCCACACTCCACAGGCATTCTTCCATGACAAAATGCATGAACTACACAAAACCAATGTCAGATGTGCACCTAGTCTTACATCTGTTTAGAGAGAGGTCAGTATTTCAGAGAGACCTGGGTATCTTCTGGAGGCTGATGCGTGAACGTGGACAATTCTCATATTTAAGAACGTGTGGCAAGTGCAGGACCTTGGGAGCCCTGAATTTCCTCCTAGTCACTGCAACATTGCTGTCAATAGAGCCTATACACAACCACCTTCCACCCAAGTAGTTGAAATAATGAGTAATCTTTTTGATTTTAAAAGTTCAGTGGCCTTTCAGGTTTTTTTTTTTTGTCTTCTGCTCTACCAGCTAGGCTTTCCCCTATCCAATTTTAAATCAGCAGCCAATGACTTAATTTCATTTATTTCCATTTAAATGAAAAGTAAAATCTAAATCTCTTCAGTGTTTTCAGAATAAGCTAAAGAGATAGAGGAGCATTTTCTTGACTTATTTTTCTGCTGGAATGCACAAGGTTGGCTTGTTTCCTTCTCTTTCTTTCCTCCCTCCCCCCCCCCCCCCCGCCTTTTTCTTCTTGCTTTGCCTGCTTGCTTTCACCAGAAATATTTCAGTGATAAATTACAGTGTAATAATTAAATTTCAATAACCTTCAGCTTCCAGCAGACTTTTCATTTTGCAAATCCATTTCTCCTGCCCCTGTAAGTGCAGGCAATCATTCCTGATGGTCTTACCACAGGACAGATAGCGAAGTGGCTGCTTGCTCCAAACAGTAGCACCCCCATTAATAATTCTCATTTTGGAACTATTGTGCAGGAAGTAACTTATTATTAATTTTCTGCGATGAAGAGGATACAGTATTTACATATTATTATTGTATTTTAATCTGGCTAGCAGACTGACAATACTGAATGACACAAGTTAACATGTTAATATACTTGGAAATGGCATATGCAATATATTTGTTATGGCCCCCAGGAGTAGAAAACATCTCTGACAAACATGGGTCTTTTCCAAAGATGGGCATCATACACTGCACATTACTGAAATGCAAATTAATTTTCTTCTTTTGCTGGCCCAATTAACTTTCAAATAGGAATTGATCCCATTCCCAAGATTAGCTACGATCCCAACAGCTGCAGACACTGAAATGCTGGAGCTGTTTTATGAAAGCTATTTCCATCTATTGGAATTCGTATTAGGATCAGTAGAAGAAATAAATTTGTTATAAATCCAACACATAGCAGAAGTGAAGAATAAATGATCGAATCATCTGGTATGGATAAGCCAATATATTTGACATTCAGGATTGAATTCATGTCACTTAACTCTAGCTGTCTATAAAGTGTTTGTCTAAGTTAATCATCCAAGCTTTCAAAGGAGAGACTTATACCCCATAAAAAAAAGCATTTTTTTTGTCTTACGTATCTGTCTCAGAGGTGCTTTTCCCTTTCTCCAGTGAATACTGAAGGAGTCTAGACATGAGGCTTAGTGAAAATACCTACCATTTATTTACCAAAATTGGTGAGATGAATACAGATACTACAGTGATGAAAACCATATAAGAAATTTACAGTAGGAGTGAGGCATGATTGTACATTCAATCAGTAACTACAAAGACACAAACTCAGGTATATTTTAGTTTTCCTCATGATGGTTAATACCTTTTTATTAACATATGGTTTTGTTTCAAATTTTTGGTCAGTATACAGCTTCTAGAACTCAAATACAACCAGTTAGATTTACAAGCTCTTTCATATAACTTTTAACATATGATAACTCATTCGCATGCCCGATTTTCTCTGCATTTGGAGTGGGACATTCAACAGAAAGTACATACAAACCGGTCAATTTAGATAACAGAGTGAAAGCTAGAACTACAGGTGTGTTCTCAGTCCTTCTTGGGCCTAATTCACAGAAATGACACACAGATTGGAAAATAAGACAGGGAACTCAAGAAATAATCCCATCTATTCCTCTCTATCCCTCCATTCCTCAAGACAGATAAATTGTATTTAAATCATTCTAGACAGATATCTTTTTTTGTCCTTAAAAATCTCTAAAGAGGATTCTGTAACTTCCTAGGTAATATATTCATTGCTTAATTATCCTTATCATTAGAGATGCTTCCTAAAGCTAACCCAAGTCTCCCCTGGCGTAATTTAAAGCAACTCATTCTTGTCCTATCTCTAGTAGACCTGGAGAACAGTTTGTTCCCTTCATCTTTAAAGCAATTCTTTATGTAACTGAAGACTGCTATTTCATTTCTTTTCTATCTGCACTTCTCTTGCTGAAACATGATTCTTTCAGGTCTTCCTTGTGGAACGCCCTTTAGTCCAGATTCTGAGAATGTTCCTTGCTTTCCTCTGGATATGTTGTAGTTGATCCAAGTATTTCCCGAAGTAAGTTAGTGAAAAAGTGATGTATTTAAAAAAATGTATTACAAAGTATGCATAGTCATTTAAATGTATTGTCTGCAAGTTTAACAAATGTATTCTGTATTTCCTCATCCAAGTCATTAGTAAAGAGACTGAGAAAGACTGCAACCAGAACGGATCACTACTTAATACCTTCTTATTTGACAGGGAACCTCATGAGTTCAAGTGTGTGACCAGTGTCTGACATACGTTCTAGAAATCTCATCAAGACAAAATTTCTTTAGTTCATTGTGGTGGGTTGACCTTGGCTGGATGCCAGGTGCCCACCAAGCTGCTCTATCACTCTCCCTCATCAACTGGAGGTGGGGCTGGAGAAAAAAGTGACCAAAGGTTTGCGGGTCAAGATAAGGCCAGGGAGAGATCACTCAGCAATTAATGTCATGGGCAAAACAGACACAGCTTGGGGAAATTAATTTAATTTACTACCAATCAAATCAGAATAGGATAATGAGAAACAAAACTAAATTGTAAAACGCCTTCCCCGCACCCCTCCCTCCCTCCCGGGCTCGGCTTCGCTCCCCATTTTCCCTCCCCCCCCGCCGGCCCTGCCCGCAGCCCGGCCCCGGCCCGGGCTCCTCCCCGCGGGGCCACGGGCCCTGCCCGGAGCCGGCCCCAGCGCGGCCCCCGCGGGTCCCGGCCCCCTGCGGGCACCCCCTGCCCGGGCTGCGGGGGGGAGCTGCTCCCCCGCGGGCTCCGTGGGCTGGGGGCACAGCCTGCCCCGCCGGGGCTGCCCCGCGGGCTGGGGGAGCCGCTGCTGCGGCGCCCGGAGCCCCCCGGCCCCCCCTGCACCGCCCGGGGCTGCGGGGCTGCTGCGCTCGCACGGTCCCGCTCCCCTCTCGCCGCGGCGGCTCTTGCGCTGCAGCTTCTCCCCCTTCTTCAGCACACGAGCCGGGGGGCTCCCGCCGTCGCTGGGGGCTCGGCCTCGGCCAGCGGTGGGTCTGTCCTGGAGCCGGCTGGCACCGGCCCCATCGGGCATGGGGGAGCTTCCAGCAGCTTCTCACCAAAGCCGCCCCGTGCCCACCCCGCTACCAACACCTTGCCAGGCAAACGCAATCCACTCGGCAAAATTTCATGCAAACTGTGTAAAGAAATTGTATTATAAGGAGAGAGCTACTATTTCCCCGATGTCTATGAAACCCATTACTTTGTAACAGAAGGAAATTCGCTTTGTCTCAGATGATTTGTTCCCGAAAAATCCATGTTTGGGTTTATTTAGCTTTCCAAATTCTATGTACTTTCAAATATATCTGTTACGATGTAGGCTGTGAACTAAGTCACTGAAACTATCAATTACCAGGATAATTTTATTACAAACAGTTCTGAAACAAACCTGACGAAATAATGGATCCAGTTTAGCAATCTCCTCTGTCACTGTTTTGCTTCAAAGATTTAGAATCTTTGATGATAAAGGAAGTTACCTTTATAATCTGAGTTTGTGTTTCTAGCCTCCCTGAGACCTGTGACCTTGAATATTTTCTCGGTGTTGCGTGACACCTCCAAAACAAGCTGTAGCAGTGGTTTATGGTCAGGCTTTCAGTCTTTCTCTCCCTTGATCTTGTAGAGACTGGTACCCATGCAACTTCATCTGTTCTATTTAAGAATCCTTCTTTCATGAGAAGGTCATAAAGCTACAAGAAAATGTGGTCAATATATTGCAACCGTGACCCTTTTTTATTTTTTATTTTTTTTTAAAAAAGTCTTAAGCGGAGCAACATTGTCTTAAGTTATACGCTTTCAAGTAAGCATATGGGAGAAGGTTTGGCTTACTCCACAATGGGAATTCATGATCAAAGATTCAGGCTACGTCAGGTCTCATTGTATGCTACACCCACTGTGCAGCAAGTTTTTTCCCCTTCTTTGCATTTTAGAGTCTGCAGCCTTCATACAAAATAGACTGTAAAGGTATCTCATCAAATTGCCAAGTGATAAAGATGAGTAGAAACTGGAGAGGGACTGAAGAAAAGCCCTGTTTTTGAAGGCAGTCTGATACTCTTCCTTCTGCTTTCACAGCTCTCAGATACCATTACCCCTCGTACTTCACTAAATGCCTTCAGACTAACGTCAATGTCCAATAACCTTTCTTATCACGAGCAGGCATGGAGGTTAATACATCCAAGCATACTTACAGATATATGCCAAAAGTACATTTATGCACCTTGTTAGCATTTTATATTTCCTTTGCTTTTATTTGTTTATTATTTAGCTGTACCAAAGCGTGCAGCTAGAAGTGGCTCTGGTGAGAAATCTTTGGATCCTCTGAAATTTACAAGCAGGAAGGAAGTCACATTCTTAGCAAATTTTAGCAGATTCTTACTATAGAACTTTGAATGCTAAATCAGAAACTGTACGTAATTATGGTGTTATCAGAACCTCACAAACTATTACCTTAAAAACACAGCAATTAAGCCACTGAGTGGAAAAAAAACACCAACGAAGCAGGTGTTAGGCTTACTCTCCATCAAACCAGCATTTTAAACTAACTATAGAGGCTGCATAGTCTCTCTGAATAACCAGTTATCTGATATGTCATCCTGGGCATATCGTTAGGGCTAATGTCTATCAGTATTTTTTTAAAAAGGAGAGATAGCAGGGAAAAATGAACTTATTTTTGAAGAAAATGCAGTATGTTCAAACATTTTACTTATTACCTTATTTCTTCTTTTTGCTATTTATTTGACAAATATCCAGCTTAGTTGTAAATATTCCTTGCTTTTATATATTATAGCTTAAACTCTTCTTCTTTAGTGCAATGCCTTAAAGACAAAATTCTTCATTTCACTAAAACCTATAGTCTGTAACATTGATACTAATAAATTATCTTTCTTATACTGTATCTTCATTGATGCAAAGCTATTTTCCAGAAATTGCTAGCTTCCCAAAAACTTAACACTGTAGGCTCAATTTAATATTTTTTTTTCCCCTGTGATTTTACACAATTGTATGTAGACCTTTATGAAAATTACATCCAAAAGAACCATGTCAAAGAACATTAAGACTGCAAGCTAAAGCACTTAAGAGCTGCTATATCTTAAAATTAGCAGTAACCTATATGTACTCTAATTAATGTATTACGGTGCTATGTTTAATTATATTGCCACGTACTACTTTTTCCCCCACAAGGTATCTGCCTCAGTCTGTGCATGAGATACCTGTGCTCTAGGACAGAACTGACTGTGGGTACTAAATGAGGATCTTGATGTTAGAACTTTTGTCTCCTTTCTATAGGGATCTGTTAGAAGACTAGTTTTTACTACAAAGTATCTGACAAACTGCCTAGTGACATTAATGCAGTGTAACTTCTAATACATATGTGCGAGAAAAATGCAAGAGCATCTTCAGACTGAAACGAGAGACATTCACACAAAGAAGCCTTCATTTTAAGAGTTGCAAACAATTCTATCTCTATGCACATATAGCCATGTCCATATTTCTTGGTGGCTACACAGCAGGTAATTTATAGGACCTTACTCCTTCTCTAAGTTCTACTTGTAGATCCCAGGCACATTATTTCTGATTTTAAATTTCAGTTGTGTTAAGATCTTTTTAAAATCTATATTCTCAGGTATTTAACTTTTTCAGAAAAATGTAACATCTTGGGAATACAAGCTTTAAAATTTGGATACTATGATTATAATATGGTTACCTTTTGATTGAAACAAGTGTAAAATGAGTATTACTATTTCTTCGAAACTGACACTAAAAATTTATTAAAAGTTGATTGCCACCCCCAGTAAGCAACTATTAAATTGGAGATAAGCCTAAAGATCTATGCTTTTCTTCCAGTTCCTAAAATGCCTGGGGAGGTTTAGATTGGATACTAGGGGAAAAAAAAAAGTCACTGAAACACTGAAAGAGTTGTCAAGCATTGGAACAGGCTGCTCAGGGAGGTGGTTGAGTCACCATGCCTTGAGGTATTTAAAAGACATGGAGAAGGGGTGCATAGGGACAACTTTAGCAGTGGATTTAGCAGTGTTAGGTTTGGACTCGATGATCTTAAAGGTCTTTTTCAACCTAAATGATTCAGTCATTCTATGATTCTATGACAGACACTAAATAATCTTGCACCTCCCAGACACTTCATCTGAGGGACTGCAACTATCAAGTAAATACTGAAAACAGCTCATAATCTGAGTTTCTTAAAAAGAACAAAATCCTACAAGAAAATAAAAAAGAGAAATCATTTTAGTAAGTTCTTCTAAATGCTCCAAGACATAATGAGCATATGTATACATGTGCATAAAAGTAAAAACATATATATGTATGTATATATGTAAATATTTTATGTGAATCTGTGCAAAACAGCATGCAAAGAAGTGTCAGAATTTTTAAACGAGGCAAATCACAGAACCACAGAATGTTTTGGGTTGGAAGGGATCTTAAAGATCATCTAGTCCAATGCCCCTGCCATGGGCAGGGACACCTTCCACTAGACCGGGTCGTTTAAAGCCCCATCCAACCTGACCTTGAATGTTTTCAGGGATGGGGCATCTACAACCTCTTTGGGCAACCTGTCCAGTGTCTCACCACCCTCATCATAAAAAATGAATAAACAGGGATTGTTTCAGCTCCTTTTAGCCTCTTCTCCCTCTTCTTACTCTCCTCCGAATAGAACGCTTAACCTTGAGGGGTAAAAGGCACTTAATAACTTTGTCTCATTTGAGTGTCTTCACAAAGATTGCTGTCCCAGTCAGAGATACACAGAACTGACCTTTTCCAGTGATGCTGTAAGTAAACCAGCTAATGCAACATCTAGATACTTGCATAGAGAGAAACAGGGAAGAGGAAGACTACAATGACATGATCTTCATGAAGGACACTGGACTACTCCTACATGACTAAATCTCTTCCTGGTGTTCACATTAAAAAATTAAAGCTAAAATATTAGACAGAGTTCAAAGAAGCAATTGCAGCCAATATATAAAACATGTCTTAAAGTAAGAGACACACAGGAGGAATCTCAACTGAAAATTTGATGGCTAAGTCTGAGCTAGTTAGTCTGGTATCCTTCTGCAGGTAGTGGAGGGAAACAGACACCTTCTGATGGCAATTCATAAAACCTCTCATCATCTGACTCACGTATTTTCAGGGGAGAAGAAACTCCTCCATGTTTATAATGAAAAATCCCAATATTATTGTATCTCAGGTTTAAAGCCATGAATGCTATTAACATAGTATTGTGCATATGTAAAAAAGCAGGACTAAAACCAGCCTGCAATATTAGCAAAGTATCTGCTGCTCACATGCCTTTTAATTTAAGTTCTTCCATTTTGTATCTACATTTTACATATGAAGATACAACTTTTCCTTTAAGTAGAATTAAAAGTTAGGTTACTTTTATGCTTGTCTTGTGGAGGATGGGCAGCTACACATAGGTTTCCTTTGATTTTTCTGGTGAAGGGATTTGCATACAATTACAGAGACAATTTCAGTTCCTAGCAGGAACAAACACAGGATGAAGTAAGTACTCACCATATGATTAGACTAATTTATTACATCCCACTGAGGCAAGCTATATTCCAAGAAGTAATCACAAACTGATGTTCAGAGCTCTGGTAGAATAAATATATTTAATAATTCAAATTAAATTTCAGCTGCAGGAACTGACATTTAGTGGGAAACATGGAAATGGGCAAGGTATAATGAAAAGATAACAGGTAAAAGAATACAGACATTAAAAGCTGTGATTGACCTGTCTGAAAACAAGCCAGGATAGAAAACTGTGATAAAATCCTGGCAAATTTATTGTATTAAATATATGTTGATTTATGTTGATTTGGACCTTGGTTAGTTTTAACTGACCTTGGCATTAATGTCTGAAAATGAACATGGTGACCAGTCAATAACTGCTCCATAAAAGTTAAAAGCCTCCGACGTTTCATTATACAATGGCACTTGCGTTGACCATTTTGAAAGCAAATGGTCTTAAGAATGTTGTTAATTTTAGAGCTGGGTATTTTTCTCGCCCTGAGCAGCTGTTTATTCACAGAAAAGTGCACTCTGGTGACATCCCAAGCCTTAATGAATACAAGTGAGTTTCTCCGCATAGGACTCTCCAGAAGAAAGAATTAGAAAGGTTTCAAAAAAGTGGGAACAGCATCTAATAAAAATGGACATTTCTTAAATATTTCTGTTTAGGGCATCTTCATGAATAGAAACAAAAGGCACAATTTTGTATCTGCATATCTGTTACCCAGGAGAGCAGTGGTAGCGATATAGCATCTCCCTCCACAAGAAAGCACAGGACTCTGCATGTATCACCGGCTGCCCCCGAGTCCACTGTGTCACGATCATTAGGACTGAGAGTGTCCTGGGTGGTTTAGTCTTCATCTCTCCATCTGGAGTAGCTCCACAGCATAAAAACAACGCTAAAATATACACCAAGGCAGAGAAAGACAGAGAAAATTACTGTGCAGCATGGTACAAAGAATATGTGTCAGAGAGGTGGGAAACTTTTATTGCAATCTTTGCTTCAGTGGCTAAGTAGTTTATAAAAGAATATCCAAAAAAGCCGCAGAGGATGTGGAAATTGGCTGCAAAAACTTCAGGAAGTGAAGAACAGATACAACAGAGAGACACTCTGTATCTGAGAGAATGAGAAGTGAGAATCCAGTAACTGCTCAATAGATATAAAGTACTTTATAAGTCCTAGAACATATGTTTATTTTAGACATTTAGGCGTTTAGGCATTTTAGACTGTAACAAGTTGAAAATAAAACAGTAAATAGGGTCCAATATCAGTTATACTCATGTAAAACAAAGAGAATCCCAATTTCACTGATTTTTTTGAGGTTCCCACCACTGTACTTGGAAATTAAAATCTATTCCTGAAAAAGCTATAGGAGATGATAATCCATCTCAGTGTACAATATTATTTAATCTATCTTGACTTCTCTTAAAAACTGCTGCCTGGAACAACTCTATGCTTACTGCTCAAAAACTACTGTGAAAAAAACCTGCTGCCCACTAGTACTTTTTTATGGTTTTGCTTCTGCTTCCACTGCCTTTTTCAATGTGACTGACAAGATGGTATTTCATAATAGAGCACCTTAAACACTATAAATTACCTCAATTGTCTTATTTTCCTCAAGAGACACAGGTAGGTTTGAATTTTCCAGTCTGCTTAATGCAGTAATGTCCAGCCTTTTCTACCTGAGGGCTGAAACATTATTCCAAAAAGGTCAGTGGGCCACAATTAATACTTCAGGGCACTTTCTCTGGAAACGGAGTGGAAGGGAAGAGACACCACACCCAGCTCTTTGCTGGGGATCCTTAAGTGTCTCCAGGAGACCAGGTTACAGCTGTACTATTGCATACAGTTCCCTAAGCGCAGTGTGTTTTGCTTGTCTTACTGAAGTTATGCCCACTGGCACCCCGAAGGAACGCTCACACAGCAGCTCTGGCCTGACTCCAGGCTGGGATGTACGTGGTACGATCTCCCAAGGTATGAAAGGCAGGGTGACATCATTCGTCTTGCTGAAGTTACTTGCTAAATCAGGTTCCAAATCATTGAGCCAGATCTCAGGCTAATTATTTACAAATAAACAAACATCACCATTACAGAAACGGGACACTTGCCTATGCGCCTTATGAGATGGTTTCATGAGAGACAATTTGCACAGATAAAAGCAGCAGCAGGAGTTTCCCTGCTGAGCTGTTAACACTGAAGATCATACAAAGACAACAATCTCAATATTTACACACCACAGAACATTTACACCAAACAACCGTATAAGAAGTTGTATGTAGACCCTGCTGCAGTTGGAAGGAGGGTTTGAATTTGCAAAGCGCTCATGTCTGGTGTTTCCCCCCACCAAGACCCCTGTCCCGGGTCCAGGCTGCTCCCGTGGGCTGGAGCTACTCTGAAGTACCATGTTGTAGGTGTCTCCCGAGGTTGTTCATGACAAACACAAAGAAGAGATTTTTCCTTAATATAACAAAGCAGATATAAAACATCTATTCATGGAAGAATATAAGATATCAGTTTTGCTTACATTTAGCATTCTATTGATGATGGCATCTTGACTTGTCTATCACTGAATGAACACTTAAAAAACCCGTAATGGCTTAATTTAGAAATGTATTTGTGCAAGAAAAAGAGTTGTAGTAACTTGATAGATTTTTCTTCCAGGTTTTATCTCTGTCTGAAAATGTTAATATTCACTATGTAGCTTTCATCTCCACGGTAGTTTAAATGAACAAGCCCTTTTTCTGCAAAAGAGTCTGGTATTAATTCATTTTCATGATTAAAAAGGTTATTCTGATCCTGAGACAACTATCATGAGATATGAGATGGGCTTGTACCATCCACCCAATGACAGAGAATGTGGATAAAATTTTAGGCACCCTGTTACGAATAATTGTTTGTATTTACATAAATAATGTTGTGATCAAAGGCATCATTATCCTAGGTACTGCACAAAGTATGTATGCAGAAAAAGTCTCAAAAAAGACTTTGGAAACCAAATAGACTTGGAGGTAGGGCAAGTGGTTTATTCCTACTTTTATTTTTAATTACGTCCACAAGATATTTCAAAAGCATTTTCTGCACTTATCAGTATGCATATAAAACAACTTGCTTTCACATGAATATTCAGTATTTAATTTAAAAATATGATGATCAAAATATACAATGTAATACAAATTAGACATATATTTGAATGTGCATTTATTTTTTATTTTTATTAATACTAATATTTCTTTCAAAATATATTTACGAGTACATGGTTTAGCTAATTTACTCGGCATTCTCCTTTCAGTCATTCTTTTGCAAATGTTGCAGATAAGTCACTGCACTGTCCATATTCTAAGCGGCATTTTCACAGAAAAAGAACTTGAGAAATACTGCAAATACTTCTTTTTTTTTGGATTACTTTCAACAGATAGGAAAATCCTGTTGCATAACTCATAAAATATTTGTATTTACTTCAGTTGGAACTATTCATAGGAGAAGAAATTGGTCCAGTATTTGAAATCTGATGTCATTAAAATTTGAGAGCATTTAATTCCAAAACCCATTTAACACATTCGCTGGATTTTAAGTGTGCAACTAATTCTGTCCCAGGTGAAAATGTGATCGACATGAAGTTAAAGTAAAAGCTAACAGCGAGTAAGATAGCAACACGAGATCCTGGTATGGACACAAAAACTTTACAGCTGGAAGGCAGGCAGGCAGGCAGGGGCCCCTGCTTTGTGGGACTAGTACTGTACACTACAACTGCAGTCCTGTCACAAAGCATATTATATGTTATAGATGAATTTGAGTAATAAACATCACAAATCACAGTCTGGACTGGAACCAATGTTTTGTCCTTATGTTAAATCTTACCTTGATATACTTTCCAGAAATAGATTTTTCCACTTTTTAGACTGAATGTTCACTTCTCTGTGCAACTTTCTCTTGAGTATCATTCATACATATATTCAGTTTCACAACATCAGGATGGTCACAACATGTGACACAGTTTTGGTACATCAAAATTACAGTTTAAAAAGCTACTACTGCATACGTTTTATGATCATTTCAAAAAGATATGAAGCGACAGATTTTGATTTTTAAATGACATGCCTTATTTACAAACTGAACACTTAAAACCTGACTAAACATGTCTACCATAAATTAAACATAGGTTTTTCTCTTCAGAATTCATGACACTTTTAACAGTTCATTGTCACCATGCCAGTATGTCGACATTATCTGTATCCTGGCAGAGGAGAACTACGTGGGTGAAATGTATGACATATTCAATGGACTGCAATAGCAAAAGCCCTTTTCTACTCTGGAACGATCTCTGTCACTTAATATCCAAGATAGTCAATAACTGGGTAGGAAAGAAACTTTAACAAAACCTACCCTGCTGACAAACACTACAAAACATTTACCAGGGAGATGTTAGAATTTATTAAAGATAACTTGCAGCAAACTGACATTTCAACATTCAGTTTGAATAGCAACTTTCTTTGTTGGTACAGTAACTGGCTCCAGGCATGCTCCAGGCTTGCATGTCTACTGAAACCCAGAACGAATTGAACTTGTGGTCTCATGCCACTCAAAACTAGTAACAGAAAAGTTCTTTATGCTGCAAGACAGTAATACTCAAATCTGAAAGCTACACTGTTCTTTAAATAACTCTTCATATCTTATTGCACATTCTTACCTAATAGCCACACTTCTTCATTACACTGTGTATTTGGCACTTCAAAGGTTTTCTGTTCTGCAGATTTATTACAATTAAAGTTTTACAAAGTCAGCTACAGGTATCCTGCCCTGATGCATTTAAGATGTGTAATTAAAATGTGGTAAAATGCCTAATGTTCCTACGTTAAGAAAGCCTGTACCAATGCTTGTGTCATCCTTGGGAACTTCCATCTACATCCTGGAAAGGCTTCTGAGTATCTGCTTTTCTACAGTAACCCTAATGATAGCAGACATGGCCAAATGCTAGTTCCCATAAATGTCACAGGTCAAGTTCCACAACAATGTAACTTGCAGTACAAGCTACACATATGGGACAAACTTACAAAGTATGACTTGTAAAGAATGAACTTACAAGGTACTGTTAGTCACTTGAAAACCAAATATGCTTAAAAATTAAATTTTATAATAGATTGGCACTTTGTGGGTTTGCAAAATGTCTGGATTTGCCAACAAAGTGGAAAAGAAACTTTAGCAGGAAACAAGGCATTCGTAAGAGCAGGTGACAAAGTGGGCACAACTTACAACTAAGCATAATGGTATTTTCTTCTCCTGATAATTGTTCCTTTTGTCTTTTCAGGATTTGCAAGCTATCTTCATGGTATACTCTCCCTGAGGACGAAATCCATAGAGCATTAGAGTACATCGTTGTATTTACAGGGATTTATAGGCACCTTAGTGAAATTTCAGGAATCCAGATCCATAGACTTATCGTTACATCTGATTATCTGTTTTATGGTGCTATTTTTTTTATTTAAATGCTTCTTTTCAACAAAAACGAAGACTTCAGCCACAAACATAACGTATTCACATCAAAAGGTAAAAATTATGTGGGAAGTGCCCAACAGATTGGCAAATAATCATACATTCTATTACTGTACAATAGGGTTAAAGAAACAATTATATTCAACAATTTCTTTCTTATTTTTCAGAAAACAGTGCCAAGCTACTCCAAGTGTCAAGCCACTCCAACATTGATATGAAGGATTAGCTAAAGACTGAAGTAATCAAGTCCAAAGATACTGATGACAATAATAGAAAAACTGTGAGTGCTCCTCGTTATGTGGCACAGGTACATTACCTTGAGTTAAAGCCTCCTCCAATTCTATAGATGATCTCGAGGTCACTTGAAACCCTAACATTGATTCTGTGATTCTGTGATTATTGTGACTCTTGCCTGCACTCAAATATGCTGAATTATGAAAAGGGAGATAATAAACCTTTTTATGCTATTTAGTCCCACCTCATCTCTAACAATTCAATAGAGAATTTCATCTGGTGCTTTTCCTTGCAATCTGACAGAGGGCTTGTTTCTGGCATCCGTAAGCAGCTGGGCTCAAACCTGTCATCCAGTCCTTCCTGGATGCCTGCTGCATCCTCTCTGTAATTTCCCTGCAAGCAGGCCTTGGTACCTCACTAACCATCCCACTAGGGTATGTGGATCCTGTGCACACTATGGATGAAAAAATGTGAAACTAAAAGCAGATATATATATTTTTTTTTTGTATGCATAGTCCTAATGAACCCCAAAGTACTTACAGTAATCTACTGGGGGAATTCAGTCAATTATATGGCAATCCAGGTAAAATACACAGTCAGTAAGGTAGAAAATGCTTTTCAAAGTGGCTTTTGCTGATTAACAATTTATTTTTTTTATTCAAGAGGCTGGTGCATTTTGGTAGTCAAAACCCCAGTTTCTTTTAATCCAACAAGTAAAACATAACACCCCAAAGGAACCGCAAGAAAAGAAAAGGTCTTCCTGAAAATATTGTTAGGTATCAGGGATGGAATGAAATCCAAAGGGAAATCAATTCATTTCCTAAAAGCCCTGTCAAAGACTGGTCTATCTAACAAAGGAGCAGGGTTACTTGACCCCAGCAAGCAGAAGAACTCCCCTACATCTAGTGAGATACAGTAAGAAACAGACGGGCAAATTGTATGAAAGGGTCAGGCAACTCATTTTCAGAAACTGACTTTTTCTTGACAAGTACAGAAAATCCTGACAGTTGTTTTTTATCTTCTCAGCATCCTGATCTTTTACCTTAGTGGTCTTTCTGGAGAGACAATATTACTGACCCTCAGTTTACAAAATTAAATCCTAGACATCCATGGAGAATTTGAACAGGATCACTTTGTATTTATCTTGGACTGTTTGTGAACTATTCAGATAATGTTGATTTTTCCTTAATGGCATTGACATTTGCAAAAGTAAGACAATACAAAGGCTAGGACTTGGGGAAAAAGGTTTGGTAACTGTAAAACAGCGAAAGATCCTATTTTGTACTATCATAACTACGAAGTGTATTGATTGGTTATTGATAATGGTAGATTTAGATTAGACGTAGGAAGAAATCCTTTACTATAAGGGTCACAAGACAATGGGACAGGTTGCCCAGAGCAGCTGTGGCTGCCCCATCCCTGGCAGTGCTCAAGGCCAGGCTGGATGGGGCTGTGAGCAACCTGGTCTAGTGGGAGGTGTCCCTGCCCATGGCAGGGGGGTTGGAATTAGATGGTCTTTAAGGTCCCTTCCAACCCAAACCGTTCTATGATGCTATGATTCTATGATTTATACTTTATAGTCTTTTCAAAGCATTCTATAGTATTTATCATTACTACAGGTTTGAAGTCAAAAAAGTGGGTTTGATTCCCCCCAAATGTCCATTATTAATTTACAAATTATCAAACATCTCTGTCCCCTATCTATATACTGCTGGATATGATATCTTCCCCAGAAATGTATATATGCCATTTTAAAAAGCTGATACAAACCCACAATACTAGGAAGGACACGGTATTAAAGCAACACACATTTCCTTTATCAAACACTAAAAGTAAAATTCATTCCCTGATGAAACAACTGCACAAAATCTAACCATAAGAAAAGAATCATCAATTTACCTTTAAAAGTACTTCACATAGTCTTTTCTCCGTAAAGTTCACTCAGTGTCTATACCACAACCTTCCACTTTTGCTTAATAATCTGATATCCAATATAAATTTGCTAACTTTTTTTTTTTTGGCCATTTATATGCTGCTTTGCTTTTGAGTGAACACTGTCCTTTAGCTTAAAAAGTTCCACTTCCTACATTACTTTTACTCTCCTAAGAGCCTCTTTCCTCCCATGACACAGGCTGTGCGTAGTGATGATCATCCTAGGAGATCTTCTCAGAATCCCTCTTTCTTGAAGAGAAGTCACAAGAATTACCATGGTTAGAAGTCTTGTGCACCTCTATGCAGCTTTAAGTTTTTCATATAATTCATGCTCCAAATAAAAAAAGCTTTATTTACCATGATTAGCATTATTTACATGAGCACCAACAAACTTCTTACTGAAGCTTAAACTATTTATTTGTTTTAAGTTTGTGAAGAACCACAAAACCGTTAAAAAGTGTTAGGAAATTCAATATCTATTTAACAAACTGAGCATGAAATCTCATGAGATACTTGTATCCTACAGCACCTTGAATTAAGAGTGGTAGCCAAGTAAATTCAGTTCTCCAGAGATATGATTATCTCATGAGGACTATGTTCCCCTGAGACTTGTTTCAGTGCTGTTTGAAAAGTCCCCAAAATGTAAAAAATCCGATACTTAAGGAGAAATATGAAATAGGAGCTCAGAAAGCAGAACAGCAGTTTCCAATGAATCAATGAATATCATAAGTTACGCACAGTCATCTGCCACTCTTTAAAATATGTAGTAATAATGACAAGTGGATAAAAAAATCCATTTAGACAGCATTTTTAGTGGGTGTAGGGAAAGGTGTGATTCGTGCATGAGAAATACTTCAACATGCCTGTCAGGTTTTCACTATTGCTTTTTAAGAAACCATTACTGAATCCTACTGTAAACACTGAAGGTTAAGATATCCCATTTTTTTCCCCTCTTATTATTGCATACAGACTTGAATATTTCTGCCCCTTGTCCACACCACAGAACTCTTGTTTAGGGAGTGAAACTGGTAATATTTCATATAGGCTCAAAGAAACCTACTATTTCCAAATAGTTTATTCATCCATTCGTGTTTTGAGAAAAAAAAACCCAAAAGGCATGGAAAGGAGAGTAAAATGTAAAAACAATTATTTAGAAGAGACTTAAAAAGAAAATTGTGCACATTTTATAATTAAGAGTTAATTAAAAGACAGGAAAATATTTTAATGCACTTAATACAACTACGCTGGTCTTTCTAAACACAGTTCTCTGGGGAAGAGGAGGAACAAAACCAGTAATGCTTATAATATATAATCTTACTACCAGTACTTTATGTGTCCATTTCTCTGTCTCCAAAATTCTAAATGCTCAAAAAGGTAAAAATCACATGGACTTCTCTAAGGCCTCTGATACAGCCCCCCACAACATTCTTATCTCTAAACTGGAGAGAAATGGATTCGACGGACGAACTGTTAGATGGATAATGAATTAGCTGGATGGCTGCATCCAAAGATTTACAGTCAACGGCTCAATGTCCAAATGGAAATCAGTAATGAGTGGTTTCTCTCAAGGGTCCATATTGGGACAAATAATATTTATTATCTTCATTAATGACACAGGCAGTGGGATTGAGCGCGCCCTCAGCAAGTCTGCAGATAACACCAAGCTGAGTGGTGCAGTTGATTTGCTAGATGGATAAAGATGCCATCCAGAGGTACCTTGACGGGTTTGAGAAGTAAGCTCATGTAAACCTCATGAATCTCAACAAGGCCAAGTGCAAGGTCCTGCACCTGGGTCAGGGTAAAAAAAGGAGGTCAGGAGGAAAAAATGGACATAAGCTGGCAATGCACATTTGCAGCCCAGAAAGCCAGCTGTATCCTGAGCTGTATTAAAAGAAGCATGGCCAGCAGGTCAAGGGAGGTGATTCTACCCCTCTACTCTCTGCTCTCCCGTCACTCCACCTGGAGTACGTATCCAGCTCTGGGGTTCCCAGTACCAGAAAGACATGGACTTGTTAGAATGGGTCCAGAGGATGGCCAGGAAAATGGGCAGAGGGCTGGAGCAGAGTCAGAGGCTGAGAGTTGAGGCTGTTAAGCCTAGAAGAAGAGAAGACTCCAGGGAGATGCTATTGCAGCCCTTCAATATACAGGGAGGCCTTATAAGAAAGACAAGATACTTTTTATGAGGGCTGGTAGTGGCAGGACAAAGGACAGTGGTTTTAAACTGAAAGAGGGTAGATTTAGATTGTATACAAAGAAGAAATTCTTTATGATGAGGGTGGTAAGACACTGAAACAGGCTGCCCAGAGAAGCTGTGCATGCTCCATCCCTGGAAGTGTTCAAGGCCAGGTTGGATGGGGCATTGAGCAACCTGGTGATAAAAGTGAAAGATGTCCCTCCCCATGGCAGAGGGTTTGAACTAGATGATCTTTAAAAGTCCCTTCAAATCAAAATCATGCTATGATTCTATGAAAATGTGTTTAAATTATAGGTAACAGGACCCACTAGGGAATAAATAATATTTATTTCTCAAAAGGACCTCCCAGAATGTAAAGACCATAACCACAAAATACCAGAAAATCCTATGGAAAAGAATGGGAATTATGTGTTTTAAGTGCTTTTGCAGACCTGGTCTTTCATGCTGACCAAAACTACCCATACATTTTTCCTAGGTGGAAACTGGTTTTGTGGAATGACACTTTGTGGGAATTACACAGGAAATGTCTTCAACCTCCATCTCGTAGGGCATCCCAGAGTCTTGCCTGTGTATTCCATGCCTCCATTCATCAACATTCAGAAGTACCGATAAAGTTAAAGCTAGATATTTGCTTATGAACAGACTCCACATGGGACCTTGGCCTTCAGCTCATCTCTGTAACTGTTAATAAGAATTTTTGCAGATTTTTTGTCACAGTCACAGAATCATAGAATAATTTTAGCTGGGAGGGACTTCCGGAGGCCATGTGATTTCATTTCCTGCTCAGAGCAGGGCCAATTACAGCACGTTGCTCAAGGCATGACCATTTGAACTCTGAACATCTGAATTCTGATGGAGATTCTAGACACTCTCTAGGCAACCTAATTTAGTGCTTCATCACGTTAACTGTGAAGAATAGTTCCTAATATCAAACCATAAACTCCATCACTGCAACTTTTGAACACTGCCTCCTCTCCTTTTGCTGAAAACCCTAAGGAAGGGGTCTGGCTGCTTCTACATCCCCCCTATCAGGCAGTTGAAGACTGCAATAAGATCACTTTGGAGCCTTTTCTTCTTAAAGGCTGAACAAACCCAGTGCATTCTTGATTCTTGTTCAACTCATCAGGACCTCAGCTCCAATTCTGCAAAGCTGTTTTCTATCCTATCATTGTCCAAGTCTTACTGTTGAGGTTATTCTGTCCCAGGTGCAATGCCTGCGCTCGTGTTTGTTGAAATTTATTTCTGCCCAGCATATCAGTCATTCCCCCTAGTTTGGTATCATCTACAAACCTGCTGGGGCATGCAGTTTCTCAGAGTGTTCAAGTAATTAATAGAGTTGATAGAGATTATTAATTCCTTCATTGACCCCTGAGGCACAGAACCAGTACTTGGCTGAAAACTGGGTTTTGTACAGCTGATCTCAACCCTTTCTGCATGATGATGCAGCCAGTATTACACCCACATTATCACTTACACACCCAAACTGTATCTGAGCTATTGATAGCATAGGAGATAATGCCAAAAGCCTTGCTAAAGCCAAACTGAACAACATCTACTGTTGTTTCCCTTGTCCACGGAGGCAGTGTTTTCATCATAGAAAGCCATCAAATTGGTCAGTCTTACTCTGGTCTCTGGTTTCAGCAGACACAGAGTTAATTTTCTTCCTAGTAGCTGGTACTATACTGTGTCTTAGATTTAGTATGAGAATAGTGTTGATGACAGTGATGTTTTTAGTTGTTGCTGAGTAGTGACTACCGTAAGTCAAGGACTTTTCAGTTTCCCATGCTCTACCAGTGAGCAGGTACACAAGAAATTGGGAGAGAGCACAGCCAGGACAGGTGTCCTGAACTAGCCAAAGGGATATTTCATACTACAGAACATCATGCTCAATATGTAAACAGGGGGGAGTTTAGCCAGGAGGGGCTGGTCACTACTCAGGGACTGGCTGGGCATCAGTCAGTGGGTGGTGAGGAATTGTATTGTGCATCACTTTGTTTTCTTGGGTTTTATTTCTCTATTTTTTTTTCATTATCTACATTATTATTATTATCATCATCATCCTCATCAATATTTCTATTATTAAATTGTTCTTATCTCAACTCACGGGTTTTACCTTCTGATACTCCTCCCCATCTCATCAAGGAGGGAGGGGGAGTGAGCAAGCAGCTGCACAGTACTTGGTTGCCAGCTGGGGTTAAACCACGATACCCAGTAAATCCATGCTGGCTATTCCCAGTCACCTCCTTGTCTTTCATATGCATAGAAATGGATTTGTTCCATAATCCTTTTGTAGACTGAGCTGAAGCTGACCAGCCTGTACTTCCTAAAATCCTTTCTTCCCCTGCTTGAAGATGGACATAAAGTTTTCCTTTTCCCAGCCATCATGAATCTCCTCTTGAACAACAAGAACTTCCAAAGACCACAGAAAAGAGCTTTAAATGATGTTGCCTGGTTCCCTCAGCACGCTTGGATAGAACCTATCTGGTCCCATGGGTCTGTATAAATCCAATTGGCTTAAAGGTCTCTGACACAGGCCTTCTTCACTCTAATTCTGCCACTAAGTTCAGTGATTTGGAAGGCCTGAAGACAGATCTTGCCAGTAAAAAGCAGGATAAAATGGCACTGAGACTTTTGTATCCTTGGCCACTACTTCCATTTCCCAGTGGACTCTCAGGGTTTTACTCCTCCTTTTGCTGCCAATACACATTTAGAAGCCCTTCACACCCCTTGGTGGCTTTCATTCCACTCGATAGCTGCATGCTTGAGCCATGTTTCTGTAATTCTCCTGGTAGCCTGTCCCTGCTTCCATCTTCAGTGGCCCCCCTTTTTACATTTGAGCTCAGTCAGGAGTTTCCCATTTATCCATCCTGACGTTCTGCCATGCTTACTTGACTTGCTGCACATCAAAATGGGCCATATTGGTGCTTTGAGGAAACTGTCCTGGAAGGTCAGCTGGCTTCCTGGACCCCTTCCTCTCCTGTTGGATCACGTCAAGAGGATCCCTAAACAAGCTGCTCTCCTTAAGACCAGGGCTGTGACTCTGCTATTTGTCTTGCTTACTTCTCTGTCTTTAACTTCAGAATCACACAGCTGCTGCTGACAAGGCTGACATCGCCCTGCACGTCTCCAGCCTTGCTCTTCCTTGCTTGGAACTGCAGGTCCAACAGGTCTACCCTAATTATCACCATCGCTTGTTTCAAGAAATCACCTGGATGCTCTCCAGAAATCTCCATTGCTTGCACTCTGCCCGGTCGCATTTTGGCCAGATAGCAGGGCAGCTGAAGTCCCCTAAAATTACCAGAGCCTGCAGTTTCAAGGCTTCCTGCAGCAGTCTGAAGGTTTCCTCTGCTTCCACTTCTTGACTAGCCAGCACGTAGCATACCTGCACACCACCCCTGCTCATCTGTCCTCTGCTCCTGGCCTCAGTGCTCTGGGCCAGCTTGTCCTGAAGGCAACTTCTTGCACACTGCAGCCACCTCTTTGCACAAAGCACAGCTCCTGCTCCTCATCTTCTTAGTCCATCCTTCCTGAAGAGCCCCTGTCAATCTCCTCCATGCCCTGAAAGCACCCCTGTCCTGAGTCATCCCACTCCTTTCTGTAATCCCACACAAGGTCCCAGCTTGATGGCTGTACAGGGACACCTAAATCTGCTTGTTTGTTCCCCATGCTACCTGCATTCAGGCATGGACACTTGGGATGGGACTACAGTCTCACACTGTTTCCATCATGTGACAGCATGAAAGCTTCTCCCATCACTCTGTTCCCCAGGTGCTTCCCTGTGGCCTACTATTTCCCACTGGATCAGGTCCTCTGATGTTATCCTAAATAAACAGATACCCAGAAAATTTTGATTTTTAGGTCTAAATGCAACAGTTCAGACTGGGAATCAAATTAGGTTTTATCGGAACACAAATGTTCCTGAAATGATTACCATCGCTCCTTATTATCTTTCTCCTCCTTCCTTGACTTAAAATAAGCTGAGATGATTTAGTTTACATTTTAGAAGTCAATTCTTAGACTAAAGGGAGGCCTCATAACTAAATTTTAGACTTCTAATAGTCTGATGAAAGAAATGCTGGCCAATTATTAACTCTTGTAGTATAAACAACAAATAATACTGGTATTATGAAGCATCATAGCTAGGGAAACCCTATTTGTGTTAGTTGCCATCCACTGTTTGATTTAGATCCTTATAAAAAGTATATTATCTTGCAACACTTCTTTGAGTATCCTACATAATCCCTGTATATGGGCTAAAGCAGAAAATCTGAATACTTGTCTGATTTGACTGGATTTTTTTGCCATATAAAAAGACTAATAATAGGGTAACACTCAAAATGTCAAAAATTACATTATTTATATTCCATTTTCTCTCTTTATTTCCCCATTAATTTCTCTCTTTTCATTTCTAGGCATTAAAAGTGGTATAAAATGATCAGAAGTCAATGCAGTATGTCTCTAGTCTTACATTAGCTCACATAGTGGGCCTGATAAATTGGCTATGATATCAGGACTTTTATATAGCTCTCATTATCTTTTTCTGCAACAAAGAAGGTTTAGAAAAGCGACATCCGTCCTCCTTGCATATTATACTCTAAATTTAATATAAACCAGTTATATTAACACTTACCTATATAATTAGTGGAACAAATATCTTCATAGAACAATTTATTACAGACCCTTCATAAATTAAGCCCATGTTATGCCTTTTTACTTTCAAGGAATTGCTGAATTCTAAAAACAACCCACATACTTCCTATAAAAATAAAGTGGCAATGTGGCTACAGTGAAAAAAAAAAAAAAAGTAATAGTGCTTCTCTTTGGAGTACAGCCTTTATTTTATAAGCTTATAAATATGCATATACAGGCATATACTCTAACACATGCATGACTTATCATTCTTCCTTCCCAATCAGAGCTGGAATTTGTACCAAGCCTAGTTCCATTTGCCTTTACAATTACTACTGAACTCTCCTTTCTCTCTAAGCTCTCTGAATCCATTGCTTATAACCCCTATAAGCATATTTTTCTGCCAAATCCCTCATATCATCTTGTCGTCTTTCCCACCTACCTGTCTGTATCAGCTGAAGTTTCTATTCAAACCTTTAAAACTGTTATTGTGTCTCTACTTTCCTAGATATATTGCCATATTTATTGATACATATAACCTATACATTTGCTATTCCAGTCAATCTCTTTGACACACTGAAACTCGTCCTCTGCCTTTGTACTGTTTCCTCATGATGAGCTCAGGACCAACATGATTTCCCTCTTGAACAGGCTATTTACTTCCCATAGCAATGTAATAACATAAACACCACTTTGTAAGGCAGGCTCTTAACCTAAACACATCAGAACTATCTAGTAACATCGCATCAAACATACTCATATACAATCCTATCTTTGCAGTTTAAAATCCTTAATTTTAGCATATTGTATCCATCCTGCAGTGTAAACTCACCATAGCTTCCATCCTTTTTCCCAGCTATTTCAATGTAATTTTATTCATTTCTGACAGATGTAATTTTTCCTCACTCATATCCAACCGTAATGTTATTCAATGAATGTCTCTTACCCCACTGTTCTGGTGATAATGTGTCTTTTTTTGTATTCCTTTACCCGGCTCTTCTTTCCTCACTGCATCAAATTTAAATATTTCCCCCCACTTTCAAGGCCCTTTCTGACCTACCTTCATTATATTATCATTTATTTCAGAGCTGCTGATGACCAGTGATGCTAATCTCGTGCCCACTTACTAGACTCTCCAGCATTCAACTCTGCTTTCTCCTTCATGGTTTTGCAGGCTGAGCAGAGGCTCCCTGTGAGCATTTGCTTAGTCACCTCATTATCCTCCCTCAAATACTGCTTTTCCATAACAACTGCAAGAGGGCTTGACAATGATTAGACTGCTACGATGTTAAGAATACTTTTCATGGCTCCCTGTATGACTGAATTTCTCCATCTTTTGCTCTCTTTTTTGCTGTCATGCTTAATATGTAGATGCAATCACTTTACATAATGATAGTCTCTTTCTTTTGTACTTCTATGTATAAGTAATTTTCTCTTACTACAGTTCTCAAGTGCTATGATGATACCAATAAATAATACTAAAATGAACACACTCCTTCCGTTTTGGTGGTACAGTCTGCTCTTGGGTAGTTCTGCTGTTAATTCTGTTCTAAAATTGTCATGCTATTAAGCCATTAAGGTTGTTGAGGAAGACCCATTTTTGGAATGTTTCTTGAGCAGTCAGGGAACCCACATGCAATATGCCAAAAATGGTAATTCGGCTCTGCAAACAGCAGTTCAAGAAGCCCAAAAAGCAAGCCTCCTGATCAAAGCATAACACGATGTTTTGGCATAGCCCACATTGTCTTGACTCATTTTGAATTACGTTTAATGAATCACTTGTCAGCTAACTATGAGAACCAAGAATGCTGTATCTGAAAAACTGGAAGCTTAAACCCAAAGGTTTTGAATAATACTAGCTGAAACGATCACCTGAATACTTGTTAGTAGCTCTTCCATCATGTTGGAGGCAAAAAATAGTTATGACTATGTCACACTCCCACATTAATTCCTTTCAGCAATTCTACCATTTGTAAGTTAATCCCATTTTGGGGATAGAATGCTTTTCTACAGAGTAGAAAAATCAGAGCACTGTGCAATGGTCCTCAGCCATTTTGTATTTGGGCCTTGTTGCTACCTTGTCAAAATTTCGACAAGACTCCCTTGTACATCTCTGCAGTCATATGAAGCTAAAAGAGATCAAGTTCTATGCAAGACTACAGTGAGAATTAGAAGGAAAGGTTGGAAAAGAAAGGAAAGGACAAATAAATCCATTTTTACTCATTTGCTAATGCACAGCACTAGTGAAAGGGTTTGCCATGTAACAATGGCATTTTAGTATTACCAGTAGTTGTACTCTTTGTAAGTGTTTGCAGAAAACCAAATACCAACTGCAAGGAAAACCAAAGCAGGATGCCCAGCATTATTCTCTCTCTATTTTTGCATGTCCTTTATGAAATATATTTCCAAAGAGGAGGTAGAGGGTTATTGAACAACTTGCCTTTTCCATGCTTTGAAAATTATACTTGACAGATATTGAAGTGGAATCATCAGCAGTTGGTGTTTTTGACCTTCTACATCACTTTATTAACTTGGGTGTTTTTTTCTTTTAATAAAAATGTGAACTCTTATAGCATAATAAATATTTTAAAAAGCAAAAAAGAGGTGTCAGTTTATGAGATAAACTGGCTGCTGGCTGCTCCACAGATGTGGATGACGACATACTGATTTTATTCTCTCCACAGACAAAAACCCCTTGGTCATGTGCTTTCACAAATCACAAAAAAGAGGAAATGAGAAAAGAAAAGAAGTGTGTTTTCTATCAATTATAACTTCTTTTATAACCTTTAGGTTCCCTTTCCATAGCATTTACGTAGCTTCTAGTATTAGTTTATCTCAGCATCTCAAAAATTTACTTTATTGTGCTAGTTTTTGCAACAAAAATGAGGTATTATTCTCATTTTACAGACAAAAAACCTTGGCCAGCCCTTATTTAATTCATGTAATATAAATCTTCTGAGTATGTAGCTAGGTACCAAGGCCTGGTCCAGGATAGCCACCTAGAGATGATGTATTTCAGAGATCCAAAGACAGGCAGAATGTAACATCATTATGTTTTTCAGAACAGTAGAAAATTACTAATAGAGTTAATGAGTACAAAATTACAAATAAACTCTGATGTGTCTTTATTGAGCCCTACAGGACAAATTATGTTACTGTGATTCTGTGAAGACTATGAAGGCTTCCAATGACTGCTCACAAATACATCCCTGTCTATAGGACAGTAAGAATTTGACCACTGCTAAAAAAACACTGAACCAAAGCTCTGTAAAAACCACACTAACAACATAAATATTTCTTATGTTCATACGTTTTTGTTTCTTTTTTTCCAAACCCATGCAAAACTTCTTGCTTTGTGGTACTTTTTTCATTTTTTTCAGTAAGATCTTCATTAATTTTGTTATTTTTAATAATTTAATAATATGTATCCCATTCCGATGCTGCAGCACCATTGTTTGCATTTCCACAGTATGTGGGAATAGACCAGACTGACCTACTTCAGTATGCACTTTAGTTAGCCTGTTTCCAAAAGGAGTCAGGATGATACTACTACTTCTCAGTCTCCCTCATTTTTAGTTTTTAACTTTGCCCTGGTAGACTGACTCTAAATCAGATGTAGAACAGATATACCCATTTTAAAATTCTAGCCTGGCTGTTGTGGACAACGTATTACTGAACAAATGTAGTTGTTTTCCCTCTAGTGCTTTCATCTTGAGTTCACAGAACAACAGCTGCATATAAGCAGTGACAAGGACAGACTTTAGTGGCTACAAGTGCTTCTGCTTCTCATTATACTATGTCATCATAATGTGCATTTTTGCAAAGTCACAATACAAATACATCCAAATCAGATGTTGACTCAGTTACAGTAAAAGGCCTGAAAGAAGCATCAGTTCAGGGATAGACTTCTGACACAATTATTTAGTATCTTTCAGGAATGTATGCTGTTATCTACGTGATTATCTTTCCTCCTTTCCTTCCTTTGCTCTGATTCTCCCTTCTCTCCAACCTCCACCCCCCAGATAAGGACCCACAACACCTTTCAATATAGAACACAATGGAAGATTTTACAGTGTGAACATATAAACCCTGGAAAATCTGAATTAACAGCTCTTGTAGTAAAGATAAATCATGTGTAAAGCGGCTATAAGATAAAAATTAAGTATAGTAAAGCATTACTGAGAAATACTAAATACTGCATATATCCAGCAAAAAAGAATTACTACCTGTATGAGAAAAATCAGGTTGGGTTTTGGGTTTTTTTTTTATGATATCTGTACATTGATAATGATCTGATGTTGGATGTTTTGCATTAATATAGTTATGGTTTGGAGAAGTATACTAAGACCAAAACTGTTCATCCTGCATAATAATTCCATCAGGAGCAAAGACAAGAAAAAGTATTTCTGTTGGAGTTTAGAAAAACATTAAATTCAATTATGAAGCCTTATGTTGTATAGGAGATGCTCAACTTTTCAAAGAAAAGAAGTAAAAAGCTGTCTCTGCTGGAGGAAAGATAAAATGATACAAGCAAACTATCAGGAACAATTATGCTGATTCATGTTGTAAACATTGTTAAAATGTATGTCCAGCAGAAAATTTAGAAGTATGACATTTAATGCATCATATTTAGCTCTGTCATTGTCTTATCTATGGGGTAGAGAGCTTTGCACACTCCCAGGAGAGAAGAAGATTCAGTTAAAAATGTTTCAAAAATACCCCTCATTTATAACTTGAAAACCAACTTTCAGTTGAAGAAAGTATTTCAGAATTTTGTTTTCAGCATTTCAGTAGACCCTGCATACACAAAGTGCACTGCAGTTGTATAAAAACAGCCATTGTGCCACCTTATCTAAGCACAGTTACATGAATAGAACCTTTGAAATTTATTTAGATCACATAGTCAGCATGAACTCTGAAGAAGGAAAATGTGTAATTGCATAGCTCGGGGCAGATTTGGGTGTGCACTGTGACCTAGAAAGTCACATTTCAGTCCCCTGATTCCTCCTTGCAATGGCAGCAGCCAGATCCAGGCATGCACCAGGTGTACTTACATGCCCTCCTGACAGCCCAGCTGCTGTGAGCAGAGTGCTGGGGGTCAGAGCCACAATGGCCTCTTATCTCTGCTTCTTTTAGCCTTCCTCCATTAGCTCACCTAGATGCAGCAGGCTAGGGAAATAGTCCTCATCTTCAGAGGCACTGAAGCAAAAAATTCAGCCCTTGGCATTGTGTGTTTGCATATCTAAGAAGAAGGGTGATATTTCCATGCAATTAGATTAACCCTACTCCTTGTGTGACCAATTCCTCATGTGCTACCCACTGAAGTCAGGAACAAGTTCAATCCTGACATTCATTGGTTTTCAAGAACTGTTTCTGCATCAAGTGTCCCAGAAAAGGATGGGCTGAGGTGGAGGGGAGATGGTAATCTACAGAATACATAACGGAGCAATGTCACAGCTTGTTTTTTACCCTGCTAAGAGGGCATATAACCAGCAGCCTAACCTACAATACACTTTTTCTGTCTCTACAGTTAGTTTTACCTTAAGGCAGAGGAAAGAAATCTTCTTATTATAATATTATATTACTGACACCATAACTAAGATTGAAAAAGGCTATTACTGGTGTAAATGACTCCAAATAAGGTTCCTTACTCTCTTCAAATTGCTATTCAAAATGCAGTATTAGATGGATATTAACTCTTTGTGGAATAATTGCTTCGCCTACCTGAGGCTAAATATATTGGGCCGGAGCCTTTCCTGGTTCACAGAGTTCAATTTAAATTAAGAAAACTACATCCTTCACAGCCCTCACACAAGACAGAAGGCAGCAACAGAAGGAAAGTCTAAGGGGGATCTTATTACCCTCTTCAACTACATGATGGGAGGGTATAAAGGAGATGGAGCCAGACTCTTTGGGTGGTGCACAGTATAAGGAGAAGAGGCCCAACAGATGCAAGTTCCAAACCCAGAATTTCCAATTCTCACAATGAAGGTGGTCAAAAGAAAAGATTTCCCAGAGAAGATGTGGGATCCCCATCCCTGGAGGTACTAAAAATCCGATTAGACAAGGGTCTGAGCAACCTTCTACAAGGCTGAAAATGGTTCATATATTCAGGTGGAGGTTTGGTCAGATGACATCCATAAGTCCTTTCCAACACAAATTATTCTGTGGTTCTATGATTTTAGCAGGGATATTGGACTGTTTTGCTGTTGACTCAGATGCGTGTTTCAGCCTTGTGCTGCTCTCAGTTGAAACCTACACCTCAGCCTTACCCCTGGGATCATGCTAGCTAAGCTCCAGACTACAATGTCGCTGTAGCATTTGGGTAAGCTATCTTCACAAAAGCCATTTAAGCACGGACAGACCTTTACTTATCATTGTTCAGATGGTATCCTGTATATGCAGACTAAAATTTGGCTTTAGCAGAAGTTTTCTATCAAACAGAAATCTGTTGGAGAAAACTTCTGCACTTATTTATTTGATATAAATCTATGTTCTTTGCCTGGTAAGCCATGCATTTCTTCAGTATGCATGACTGACAAGAGATGCTTAAGTAGAAGTACCCTCAGCTACATGCAAAAATCAGAAGATCTATGCCCCATGCATGGCAGAACGCCCAGGCTGATGAACACAGTCAACCCATCTGGCCTTATAACCCCCCTGCTTTCATTGAGATAGACTGACAAGAATGGTAGGAGGTGCTGCATTTCTGTACCGTTTATCTGCTATCAGTCAGAAACACGGTGCTTTACAATGCTAATTCAAAGAAAAGGGAAGAGGGAACTAGAGAGAGAAAGAATGTCACGTCAGACATTCTGTCCGTCTGTCCCTCTTCATCTGTGGTCTCATTTTTAAACCTACATCAAGACTAATGAAGTAAAGAAACTCATATAACTAAAGACAGAATATGTAAAGGTAATCCAAGATGAACAAACAATCTAAGACTTAGCATGGCTGTTGACCAGAACGACAGGAGCTATGGTATTTTCTCAATGAAGAAGGCAGAAGTTTCTCTTGTATACTAAGTGGAGGCTTCAAAGGAGTTGACCTCTATTAGCAACTACACGCAGCTTTTTGTTCATTCTTTTTTTGCTTGTTTGTTTATTGTGGGGTTTTGGGTTGGGTTTTTTTGGGGTTTTGGGTTTTTTTTTTTTTAGTTTAGCAGACAGATTTATGCTTTATGCTCCCAGTTTCTCATTTTAAAACTAGAACTGGGGCAGACCCTTTTAAGTTATGAATCAGCCAAAAGGAGAATTACACTTCTTTTAACCTAGATTCAGGTTCTGTGATTCATAGACTCATAGAATCATAGAATGGTTTGGGCTGGAAGGGGCTTTTAAAGACCATCTAGTCCCAACCCCCCTCCATGGGCAGGGACACCTCCCACTAGACCAGGTTGCTCACAGCCCCATCCAGCCTGGCCTTGAGCACTGCCAGGGATGGGGCAGCCACAGCTGCTCTGGGCAGCCTGTGCCAGTGCCTCACCGCCCTCACGGTAAAGAATTTCTTCCTCATATCTAATCTAAACCCACTCTCTTTCAGTTTAAAGCCATCCCCCCTTGTACTATCACTACATGCTTCTGTTAACTGTCATTCATACCCTTGATTAACTCTCACAATGTAATTTGTACATGAGCATGTTCTCAAATGAATGTCTGTTCCTAGCCAAGGATGTAGAAAGTTACTACGACATATCCTAGCATCAGCTTTCTAGTTAATATTCTTCCACTCATTAACAATAAATAGCAATTTTTTGAAGGCTCTTGATGTGAACTACTGCTTTGTCTATTCTGATTATTTATAATGGCATTATTCATTACTAGATTGTTGCTATGAATCACTGCATTGTGATATTTAAAGTCTGCACATACTTATATATTACGTGAAAATAATTATCTGGAGGGCAGACCTTGGGCTGTTTAGGAGCCTGGTTGACAGGGTCCCATGGGAGGCAGTCGTGAAAGGCAAAGGGGTCCAGGAAGGCTGCGTATTCTTCAAGAAGGAAATCATAAAGGACCAGAAGCAGGCCACCCCCATGTGCTGAAAGACAAGCCGGCAGGGAAGATGACCAACCTGGCTGAACAGAGAGCTTTGGCTGGAACTCCGGAAGAAAGGGAGAGTTGATGACCTTGGGAAGGAGGGGCAGGCAGCTCAGGAGGACTGCAAGGATGTTGTGAGGTTATGCAGGGAGAAAATGAGAAGGGTCATACCCCAGCTAGAACTTATTGCTGTAAAAGACAATAAAAAATGTTTCTATACATACATTAGCAACAAAAGGAGGGCTAAGGAGGATCTCCACACTTCACTGGATGCTGGGTAAAAACAGTGACAAGAGGAGGAAAAGGCTGAGGTATTTGGTGCCGCCTTTGCCTCAGTCTTTAATAGTAAGACCAGTTGTTCTCTGGGTACACAGGCCCCTGAGCTGAAAGACAGGGATAGAGAGCAGAATGAAGCCCCCAGAATCCATGGAGAAATGGACAGTGACCTCCTGCACCACTTAAGACACATACAAGTCTGTGTGGTCAAGTGGGATACACACTCAGGATACTGAGGGAGGTGGCAGAGGTGCTCACTGAGCCACTTTCCATCATTTATCAGCAATTCTGGCTAGCTGAGGAGGTCCCAGCTGAATGGAAGTTATAAAATATGATGGCTGTCTAAAAAAAGGGCAGGAAAGATCTGGGGAACTAGAGGCCTGTCAGCCTGACCTTGGCACCAGGGAAAGTTATGGCGCAGATCATCCCGAGTGCCATCATGCAGCATGAACAGGACAGTGAAAAGATGACCTGCCTAGTGGATGAGGGAAAGGCTGTGGATGTTGTCTACCTGGACTTCAGTAAAGTTTCTGACAAATTTTCCCACAGCGTTCTCCCGGAGAAACTGGCTCCTTGTAGCTTGGATGGGTGTACTCTACGCTGGGTTAAAATCTGGCTGGATCGCTGAGCCTGAAGAGTGGTAGTGAACGGAGTTAAATCCACTCGGTGGCCAGTCACAAGTGGTGTTCCCCAGGGTTCAGCACTGGGGCCAGTTCTGTTTAATATCGCTAATAATGATCTGGATGAGGTGGCTGAGTGCACCTTTAGTAAGTTTGCAGATGACACAAAGTTGGGGGGCAGGGGGGAGAGCATTGACCTGCTTGAGGGTAGGAAGGCTCTACAGAGGGATCTGGACAGGTTGGATGCATGGGCTGAGGCCAGTAGTATGAAGTTCTACAAGGCTCGATGTTTGGTCCTGCACTTGTGTCACACCAGCCCCACACAGTGCTACAGGCCTGGGGAAGGGTGGCTGGAAATCTGCCTGGTGGGAAAGGATCTGGGGGTGCTGGTTGATGGCCGGCTGCATGTGAGCCAGCTGTGTGCCCAGGTGGCCAAGAAGGCCAGTAGCATCCTGGCCTGTACCAGTAACAGTGTGGCCAGCAGGACAACGGCAGTGATCATTCTCCTGCACTAGGCACTGGTGAGGCTGTGCCTTGAATACTGGGTTCAGTTTTGGGCCACTCACTACAAGAAAGACATTGAGGTGCCGGATGTGTTCAAAGAACAGCAATGAAACTGGTGAAGGGTCTAGAGAGCAAATCTTATGAGGAGTGGCTGAGGGAACTGGGGTTGTTTACTCTGGAGAGAAGGAGGCTCAAGGGTAACTGTATCACCCTCCACAGCTACATGAAAGGAGGTTGTAGTTAGGTGGTTGTCAAGTCTTCTCCCAGGTAACAAGCAATAGGACAAGAGGAAATGACCTCAAGTTGCACCAGGGGAGATTGAGATTGGATATTAGGAAAAAAAATGTCTCTGACAGGGTTATCAGGCATTGGAACAGGCTGCCCAGGGAAGTGGCTGAGTCACCATCCCTGGTGGTATTTAAAAGACATATGTATGTGGCACTTAGGGATGTGGTTTAGTGGTGGACTTGGTAGTGCTGGGCTAATGCTTGGACTTGATGACCTTAAAGGTCTTTTCCAACCAAAATGACTCCATGATTCTATCATTCTATGAACTTTGTGTGTGTTTGTTTCCAATGTTATTGTAAAAACTCATTATCTCCTAACAAGACCACATATCAGCATGTCCTATATCATAGCCTGGATTTTCTCTTGAAACCACGTTTTCCTGACGTACTGGCTGTCATCATCTCTCTGGCGAAGGCAGCATCTACCAACTCATTTGCCACTTTATTTCATCACTTCTCCATCATCTCTGTAGTTCTTCTGTTGGTAGTTGTCTGACAGTCTCCTGCTCTGTGCAAGGTAGCCCGCTTGTTCCCAACACAATGGGAGGAAACTCAGAGGGTGACCCAGCTTGAGTGCCTTTTTGCTGAGAATGGTGCAACACCTTTTTCAGCAAGCAATGAAGCTCAGCCATTTAACAAATACCCATATCCCAAAATAGGTATAGATAACTTGATGTATCAAATTTATACACTAATAAATGCCATTTTTCCATTACTATGAAAAGACCAAAGGCATTTTATTGACCTAACACTGTATGCCCATTGACTTGCCTGGAGTTGTTTTGGCCTAAGCTTACTTCAGCTTGTTTCAGTAAACATTTAGCAGTCAGCTGACTGTTGCCTAAATACATGTTAACGTAAGTTCAGCTGTGTGCATGGAGCTATATGGTCCAGCATCTGTTCCTAGCCAACAGATAGTGATAACGTATTTCTTCTGCATAGGGTGAACAGTCTATGAGCTAGAAGAGGTGTCATGTAGCGAAGTACAGTTAGAGGTGAAGAGCAGAGGCCTGAATCTGTAATCAGAAATCACAGTGGTCAGTGGATGGTCACTCAGTCAGGTGAAAGGTTTTTCAAAGAGCACAGAAAAACTGGATAAGGTGGAATTGGGAACCAGTGAAGAAAGACTAAGGAGACTGCATTAGAAGACATAAAAAGGCCCTCAAGAGAACCATGGAGGAAGAAACCCTCACCAACATGATACTTGTCCTAGTAAACCCCTCACATCTCTGATGGTCCAGCCCCCCTTTCCCCTACCTTATACAGAAGGAGGATGAGGGTTAGCATGGCTATAATAAGACTACTAGTAGCTTGTATTTTGATTAGACCGTTAACAGTTAAATTATATTAAAGTCTTGTCTCCACATATCAGCAATATTCACTGTTTTGCCCTTACAAGATTTTTAGTGTAACTACTCCATGGAAATTATGTATCAAAATCCAAGATGGCACTGTCTCTTCCAGCCATATTTTCAGGAAAAACCCCAGACTTGTCTTGGCAGAGTTGTCAAAAGAAAAAACTTAGATGAGTAATTCCAGAAGGAAATTTGTGAACTTTGAACAGATGTCTTCCTACAATCTAATTATGTTTAGTTAAGTATTCAGGGGGCGAAAAACATTGTTCTCATTTGTATTTCCTAGCATCTGGCTTTGATGATTCCTGTTTCAGGATGCCTGTTCATCTCTGATTTCCACATGTATTGATTACATAGGTACCTTAGGCTGTGGCTTGGACACACAGTGGTGCAATGCCAGGTCTCTCTGTGAAACAGCCTGAAGTGCAAGATCTACAGCAAAGCCTTCCCTGTCCTCTATGAGAGAAGGCCATGTTAGAAATTTCTGGAGTTTGAAAGTGGAACAAAGCCATGACATAAAAAAATCCTAACAAAAATGGTATTAAAATTTCAGAGTAAGTCATATCAGTATCTCAAGATAAAAAGGAGGGAAAAAAAACCCCTTCACTTTTCTTAGTAAATAATACTTGTAAAGCGTATCATCTGTGCTTGAATATACCAAGACTATCAGAAGACCAAGACTGCTGCAGAAGCAATTTGCTCTGTGAAGTTAACAGTGCTCACGACAAATGTGAAAGCTTTGCATGCTGATTACATCGAATTAAATCAAGAAGGTAATCACTGAACTTCATTAAATTTGCTAAGATTTTGAGGTTTAAACACTGCTACCTAAAGTAATCAGATTTTGCCTGCTTTATTCATTATAGTTTACTAAGGCCTCCACTGAAGTCCAAAAAATATATTTCCTGTCTCATCCTTGGGTTTGGACTTCTAAATGCTTTTTGCCAATCAAGATTATTGAATATAATTGGCTAGTTGGTGATATGCTGTATTATTAGACTTTGAAAAATATTTATTAAGTGAATAAATTAATTGGTCACCATCAGGCAAAGAATTGCGGGCTCTGAGCTTGCAGCCTGTGTCAGATCACTTAGTCAACTTTCCTCATATTCAGGTAGTTACTGTGGAATAATGAATCTGCTATAAATACACATACTAGTTCATCCTGAAGCAATTTATTTCTCTAACCACGTTTGTAGGAAACATTTTGTTTCCTGAGGTTGTTATTTCTTTTTGATAGACTTCTTGTTCACTTGTTATGATATATTTATTGTATACAACATTATTCCTAACACTATCAGCAACTTATTATTATGAATAACCTACTGGCAATAGACAAGTCAGAAAAACAGTATTCTTTTTTTCCAGGAGAACTCCTTTTTACCCTCCCAATGGTCCTAAAATACTTTGGAAATAATCAATATGGTTTGAAGACTACATACTTTATAGCTTCTTACATTATCAAAAAAACAAACAAAACACCACCCGCATCAGGACATGGTTAGATTGCCTGATTATTGTAAAGCATAACAGTTTTCAATGCCCAGTCTGAAAAATACGACAGGATTCTTCTTTGCATTAAGTCTACACTAAGCTCTACATAAATTAAGCTCCCTAGGTAACAAATGTGTAGTCAAATTCACATCAGAAATGGAAGAATACAAAACATGAGTACCTTTTCAAAACTGTGGCTCAAACCTTTACATTCCACCAGATGTGCACTGGAAATATGTGCAAACACAGTAGGTAAAGGTTTAATACATTTTTTGAGGACTTCTGAAATGAAAATTATTTACTTCTCACCTTAGTAGAAGATGAGAAAATGTCCAGTCTACCAGGGGTGACTATACCACGTGGCAATACTTCTGGAACGCCTTAAAAATTTTTGGTTCAAATACCTTTAAGTGTCTGTCTTCCAAATCAGACAATCTCTCTCAAAGCAGTTTGGTAATTAGCTAATTGTCAGTTTATCACAAATATTAGTGTTTTAGATAACTGCTAAGAATATAGCACAAATACTCTTTCCTAAGCAATACAGATATGTAAGACCTGATAAAGACATCAGAGATCTATGAAAAATCTTGTTTTAAAACTTCACTGAAAGTGATTTTAGATTTTCAGGTTCACTTCTGTCTTTATACTTATCTATGTCTTGTTACATTTGAAGTATGGCATTTTTGCACTACCAGAAAGCAGAGGAATTTGTCTGCCTGTTTTGTTTTTTTCATTAGACACTTTTAACTATTTGCTACTCTATTCACACAACTTCTATTCTGTAGTTTAGAAAATAAGATTCTATTTCTTTATGGGTTTGGTGGGTGGTGACCATCCTAAGACTGACCATGGAAGAAACCTCAATGTTCTCTCTGATATGGGTACTAATACTTTTTTTTCTACATATTTGAGTATTTTTTTCACTCTATGGTAAAAGAGCTTGCAGTAACTTAGACTGTCACAGCACCAGATATACAAGTCTCTTTCACTGTTACTGCTTAGACAACATAATAACAAAAGATACAGAAATGCCAAAATCTTTCTTTCTACCGTTCCACATATATATTTATTGCTCTCAAACCCAGTAATTGTAGTTGTTCAAAAAGCAGTTTAATATTTAGCTTTAAGCATTTGAGTTTTCCAATTTTCCACACAAACATTAGCCAGCTGTACTCGCTCAATGGCATCACCTGAAGGTGAGTTTTACAAGTTAAAGCAGGAAACACAGAAGCTGCTCCCTGTGAGGAAACTTTGTGATTCAGCTTGAGAATCAGAATGAAATGTTGCTTCCCCCCAAAAAAATAGATTTTCACTTTATGTTGTCATTAATTTTGAACACAATTTATTAGCTTTATGTTCGTTTTTCATTCACAGATCAGATAATGGTCAGGGTTGGAAAGGACTCCTGGAGATCATCTAACACATCCCCTGCTAAAGGAAGTTCTCCTTGATCAGGTTGCACAAAGTTGTGTCTAGGCAAGTTTTGAATGTCTCCAGAGGAGGAGACTCCACAACCTCTCTGGACAGCCTGTTCCAGTGCTCTGTCACCCTCAGGGTAAAGAACTTTCTCCTCATATTCACAAGGAACTTCTTGTGTTGCAATTTGTGCCTGTTGTCCCTTGTCCTGTCACTGGGCACCACTGAAAAGAGCCTGGCCCCATCCTCTTCACACCCACCCTTAAGATACTTGTAGACATTGGTAAGATCTCCTCTCAGTCTTCTCTCCTCCAGGCTAAACAGGCCCAGCTCTCTCAGCCTTTCCTTGCTGCTCCCATTGCTTGATTTCTTACTCATAGGGATGCACCTATCTTGAGCTTGGAGGAACTGATGCTTGGACCCCACCATCTTCTAGAACCCTAACCCATGGGATTCCTCCAAGTAGGTCCTTGAAGAGGCCAAAGTTAGTGCTCCTGAAGTCCAGGGTTGCAATCTTACTTATTGCCCTGCTTCCTCCATGCAGGATCCTGAACTTCATCATCTCATGGTCACTGCAGACAAGGCTGCCCCCAACCTTCATATCCCCAACCTGTCCTTCTTTGTGAGTACAAAGTCCAGCAGCACACCTTGCCTTGTTGTCTCCTTCGGGAGTTAAAGACTGATTACTTCTCTGTGCTTGTTTTACCGAAATACCTTCTTTTTTATTGGTTATCTTAAAGTTCTAAGGCCTCCTGTCACCTGGGATAAATTACCACAGCCTTACCACACTGAATACAATCGGACAAATTATCCCACAGAAATTTCGGCCAGAGAATTTTGAGAGACAAGCTTTGTCTCATTTTGTTGGAGAGTCATTTCCATTGTTTTTACTTCACAGCATATAATACTTGACACTGAACAAAACAAAGTCCAGTCTATGATCCTACCTCTTACCATATGCAACACCAGCTGCTTCATAAACAGGCCAAAAAGCAGTTGCTATGAATTACAGTCTCTGTCAGTTTTATCATAGTTGCTAATGTTCAGATACTGGCTTAAAATATGACATGAGTTGTCTAACAGTTGTTCTTTGGCTTTACTAGTATAACTCAAGATATTGTAACTCTCAGAAATTTCTAACTGATAATTGAAGTACACTGTATTTTTGCCTTCAGCAGTAGGCTCTAAGTGTCATTTTCCTGGTATAAGTTCAAAACTATATACAAAATTTTTCATGAGTTTTGAAATGGTCACCTTTCCATGGCCATTTCAATCTGTAATATTTATAGATCTACTGTATCTTTGTTCATATGCACTCACATGGAGATAGAGAATACCTGGCCTCTTGTAACAATAGCTTTATTTATTCTTTTTCTTAGATAACTTGTGTTATTTCCTCTGAATCATTTCAAAGGCACTGAATAAAATCTAAAGCCATCTATCCCTGGGGATTTGCTTGGTAGCTTCCTTTCCCTCTAGCAAAACCTTGACAGTCCCATAGCTAAAACGTTTTACATTTGCCAACATCTGGCTTCATCCTGCTAGGCATTTTCTGAGCCTAGGACTCTGCACCTTGAAACCTTCTTTGGAAACTTTAAAATAGTGTTCTAAGTAATTGTCTTTATGAATTTCTGATTCTTAATTTCTCCATCTTGTTAGCAGCTATTTTTTGATCTTTTTATCAAACAAAAATAATGGTTTGACATTCTTCTTTTGCTCTCCTTTCACTAAATTGCAGTTCTGTTGGCTATTAAATTCTATCTTTGAGTGAAACTTCTGTCCTCTGCATTTTAATCAGTTTGAATTAAGTGTCAGTTTGTAGTCTGTATTATCTGATCCTTTAGAAGAGAAATACAGTGGCATTTTTTTTGCTAAGGATCAAAAGTAAGAGTTAGATAATTTGCAGAGGACAAGGAACAGCAAGGAAAAGATAAATTAAATGGATTATTAAATGTTACTAGCACCAGATAGTAACTTGCAATGTTCACTGTTAATCAAATATAACCATTGTATTAACCTATATGAATGTAACGCTGAGGGGAGTTAACAGCAGTTGGAAAGAAACAGCAGAAATTAAAATCTAGATTGATCTGTTTAACCCATAGTCATCCATCATTTATTAGCTAAAAAAATTAAATATGTTACTAGTCATTGAAAGATGAAATAGTTCAAACTGACATACAATAAAGTATCTTAATCTGAATCAGTCTAAATTTTATCAAAGATTACTAGCCGCAAATAAAGAGTATTTCAGGAAGCCTCTGGTATACATTTCTCCCATTAGTTTTCTATCAGGTAGTCTGTCAGCAGTTACAGAGACGTATATTTTCCTTTATAAAAAGGGAAACTACTGTGTTCCAATCATTAAACTGAAAAGATCGTTGTAAAACATCTTCATATCCAGTACAACTTCTTTGTACTTTTCCAGTTGTTTGTGTAAGAGCAGTGGCAAACAGTGGCTCTACCTGCATTCAGCATTCAAAAAAAAAAAAAAAAATCAGCTGCTTATAGGGAACTACTATTTTTTGTTCATTCAAGCTGTGTCATAGTCCACAAAGAAATAATCCATCATTGCTATATATTTGCTACACAGTTGTGACTACGAATTCCTCATTTTGTTCTCATCCTACCCCAGGCAGCTCCACTGACTTTGCTGGACATACTCCTGATTTTCATCTGTACCAGTGAAAGCAGAAATCAGGCTGAAGGAACAGCCACTTCCGTGTGCGCTCTATGAAGTGTATCTATGAATCACAAAGTGTTTCAAAAGCTTTGTTCCCCCTATTTTATTAACTCGAAAACAATTCAGCTAGGATTTACTTTTCAGCCCCAAATGGTCCTTTTAATTCAGAAGGGCAAGGCATATGCATACATTAGTCATGCATTAAAAAGCTTTCACATTTTTAGTGCTGATATTAACTCATTGCATACTGTGTTTTACATTGATTGATATGAGCTGCTCTAAATTTCCTGTCACACATACCAGAGGCAGACCAAACCTAATCCTATGACAGTAAGATTATGCCACGTAAAATATAAACAGGGATAAGTACATTCACTATAAATATTTATGTGTTCATACTTGGAGTTTTCTATTTTTATAAATCCATTAGGTCTCACCAGAAATCTTTAATACATTATTTTCATTTCAAATACCCTATTTGAAAATTCAAGTGTATGTATGACTCAAAGTAAAGCCAAGCTAAATTAATATACTTTAATATACAGTATAATAATCCATGTGGAGAAAGGTAATAAGAATATATCCACTTCTGTTTAGATGAGTCTAAGATTTTAGTGTTTTAAGAGATAACATTGACCAACACCATATGAAGGTCAATACCCACTTCTCGAATGTACTGTAAACCTCAATGGGCTGAAGAATGAGGACTATACAAGGCCTTGTATTTTCATGATCATTTATGACAACTAAATGCAAAACTTGTGTGAAGTGCTTTAATTCAGACCTATAACATTTTACCTTCCATTTGCACCATTCTAATAGATACAATTACTGTTCAAGTCTATGGAGACTAAAACATACAGGAAGTATCATATGGAAAAGAGGTATGTTCTCAGCCTGACTTAGCCAACTCAATCTAAGCTGAGGTGAAATTCTATGGAGCATTTCTGTTTGCAGATACAGGGCAAAATAAAGTCTAAGGCACATGGATGCGTGCGCACACAGATGTACACACATATTTTTTTAATGATAAGTGAAGGAGTCTCTGGGCTGTATCCGAAGTCTGTGAAACCAACCTTTCCTCAATGGGGATTCCCCAGCTTGAGGTCAGCAAAAGCTGCAAGCTCCTGGCACAGCAGTCATGTCAGACGGGAGCCTTGGGAGCCAGCCTTCAGAGGATAAATGCATAGATGCCTTTTTTGCTGCTTTTGATGACAGCTGGGAATCTAGTCCTCTTAGAGTTATCCACAATCATTTTTAAAAACTAAAGGACAGAGAAAGCTTATTGCTATGGCCAGTACATATTTATTACTATAGATTTTAAATATATATATATATATCTTCTCTGTCAAAGACTCCCCATAAGCTTTCATATAAAGAACACAGGAAATGACAATGCTGAATTGAAATCCTTACTTTAGTACCTAGACAGTAAACTGTTCCGCTTTGCAATACACACTGTACCAATATTGCTCATAACCAGCAAGACCTCAATATGCCCAAGATAGTAATGTCCTCTCCTTTTGCTTAGGTTGTAGGATGCTGGAGAAAAAAGTGTTTGCTCAGGGCCCAGAAATACTATCGCTGACACTTCATGGAGAAAACATCTTGCCAGGTTTTGTCAAAGGTGACTCTCTGAGTCCCTCTTGCTGGGAATACAGCAAGAAAATTCACTAGTTATGCCAGGTTGGCATATGCATTTGCTTCTTCTGCCCAGGTTATGGAAATTGTGACAGCTATGCAAAGGAGGTACCAGGATTCTGGCAAACGTATCTCCCATTTACAGTAACATTATTATCTAAAAGATAAGAAGAAATCCAGGAAAACAAGGGAGCAAGGGATAATCCCAGTGAATCAAACTATTAGCAGTTGTGGATTTCATAGGATCTTTTGCAGGGTTTTGTTTTTTGTGGTTGGTTTGGGTTATGTTTTGGTAGGACCCTGTTAACCAAGGTTTGGCTAAGCCCAAACCCCTTTAAAATAATTGTTTGGAACTAAAAAAAACCCCCACAACACCCCCCACCCCCCACCCAATACAAAAAAGGATTTAAAGATAAAAATATGTATTTGGATTTTTGTTTTGTCCCTTAGTTTCTGAACTACTGTTGTGTTTGGGTTCACAAACTCTTTTCCACAACCAAGAGGGACAGAAATTTCCTTTTTGGACAGAAAGGAGTGCTGAGAGCTTCACAAAACCACCTAACTATTCAAGCAAAATACTCAAGAAAAAAAGATAAATAAACCACTCAGTACTGTTTCCTTGAAATAGTCATGTGGCATGGGGGTGAGATGAAGCAGTATGAATTCAAGAAAAAATGGTTTTGACTACAGCAAGCTAAAATGAGAACTGACTATTTCAGAGCTCAGAATAGCCTGTGAAGAGGCTCATGTAACTAGTTATGGCAAAAGAAAAGATTAAAGGGTTTTTTTCTTGTTTACAGCAAATTGTAATGTAACAGATTTAGTGGTTAGGCATGATGATATTCCAAAATGTAAGTTCCATATGGCTCAGACTATATTTTCCATTGTTTTTAGCACCGGAATTTGAAAGAAGCAAGGAAAATAACCTGGAAAAAAACTTGACAGCATTAAACAGCTTTAAGGCTTCAGGTCCAATTAAAAGGCTTCAGGTCCTATTCTTATTGGACAGTCTGATCTTAGGGAGGCATGTGTAAATCCATCTAATAGGATTTTTTGTTAAGTAGGTCAAATTTTATAACTCCAGCCTCTGCCAGAGATTGGATTTTTCTTTACAAGCCAGATAACTTTTAGGCCTTCAGAAACTGCCTCTTTACTACAAACAGAGCAGAGAACTGAAAGGAATTTAGTGGCTTGTATCAGGTAGCTCTTTCAGATATTAATTTGTTGAATTAATGTATTAACAGTGCAATAGATGGAAGATGGTCCTTGAAAAAAATAAGAAGATTCTTTCAATGGGTGCATCAAACCAGGTGATCTTTTTTGGTCAGGACAAAGAAGGCAGGTACTTATCTAAAAAGATGTCTTCTTTCTTTCACACTTTCCACTGGGGCTTTAAGCAGCACTTGAGGTCAGTTCATTGCCACCAACCACTCTGTTATCATCACAGCCACTGTGAAACAACCCCTTATTAATAAAAGCAGTGGTTATATGATGTGGTAAAAAGGAATGTGATGTGGTATATATGTGCAACTCACACGCTCAGGGCAGGACAAGGCCCATGCATGGCTACTGAAAAGTGGATGGCAAAGAATTAGAGCATGTTTACGTTTCTGTAACAAGGTTTGCCTTTTACCACACTAACAGTACGAGCTCAGAATCTCCACACGTGTATTCAGGGATGCCCTTGTAGGCAGTTACTGTTGTCCTTCTTCCAAAGGGTAGACAGAAGATGCAGGCTGCAGAAATAGAAACAAAGAACTGCAGAACTGCTGCCTCAAAGACTTCACACCCAGGGGAAAACTAAATGCACTGCAGAGAGCTGGAGATAAGCAAGGATGCCATCTGAATATGGAATTAAGTTTATGATTGACATGTGTGGTAGAAGAGAAACAGGACAGAAGGGAGGGGAGAAGCTCAGGGCATATCAGGCTATGCTTGCGGCTGTGCAGATGTTCCCCAGAGCACTGGGGAAGGAAAGCATGACACCCAGCCAAAGTAAGCTGCCAGTAGCTGCAACACGAGTGAAAGGTGCTAGGAGAAGAAACAGGTGCCACAGCTGACTGGAGCAAGATCTGCTCCTTTGCCCCTGATCTGCACACCATCATGCAGCTTGCAGAGGTCTCTAGAGACTAAAGGCCAACTTTTCCTATTGAAGCAGAAGTGAAACACTTTTTTTGAAACCCAAAAGGCACGCTTGTCAGCAGTTCTTGAAGGTATGGTACTGACGGAGCATGGTCATCCCAAAGCATCTTCCACTATTCACTTCTGACAGTTCATATTGATGCTTTAAGACCTTTGATTCCACTTGCCAATGGAGCAAAAAGGATGAAACAAAATGAAAGAATGAGAATCAAATAAGTTAAGCCCACATCACAGTGGGAAGCTGCTGCTGAAGTTCTACTAGGCATGTATATTGCAGACATTATCAGCTATGATTCAGGTTTAGTAGTTTCTCCCTATCGGCTTAACCTCTACTAAACCCTTCAATTGTTTTAACTCTTACGTTTTCCAGTCCAAAACCCAAAAGCTCCACTCTAAACGTGGATGTACTCAGAGGAGGCAATGACAGCTATGTCCCCACATGCCACCCAGCACATGCAGAGATAGGGCTTAGTTCAGCCTGGGGCTCCCCCTCACGGGGTTGCGGGGCCCTGGGGCTGGGCTGCCTCGCACACGACACTGCAGACGGGCTGCGAGGACACGAACCATGCTGCCCTTTCCCGGCTGCCTTCACGGGCACGAGGGGAAGGCTGTGGCCACTCGCCAGCTTTGGCTAGAGTCCACCCACTTTGCACCAGCTGAGCAGCACGACATGGACTGTAAAATCTGGCCTAAAGGTTTTTAAATGTTTAGAGCCACAAAGGCAAAAGGGTAGCTTGAATAAATGGTGCAGCCCACCCTGACCCACTTCTTAGCTCTGGGGGTATAAGAAATCCTTTTTATTATCCTGGACAGGAGCTGAAAAATTACATAATACTGGAGGAATAGGACACAGGGGCATTTGGGTTACTTTAGAGATGATTCAGATCTTGTTATTAATTCTCTCTACTTGGCAGAATGTTTAAAAACTGGCAAGGGAGCATTAGCATTGCTGGCAGAGCATCACTACAGCTGCACAGGTGGAGAGAAATCAGCAAGTAGCTCTTTCCAGCCTGTTGAGGAAGGATAAGGAGCAGGAGAGAGTACTGGCCCCACATTCCAGTGACAAAACCACGTAACAGAACTGAAAAGCAGATCGGTTAAAAAAACCCCAAGCATTCTGTCCTACCAGGTTGGCACAAGGTAACTGAAGCATGTCATATGTTGATACTTGGCCTCTCTACATAGCAGATGTCTTTTTCACAGGTCAGGCAGAGAGGGTGAACAATTGATTCAATGGCTAGAAAAATGCTGAGAGAAACAGAAAAAAAACACCTGGATATGGTCCAAAGTGTAGTGTGTTTTCGTAAGAGTATGTGCAAGAAAGAAAGATAATCCTCTCCACAGTTCTTTTAGCAGGTGTTTATCCTTTTTGGCATTGACAGCAATATTTTGTAGCTACACAGCAGACATGCAGAATAAAATTCCCTTCCACACTTGCAAAAAATAATTACCCCTTATGTGACTTACAGCTGCTCCAGTCATTCATCAGTGCTGTTGTCCTCTTTCTCCAAACCAACACTATGAAAGTATTGCTTCTTCTGGAATTTACTGAGAAAACTGCATAATCTCCAAGTTGACTCTCTAAGAGAGTGACCAGGGTGCTACAGTGGCTTCCTTTAAAAGCACTCATTGCTAAGGAAGATGCTTTCCTATGAACACAAACAGAAAAGCCTCAGAAGAAATACTATGTGGTGTTTTGATGCTAGGTAACAGGCACCATTTAATAAAGCCTGAAAAAGTCAAGCATCAGTGGGCAAGTAAAATTAAAACACTCCCTTTGCTCCCCAACAAATTTTACTCCTGCAAAAGATTTTGTTTCCCTTTGGATACGCACAAAGAAGTGCGAGGATATCTGCAAGGACAAGGTCACAGCCACTGTAAGCTCATTGCAGCTGAGGTGAACTTCTCCCTGAAATTACTGAAATAGCTCAGGTAACTCAGTATCCACCTTTGAGCTAAGCACCTCCCTGTGTAACAGTTTGATTGTAGCTCTACAAAAATATCAACCACTGAAAAAAAGGGTAAGTACCTGAGTTTTTACTCTGGACAAAGCTGAAATTAGATGTGCCCTAGTAATAAGAGTCTCGCAAGGACACATGGATTCATAAATCCTGAATGAGAACAGAGTATGGGATCTGTCCTGTGGAACAGAAAAACTGTACAATGTTGGACGTTCAAACACAGTGGCCTGATTTCCTGGCAGTGCAGGATGCAGTCAGTAGGCTATGCTGAGGTACTCTTATCTGAGGATCCGAACCCACATTTCCTTATACAGGAAAATGTTCCTTAGTCCTCTGCTGAATCCACTTACATTAACTGCACTTTCTATTATCCTGGTTTTCACACTTGCTAGCATTATTTTATCTTCAAAAGAATTTAAAACACTAATTAAAATGTTGTACCTTTTTTTTTTAGCCTGCTTGGATTTAATGCAAACTGTGTACTTAATAAAACTACCTCACTTTCAGCTAAAATACATTACAAAATTGCAGAGTCTGTATGATACATTGCATTTCACACATTGTGGGTAGATTAGGCCGGTAATCAGAAAAATGAAATCGACACTTCCTACCAGCAATATTTTCCAGTGATCTCTAACCTCATTAGGCATTCTCAGTACATCCAGAAGAGTAGTGTAAATAAAATACACTGTTTTCTGATGAGCTTTGATGAGCAGATGTTTGGGGTTTTTGTTGATTCATGTCTGGGATGTTTTTAAAACTTTTCTGCTTGTGTTCCATTTCCTGTTGAGGGAATTCAGAATGACCCAGATGAAAAGGGATGATTGTGACTGTGTCTGCCTGGATGCCACCCAGGCCAGCAGCTGTGCGGTGACCACCACAACGCGCCTGACTTGCGGGAGGAGAAATTATGTAATTTGGCGTTTAGGCTACTTGTGAATTCAGCTCTTGCTGCAGACAAAATACTGCACCTCTATGCATATCCTATTATCACTCTTGTCTGGTAGCCTGGAAGTGCATTTCAGGATACAAAATAACACACTTGGTGAGCCTCTTTTTTTGCTGTTTGGTGATAGATGCACATGAAGTCCATACACATTTTTAGCAGCAATAAAGCAATTAAATAAAACCTGGAATTCTTTCTCTTTCTAAACTGATTTAGCATAAAAATAAACCAATATCTGGGGTTTATTTTTTCTTTTTTATGTCTTTCCTTTAATTCAAACTGAAGTTTTGGTATGTTAAAATGTATTAATAATTATTTGTTCACCCGGGAACAAAACGGCACTTTTTCCTCCATGGCAGCCACAGACGAATTTTAAGTCATATTAAATGTTTTTTAATTTTTTCAAGCTAAAAAACTTAATCAGTAACAATTGTGAATGGCAGAGATAAAAACAGAAAGCAATAGGATGCTTTCAGGCTCTCAAATAATGTGCAAGGGCTGAAAATGAATCAGGCTTACAGGAATGACTGACAGAATAGGAAAGTGTTGGGAAAAGGAGCAGAAGGTGGTGTAGAAAAAAAGCCAATGCTAAGTGATCAAAGAGGAAAAGAAATGCAGAATCAAGCAAATAAATCTGGGCAAATATGTTAAAGTAGAAATGCAGAAGTAGATCCTGAGGTGACTCATGAGATAATGCAGTTGAAGATAATGAAACCTCCCTAGAGCAGTGGAAATGTGAGCAACAAAATAGATAAGCTACATTTTGAGAGGTCCTATCAGTTTCTGAAGTGACAGATGATAAAGTTGCTGCACACAGCCCATGATGCAGACATGGGAGTAGGGACCCATAATTGGATATTCTGACACAGAGGAGTAAGAAAATTCCTCTTCTCACAAAGGGAAAAGAACAGTTTTAAAATGACAAGGGTGCATCAAGTAGGGTGTTTTTGGGATATTTCACAGAATAATACAAGTCCTGTACAGAAACGCACACTGTGAACATTACCCCTGTCTTCCCACAGAACCTGGACAGGAATTTTCATTCTGCCTCAAGATCAAGAACATGTAGTTGTATTAGGAAATAACTGGCAGAACGCTTTGATTATATAAGGAGAAATTGGATGCGAAATCAATCTAGCACAGGGCACAACTTAAAAGGTATATACAATGACATACTGATCTTAAAATATTTTTTTTAAAGAAACACTTCAGAGGAAGCATATTCTGTTCCCAGTAAAACACTTATTTGATAGAATTGGCTGGCCATTTTCCCCTAAAATTCTACTTCTTTGAAAAATAAACATCAAAATCCTTTTCATGGAAAAAGGCTAGTTTAGATTATTTTTTCACTTTGAATAGCTTTGAAACAAAATATTGAAGATGTTGAGACACACTAGCTGAACAATGTAAAAGTCTGGTTTTAAAATAATGCTCAATGAGAATGAAAATACAAATTAAATAGAGAAAAGAAAATACAATCTAAAATTACTGCTAGACTATTTTTCAGTGGTATTATCTGAACTTCTAAGACAAGAAGATTTTTGATATTTAAAATGATTTCAACTGGATTTCTTCATCTAGACAAAGCTAGGAGATTATTATTAGGCATATATACACAGACATATATATACACACATACACAAAATTGTTAAAAGCTATCCACACCATCAACAGAAACAAAAGGAGATCCCACCCAAACATACTTGACACATCCTTTTTTGGATCAGTCACTTTTGTTCAAGGGTCAGGTTCATGACCTGCTTTATACTACTACATGTAAACTCTGTTTACAATGCAAGTTTGGCAAAGCAGCCTTACTTCACTAGCAGTAGTTCAAGTTTCTTAAGAATATTTTGAATAATTTAGACCTACTTGAAACTACCCTCATCCCATTAAATAAAAGACAGTACTTTGCTTTTTACAGGAAGGATATATTTAAAAACAGAAATATCGATTTAAGTACAGAGATATCTTAATGCCTTGCTTTTACTAAATTTACTAACAAGGTAAATTGCTTCCTTTCCAATTGACTTCATACATACAAATCAAGCCATTTCATAACAAGGATCTGCAAACAGGTTTCTCTGTTATGTGGAACTTCTGTGAAGATCTCACTTAAAAAATGTTGCTTATTATTTTTATGTCTTCATGACTTAATACTATCAATATTTGGTAATGTGTACTTACACTTGACGTTTGTTAACAGTTTTCTTACTCTGAACTCTCTATCAAGGAAAATTAGCTCCAATAGCTTTTATGAAATAAGTGTCTATATGGGACCTTCCATAGTAACAACTTCCAGAGTAACAACTGTCCCATGCCGACTGGGCTCTCCATTAGGAGAGCAAAAATCTAGGACACAAGTCTTTACTCCCAGGACAATTTTTTTCTTTTTTCCCAGTGGTAAATTAACATAAATGCATATTTGTCTCAGGCATCTAGACTAGCAACCACAGTTTTGCATTCACAACTCCTCTCTTCAGTGACATCTTTCATCACTTACTATATCCAGATTTTCAAAACTATATTAAATGTTCTGTTTGCCATCTGCAGTCTAACTGGAACAAAATATAAGTCCCTTGCCCACAGGCAAACTTCCTGCAGCATCCAGGTATGCATTAATATTAAAACCCACCAAGGTAGTAGTAAAAAAGGCATTTTGAGTCCTTAGGACTGAAGGACCGTTTGGTAACTCTCTTTCCAGTTGCAAAATGCTAAATATCTCAAATATTCACAGCAATTCTGCTAACAGAAGCAGCTGTTAATGCTATTATCTGTAAATACTAGTGCAGGAAATTCCTTGTACAGAGGCAGAAATAGCACCTGTAGTACTGTGATAAGTAGTCAATCATTTTAAAAGGTTCTCTACACTTCCACCTCTCCTTTTGGAATTGACCAAAGACAAATTATTTGTATAAATATGTATGCAAATAGGATTCAGCTGTAATTAATGAGGGAAATGCCTAAAATATACTCCATTTACAGGCAAAATGCATCTCAAAATAGTGACAATCTGAATACGCGTTCTTCACAGAAGCAGAAAATGTAGTCCTAAAATTATAGATTGCATACATGATAAAATGACAGTTCAATCAGCTGAATTAAGAATGTGAAACTCCAGAAATACCCCTGAATACAAACATAAATTTACTTCGTAACATACTCGAATGCTGAATTACCTTTACTTCCTGCTGCAGCTCCAGAGAGGTACTACCGTAAGGGACAAATGTCTCACAAAATATGCCAAAGAGTGATCATAAAGAATTAAATTAGTCTAACACAGTTTGATTATTTTTTAAATAAAAGCTTAAACAATAGAATAGTAGGTTTTGATATTTGTAAGTCTATATTCTGTTTATTTATTTTGATTTTTTAAAAGCCTGCTTTATACTGCATTAAAACTTGGAACATTCATCCACACATAGATAATGCTTTCAAAAGACAAGCTAATTTTTCTAACTAAAAATGCATTTAGAAACAAATTGGCACAAGTATTTGTTTTACATTCAGTATTAAATTGGCACTACGACTGGTCTCTGGCAGCATCGACTATACTCCCCTTTGTTTGCTACCACTCTGTGCTCCAGCACTGAAGCCAACACCTGTGGCCATATAAAAGGCTATGTACAGCAGCTGCAGGACTCAGATGTCCATACTGAAAGAAATTTCTAAAGCATAAGCATTTGGATGTGTGGCTGGCTTCCTCGTCTGAGTCTTTTCAAGGCCGCCTTCGCAGGTCCACACTGCTGGATGTTGTATCTATCAACTGTCTGCAGTGTTATTACTGACCAATGCGTAGTGGTAACATAGGAGGACGACAGCCTTCTATTTAGAAAAGATGCTCTTGGTTATGCTGATGTAAGGCTGCCATAGTCCCTTCACTATAGACAGTTTTTTGCAGGTTTTGTCAATGGTCATACCACTGATATAGATACATGTAAGGAAGGGCAGAGTCTATCCTAAAGATTAATATGAAAGCTAAATATCAGTAAACCACGACAGAAATTTCTGCTTAATGCTTCGTCTTCTGGAAGTATTTTATTTAATTCATGGAAAAGATACATGTAAGTCCCATTAGTATGTATAAAACGACCTGCTTTTATTTTGGATCAGATAATCACAAAATCAATTTTTACAACATACAGTTCCTACACTATAGAACCCACCCTTTACTATGGCTTCTCTGTACAGGGCAAGTGACTAAAATTGCTACTCAGAGCAGTATGTACTAACATAGGTACAGTACGCGCTAGAGCTGCTACTTGTAATTCATAAGAGCAACTGAAGTTAACAGTGGTGTGCAGACAATCTTGAGTAAAAATGCCAATACAGGATTTTTTTATTTTTTATTTTTTTCAGAAACAGTGCAATACTATAAAATCATTTCATTTCTTAAATGCAGTATAACTTCCTTCTTTGGAAAAGCTCTTAAATAAATGGAAACAGATATTCAGAATTACAGACCGCACTGTCCTTCTCTCAACTAAATACAGAATGCATGTAACAGCTAAAAATGACATTTCCATTTTAAAAAATCTGTTACATCTGCAAGTAACAACAAATTAACAGTTTGTGCCAGGTTCTGTAAATGCAATTGCTCTGATGTTATTAGAACAAGCCACTGGAAGTAGCAATGTTATTTACATTAGGATGTTAGAATATAAAAGCATATAGAAGCTACAGGCATACTCTTGAATTACACATGTGCAAACCTGAGATAACTGCTACTGAGAAAAGAACTTAGCTGTACGGATTCCGTAACACTGTCACAAACAAATCATTAGAAAGGGCAAAGCTGATTCACTGGCATGGCAACTTGGAAAGCAATATTTAAAATTACCCTCAATCTCTTGTCTTTTCCATGGCATCCACGAAACCCAAATAAAGGAAAGAAAATTCTTCAGATTAGGAATATAATGAGCAGTAGTTTATTTAATGTTTTCTGATTTATATATTTCTATGGCATTTGCATATTAGCCTGTGCTGCATCTTCTGAGTGTTTAGCTAGATGAACAAAACACCCAGAAAGGTTCAGATGCAGCTTAGTTTGATCTACATCTTACATGGAACAGCAAAGTCAGAGGACTCATCTATACACTTGATGATCAGCTTTTGATTTCCATACCCGTATTTTCTGTTAATTTCAACCTTGATCTAATGTTCAATCATTTCAATCAACAAGAGCGGTAGTCTTATTTAATGAAGCAGTCTGAAAGCTTTTGAAGATTTTCATGTGTAGTGAATTACACAATGACCCTGCTGGTTTATCATTATTACTTCTGTTTGGTAGCAAGACAAAGGAAAGATGGAAAGTTACAGTTTCACTACTGACGGTAAGTTAGGATCCAGCTGCACCTCAGTCTCACATGTGTATTTACTACCTATACTTCCAAGCTGTTTTGCTTGAGGAGATGAGCACAAGCTGGCATGTTGCTGGTATAATTATTAATGAGCTAACAGTGGCAAAACAAAATTTGCTGCAAATCAAGTATCAATGGATAAAGCACATTGGTCTATTCCATTAAAAACATGGAATTTACTGTTACGGAGTGTAAACAGCAGCAGATCACATGAAGGAGGCTAACAAACTTACCGCAGTTTTCTACACTCACTGATATTTCATAAAACAACATTTCCTCTGTGTTTTGTGTATCAGTTCAGAATGGCCTACACAAAATTACAACATGACTTTGGTACACAACAAACACAGTGGTACTTGGATCCCAAAATGTATGGCATGATTCACTGCCTAGGTAATGTTTGCTGAAGACAAACAGCTTTGTTATTGAATCTAGTGAAGGTATTTTTTCTCTTCACCTACAGCATAAGAACCATCCTATTCCTGGGATGTATTCTGGCAACTGAAATTCCGAACTAGTTTGACCACTGAACTTGCTGGAACTACTCTGACATGGTAAAAACACTGATGATTTTGATCTCAGCAGTTGTAAAGACACAAAATAAGGAAAAGTTAAAGCCTACAGGCCAGATGTTAGAGTAGTCTAATAAACACTATGAGATCAGGTATTGAACGATGTTTGTATTCTGGAATACATATCAATATATCTGCAAGGTCATGACAGCACTGATCTTTGTTTCACAAAAAACTGGTACGCAACTGCATGATGCAGGTAAGAACCTTTCATTTTCAGTGAACACATCCTAAACTTCTGTTTCTGTTTTATTCTTGGACATTTTGCCAAAGGTCAGTAGGATGAAAAATGCTTACTGTAGGAATCCTTCCAAATTCTTCCTGGTGATCATAATGAAAAAAGGGGCCAAGACCAAGTGGATCACTGCAGTTGAACAAAGTCAGATTCCCAACATAACCACCTCTACGATCCAGCACATAACTGTTGTTTCTCAGGCTTACCTGAAGCAATGGTAATACTTGTGATATTCCAGCAGTTTCAGGTAAGAGCAATGTAGGTCTGGGCTTAACAGGACTGTGCAGAAAACACTTAGTAATTAAACAGCACTGGTGGCAAACCCTTTTTTTTGTGTCGTACTGTGTTGTAACTTCATCTTTAACTTGCTGTTTATTAGCAACACTTGGTCTTTCTAACTTATTTCATGACTAAGAGACTTGACTCAATGTTTTTATGCAGATAAACATGCAGGCTATATTTCTATATTACTACAGGCTTTAGTATGTCTACCTCTTTCAATTAAGCTAAATATCGAAATAACTTTCCAACTTGCTGTTATATTATTACTCTCTTCATTATTAAGGCATTGACAAATTTGTTCAGAACTGCAGTAAAAATATCAAATAAAGCTTGATGTATGGCCAGCTACTGCAGTTCCTAAATGCCCAGCTAACGATAACTTAACTTATTGAATACTGTATTATAATTATAGTCCTTCAACCTGATTTTACTGTGTTTTTATCTAAGTCACTTAGAATTTTTTTAATCTGATTTTTGAATAATAGAACATACTAAATGTTTTACAAAGGCTATATATATAATTGAATAGCAATAATATATTATTGAAAGTTTCTCCATAGTAGACAATTATCTTTTCAGTGTTCCAAGTACTGTTAAGAAGCCATTCCCAGTTTCCTAGAGAGGTCATGAAAATTACATAAATACAAATCATGAGGGGACATAGAAGACCATCTAAGGTGGGATGTAGCAAAGCAAATCACCACTGCAGATATTTTCTAACTTTGTCCTTAAAACTTCTAGTGGATAAGAATCCCCACAATCTTCTCATATTATTCTAACTTTCTTGAAATATAATTTTCCTAATAAAACCTTAGATCTGCTTTCCTGTAAAATAATTCAAATTCTTGACTTGCTCTCAGTGGGTACAAAGAAGAATTGTTCTTTGCTCTTTAAAAGTCTTAGAATACAAAATGCAATTCCTGAAGATTTTTCTCACAGTTCATGATTATTTTTTTTTATATATATTTTCCTCTCCTCTGGACCTTTGAAACTTACATATGTGATACCTGTATGTGGTGCTCAGTGCCATTCCAGCAACAAATGCCTGATCCTTGTGCCACGCTCATATCGAAGGCCTTTGATATAGCTGTGAACATAGAACCCAGTGCTTTCAAAGGACAAGGAGAAAGTGGTAGAACACAGTGCTGCCACCATCCTGTCCTCTGTGTACTTCATCCACTCGATCCCATTCCACTTGCCCAGTTTACTACATTTTTTTTTGTCTTTTCTGTTGCAGTAGAAATACAAACACGTGACACAGCAACATAGCCAGGTGGGAGAGCACAATATTCAGCTTTTGTTTCTCACCTGCAACATTCTTTTTCAAAAATTCCAAAATAACACCTACTTCATTGGAGACAGCATGACGTTCTGGACTTAAGGCTCACAACCCCTGAAACATTTCCCATGATATGACTGCTAAGCCAGTTACCACGCACTTTGTGTTTAGACCTCTGATTTTTCCCTTCCAAGTTTATCCTTTGTACCATCTTTATCATATTTCATTTTCTTAATCTATCTACCTTGGACTTCTGGAGAATTGACTTTGGCCTGTTTTGGTGACTGGTTGACAAGAGTCCCTTGGGAGGCAGTCCTGAAGGGCCAAGGGGCCCAGGAAGGCTGGGTATTCTTCAAGAAGGAAGTCTGAAAGGCACCGGAGCTGGCCATCACTGTGTGCTGAAAGATGAGCTGGCGGGGAAGAAGACTGGCCTGGCTGAACAGAGAGCTTTGGCTGGAACTCAGGGGAAAAAAGGAGAATTTGCCACCTCTGGAGGAAGGGGAAGGCAACTCAGTACTACAGGGATGTCATAGGTTTATTCACAGAGAAAATTTGAAAGCTGAAAGCCCAGAACTCATGCTGGCCACTGCCATAAAAGATAACAAGAAATGTTTCTACAAATAGATTAGGAACAAAAGGAGGGGCCCAAGGATTATCGCCGGCCTTTATTGGATGCGGTGGAACAGGGGGAGGATGAGGAGAAGGCAGAGGTGCTCAGTGCCTTCTTTGCCTCAGTCTTTAATAGCAAGACCAGTTACCCTCAGGGTACTCAGCCCCCTGAGCTGGAAGACAGGGATGAGGAGGAGCAGAATGAAGTCCCCAGAGTCCAGGAGGAAACAATTGGTGACCTGCCGCTCCACTTAGACACACACAAGTCTGGGGGAGCCGGAAGGCATCCACCCAAGGGTACTGAGGCAGCTGGCAGAGGAGCTTGCCAAGACACTCGCCACCATTTATCAACAGCCCTGGCTAACTGAGGAGGCCCCAGGAGACTGTTGTCGTAGCCAATGTCACACCCACCTACAAGAAGGGCTGGAGTAAGGATCCGGGGAACTAGAGGCCTGTCAGCCTGACCTCAGTGCTGGGGAGCGTTATGGAGCAGATCTTCCTGAGTGCCATCACGTGCAGGGAAGCTGGGGGATCAGTCCCAGACAGCATGGGTTTATGAAAGGCAGGCACTGCTTGATGAACTTGATCTCCTTCTATGACAAGATGACCCACCTAGTGGATGAGGGAAAGGCTGTGGATGTTGTCTCCCTGCACCTTAGCACAGCCTCTGACACTGTCTCCCACAGAGTTCTCCTGGAGAAGCTGGCTGCTCATGGCTTGGATGGGTGTGCTCTGCGCTGGGTAAAAAACTGGCTGGCTGGCCGATCCCAAAGGGGGGTGGTGAAGGGAGTTACATCCTCTTGGTTGCCTGTCACAAGTGGTGTTCCCCAGGGCTCAGCACTGGGGGCAGTTCTGTTTAATATCTTTATGGATGATTTGGATGAGGGGATCAAGTGTAACCTCAGGAAGTTTGCAGACAGCACCAAGTTGGGCAGGAGTGTTGATCTGCTTGAAAGCAGGAAGGCTCTGCAGAGGCACCTGGACAGGTTGGGCGCATGGGCCGAGGCTGATGGCATGAGGTTCAACAAGGCTCAGTGCCTGGTCCTGCACTTGTGTCACACCAGCCCCCCACAGCACTACAGGCCTGGGGAAGGGTGGCTGGAAATCTGCCTGGTGGGAAAGGCCCTGGGGGTGCTGGTTGATGGCCGGATGCATGTGAGCCAGCCGTGTGCCCAGGTGGCCAAAGTGGCCAATAGCATCCTGGTTTGTATCAAAACAGTGCGGCCAGCAGGACTAAGGGGAGTGATTGTCCCCCTGTACTGGGCACTGGTGAGGCTGCACCTCAAATCCTGTGTTTCAGTTTTGGGCCCCTCACTACAAGAAGGACACTGAGGTTCTGGAGCATTTTCAGAGAAGGGCAATAAAGCTGGTGAAGGGTCTAGAGTACAAGTCTGATGAGGAGCAGCTGAGGGAACTGGGGTTGTTTTGCCTGCAGAGGAAGAGGTTCAAGGGAGACCTTACTGGTCTCTATAACTACCTGAAAGGATGTTGTAGGCAGGTGGGGTCAGTCTCTTCTCCCAGGCAACCAGCCACAGGATGAGAGGAAATGGCCTCAAGTTGTGCCAGGGTATTTTTAGATCAGGTATTAGGAAACATTTCTTCACTGAAAAGGTGGTCAGCAGTTGGAACAGGCTGCCCAGGGAGATGGTTGAATCACCATCCCTGGAAGTGTTTAAATACCATATAGATCCGGTGCTTAGGGACGTGGTTTAGTGGTGGACTTGGCAGTCAGTCCTGGGTTAATGGTTGGACTTGATGATCTTAAAAGGTCTTTTCCAACCTAAATAAATGTATGATTCTATGAATCTATGATTATATTTAGCAAGGTCACCTTCAACTCCAAACCCATCTTTTATCACTCTTACCTTAGCCAGGTTGGCTACCCAGAAGGGCAGTTCTCTGTGCTATCATGGAAATTCACACTGCTGGTTCACTAGACCAGAGCAAAGACAAATCCCTTGCACCTCACCTGAGATTTGCTCTTATGCTTAAAAAATTCATTAATAACAACTTTGGGGCTATGGTTTCTAATTTTCAAGATACCATGCTATAGTTGAATGTCTGTTTTCTATTTTTTTCTGGGAGAATGTCAGGCATGAGGCTCTATCACTGGAGTCTAATGATGGATACAACAAACTTACTGCTTACTGCTGGGCCAGCTACTCTATCAGAGAAAATTAGATTAGCCTGAAAACTGACTGTAAATAACCAACTCTATAATCTATCTCAAAATAAGAGGAAGAGATACAAATTTCCTGTAACTTTTTTGCTTTCTCCAGACATCTGGGACTCACCAATCCTCCACAAGTCCTCAAAGACAAAAGCTTGGAGATTGCAACTCTATGTACTGTAAGACTAATTCAAACAGGCCATCAGGACTTGTATAACCCTTCTGGCAGGTTTAGATTGTTGTAAAACAGAATGGTTTCAACTTTAAAGGGGTTGCTATAAAACCCCTATCCAGACGTGAAAAAATTAAATTTACCTTGTGCACAGCAAGCTGATTTTGTTCACCTGCAACCATGACTGAGTTGGTTTAATGAGAAATACGTAATTACAAGGAGCAAAGGGAAAAAAAGCATCAACAAGGTACGTTAACAGGCTCACATATGATGCCTAATTTCTAGAGAACTATAACTAGTTTACAGACCTTGCCTCCGGTGAGCCAACTGCTAGGCCAGCTGGTAGCTCTACCCCTCCTGCTACCACTCTTTAGTCACAGTCAGGAACTGAAAACTCTTGCTGGGAAGCACGGTTGAATTTAAATGGCTGCTGAACTTCTGTGAAAACAGTTTCCAGCTGGCTGCCCACCATCCTCCCTGGTGTCCCACACTGCTCCACAGCCCCTCTCCCACTCTCCACCCTGGGACCCCTTAGCTCTGGGTAATCCCCGCAGTTTTACTAGCAACTTCGGCCATTCCAGCTCTCAGCAAGACTGTAAACAAAGTGGAAAACTAACACTAACCTCTTGTATGTGCGATTCTTGCACCTCTCAATTCTACATTGTGTATTAGGAAAAAGTTCTTCACCAAAAGTGTTGTCCAGGGAAGTGGCTGAGTCACTGTCCCTGGAGGTATTTAAAAGACATGTAAACACGGTGCTTAGGGACATGTTTTAGGGGTGGACTGGCAGTGTTAGGTTAATGGTTGGACTTGATGATCTTAAGGGTCTTTTCCAACCTAAATGATTCAATGATTCTATTCTTAAACAGCTTCTCACACAAAATTCTCCAGCCTTCTTCTGTGGTTTCATGGTTCAAATTCTGCTTTCTGGTGCTAGAAAATATTGTCACCAACTAGCAAAACCACACTGTCGGCATACTTGCGCTAGGTCAAAAATCCTGTGGGTTTGCAGATGCAGGGCTTCACTTGATTGTACGCCTCTTTTTAAAAGACGTATCTCTCAAACACAATAAAACAGCACATATAAACTAAATGTTCTTCTGGTCTACTCATTTGATTCTGTCACTTAGGTCCCTTTAGAGGTGACATCAAATATTAACTGAGCAGTTCACCCCTGCTGGACCTCCCTTTCCCCCGGATATCTCAAGGAGGCCTGGTTTTTATTTCAGCCCTTTCCCACTATATTTTGCATAACTGAGGTAAGCCTGGTTTTTCCCTGTTCTGTCTGTGTTCCTGGCACTTTGCTGTTAATATTAGTAGTATTAAGCAGTGGGTCATAATTAAACCTTTTTTATGGAAGGAGGGTAAGATGAAGAAGAATGTATTGAAACAAAGGACCCTTGAGGCTTTAGCCTTCTGTGTTGCTCTTTACTTGCTCACTTTCCCTGTCAAATAATAAGCTGATTTTTTCTTCATTCTTCTCTTAGGTCTAACATCTTTTGCAAAACATGGTTCTCCTTTCCTGTAATGTTCTCTTCTAGACTGAATTCATTTTTTAACTTTGCCATTTTCCCTAGTATCTCCATCCTGCCACAGGACAGTGATTTTCCAGACTGCAAGTTTGGCAGAACATCAGAAATGGAGATTTAACATAAGAGCTGAAGCCACCACCTCATCAGAATTTGTGAGCTCCAAGACTACTACATGGTGTAAATCCAAGTGCAGTACATGGGAATGACTTGGAGAGATGTGACAGAAGTGCATTCCTGACTTGAACTGAAATGTTAACATAGATGCCCCCAGTAACAGAGACAGGGGTTCTGCAGGGAGCTGAGGGGCTGTCAAAGAGATGAATGGAGTGACAGAGCAAAGAAACCTACCTTAATAACAGGATTTAATTGTTGACAACCTAAGAGCAAGCAGCAACTGAGCTGCATGCAACAGAACCAAGAAGCAAGCAGGATGGAAAGGCCGAGAAAGCAGGTCTGAAAATGTATTTGCCCACCACAGCATGTCACCACTGCTGCTGAAGGTTTGCACAAGTCTATCCTGTCATGACACCTTCTGCTAAGGACTTACGCCCTCCACAATACTGATAGCTGTTAAATGCTGCCTTCTTCACAAACAACTACTGTGTCTGGCTGGAATTTATGATTATTACTTACCTTCCCCCATAACAACTTATTTATAGCTTCCCAGTTAAGCTGCAAAGATCAAAACACAGGCCCAGTACCAAAACCAAAAGGCTAAGGGGGGTTCCCTTCCTTCAGTTTGGTTGGATGGGGCCGCTCAGAGAGGCAGGGAAACATCTGGCATGTAAAGGAAGGATCTCTGACAAAAATCTGGACATGCCTAAGTTCTGGCCTCACTGACAGAAACCCTGTGACTCAGGATCGATATTTTTTTTTCTTTTTCCAGTTACACTGTAAGAGATGATATTATTTTTTCTTATCATATCTCAGCTCCACATTAAAACTTTGTATCATGTAATGGTAGTGAAAATTATTCAGCAATGGTGTTATCTTTAGAGTCATCTTAGTATCTAAAGATATATTGAATCTTATTTTCTCCTGCATTAAACTGAGTCACATAACCTATTTGGAATTTTAGAGACTATCCAGTGTAGCACCCCCTGCATCCAAGCTGGCAAATGTCATCTATTCATCAAAGACAAACTTAGGAGTTCAGAGTTGATGAGTTCAGTGCCATAAGAATCGTTTATTAACCACTCTGTTACAGATGACTTTCTGAAACTGCCCTTGGTGTGATACTGCATGCTTAAAAATGATGTCTCAATCTAATTAAGCATGTGAATTTAGATGAGAAAGGTGACTGCACATTGTGCACTTCTCTTAACCATTTGTTGAACTTGTAGGATCACATCTGTAATTATGTGCTTGTTTTGTTGGTATCCCTAACTGTGTCTTGAGTAGGAACACTTAAATTTGCTATTTTTTTCTCTTTCCAGTTATCTAATACATTCTATAATGCTTCCCAGAACTTCCTTTGTAGGTACTGTAAACATTAAATAAATCTTTATTTAAAAAACAACCCAACAATTACAGAACAATATAAACCCTTTCATTTTGTTCCATTACTCATTTTGATTTAAATTCAGGTATTTAGGCAGTATATCAAGCTAAAAACTCACTAAAATTTAGTGCTTGTGTGTATGAGAAAATTGACTTCTATAGTCATAATCAAATAAACAGATTTATTTAGGTCAGTATAATTCCCTGTTTCTACTGCAGAGTAATTATACTGGAATAAAGCCACTTTAATTCCAGAATAGACTGTCCACACGGGGAACTACATTGAAAAAGCTGTAGTAAAATAATTATTTGACTACAGCTATGATGCTTGCTTCCCTCCTGAAAACAAGCCATCAACATAAAAATCTTGCCTTTTTCACAGAAGCTCAGCCATGTTGGCTCAGTCCTATTCCATAAACAAAGGCAAAGGGCTTTGCCAGCAGAATGAACACACAACATTAACAGGAGATTTTACTTCTCAATTCAGCACCGAGTGGTGATGCATTTGCAGTTTTTACCACTTAAAAGGTTCTGAGATGCTCTGGGATGTGGAATGGAGAACGTGGATAGGAAGTATAGCCTTTTGTGTAACAAGCTACGAATTTTGTAAAAGTGTAGTCCATCAGAGGTAACTCCAGATGAAAGGAGTAGAAGATGGGCTACTGCAGCACTCCCTCCCTCTGCTGCCCCATGGATACCTCTCACCTAGCAGGTACTGCCTCTTACCTCCACTTCTCTGCCGCAGCCTAAGGGCTTCACACTGAGTGAGCCTCTGTGCCTTGACCTTCCACAGCATGGGAGCCCCAAGGGGCTCAGTCGCATCTCAGCTTACATCACCGCAGGTGCAGAGAAGTGGCTGGTTCGCTCTATTTCTTTGTACTGCTGTCACTTATGAAGTGAGTTGAAGAGTGAACAGAGCTGTAAATTTCTGCTTATTGAACTGTGTCTTTGTTTCACTAACACTAGTTAGAATGTTTTAGTATTCTAGACTTCAAGCACTGGCTTCGGCTGGTCGATTACATACTATGTGCATCCAGTATCCAGTTTTTGCAGACAAAGGAATTCTTCCTTCAGCCACACAGCTACTCAGCCAGAGGTACTTCACCTCAAAGACCCCTTAAAATTTGACTCCCCAAGCTCTCAGTATGATATAAAAATGCACAGTTCTTGCAAAAGTAATTTGAACTAAAAAGGTAAGAAAGCTGGGTCACAACTCACCTCGATCTGTGTCATACAGGAAGACGAAGCGGTTCCATTCATAATGATCCAGCAAGCTCAGGAGGGCTCCCCGCAGAGATGGCCGCAGCTGCAGCACAAACTGACTCTCACCCTCTGTGGGGAAACTTGGTGTGATGAGGGAGATGTGCAAGGCGCTGCAGAATGAGGTCAAGGTATGTACTGATCTCTTATCATATAGTCCAAAAATGGCAAATACTCCTCTAGAATACTGGGAGCAAACTGGAAGAAAACAAAACAAAAAAACAAAACAAAACCAGAATTCAGCTAGTGACACAATCTGTAAACACGTACTTACACATTCCAACATCCCCAAATTTTTAATTTGAAGATTTCCATTCCTGCCTGTATAGTTAACTTCAATTTTCACATGTGTTTCATTCTGGAAACCAGTAGATCAATAGCTCAATAGCATCTTGTCACTTCTGGATGTTATTCATTAAAAATTACATTATTTATAGTGGGTTTACTCTAAAATAAAACGTAAAAAAAATAACATGTAATTTTGCACACCAGTAAGAAGTCAACATATGCTGTTTCAACCATAGCTTTGCATACTGGCAGGGATTTGTCACTTCCATTACCTTAAACAGAAAAGCATTCACATTTTAAAATGTGAAAATTATCACAAAAATGTTACTGACCTCCTAAGTGAAATCTGGACATTTTGAATTGTAACAGTGTAGAACCTTCACTGCCTTTTAAGCAGGAGCCCTTGTGCTACATTAAAACTCTACCACAGACATTGAGTAAAAACCTACTTTATGAATAATCTTGACTTTAAAAGAGCAGTTGAAGCAAAATGCAGTACATCAATGTGAGCAGACTTTTGCCCAAACCCTTTTATTTCTACTCTGTGTCAACCTCAAAACCAGAAAACAAATGACCCAAATATATATCCTGAGTTTTGATTTGCTCTTGGACTCATTTAAAACATAGAGAAGGACTTCTGTTGATTTCAGCCAACTGGATAAGGGCTTTACTGATCTATGCACATAAAAGCAGGCATAAGAGTATTTTTTTGAGAAAATACTCTCTTTCTAGCAACTCATAAAGGGCCCAACGAGTAACAACCCACTCTTTTTTAAGCACAAAACTAATTATTAGAAACTGTGTGATCATTAGTAGTGTACCTATCCCAGATTCACAGAAAACAGAGAAAGGAACAGTCAGCTAGGGGATCATTGTATCCATTTCTCCCAAGTACGTATTTCTCATGCTTTCCTGTTCCAGACCCTCCTGCCCTGCAACCCATTCTTACATCAGCCTAACCATAGAAAAAGCTAAGTCACACCCTTTTAACTAGATGATGGCCTCCTCTCTTCCAGCCTGGATGTCACAGTCATCCCATGAGAGCAGCACAGTCAGGGTACAGCATACACACACTTAACAAATGACCTGATCAAATCAGTTCAGCTTTAATTCTTTCATATTACATTTACTGCATAAAAAGCAAAAAATAAAAATTGTGCATTTTCTCCTTAGACTTGGGTGACTTATCCAGTTCTGATGCCATAACTGGAGTTGTGGCTCGAGGGCAGTTCTGTCATTTTATGTGCTGTCCCGCTGTTATAGCCCCCAACCTAAGGATTTTCATAGCCAGATTATACATAAATAAAGCTTTTTAAAAAGCTTTCTTCCTTCCCCTAACTTCCCCTTCAGTATGTTGATACACAGCTCTTACAAACATTTTCAGTATTTTCTTTCCTGGACCACACAACATACATTCTCCTAGACCCATCAAATAACTGGCTTGCCGTTCTGCTAATCATCCTAAAAAATGTTGTTCTGTGCCTTCCCAGTTGTACCTCATCTTTCTGGAACACAGTTGAACAACATGTTTAGAATTTCAGTTGATGTCTCTCTGCTTCTTTTTACTTCCCCATCTCTACTGTAATATACTTCTGATGAGATATTCTAAGATCATGCTGCGTTTTTCTAAATCTGCACTTCACTGATGGCTGATGATCATCTCGTGTAGTGGAATGAAGCTGGGTTAATTATCATTGATAATATACAGCTGTGGGCTGGCTTCAGGGGCGGTGGGTTGGCCGATGTAGGTAAGGTGCAGCTGTGGCTGGTTCTGTTAAGGGGCTGAGAGCCAATGAAGGGAGAGCAGCCCAGGAAGAAGCAAGAGGAGAGACAACACATGCCCTGGATGAGGTGAGAAGGCAGCAGCAGAGGGGCTGGCATGAAGAGTGTGCTGGTATGACATGGTGAAAGACCTTGTTGCAGCTTGATAGTTTAGAGAGTGCTGTGACAATCTTGCAATCAAAATTCTGCCCCTTTCCCTTTCTGGGCCATTTCCAAGTTATGACTATCTGCTTATAGCATAGTATTTTTATGAGTCAACTTTATTTGTTTTCTATTATGTCACATCTATTACTCGACTCCTGAAAATTATTTACCTCCACAGTTAACATTCCTAGCTTACTTTGAACTTCTGTTGATGTCTGGATCCTCATCAGCAGCAAATTCCATCAGTGTACTCTAACTTTTTATTTCTAAGTCTTCTGTAAAATCAGTCTCTTAATGTCTTCCTTCTGTAGGTATGCCTCTCCAGCCTGGTACCTCCTCTTCTACCAGTATTTGTTGCCATCCCCTTAGTTTCATCCCTGCCTTTTTAACTCTCCTTTTTTGTCTCTGTGTTCATAAATCACTTCTCTTAGGAGCATGTCTGTTTTACTTCATTCTCTTGGCAATGGGAAGATACAGATTAATCCCATACTTTCTACCTTGTATCTTCTGGTTGCATTTTATGCCATTTTCTGTCTACAGCTATATTCTAAAGCTTTTTTCCCCATCAAAATCTGTTCTACAACTTTAAAATCTGTTGAAGTTAAGCCGATAGGTCCACAGTGGCCAGATTCTATGTTCCCCTTTAAAAATGGGTATTATATTTCCTACTTGCTGATCATATGTATCACAACTCATTTAACAGCTCTACTAAGAAGCACTTTTTATTGCATCTGCCCTGCAGTAAACCAACTCTTTAAGAACCACAGAAGAAAGAGGTGATTTCCCTATTTCCATTAGCCATCATGCCTCTTCTAAGGTCAACATCCTCTTTGAGTGAAAATCAATGTGAAGCCTGAGTTTTAGGTCTCTAACCAGATTTTCCTGTTTTTCTGTCCCATCATCAATATATAACATCTCTAATTATTTTCCTATTTCCTGTCTTTGCATTTAAAGATGTAAATGACCTTCTACTGTTTTTTAATGTCCTTTGCAAGTTTCAGTTTCTAATGGCAGCTCTGCTAGGTAAGGCTCTCACTTATGCAGCAAGTGTGCTACATACCTCCCGATTTCTTCAACACAACTGAATCTTTATTACTAATAACCCTTTTTAAGCACTCCTTTATTATATCTTTCTTGTATAATCATTCAGTTCTGGAGTCACATCCTGCATGTCACTTTCCTCCGCAAAGGGATTTCTCACTGTTTTACAAGTGTTTCTGTGAGGAAATTGCAGCCCTCCTGTTTTCAAGCACAGTCCAGTTAACTTTGCCAACTGAAATACTTGAATGTAAACCCTGTGTACGTAAGTGGTAGTTCTTTAATGTGTTTTCTGTTTAGAAAAAACCCTTGTTAAAGCCCTCCGCTGCCTTACATCTTTGCATTTTTAAATGGGCAATGGGTACTTTTTGTAATACATGGTCCATACAGTAGGATTCTACATGATGAAAAATTCAAGAAATCAATGTCAAGCTGTGAAATTGTACACTTAGTGGAATTAAAGCTCAAATTCATTCTCAGGATGGAGACAAAAAAGAAAAGAGTAAAAAAGACAAACTTGAAATTTCATTAAATAACATATGACTCTAAAACGCTTTTAACTAAAAATAACACAATAGTAATTCTTTACTTTTTCAAAGCAAACTATCCTTGCCACAGCCTACATCCAGATGCAATAAAACATTATCTGACTATCATGAAAGACCTGAAATAATCAATCCAAGAAAATCTGTGCTACTGTACTCAAGATCAAGACTGGGAAGTTACTGAATAATGTCCTTCTTTGCTCCTTGATAAGAAAAGGTTATGAGAATTTTTTTTTACTCAGTACGATACCCACAGATATGAGAAATGCCTTGACACTATGGAGATTAGGCTTAAACATAGGCAGAGATGCTGCAACGCTCCTGAATCAATTTTACAGTAATCGTCAGCAACCACAAAAATCAGCAAAGCCATGAGGATTTGCACTCTGACTCACTACTGTTCTCAGAAAATGCCTCTAGGCAAACATGACTACCTGGATTTCCCAATTCTTTATCCATTTCTCTTACACTTCTAAAGGCATTTTACTTATTATAAATGGACTAAATTATGCTTGGTAAAACACAGTCTCATATTAGCATTCTAAGAAAATTCTGCTCAGAATTTTTCCTCCAATAAATATAAAGCAGTGACAAATACACTTTCATGAACATACTTGGAAATGTATTGAATAATAATTTGTCTTTAAACCAGGTATCTCTTCATAGCTGACAACTTAATGCCAGTATTACACATGATTTTCTCCTGCATATTTTGCAATGCCATTGGCCTCACCACTGATAAAATGAATGTGGAGGTCAGACTCCAGAGAAGATGTTGCAATGCACCATAAATAGTCAAGATAACGTTATTGCAGTAGCTGTAATACAAATTAGATATGTTCTATTCTAGCAGATTATGTGATAGTACTATCACTTTGAAAGAATAGGTGACTCATGGGACCTTCAGTTAAAAAAAGAAATCATAATGCCAAAATGGCAAAAATTGTACACTGCAGGATTTACCAAGACACACAGTCAAGCCACATGTGATCTTCTTTCTCTGTTCCCAAAGTCCCTGTCACTGTTCTAAAGACAAGTCCCATACTTTAAATACAGATCTTTTGTTGAAAAATAAACCAGCAAAAAGTCCCAATTTCTTGTTCACTGATTTCCAGAAATTATATCCATATATTTTAAATCCTCTAAAACCACAGGGGAAGTGAAGAGTCCAAATACAGCCATAACCATGAAAATGACACAGAAGACATCAAGTTAAAGTTTGTGATAAATTTGTATGTACAAATACACATATACATACCTGCACACATATTTACATGGTATTGGTCTTGTTTTATTATTTGGTCACATCCAAAAGTTTTATAATCTCAAGAGACAAATAAAACAGTACTCTAAAAATCTATTTACACAATGAAGTCTGATTAGTAGAGCACAGCTGGTTAGCCAACAGCATTAGTTTTGCTCAGCAGCCTATATGGCACCTATACCATATATGTAGGAATCTGGAAAACCTAGTCTAAAACAGAAATAGCATGTTAGATCTTGCTTCAGGGACATGACTCACAGACCCTGAGTCTTCCAGGACACAAGCTCTGGAACAAGCATTTAAAAATGTTTTTCTCTAGGTTTTAGGCTCCTACATGGGAACCCCCGGCACAGCTGTCTGTTACAGGTATACTGACAAGTTCACTGATCTGCCATAAACTCACGAACCATGGAAGCACCAAAATTGAAAGACTCAGAGCTGTTTGCATTATGGAAGTTTTCCAGACAAGAGGACAGTCTTTCCTTGCCTGTCTCTTCATTTCCTCCTATATTTGGAGATCCAAATGGGGAGTGGGGGTTGTGGTCAGTCCATAAACAGCTGTTCCTTCCTCCTCCCGCTGTTCCCCTAATCAGCACGGGGTCCCAATACAGGATACAATCCTTCACAACCTGCTCCAACATGGGTCCTTCCCATGGGCTGCAGATCTGCAAGAACTGCTACACCGTAGATACTCTCCATGGAGTACAGTCCATCAGGAAAAGACTGCTCTAGTGTGGGGTGCCCCACGGTGTAGAGGAATGAAGCTGGGTTAATTATCATTGATAATATACAGCTGTGGGCTGGCTTCAGGGGCGGTGGGTTGGCTGGTGTAGATAGGGTGCAGCTGTGGCTGGTTAAGTGGTTGAGTCAATGAAGACAGAGCAGCTGAAGAAAAGAAGGTGAGAGAGGAAGAAGTAGAGAGAAGAGCGAGAACACACACCCTGGATGAGGCGAGATGAGGACAAGGCAGCAGAGGGACTGGCATGAGATGGCAAAAGACCTTGTTGCAGCTTGATAGTTTGGAGAGTGCTGTAATACCACGGTCCACAGTTCCTGCCAGAAAACCTGCTCCTGTATGGGCTCCTTTCTTTGGGTCACAGCTCCTGCCAGAAGCCTGCTCTGCTGTGGGCTCTCTACAGGCTGCAGCTTCCTTAAGGGCATATCTACCTACTGCGGCATGGGGTCCTCTATGGGCTGCAGAGTGGTTACCTGCTCCACCCATGGTCCTCCATGGGCTGCAGGGGGACAAACTGTGTCACTGTGGTCTTCTCTATGGGCTGTAGGGCAATCTCTGCTCCAGCACCTGCAGCACCTTCTCCCCCTCCTTCTTCACCAGCCCTGGCGTCTGCAGGGTTTATTTTCTCACATTTCCTCACTCTTCTCTCTACTGCTTCTATGAAGTGTTTTTTACCCTTTCTTAAATATGTTATCAAGAGGCATCACAGTGTTGCTGATGGGCTCAGCTTTGGCCAGAGGTGGGTCCATTTCAGAGCTGGCTGAAAACTGGCTTTGACATGTGGGTGGCCTCTGGTGTCTTCTCACAGAGGTCACCCCTGTAGCCTCCCCCCAACCAAAAACTGTCCTCAGAAAGCCAATACATGCAGTAAACTCCAGACAGCAATACATTTTAAAACCATAGGAGATACATTTCCTTGCCACTACGGTAGTATAAGGCTTTAATTTGAGGTGTGCCTGCAATGCTATCAGTGATCCATGTCCTCATGGATCACAGTCATATACTCTCTTATTTTGTTCAGCTGCTGTGCACCTGCATTTGCCAGCACCGATGTAAAAATGCTGGGTGAATTTTCTCAACCTAAAGAACTTCTTCCAAGAGGAACAGCCTAGCCATATGGAGATACAAGCTCTACAAGTGAAAAGCAGCACAGAAGGGAGAATCATTTAATCTAAATAAGGACCTGCCTCCCAAGGTCAAATGATTTATCAACTTATATGTGTGAAAGCTCCAACAAGATAAAGAACAGCTTTAATACGAGAGTTTCCTGTTAAAATGTCAAAACACATTTCTGCTAATTTTGCACAGAACATCCCAACACTTTCTTTCACCTCTGTGTTCCCTGATCCACCTCCTCCTGATCATTCCACTGACCTCCATCTCCTGGAAGAGGATGCAAGGCTAGTCGGGGCTACAGAATTACAAGGTAAGTGATCTAAATTAATTCCCATGTACTTTTCGACTATCTTGCATCCAAATCCAGTACAGATTTGATACAAATATGCTCTTCCTCTGGGTTGTATTGGAGACTGCTGATTTTATACTAAATTATGCTGTTGCATTAACAAAAATCCCCAGCACTGAGACCAACTTAATGAGGTACTTTCATGAATTAAATCACTGATATAAGGTGACAGATAGGATTACAAAAGAGAAAACAGTGTTACATAAAGTGAGTATATGAAAAACATTACAGATGTACCTGGACCGGTTTACTACTATCTTAAAAACTGTCTCAAATACAAAAGGATATTTCTACATACTCCTATCCAAAACAGGGGAAAGGGAAACAATGAGTTTCTTATAAGTTATATGGTTACATTTTTTGTGTCTAATGAAATAAGCATCCATTCACAACCCTATTAATTTTCCACTGATAACACTGCACCCTCTAAATCATCACTTTTGCCTTTTGATCACAAACTTCTTCAAGCAACAGAATTATCTTTTCCTGCATTCAGGAGGCACACATCACACTTCAGGTAGCACCATACCTAAAGCATTATATCCAGAAATAATATCACATCATTACTTCAACTAAAGTCAGTTCATTGCTCTACAATTTAATCCAGTATTAACGATGGAGGTGAACAAAAGAGACTAAATTAAGATCTTTCCAGTTAAAAAAAAAAAAAAATGAATCACAAACATTACCCTCTCAAATATTTATTCCTCTCAAACATCTATCCTCCTATACTGCAACTGCATAATGAGAAGTCTGGTATGTTGTGACTGAATCTCTGAAACTACATTCATACTTTGGAGCAAATCACATTCCCATGTCTCAATTCTCAACACCTCAACTGTCTGGTCTATTTTGGAATATAAGCACTTGTCAGGAAGGCCAGTCTCCTACTAGATGTCTATAAAGAGTTTAGCACAATGGCCCAACTGTCTCAGCTGTGGCTTCTGACTGCTATCCCAATGTGTATAAAAGTTACACCTAATAGACCTTATCTCGCAATTCTATAGGAAATTCTGGAACCCTAAAAACACATAATGATTTGTCCTAAAGGTCGGTGTGTTTAGTTGCATGCATAAAATTAAGCAAATACTAAAGAGTGTGCAGGAATTTTTATGTTGAGATCAACAGATGGATCCATCAAACTTGAGGCACACAAAATTCACACATGTCTTTTACATGTAACCCACAGCAATGAGTGTACAACTTCTTGTACTCAGTGACTTACCAGTCCATTTAAAAACACTCCCCTAGAAACAATGAAAACCTTGGTTGCATGTGCTAGATGAAATAGTAATTTGGGAAATGCAGTTTTGTTTGTGCAACTGCAGATGTGAGAACATATTGCAAAGAAAGATAGAGATTTCTTACTTTTCAAAATAATTAATTTTACAGAAGCAGTTTTTGTGAATTGCCTCTAATAGACTGTTTCTGCTAAGTCAATTCCTTAAACAACAGCAGGGAGTAATAGTGCATCTTTTGCCTATTGAATGGAAAATGGAATTACAATCATAGAATCATGGAATTGTTTGGGTTGTAAAGCACCTTAAAGACCATCTAGTCCCAAGCCCCCTCCATGGGCAGGGACACCTCCCACTAGACCAGGCTGCCCAAAGCCCCATCCAGCCTGGCCTTGAGCACTGCCAGGGATGGGGCAGCCAGAACTTCTCTGGGCAGCCTGTGCCAGCGCCTCACCCACCCTCACAGTAAAGAATTTCTTCCTCATATCTCACCTAAACCCACCCTCTTTCAGTTTAAAGCCATTCCCCCTTGTCCTATCACTACATGCCCTTGTAAAAATTCTTCAATTCTACAAGCTTTCTTGTAGGCCCCCTTTAGGTACTGGAAAGCTGCTACAAGGTCTCCCCAGCGCTCCAGGCTGAACCACCCCAACTCTCTCAGCCTGGCTTCATAGGAGAGGTGCTGCAGCCTCTGATCATCTTCATGGTCCTCCTCTGGACTCACTCCCAACAGGTCCATGTCCTTCTTACGCTGGGGGCCCCAGAGCTGAACATAGTACTCAAATGGGTCTCACAAGACCTTGCTCTTGGCCTTGTTGAACTTCATGAGGTCCACATGGATCTGTCAAGGTCCCTCTGGATGGCATCCCTTCCCTTCAGCATGTCAACCACACCACTCACCTTGCTGTCATGGGCAAACTTTCTGAGGTAAACTCATGCCCACTGTCCATGTCACCAATAAACACATTAAACGAAATTAGTTAATTGCATTAGCTTGATTAACATCCACAGTAACTTTCTTCTTTTAAAAATCAGTTCAAACATTGTAACACAGTATTTTGTGTGCAACATCTTATACCAGTTCACTAAGTTACAGAACATTAACTTTAGAAGATTACCCAGAGAGATGCCCAAAATAACAGAAAAAAAGAGGGCCACAGACACCAGACAAGACAGACTTGTAGATCCAGCTGCTGAATCTCTTCTCGATGTGGAGCATGCTTTGCTCTTCAAAAATCAATACATTGACTAAAGTTTCATCAAAGCCCATTCAAAAAAAAATTTTTGAAAGGAGCATGTCTACCTTTGTATGTATAGGTGCATGCAGCGACAGTGGAGGGGACTGTCTCACCTGTTTCTTTCTTTAATTTCACCTGAAAATTAGGTGGTTGTGTGGTGGTTGTTATTTGGGTTTTTTTTTCCTGTCTCTAAAAGAGAAAAAGGTATATTCAGAAGACAAACCATCCCAGCTTAAGATGGGTAATAATCCACTAGAGGTACCTCATCTCTTTTAGCTGTAAAAGGAGACTAGCTATCCATGAAAGACTTGGCAACTACATTTAGGCAGCTACATTTTAAAACAATTTTTAAAGTCTCACTTTAGAAAAAGTATCTGTGGTGTTTTCTCCTCTGTCCATCCCCAGATTTAATGTGACTTGGAGCTTCCTTTCTCTGAGGCCCTTCTCACACAACACGCACAGATTCTTCTCAGCCAGGGGTTGCAGTATTTCTCAGATACAGACCATGTCTCTCTTTTTTCCTGAAAAGTGCTGACAATTCTCATTTCCTGATGGAGAACAAAAAGTAACCTGGCCTTTCGTAAATTTCTATGAAGAAGACTGCTTTAATCTTCAAGTACTCTCCATGTGAAAACTTCAGCACCACTGAAGTAATTTACTTTCATTAATATATAATTCCAAATAATTTAAATCCAAGGGAACATTTTTACACAACAAGAAAACATTTTCCACTAGGTTTATTTATAAAATTTCTCTTTCTGCTGTGCCTTGGCTAATCTCTTTGATAGAACTCCCCTCATGAATTTCACATTTGCTGAATGCTAACAAATCTTTTCTCATTTTTAAAAGTACTTTACAGCTCTCTCTGCAATAAATTATCCAGTCTTTGTGCCTTTGTCCTCCAGCCCTGTACACTCCATGGATCTGGTATTTATAGCTGTCTGGCAATACACATACACGTGCATTTCCTTACTCTGCCAAAACTTCCTCTTTGAACGCTCTCCCATAGAGAATCCACATGCAGCATTTACCTTTCATAGTCATATGAATGATAATCCACATTGGCACAGAAGTTCTTTTTTGGCTGTTTTAAAAAACTGATAAAAATACCAGTACCACGTGAGATTCCCAGGCTTTTCAAAACCATAGAAGTTTTTTAAAAAGTTAAACATGAAGGTTTTTGGTAGAAAGTTCTCATGAAGCTGGCAGGTTTTCTCAAGGACAAAAAGTCTACAGTTATCTTTCCCCTCCTCCCCACCCACCCCCCCCGGACAGAAGCTTAAAGAGGTATAGCAGATTGCATCAGATTGCATGGAAATTAGACTGGACCACAGTAAAAATCTGTTTTATGGAATCAATGGTAAAATTCCCAATTGCTTAATTGAGGTTAACATTTCAACTCAGATACTCATGACATGGTTAGAGATCTTCTTGCAAAATCGTATCACCTCTTCAGTTTGCCAGCTCAGGGAAAATTCATCCTCATTAGATGATATCTAGAGAAATCATGGTTTATAACTTATCTAGATTGCTTGTGTGATTAAACATTTTTTGCTTCTGTGGTTAAACATTTTTCGCTGTTCTTGGATTGGTCCGTTTCCTTATGAGACATTATTTCTTTCAGTTCAAATCTGAACTTCATCCAAACATTCCTTTGTAGAGAAAACAAATTTCTTTGCAGCTTGTTTTTCCCCCCAAAATGTAAGAGTTTAGAAAACCTGCCCCTGTACCCCATTTTAATAAAACAGAACAAAAAGAAGTCTGAATTTTGTTTTAAGAAGTAATCCTTTGATGGCCCATTTTTCTACAACATTAGCTTTCTTTTTTCTTTTTATCTTGAAAAGGGAGAAAATAGGCATGGTTAAACAGACATTTTTCTTTCCAGAAAAAAAGAACTGGAAAAAAACCAGTACAATTTTAATGGGACGGTATCTTATAAAATGTGCAGTTAATTACATAAAAATAGCTTTTTATACATAGCTACATAATCACAGATTTTTCTTATGCAAAAGAAGAACTATTTGTAGTTTTTGGAAAAAATAGCAAGAATTTTTTTTTCTTCATTTTGGAAAAATACATGTCAATTTTGCAGTGCTCCTGCCAGCAAAACTATCATTGACAGGAATTAACTGAATTTCATAGAAGATATGAGAGGTGGAGCCATACATTATGGCTCCTGACCTATACTGTTTCGATGAATGCATTATCATCTTTTTACCCCACACTTCTGAACCAATGGTGCCTCTTTACGTCAGACCTTGTGTTCTAATTTAACTGAGCTGAAACAAAAGATGAACTCTTCTTTAATTGAGGAAGCTCAAGTAAAGCATTTTTGAAAGTACTGAAGAAGTTTGGTACTAAGGTTCCATGTGATTTTGAAAGGAGACTAAGCATCTAACTGCTCCCCCTGACTTCGGAAATGTCTCCCCAGATCTCTGAAGCATCTGGGAAAAGGAAGGAAAGGAAGGCAGAAAATCATGAAAGATGTGATTAACTTGGTCTTGCATTAAGATGAAGGTCCTTAGGTGCTTGTCATTCAAAACTGAACAGAGATGTGGTTTTTTGGTCTGGTTTATAGTTTTATATTTAGAAGTAAAGCCTGTCCTGAGGGGAATGATGTTATTTGATCCATCGCTGGAACTCTTATTTTTCTTTCATTGGCAATTCTGTCTCCCAATTTCTTATTTTTCCACCTTAATCTTCTAGTGAACACAGGCTGTCCACTAAAGTGCAATGCTCTCTGTACAGTCCAGGCTTCTGAATGTTGACAGGGGCAAGGCTGGGATTTTTGCTAATTTCTTCCCTCAGTAGCAGATTTCACACCTTCAAGAGTCCCCTCACTAGCAACTGAAATAACTGCTTAATTTGACTCATGTTATTGAACAAGATATCATCTCAAATAATTCTTCCTGCTTTGCTGTTTACGATTTAGAATGAATGAAGCCATGGATTCCTTCTGGCCTCAGCAAGATCAACATTCACCACACAATGCTGATTAAATAACATTAAATAAAGCATTGCTTCCTTGGCCACTCTTAGATCTAAGTATCTTTTCAGGAGCTAGAAAACATGGTTTCTAATTTTTGAAAACTATGTTAATGTTAAGAGGATATATGTGATGAAAATCAGTTATATGTGATGAAAATCTTATCTGTTTTTCCCAATTTCCCATGGGATAATAAAAGCTATTATTTAACTACACACACCCTAACTTGAAAAAGAACTTTTCAGTCATTTTTTTGCTCACAATTGGGACTTCTCTGAGAAGAGTTTCTGAGTACTTTTGATAAAATCTGTTGTTTGTCCCTTCCTTTACTTCCTTCCCTTTGATGGTACAAAGCAGAATTTGAAACTGGTATTACTGTCAGATAAATGGAACATGGTATAAATCATGAGATTATATACAACTTGGTCTGAGAGTAAAAACTCCCCACAAGACCTAGAAACAAAATTCTTCTGCTGTCTGTTGCAGACTGTGACTGTATATTGGCAGAACAGCAGCTGCTGACGAAACTGCACAAGGCTCTGCTGAAGCTATTCCCCAATCAAGCCGTACCTTCTGAGCTATCATTTCAGGAATCAAGATATATGACATGCCCATTGTTCTATCAGTCTCCTCACATATGACAGCCCTGACTTTGTTTGTAGTGGATAAGAGATTTGATGCTTCCATGATTTTTCTTCTACGTTAGTGCAAGTGTGTTATGATGAGTAAATAAATTTAAAAACTATCATGTGAAATTTACTTTGTCATGTACATCCTAAATGTATTTCTTGGTTGTTTGGGTTGCTTCTTCTTACGCATCACCATGGGTAATGATGGCTTGCCCAGAACATTTAGGTGCTTCTGACAGCCTACAATTCCCCCCATAAACTGTGTAATTTTACTGGTTTTCCTAGCCTTAATCTAATGAACTGGCAAACAGTACCTGGAGAGATACACACCGTATAAGTGAAAGGTAAGGAGCTGGTAAATTTTTGCTCTGACTTCTATTTTAATTTCCACTAACTGTAGCCATGTCATTTGGATTTTTTGAGTTTTCCAATCTGGAAACCAAAGATTCTAACATATAAGTTCTTCATATAGTTGGAATAATGAATAAAAGCTTTTCAAAGAACCACTAAGATGAATGTAGATACCCTTATTATCTATGACTGGCCTGTTCAACAAGAATTCTCTATTTCTTTCATCATTCTGTACTTTATACTTCAGCCCTCCTTTCAAACATCCTAGGCATTATTACTCCTAACTTCACAAAAACAAAACCATACCAAGAGATTTTCTCTCCTGATCTTCCTGGAAATTTGGGTCTTGGCCTGTTTGGGTATCTATATATATATCCAGGAATTATGGTTACTTTAAGGCATGTCATGCTGACATCTCAAACAGATTGTGTTTTCATTACTTGTATTTGTTCCTTTATGTTGCCTTGTTGTTTTGATCATTTCAGTGCACTTAAGTTTTTTCAGCATCTTGTAGCTTGCCTGTTTTCCCCAGATAATGCAGTGACCGTAGCTAAGGGATTTTTCAGATGTAGATCCTGCTTACTATGGACATATCAAAATGACATCAGGGAATTACTGTCTGTGGAGGGCCAGAAGTCCAAAGCTTAAGAAACCCTGAGCTATCTCTTTTCTCTCTACCCCTGCCCCCCCCTTTTTTTCCCCCCTGTGAACCTTGCAGTTTCTTCTCGATCCATTTGAAGACAGAGCTGCTTCTTAGCCTCCCATGATTATGCCAGTGGGAACTGACCACTATACAATTGGGTAGTTTTAAAATCAAATGTTTGGCATGGATTACTGGAAATGCATCCTCCACTGTCTTCCCTTTTTTGTCACCAAGCTGTTTCTTCTATCTCTGAAAGTCTGATCCTTCTGCTTTTTTTATGTATAAAAGGCATTTCTAAATAGCTATAGGTCTCACATAATAATTAAAATAATGAGAAGAAGTAATTACCTTTCAGAAAATAAAATACAAATGAACCATTTGAACAGGTTATATAAGGTGAAAGCCATTCACCCTCTAAATGGAAGACTAGCCTCATCAGATCTGAGTGCAAGATGGATTCTGGCCATGCCCCTGTGTTTAATGACATCAGGCTCTAACTGCTTCATAGAAAGGCAGGTCAGTGTCAAATGACATGAAAGGAGTTTGCTTTCTAAATAATTCTTTTCAGCTAAAACAAGACTTGGAAAAAAAAAAAGGTTAATACATGACTAAGTAGTCATAAGAATATGTATGCATCTTTTCTATTTCTGTGGACCACAAATTCTTTTACTCTTACGCAAACTGTACAGCTATTTATTTAAAACACATACAAATCTCTACTGTAAAATGGCATAGATGGTAGCTTAGACATCTTTAAAAGAAATAAGCAGATAAACCAAATAAAAGAACTTAACTTTGTAACTGTGGCTAACTTATTTATCTTACATACTTGTCCATGTTTATTTTAACAAGGAGAGTTTATTTAATTTCAACTCTGGGGCAGGAGATACTTACGGAAATGAATGTGCTATTGCCTGAGAGTCTAACAGTTGATAAGAGGAGAACATTTATGTCGTCTCATAAAGTGCAGTTAACACTCAGAAAACATTGCTTCATACGAAATAATTACATTGTAAGTTGTTATGAATGAACATCTCTTCTATAACTCTGTATTTGTAGAACATCTAACAAAATGCTGTCTATCCAAAACTGGAGCTCCTAACAGGTGTCAGACTAAAAGAAGCCTGTAGAATGGAGGTAAAGGTTTTGAATGCTTGGCATGACCTATCTTCCTTTGACGCAAGTAGCCTTTCTGAAATACAACACAACCTTCCAATAGGCAGAAATTGCTTAGCATCTCTCACATTCTCCTCTGAGAGCAGAATTGCTAACTTGCATTAACATCAATTGATGTCACTAAATTGCATTATTACATCGTTGACTACAGCAATGCCAGAATCTTTCTTGCTATCACAGTGCTTTCATGGTATTTCCCAATACACAAAAAGATGGCAGTACAACCTACTGGCTTAAAATCACAAATGCAAAGAAATCAAACTGCATCTCAAAAACTATCTGCCCATTGTTCTCCTTAGGTGCACTGCGACACAGGTATTTGGGTTCGTATCCTGCTCTTGGCACAACAATCAAAAATGCTGTTTCCCTCTCTCTTCCTATGACATTGTCAGATTGTAAGCTTATAATTGAGAAGAATAACCTGTAAAGCACAGTAAAAAGATGGCAAAATATATTCAGAACCTCTTCAGTGAGAGAGCATTGCTGGTCAAAGCCTAAAACAGCTGTTAATATTCAGTTTCATGCGCTGCTTCACATCTTTCTATGTGCGCAATATGTTTTCTTCATTTCTCACAAAAATTACCTTCTGAAGGTAGAGATCATGATTTCCATTCTTGGAAGTTGCCCAACAAAAAGAAAGCAGTAACAGAAATGTTTTGCTTTTATCTTTGTTTCTTCCTGTGTTTTCAGCTAATCCTGTTTTCTCTATGCCAGGTTTTCAGGCACCATCTTAAGTATTTCCACAGCTTCACTATTATTCTATAGTGTATATATATACACACTATATATATTTATATTTTTATATTTATATAGATGTACTATTATATAAATTATCACAACAATTTAGAACAGGAGCAAAAGCCCTATCATTTTGCTCTCCCATATCTTTGGCAGGAATGGGGCTTCATCCATAAGGCATTTTGAAATGGACTATCTATAATTGGGATTTCTATAGAGCTGGGGAATGGACTGGCGATGGTTTTAGAAAAGAAGACAGATAAGAAGGGAGCTGAGACTGGTTGGCTGGCACACTGTTATCTCTGTGAATGGACCAAAGGCGGGTGTACTGTGTGGTCTGGGGGAAAAGGAGGCAGATTGTCAAACAGCATTTGCCATTACAAAATACTTTTCCTTATCATGGTTATCACAGGAGATTTAAAATAGCTGTCACCTTATGTAAACTTATTTTGCTATTCAAATAGCAGCCTTCTCAAATGAAACCCTTGTTTTTCTATTTATTTTTGGACTTTAGGGCTGACCAAAGCAGAGTCCTTCACTTGGCTGAACTGTTCAATCAACAAAGTGAACAATATACTCCATTTTCTTTCATATAGTGATCTTAGTCTGCAAAGACGACCACTGTAAACTATTAAAAATTTAACAGCTTGATGTAAATAATGCAAAAACATATCTTTGTTGATGTACTTAAAATAATTTGCTATAAAGATTGCTTTACAAGTAACAAAATATATCACCCCAGGCATTACATATAGCTAGTAGCTTCTATGCTGGAATTTGCAGGAATAAGCAAAATTAGTTCAGCACGGTTCACAACTGTGATCACTGGAGTAAAGCTCAGGGTCTAAGGGCCGCTAGCTCTGATACTATACTAAAAAGGCAGCTGTACTTTACTACTGGTCCACTGGGCCTGATGCTAATATTTTTTAAATGGCCTGTTATACAGCGGTAGCCTCAAGCTACCTCTTATTTCAAATCCTATTAACATTCATGTATCTTTAAACTACTTTATTGTCTTAATTAGCATATATTCATTCATAATACCCAGATAGTCTGTTGCTATATACAAAAAAGAAAAATGACAAAAAATCATTAACAGTGGCTGAAGAGTTGGTGGATGAAATGCAACTGTGGTAACGTGCACCCAAATCAAATCAATCACAGGAAACAGCAAAGTACAGGAACACTTTTGTATGTGTTGCTCTCCTCTTCAGTGCTCTGCAGGATCAAACTGACCGTCTTAGGACAACGGATTGGTATTGCTTATAGGCGTATTGGAGAAAGACAGACTGCTGCATGTAGGGTATTTAAGAAAACTATGGTCAATCTTTTCTTTTTAGTTATAAAATAATATAAAGTAATATCAAAAACAGTTTTTCAGCAAGACCTACTCAAAATAGTTTTCACAAAGCAAGTTTTTCCTTTCTCTCTGAGACTATCTTGCTTACTCTCTGTTCTGTTCAGGGAAAATTTAATTAACAGAAATGGAAATTTTTCCTGAATAAAGGGTTGCAACACATTTTATATATATATATATGTGTATCTATATCTATCTATCTATCTATCTATATACACTAACACATTTATTAAAAGTACCTGTGCCATTAAAACCTATTAATTTCTGGTAGCCCAAAGCCACCACACCATGTATTTTTTAAAAAAGTCACATCATATTTATCTTGAAAATGTTTTGTGATCTTTTCATTTCTAACATACAGAAAACTCATTACTAATTAGGTACCACAACGATTTTATTATAGAAATATGCATTTACTGGCCAAAATCAACTCCTATAAATAATCATTCTTCAACTTTAGAAAATGCTGATCATGCTGATCATGCCTTTTTAACCAACCAAAGGTTTAAACGAAAAGTTGACATCATACACCTAAAATCAATTCAGTCAGGAACACTATACAAAATAAAGCTTTTTTCTCTCCCACACAGCTATGCAGAATCAAACAAGACTACCATTAGCCTGATGAATTTGCTTGGTTTATGGGTACACAAATGAATATAGATGCTACTAAAACTACAGAATCAAATATTTTTCACAGCTTGAAGTGGAAGAGTTGCAGTGAATAAGAAGTAATACAAAGAAGCACACAAAACTTTTTAAAACCTGACTTTCTCTACAGTTTCTTTCTTACACTAATTTTGTGGCATTTCTACTATAGTTATGCTTCTATACCTACACAGCTCAGATAAGAAAGAGATGTACCACCTACTCCTTTTCCAGAGATCAAATACAAGCTAGGTAGGGTCACTTCCTTTCAGGTTTTACTAGGTTTAATGTGTGTCTCACTGAAATCACACTGAGGAGCTACAAAAAAAAAATCCCAGCCCTATTAATGTACTTCTTGTATTTTCTTGATTTTCAACGTCCAGATCATCTACTTCACATTCATGCTTTGCTGTACAATACTATCTAGAGATAGTTTAAACAGACTAGCTGCTTACTTTGCTTGTCTGCTTTCCTCTAGACTGAAGAGGGATGGCCTGTCAGCTGGTGGCCTGTGAGAACAGGGAGAACTGCACTGGAGGCTTAAAGGAAATCTCCTCCAGCACCACACTCCTTGTCACAATGCTCTGATCTCAGTGCTGACAAACTCAACAGAACCTCACAGGATTTCCTTATTATCCTTCCTTTTTATCCCTGAGTTTAATTAAGATCAAAATTCAGAATAAGGAAACACAGATTTCGGGTGACCTGGTTGGAGGATAGGAACCAGATCACAGGATGAATCAGGCTGTGATGGACCTCAGAATGTCTCTGGTCCAAACTGCTTCTCACAGTGGGGTCAGCTCTGAGGCTAGACCAGGCTGCACAGGGCTTCACCTTGTCAAAGGTGAAAACCTCCAAGCACAGAGACTGCACAATAAATCTGGACGCCCTGTGCCACTACCTGATGATCCTTGTGGGGGTGATTTTTTTTTTTTTTTAATATCCAATCTGAACCCCTCTTGTTTACTTTCATTGTCTTTCATCTTCCCACCCTGCCCCACGTCAGTGAGCTGAGCTCGACCTCTTAGATGACCTCCCTATAGGCACTGGGGGCTACCATTAGGTGCCTCTGAAGCTGTCTACTCCAGGCTGAACAAGCTGAGCTCCCCCAGCTTCTCACAGGGCCAGTGCCTGAGGTGGGCAATAACTTCCCATGATCTACTGGCTCTGCTCCTGTTCATACAGCTCAGGATACTGACGACAAATAATCAAATATTGGTTAATAAGCCCTCCTCTAGTTACTACCTACAAGACGTCACAATTTTCACTGCCCACTGCAAACAGTAATTAACTACTATAAAAAAGTAAGCATAGCTACTAGGAAAAAAAAAACCCACCCAAATCTTAAAAACCTAGGCTATCAATGGTAATGTCAGTGAACACAATCTACATACACTTCTGAAAATATGGGCTTAAAAGTACATCACATTTGCACTTGATGATGATAGTCTTCTGTATTGTGCCAATTTGGACCAGGAGTAAGGCAACTGTAGAAACAAAAGGAAAGCCACACATGCTTAGGCATGGATAAGCCTATGACATAATGTTATTAACAGAATGAGGAACATGTTTTATTCCCACTTACTAAAACCAAAACTCATGACTGATCATTTATTATGGATTTGGTGCACTATGAGGTGTCACAAAAACACAACTACGATTGATTAAATAACTACATTGCCCTAAAGGCTGAAGGAAAATATCCCACTCTTGTGTGGAGTCACCTTGCTTCAAAGTCAGTGGGAATTGCTTGTGCACACACAAGGGCAAAATCTAGCCTCAAGTCATCCCTCAGTCAGCATCAGAAATAAACCAGCATATACCAATGACTATTTTAAACAACACAATTTGATTATATGAAACTGTACATAGCCTAAGGTGTAAGTCTAGACATGTCAGAATAGGGCTAACGGCTTGCTCTAGAGGCTACAGTTCATCCTGCTATACTATTGTCTATTTACTGTCACACCTTCATATTACCTCAAGAAAGTGAATAGTGAAACAGAGCTGTAACGGATCACTTGTGGAAATCAGTTCCTGCACAGGCATAGCAGATCCCTTAGTTAACAAAATTAGGAGGCTATTAAAAGGTAGGGCTTACTTCGATAAGTAATCTATGTACTAATAGGAAGATCATGAAAAAATAGATGCTTTGAAATTTTGCATTTAAGGAATGTCACACAGATATATGTCAGATGTAAAAGAAGTTTAGATTCACCAACAGAAGAAATGGAGTGGTGAGCATTTTTAAACTCTGAAATTAATACAAAATCACAGAATCATTTAGGTTGGAAAAGACCTTTAAGATCACTGAGTCCAACCATTAACCCAGCATTGCCAAGTTCACCACTAAACCATGTCCCTAAGCACCACGACTACATGACTTTTAAATACCTCCAGGGATGGTGACTCAACCCCTTCCCTGGGCAGCCAGTTCCAATGCTTGACAACTCTTTCAGTGAAGAAATGTTTCCTAATATTCAATCTAAACGACCCATGGCACAACTTGAGGCCATTTCCTCTCATCCTGTGGCTGGTTGCCTGGGAGAAGAGACTGACACACACCTCGCTACAACCTCCGTTCAGGTAGTTGTAGAGACCAATAATGTCCCGTCCCCCCCCCCCCCCAGCCTCCTCCTCTCCAAGCTAAAAAAAACCAGTTCCCTCAGCTGCTCCTCATAAGACATCTGCTCTACACCCTTCACCAGCTCCACTGCCCTTCTCTGGACACGCTCCAGCACCTCAATGTCTTTCTTGTAGTGAGGGGCCCAAAACTGAAACACAGGATTTGAGGTGCAGCCTCACCAGTGCCCAGTACAGGGGGACAATCACTCCCCTTAGTCCTGCTGGCCGCACTGTTTTGATACAAACCAGGATGCTATTGGCCACTTTGGCCACCTGGGCACACGGCTGGCTCACATGCATCCGGCCATCAACCAGCACCCCCAGGGCCTTTCCCACCAGGCAGATTTCCAGCCACCCTTCCCCAGGCCTGTAGTGCTGTGGGGGGCTGGTGTGACACAAGTGCAGGACCAGGCACTGAGCCTTGTTGAACCTCATGCCATCAGCCTCGGCCCATGCGCCCAACCTGTCCAGGTGCCTCTGCAGAGCCTTCCTGCTTTCAAGCAGATCAACACTCCTGCCCAACTTGGTGCTGTCTGCAAACTTCCTGAGGTTACACTTGATCCCCTCATCCATATCATCCATAAAGATATTAAACAGAACTGCCCCCAGTGCTGAGCCCTGGGGAACACCACTTGTGACTGGCAACCAAGTGGATGTAACTCCCTTCACCACCCCCCTTTGGGATCGGCCAGCCAGCCAGTTTTTTACCCAGCGTAGAGCACACCCATCCAAGCCATGAGCAGCCAGCTTCTCCAGGAGAACTCTGTGGGAGACGGTGTCAGAGGCTGTGCTAAGGTGCAGGTAGAGAACATCCACAGCCTTTCCCTCATCCACTAGGTGGTTCATCTTACCATAGAAGGAGATCAGATTTGTCATTGATCAACTTCACTGCTGTCTACCTGAGAAATCAATAATGGATAATAACCTGGGGGCTGTACCAGGGTAGGAAGCTTTCTCTTCATATCTTTAATCTGGGCCACAGGGAGGCAACAGACTTCCCTAAGGAGCGGGTCCGATCTGCACATCGCGCCTTCTGTTCTGGTCAGAAGGAAGCCTCCTATGACAATGACCCGTCTTTTTGCCTCCATAGAAGCAGTTCTGATGCGAGGCTAACAACCTCTGCGACACCTCCGAGCCAGATGAACCATCGCCCTCGATATCGTTCAGTTCCGCTTGCACGGCCTCACACCTATCATGCACGGGCACCTGGGCAGGTGGGGTGCTCAAGAGGAGACGCGCCTGCTGTGCCAGGCAGGAACTTGTCACCATTGCCCCCGATCCCTCAAGTCACTGTGCTCAGCCAGGCAGAGGGAGGATAGAGAATCCGCCGTCCCACGTGTCCTGTTTGCCTGTTGGGCCTGTCTCAGGGAAGGCACAGTGCGATTGCAGCGGTCTGCCTCTCTCTTGCACTCCCCGATACTGCTCAGCCTACCCACCCCTCCCAGAGCCCTGTCACGCAGCGGACGAGCCCCCCTACCCGGGTGCACCTCCCACAGGTGTGCTCACCGCCGCCGCCCAGGACTGGCATGAGAGCAGGGCACGGCCGGCAGCCCGGCACCGGGGTGGCAGCACGTTCCCACCAGAGCTCTGCCTGGGCAGCTGCCTCAGGCCTGGTGGGTGCAGAGCTTGGAGGCCACGGCTTTCTGCTGGGTGGGGACCACTGCCCCCTGGTCGAGCTGGCAGAGCTTCAGTGCCCTTTCTGCACGACTTTCCATGCAAACTGCCACGCAACACCCCTGCCGATGCCCCATGCCCTGTTCGCCCGCCCTGCTGGCAGCGCTCCTGGTTGCTAGCGCTCCCTCAGAGCTTCTCTTATAGGTGTGGGGGCTTGGCTGCCATTGCTCCTGGCCCCGCACAGGTCCCACTGTCCACAGGACAGTGGACGCAGCAGCCACTGTCATGCAAGCTGCAAGCTTCTGGCAGCTCTCTTGGCTCCCCCAGAGGTTGCTCCAGTTTGGGAACCCCCCACTGTGGAATGCACTGGAGCGGTCTGCTGCTGATCCTGCTGGCACTGGAGCTGCTTGACTCACTGACTTGGGATATTTTCATGAAGGATTAAGACTCCTTCAGCACAGAGAGCTTCACCATGAGGTGTGTGATGGACAGGAATGTTTTCCTTAGAAATAAAGAAATGAACTGACTGTTACTGAGAAAAACACCAGCACTGTAGACCCCTCCTGATGCATAAGTTTTGTCTGACACTGAGTGTTTAGCACTGAGAACAGTGTTTTGATTTACACTCATCTGGTTGGTGAAGCAAGGTTATCATTGCCTTTGATTATAGAAGTTCCTCTGTGAAAAACTAGTAAAGCACAAGTTGTTTCCTGCAATAGCCCTGCAGCAACTAAATAGCGAATAATTTGTACACAACATGTTAAGTTTGCTATTGGTGTAATTCCCATCTTCTGCAAAATGCTGAGCAATCAGGAAATCAAGCAGGTAGTGAGATGCCTTAAGCGGTCTCTGATACTGAGGGTCCTCTCTTATCCAGAATGCTGCCAATTTTAATCCTTGTGCTTTTGCATGTACTACGTCACACAGACTGTGACAACATAACTTTCCTCTTTTCCTGAAACTACAGTCTTTAAATTACATTTACCACATTATGTACTTTTTTAGACATATAATAGGGACAAAACAAAATCATACAGCACACCAATGATGAGGTAAAAGGGTAGCTACACATGTATTTCTATACACACTCAAATTACTACCTGCTATAATTATTTTTTTCTGTCTATTTAACATGAGAAAAAAGTTATTAGAAACTGTGACATTTGCCTGGGTTGGATTTTGTAAAAAACACAAAGTTTTTTTGATTGCACAGATGGTTTACTTACTGACCTTATTTTCCATAATTTTGGTCTGTTCATCTCACGAGCTTCCACAAGTCAAAAAGCAAGAACTACTAAATAATGTCAAAACAGTAAAAATATCAAATGAGAACTAATGGTTTTGATCTCAATAAAAAAGGCACAAGGGCAATGTCACAGTGTACAGTGTGATCAAAACAGCAATCTCTTTTTCTGAAATCTCCTTAAATAGGAATATTATCAGGAAATCATAATTTCCATAAAATTAGAAGTCTCTGCCAACCACTTCAACTACCAGAAAACTTCCATCTTTTCATCAGCAAAATCAAAACAATTTTTTTACATTTCAAATAAAATCAAAGTATTTCATTTTTTTAAAGTGACTCAGGAAATTTTGTTTCTGAGCTGTCCATACTTAGTCATTTCCATCTTCAGTCAATTTTTCATTCTCACTTGGGACAGAGCTCTCTGGGCAGACCGTGTTTCTCGTGATGGAACAAAACGTTTCCCCTGGCCTCTTGACCTGGGCTGTTACAAGAGTCACAGGCAGGGTAGAGAGGAAGAGGAACAGTGCAATCAGTCTTTTTAATTTTCCACCTCAGGTTATTCAAAAGACATTTAAGCATATGCCATCTAATACAACTATGTGATCTTCATCATATCTACAATGATTAGTGTATTCACAGAATGCTGCAGAGACATAAAAAACCCCTCTATAAACAAAGCAGAAGCAGGATTTTTGAACATGTGGCTTGGCCATAACTTACACCTAGTGTTACTCAGAAAACTAACATGAATTGAGCAGTCTATCTTTCGGAGCTATGCAATGGAAAATACACCTGGCATTCAGTGATCATAAATACTACATATACCTTCACCACAGAGTTGAAATAAGCGCTTTAAAATACACAGTAGTTTTAAAAGTATGGTAATATGAAGTCATTATGTCTTAAAAAGACAACAGTTGACTAGGATTTCATGAAGTACCAGTTGTACTGCAATTAAGCTTCAGTGACTCCAGTTTTTAATACTTTGTTAGAACCCTACAGTGATCTTATTTTTAAACATTGGAAGATAAAATTTCATTAAACTGATATCAGGTTTCCACAGTTCACTGTATGTTTGGCTTACAAACTGTCCAGAGACAGACTCAACACAGATACAGTAGCATCATTTCTTTTAAGTTTTGCTCAGATCAGGAAAGTCTAACCATCTAACTAGCTCCCCCAAAACATTCAGGTTCAGAGTCTAAACATTCCCATTCTCAATGTCTGTTGTCCTATTGACAGAATACTCCAATAATTAAGTGATCTGTGGCTGTGAAAGAGGAAAAGGTTGAAATCATCAGAATATCAGATAAGTCATGTAGTAAGGAGAAACATCTATAATTTTCAATCAAGAGTACACTGCCAGAGTCTGGGAAAGACATTTTATGCAGTTAAACCATTTATAACGGTGGTTAAAGTATAAGGAGAGGAAATGTTAATATATTATATACAGTAATATACAAAACATAATATATATAATAAATGTTATACATACATATTGGGCAAAAACTGTAAGATACAAATATTCATCTAAAAGAACTGCAAATATGAAGTAGATAGTATAGCTATGCCAGACAACCAAATGTCTCAAGCTGAAGAAAGCAACCTTGTCCATGGAAAACCAAAAAAGAAGCCAAGAAGAAAAGCAAGTTTACTCCCAAGGGCGATGGACAAGTATAGCAAGAAGAGAGCTGGAACTGGTAATGCTGTCCAAAAGAGTAAAAGAGGCTCCAGCATGGTTTGAGCAAGGACTTGGGCATCAACCAGGTTCATCAGCAGATGACAAAAGGAAGAAGTGAATTGGCCTAGTGATACACTCTAGCCCTTTTATACTTAACAGCTATGGGGAAGCTCTAACACTCTACCAAAAGGCAGACTAATTCTGATAAATACAGAGCAGTAAACCTTATTTAAGAATTGATCATGGGGGTAAAAAAAAAAAAAAGGACGGAACAACCAAGAGGAAAAGGGAAACTTACATAAGAAGCAGAAGCAGCTTAGGAACTAAGAGAGAGTGACCTTTCATACACACATCCACACAGGAAAAAGCTTTAGTCCCAAACTGCTGCAAAACAGAAGGGAGAAAATGTACCTGGGCATGGGAAGAAAAATACTCCTTTGGATGTTTGCACTGAACTGTGTCTCTTTGTAGGGGTGTCGGCGCCCCGGCCCTGGCCGTGGGGCTGCAGGGGCTGCTGTGAGGCACGGCCCCGCCCTGCAGCCAAGATGGCGGCTGTGCCGCTCAGGGCTGGGCCAATGGACTCGGGAGGGAGGGAGTGCAGTTGAGTCTGGGAGAAGGCGCTTAATTCATTTTCCCCAAGTCAAGTCTGTTTTGTCCATGCCAGTAATTGTTAAGGGATCTCCCTTTCCTTATCCTGACCTAAAGCCTTTAAATTCTGTTTTCTCCTACTGTCCTGTTGAGGGGGAGTGAGAGAGTGGCTGGCGGGTAATAGGCCCTTAGCCAAGGCCAACCCCCAACACTTTTGACAAGTGTTTTTTATGCATTTCTAAGAAAAAACGATACAAATAGATGAAGGGGAGAAGGAAAGAGAGGGGAGCAAGAATACTCAAAAAAACCATTCATTTTAAATTTGGTTCCTCAAAGCGTATGCAATCAGAAAAAAACATTATAAAAGATGGCAAAGTAATAGTTAAGTCTGCAAATACTTAAATAATAGAAGGACTGAAAAGATACTTAGGCATGCACAAATTGATCAGTCAAGTGGGACAGAATGCAAATATGGCATGACTTAAGATGAATATGAAGAACAGACCCCACTACTGCAACACATAGATGAACTGCCCCATAAGCAGAGCAGAGCTCTGCTGCCTCAGGCACACTGAACTGAAAAGAATACACCGGGAAAATTCTGCAAGGTGGGGGAAAAGCTACACGGACATGAATACACACTAGAAGATCCAATCCATGCACTGTAAAAACCTCTTGACTTGTAAGGGCAGTTAAACTGAGTTACTTCAGTAGATGTAGAATTCATGAAGACAAAAAGAGTTTTAGTGTTTGAGAGAAAAAAGGCACACCTTTAAGCCACTTGTACAAGAAACACAATTCTGGCAGGAAATCCAGCTAATCCCCAATATACACAATTTTCTGCATTAGAAAAGCTTATAGTAAGAGTGATTAATGCTCTGCCACTCTCAAGAAGGCCAAATACTGTCTATAGCTGAATACTGCGTTCTTCCACCAGGAGAAATTTGCATCAGTCCATCTAAGAGATGAGCTACTGTTAATCCAGATAATGTCACATATATTTAGAAGTAAGTAAGAGCCCTTCCTATGAACCAACCTAACATGATTCCCTGGACAGACAGATTTTTAGGTCAGAAGAAATCATGCTAGGATCTTGTCTGAGCACCCCCCATGATGGAGGCTATGGTATTTTATTTGTCCTATCTAAACTGATTTATTCAAAGTTTTATGAACTTTAAAAAGATTTTTTAAATAACATTTTTGGCTTTTTTCATTTGTTTGTTTTTTAATTATAACAAAAGGTCAGCCTAATCAAATCTGAGAAAGGTAAGCAGATATATTTGCAACAAAAAGGTTGTACTTTCAGAGAAAGAATGGGCTATAAAACCGTGAAGGTGTTTCTTGTTTATAAAACTGCATTTAAAATATCACATGCTAGAGTCATAGCTTCTGGTACCAGACACTTTTATTGATCCAAGGCACAGTCTGCAACACTTGGCCCATAGGCTTTGGGGAACCTGTGCATAAATGACCCAGTGTAGAATCCTGCAAATCCTGACTGTGACTGTAAACCCTTTACCTGTGAGTAATTACACAACTGCAACAGCTTCCATTTACTGTTGCTCTTTGGTGTGAATGTGGTACTTTATATAAGTAACTGCTTGACCTACAGTAAGTTTTCTAGATGGTCCAATCTCAGTTAACACCCTTGCACAGACCAGAACATCAGGTTCATCTGCCTTGAAGTTGTGGGACTTTTTTTTAATCTTACAGACGAAGTCCTAAACATAAACCGTATTTAAATTAATCTGTAGTAAACTTCAGTTTTTGTTTCCTTATTTTATTTTGCCACCAGTTCCATACAGGCATAGTTACTTTGTTCAAAACCTCTCTTGGGCGTCACTACAAAGATGGCTCATGTCAATAAGGCAACAGAACATACCATATCCTACTGACTGAGGTAAATCCTCTGATTAACCTGGCTTCTTTTCTTGCTAGAGTGAAGCAATGTTTTTATGAGCAGCTCCTGCAGGGTAGTTATTGAAAATGGAAGGTGCTTTGCACTTTGCATGCATAGTCCTTTATACATAATTTATAAAGTTCAAATAAGTTATTTATTGGGTCTCTCTGTCCATTTTTCGTATGCCACCCTGTTTCAGTATTGAAGGTCTGATTTTCAGCTGTTGTAAATTCAAACCAATTGACATATGTTAATTTACCATCAGCTGGGAAAATGGAAAACAGTGAGAACAGTTGTTCTCTTTTTTTGGCTCAGTCAAATGCAGTTGTCTGCCCATATTCACTCATTCCCTCTCTTCTGCAACACACAAGCCTCACATGATTTTTTTGTTAAATTTCTTCTCTTGAAGCTGCCTTTTTTTTTCTCATTTCTTTTCCAAATTTGCTTGTTCAAACACTGTTAGGTAATAGTCTTGTATAGATGACTCTAAGCAAAGCTACTTCTCCAGCGATGGCTTGTCTGCATTTACTCAATTCCATAAATCAACCTAACTCATAACTTCACAGTTCCTGCTCAAATCCACCATGGCAAAACATAGTTCTTCTGTTTTGTCCCCATCACTGATGCTCCTCTATGCAGTTCTGACGCAGCACATCATAATTTTGACCCTTTTTCCTCACCCACCTCACTCACACAGCTGGGTGTCTGATACTTAGTACTTTTTTTCTCACATTGTATCTGAGGTGTTTTCTTTTCTTTGTCCTCCTATTGTGCCTTCACCAGCTTGATTCACAGAGATGACTGTACCCTGGGCCGACAGCAATCAGAAATCACACTCATTCCTTTTTGGTCCATATAAGAGTCACTTCTGACAGGGTCTCCCTTGCTTCTTCTCATCACAGCCTCACCTCTTTCACCAGCCTTATTTCTGAGATCTCCAGCTGCAGCACATTGGAAGTAAATAGTCACGAAGGCATTATTCATGCCTCATTTGTTACATTTCATTCATTACCCACAGATATGCCCTTGCTTCCCTCCATACTTCAACTCCAATGGGATCACCTGCTCTGAAATGTTTGGAAAAGCCCCCACTCCCTGCCAGGTCTCTCCTGGAAGCACTCTTCTTCCCTAGGCAGCTCTCAGATACGCATGGTACGGGGCACAAGTATAAAGTCCACATTCATCTAGCCAGAACTGCTGGAGGAAAAAGGATAGAAGCAGCCCAACATCCTGGCACTACATGCAATGTATACAGAGCTTCATGAGCGTGAAAGTGGAAGACAGCACATCCCTACACAGGGCTAGGAGGCAGAGGAAGGCAGAAGCAAGTGCAAAGCTCTCAAGCAGTTCATACCCAAAGGGTAACACAGGAGTGTTTCCCACTCCAGACCAACGAGGGCTGGGTGTGAGCATGGCCCTGGGGTGCCTGGCTGGCCTCGGCAGCATCCACGAGCTCCCACAGCTGTGGGGTTTATTTATCCAGTGATGGCTGCAATGGGCAGCCTCACCACAGTTCTGCAGACAACCCTGGTAGGGGGCTGCATGCAGGCTACTCAAGGGCCACAGGTTGCTCACTCCTGACTTTGATGGATCAGTGCAGACACCAACAGCTTAAATACCACAAATGTGTTAAATTTAGACTCAGACAGGAGCAAACCTGTAAATAATTGGACATTTGCTTAGCATCCGTCTGACTCTCTGCATATTACATCTGTTCTTGCTGCTTTATGCATTTTTTAAGATGCAGGCTGTGCTGTCCTCTGCATTTCTAAAGGGCTCAGTAAATTTTGGATAATACTGGAATACTAATAGTAACAATAATTATTGCCCTACTCTTGTCTAAAATACTTACTGCATTAATAATTTTCCACAGTATCAACATTTGGTAATAATGAAATTAATAACTTCTGTATGTCATTAGCAATTAAAATTTATTTGTACACTATAATTTGAGTATCTGAGAAACAACATAGTACTAATTAGTGTATGCAGAACCTCTGAATAATGAGTAAAGGATATTCATTTGTCTTTTCTTAATAAAGCCATATTTCTCTGAAACCACACAAACAGTCCAATAAGAAATTAAAATTCCACAGAAAAAGTAATTTTCAGTGCTATTAATTTTTTTCTACAGCACAGCCAAACTCAAAAACTAAGACATTACCCTCTGCCTTATGAATACTAAATGAGTATTCTCCATCTAAAGGTTAGCCCAGAAAAATCAGTCTGTGTGCCTCTGTTTTTATGAGAATTGAAGAATTTTTTATGTGTATTGTTGTTTTTAAGTGTAGCCCGAAATTGTATTACATGTTAGCAAACTTTAATTTACCACATTGTTTTTCCATAAAAAAACATAACGCTACAAGTAATGTGCAAAACAGAATTGCAAATCCTCAAACTGTTAAAACCAATATTCAAAAATACCCCTCCTCCACTTCATCTTGTTCAGGAAATCCACAAATGCATTCCATGTCTTCAAAGACACTACCTATACATAACCATTCTGGGAGTCTTACACATTTTTAAAAGGGCCCCTTTCACAAAAGTGGTAGCAGTCACAAAGCTTGAGTATAGCCATTGAGTTTAATTAACTCTGATCAGGGTTCAAATGCCACAAATAGATGATTATGAAGCTGAAATGGATTTCCTAACAACTGGAGTCTGTAGGTTGCATTACACAACACCTAAAGCAAAGCCTGGCTAGGGTACAAAACAGCCCAGATCCAAGCTGTAAGTACCAGCTCTGATTTTATGGTGGATATATTTCAGGGTCTCAACCAAAAGCAGCAAACGTGAACCTGTTTAAACTAGGGTTTTCTTATCATATACTTTGTCCTCAGAGCTGAACACAGGAAGGTTCCTCATGCCTTTTACCCAATATGGGCAAACCACTGTAAGCCAGCTAAGTGTTCCTGCTCTCAAACATGACCAGAATTCATGACTAACATGGTAAAACTAGCTTGGTGACAGATACTAGCATGTTACCAGATGTGTTGGTATCTGATGAAATACGTGTCTGGGGAGAGGATGATGACAGAGTTTGGCTAACACATGCAAGAAAAGGAAACAGCAGTTTCCATATTGTAATTCAGTACGCTCCAAAAACAAACAACCCAGCAGTAAGAATTGACACATCGCCAGCCAATACATATTGCAATGCTCTTTCTACTACTACAGCACTAGCTGTAGTGCTATGGAGAGTATCTATAGTGTGGTATGACAATACCAAACTTTTTCAAAGCAAAGAAAGTTGTGAATTCATGGCAGTCACATGCCTAGAGTTACACTTGGAGAACGCATGTGAAGAAAGATAACTAAAAATATTTTTTGTTTACTGGGGACAGACTACAAATTGAGGGTGATGATTAATTCATTGATTCATGAGAACAACGATCTCTGGGGAGCATCATCAGTCCAGACTGACTTCCCAGGAATGCTGAATTTTATATCCTGATCCCTGCGTCATTAAAAATAGAGGAAAAAATACAAATCAAAAGTACAGTTGATTAGGTCTTTTTGTGGCAGAGTATATTTGAAAGTTCAAAACTCTACTTATTACAGTAAATAAAATGTATTCCTATGTTAGCTATACAATAATATATATGGAGAGCACCAGGACAAAAAACTAAAATCCTCCAGACTGGTTTCACTTCCTGCCATTACCTCATTCTAAACAAAATACAAATACATCCTTCCAACCTAACATATTTTAGAAGACAGGAGGAAAGCACAGTAACTATTTTGGACAGAGACTGCTATTAGCATCTCCAATACAAAATTTATTCCAAATTTGGTGCTATGCCTCTGCAAACCTCAGATCAGAATCAAGCCTTTAGGCATTAACTGAGATAAAGGAACTATGATACATCAAATCTAATTATGCTATAAATATCCAAATAAGATCTAGATCTCTAAGGTAGTTCTAAAAAGCCTCAGCGACGGAGAGGCAAATATGATTAAGTTTAAACTGCAAACAGTTTGTGAAATATGGGAAACAGCATTGCATGTGAAAATATCTGTAGGGAAATATTTTCCTTTAACTAATAAGGCAAGAAATTTTGTGACATAGTAAATAATTTTTCCAGTAGCTTAAGGCATCTTATACAAAAAGCATGAGACGCTAAATAAAGTACTATAAATTCCTGTTTTAAAGCCAACATCAATAATACTTGTTTTATAATTACCAAGTTGCAAAAAATAGTGGAAAACAAACTTCTTATATGTTTGCATCTGTTATAAAATAAGCAGTTAACTTGGTTAATGCTTCAATTTTATTTGGGCCAATTAAAAATGTAGCTTCCTCCTCCTCCCCCTTCACAATTCTCATACTGAGGGAAAGCAAGAATAAAAATGGCAGCAGATTATTCAAATACAATCCTTTGCCCAGGAAGGTTCTAAATAAGAAGAAATATTATGCCATCCCATTTATAACCTATAGAGGCACTGACGGATGGTTAACGGCACACAGCTACAACTTTTATTTTAAGATCAGACTGAAACTGAGCTTGTAAACGCATACCAAACAACTGTCTCACTCTGCCCTCTAGTCCTCCTTTATGAGTTCACGTCATACAACCCTACAGATGCTGTTACGGCCTTCTGAAACAAATGAGAGAAATTCCGAAACACTGCCTAGTGCTGCTTCCAGGAACAAATGCAGATGCCTGTAAGACACACAGAGCTATACACCTTAAACATGTTTCCCTTAGCATTATCTTAGAATCATAGAATCATTCAGGTTGGAAAAGACCTTTAAGATCACTGAGTCCAACTGTTAACCCAATACTGTCAAGTCCACCACTGAACCACGTCCCTAAGCACCGGATCTATATGGTATTCAAACACTTCCAGGGATGGTGATTCAACCATCTCCCTAGGCAGTCTGTTCCAATGCTCGACCGCACTTTCAGTGAAAAAATGTTTACTAATATCCAATCTAAACCTCCCCTGGCACAACTTGAGGCCATTTCCTCTTGTCCTCTTGCTTGTAATTCAGGAGAAGAGACTGACGCGCACCTCGCTACAACCTCCGTTCACATAGTTGCAGAGAGTGGTAAGGTCTCCCCTTAGCTGCCTCCTCTGCAGACTAGAAAGTTTCCCCAGCTGCTTCTCATAAGACCCGTTTTCTAGCCCGTTCACCAGCTTTGCAGCTCTTCTCTGGACACGCTCCAGCACCTCAATGTCTTTCTTGTAGTGAGGGGCCCAAAACTGAAACACAGGATTTGAGGTGCAGCCTCACCAGTGCCCAGTACAGGGGGACAATCACTCCCCTTAGTCCTGCTGGCCACACTGTTTTGATACAAACCAGGATGCTATTGGCCACTTTGGCCACCTGGGCACACGGCTGGCTCACATGCAGCCGGCCATCAACCAGCACCCCCAGGGCCTTTCCCACCAGGCAGATTTCCAGCCACCCTTCCCCAGGCCTGTAGTGCTGTGGGGGGCTGGTGTGACACAAGTGCAGGACCAGGCACTGAGCCTTGTTGAACCTCATGCCATCAGCCTCGGCCCATGCGCCCAACCTGTCCAGGTGCCTCTGCAGAGCCTTCCTGCTTTCAAGCAGATCAACACTCCTGCCCAACTTGGTGCTGTCTGCAAACTTCCTGAGGTTACACTTGATCCCCTCATCCAAATCATCCATAAAGATATTAAACAGAACTGCCCCCAGTGCTGAGCCCTGGGGAACACCACTTGTGACTGGCAACCAAGTGGATGTAACTCCCATCATCCACCCCCCCTTTGGGATCGGCCAGCCAGCCAGTTTTTTACCCAGCGCAGAGCACACCCATCCAAGCCATGAGCAGCCAGCTTCTCCAGGAGAACTCTGTGGGAGACAGTGTCAGAGGCTGTGCTAAGGTGCAGGGAGACAACATCCACAGCCTTTCCCTCATCCACTAGGTGGGTCATCTTGTCATAGAAGGAGATCAAGTTCATCAAGCAGTGCCTGCCTTTCATAAACCCATGCTGGCTGGGACTGATCCCCCAGCTTCCCTGCACGTGATGGCACTCAGGAAGATCTGCTCCATAACGTTCCCCAGCACTGAGGTCAGGCTGACAGGCCTCTAGTTCCCCGGATCCTTACTCCAGCCCTTCTTGTAGGTGGGTGTGACATTGGCTACGACAACAGTCTCCTGGGGCCTCCTCAGTTAGCCAGGGCTGTTGATAAATGGTGGCGAGTGTCTTGGCAAGCTCCTCTGCCAGCTGCCTCAGTACCCTTGGGTGGATGCCTTCCGGCTCCCCCAGACTTGTGTGTGTCTAAGTGGAGCGGCAGGTCACCAATTGTTTCCTCCTGGACTCTGGGGACTTCATTCTGCTCCTCCTCATCCCTGTCTTCCAGCTCAGGGGGCTGAGTACCCTGAGGGTAACTGGTCTTGCTATTAAAGACTGAGGCAAAGAAGGCACTGAGCACCTCTGCCTTCTCCTCATCCTCCCCCTGTTCCACCGCATCCAATAAAGGCCGGCGATAATCCTTGAGCCCCTCCTTTTGTTCCTAATCTATTTGTAGAAACATTTCTTGTTATCTTTTATGGCAGTGGCCAGCATGAGTTCTGGGCTTTCAGCTTTCAAATATTCTCTGTGAATAAACCTATGACATCCCTGTAGTACTGAGTTGCCTTCCCCTTCCTCCAGAGGTGGCAAATTCTCCTTTTTTCCCCTGAGTTCCAGCCAAAGCTCTCTGTTCAGCCAGGCCAGTCTTCTTCCCCGCCAGCTCATCTTTCAGCACACAGTGATGGCCAGCTCCGGTGCCTTTCAGACTTCCTTCTTGAAGAATACCCAGCCTTCCTGGGCCCCTTGGCCCTTCAGGACTGCCTCCCAAGGGACTCTTGTCAACCAGTCACCAAAACAGGCCAAAGTCTGCCCTCTGGAAGTCCAAGGTAGCTGTTTTGATGAACCCCCTTTTTACTTCTCCAAGAATCATAAGCTATCGTTTTGTGGTCTGTATTCCCAAGATGGCCTCCAAACATCACATCACCCACCAGTTCCCTGTTCACAAACAGGGCCAGTGGGGCACTTTCTCTAGTTGGCTGACTTGCCAACTGTACCAGGAAGTTATCTTCCACACTTCAGGAACCTAGACTGTCTCCTCTCTGCTGTACGGTATTTCCAGCAGATATCTGACAAGTTGAAGTCCCCCTAGTAATCTTGGTATTTCTCCCAGCTGCTTGTAGAATGTTTCATATGCCTCTTCATTCTGGTTGGGTGATCTATAGCAGGCTCCCACCACAACATCTGCCTTGCTGGCCTTCCCGATTCATACCTATAAACACTCAATCCTATCACTACCATCATGAAGCTCTAGGCAGTCAAAACACTCCCTAACATACAGGACTACCCCATTGCCTCTCCTCGCCTGCCTATCCCTCCTGAAGACTTTGTAGCCATCCATTGCAGCACTCCAGTCAGGTGAGTTACCCCACCATGTTTCCACGATGTTGATTATGTAATAGTCTTCCTGCTTTTCCCTAAAGCACTTTCATTAACTTTACCTCTTTGAGTTATGTATACCAGCACCAGTTCAAAGGGTATTTGGCCATCTCCACACTCATATGTGCTATGGGAAACCTTTCAGGACAACCTCAGGAACATCTCCTGCCATGAAATCCCACACATTGCACTCACCAAACCTCCATCTTTCCCATGGAAATACTATGCATGCTGAGGGCCTCCGTTCTACATTCAAATCCAAAGAGAGCAGCTATGTTGCATCCTCCCACACAGCTGCTTCTTTCATTAAGTTGGCTCAGTCCATATCAAGTGATAAATATCACATCACTTACATATATGCATGACTATGGCTAAAACCTACTTAATCTTGACTGTACACTAAGTTCTGTACATAACTTTTCTCCTCAGTGATCACTGACTAGAACTTGATTCAGGTTTGCTGGCTGTGTTACAGATAGGAATTACGCCTAGCCATGCAGACTGTCTTGGATACAGCTTGTCCAAGATGAAAAGCCTAGTCTAGAATAGTCCCAAGTTTTCAGGTCCAAAGTACAAAACTGTGATCACAGACTCACATAACTCTAAGACGCAGCTTTTAGGTCTGGAGATTTGAGTAGAGAAACATACAAAGAAATGAAACATCAGTTTTGACAGATACAGATTTAACTGCTGGGACAGTTCTGCAGCAACCAGCTTGCCACATTCCCACAGTTTGAACTGAGGCCAGTGACAGATGCATTTGCAGGTCTCCTTCCAGGGCTGAAGGAATGTAATTCATAGTTTAAGAAGAGTGAAGTCATAAAAAGGGCTAAAGACAGAAACATCACCTAAAGGAAGGATTATTCTGAGCTGCAAGAGGAGATTTTTCTGAGTTGCGGAGGGATAAGGCAGTGCAATGCACAGTGACAGATGTAACCCCAGATCGCAGTGGACACTGCCACAAGTCATCTTGTTGGCTACACCCGTTCTCAGGTCATTTCACATGCCTGAACAGCAACGTTAAGTGAGCACAAAGGAAATCTGGGGCCTGTTGGAAGAGTCCCCTGTTATATTAATACCCAGATACCAACCGAATGTTCTTCACTGAGCTCTTGAGCATGGCTCTCAAACAGAAGAGATCTTGGGAAATGGTCCATTTTCTTCACACTCCTTTAAGGCCTTGCAAAAGAAACCAGAGGCCCTGGAAACACTACATGATTCCTTTACTCTTCAGTTTCCTCACATAGCACCTCAGAAAATGCAAGGATTGAGGAAAGCTCACCAACCCCTCCAGAAATGCACCTTTTTCTCCCCATTCCACGCATCTTATAATCAGAAAGCCTCACAAAACCTTACGGGACAATAAAAATGTCTGGTATGATTTAGGTCAGTAATATGACATCTTTAAATAGCATCACAGATGTAAACAGACAGAGAAATTACAGCCCTGATCTGAAGACTTAATCTAAATTAGACCCATTGAATAGTGAAACACTGGATTTGCAGGAGTAAGTGCTGAACAGAGTGATAGAAGGCTAATTGCATAGCTTTATTTTTCAAGGACAGTTTTACGGAGAAAACTCTCATGTTTACAAGACTGTCTCTACTGCTGGACCTGGGAGGATTACAGGATCTTAAGAGTCTGCCTGGTAAAAGCTAAGAACTGAGATACACATTCTCAAAGCATTAACAGACAGTTACATTCCATACTATTAACTACACTGGAATTAATATGAATTTCAAAGGGTTCATTTTTCAAATTTACATTTAATTTAGGGACTGAAATTCACCACTTGCTAAAAAACTACATCCTACAATCTAAGGTCACAGACACATATTTACTCTGCAAGCAGCTGGAAGAGCTGCAAATGTTATTACCTCAGGACATTTTTTACACCCTCCATGTTAGAGATCACCATGACAACAGCAAAGCGAACTAAATGGAGCCCACAAGTGCTTCCTAAACTCAATGCCCCAATGCAAAATCTTTTTTTAAAATCTTAAATCAACAGTGAAGGCATTTCAGTCTAACATGGTTGACTCCACTTTCAAACAAGGAAAAGGTCAGGGGAATACAGATGGCAGCAGCCACCCAAGCACTGAGCTGTACAACAGCACTCTTGGGCTGTAACATGGCGTTAGGTTACCAGCATTAAGAACATCAGTAGCTAGCTCCAGAAAAGGCCAGCTGCTACTGCTGGGGAATTAGCACCAATCTGAGGCCAAAACTTCCCAATGCCATGTTCTAGCGGAGACTCCTGACCCATGCGAGGACTTGCTTTGCAATTCCTAGTACTTGAAGGATATCAAATGTAAGTTAAGATACAAGAAGTTTACAGACAATTCTTTATGAAAAGACAGTAAACTATCATATTTTTCTAGTTTAATTAACTTCTAATTACATACATATGTGTAAATTTTAATGGAGTAGCTGGTTTAGGGTTCAGCTTTTGTTGCACTTCTGAGTTGAAAAACAGATCTCTAGACTCTGAAGTCATGAACATAAACTCCAGATTTATGTTTCTTCATTTTGTGTAGTTATCTTTGTAATTTACCTGCAGATATCATGAGTACTTACAGAAGTATTTTCTCTATATAGAATAGTAAGCAAGACATATCTGAGGTTCATAAAGGTTTTTAAAGATTTCCTCCGGCCTCCTGTCATCTGGTTTTACGCATACACTTAATTGTTCTGATATTTTGTCTCATGTTATCAGTCTTAAGAATAAATCCATAAAGCTTTTTGTTGTAAGCTGTTATTCAGATCATGGATATGTTAAAGTTCAGGAAGTTGAAAACTTTGTGATTTCTTTCATCAGAAATACCAGGTGCATCTTGCTTGTTTCCATGTTATGAATGAAAAGAGGCATTTAATGATCCAGGAAATTTCTCCATAAATATCTGCAAGCACAGAGGTTTTTCATTTGCATTTTTTTCATTGCATTTGCAATTTCAAAATGCTTCCATATCTACAAGTACAATCAATATTTACTTTATGGAATTCTGTTCATAGTACTTGTTTCTTGCATTCTACATGGAGAAGTAAGCATTTAGTAGGTAGGTAAACATTTTATTCAAAAACAATGTGTAATGGGTTATGAGAATAAATCCCAGAAATATTGGAATTTCTGCCTCCTGAAAATATAGCATTCAATGTTATTTATCATTTCAAAACCAAGAAGTTGGCTGCAATATGGTCATGCAAAATTGAATGTAGTTAGTTTCTTCCACGAAGTAACAACTGTGAATAGTACCTGAAAAAAACCCCTTGCCTGACAACTAAGAACAAGCTTCTGGTTCTTAAAGCACCCTGAGTAATGTCTAACACTCAGAAAGGTTTTAGGCAACTAGAAAGAAATAAAATATTAAGCAACACAGCTATAAGGCCATCATTTTCTAGAAATAATTAATCAAGCACCAGATATTAGAAATTAATTGACAGCAGAATATCAGAAACCCTACTGAACATTTTCAGCTTTTCAGACACCATTGCTCTTTTTTATTAACTGTATGAAATAGTATTTACTTTCTATATATCAGCCCTCTTATTCCACTCTACTTTTTCCTATTACCTATCATATCACCAGTACCTAAAGAAATAAACATCACCATCTGAAAGACGATTTTAAATGTTGATTTTAAATTCTCAGCAGGAACACCATCTCACACTTTGATGTTTCTTTGTAAGCTGTATGTTAGGATCTATTATTCAACATATTTATAAACATTAAGCAGACATTTGAGTCATTTGGATGATTGGAAGGGTAACATAATTATTTGTGGGCTGAAGTGATATTTCACTTAATTAAAGTTGGCCCTCAAATGTGGATACAAAATGTGCTCATCCCAATACCATACAACAGACTTGCATTTCTATTATCTGACAACAGCATATTACATAAATCTGATGTTACACAATCATACTGTTATTCAACACATATTGGCAGTGAGCTATTTGGATAGCTGTTATTCAAATTAGGATACCTATCAAACCTTACTTGTCTCAAGTAATCAAAATATAAAAGTGATCAAGCGCAGATGCTCTACTGCTTTTTGATAGCAAAAAAAATCTAGCTGAACCGTCTCCATGTTAGTGAGCTCTACTGAATTTACTCAGTTTTGTCAGCTTTGAGATGTAAAGTAAACCTTAATATTTTTAGTTTCTCTGTCAGCTGTGGGAGGATACCCTGAGGAGCTACCTTTTAAAGGGTCTCCCAAACACTAGCATCTCCTGTTATTTAGACACCCATTATCTCCAGTTCCTTCCATTACACCAGTCTCTGAGGATTAGCAGGAAAAGGGTAATACTTTCAATCAGCTGACAGATGAGGAGGGAGTCGCACTGCTGAATTTTCAGTTTTACTCCCAAGCCTCTATCTAGGCTGAGTCAGCAGTTGCTTTATTTTAAAGACTCTCTTTATTCACCTGCACTGTTGCATATTGGTAAGACCTATAAATTCCAGTTACCTCTTAGAGGGCTGCTTTAGAGATTAAAAGTATATACTTACTTTGATACCACAGTGTAACTCCCAAAAGGATTAACCAGAGTTAAGCGCGTGCATACTAAGCAAGCGATACTCTACACCTCTGTCCTTACAGAATGCGAGAGAGGAAATGGACCCTGCATGCTCCACCAGGGAAATGTAAAGGTCATGCAGGTGAACTTCTGGCTAGACCAGCCTTCGCTCCCTCAAGCAAGTATGTAGCACACCTACTATTCCGTTTGAGTTAGGAGTCCAAATCAGAGGAAGAAACTGTGCCGTTAATTAGATACTAAAATCCCCTCATGAGAAAGGGCTTCACTGCACATTTACTCCAAACTGGTAATACAATTTCAGGTTTCCTGGTGTACAAAAAATGACTTTTTTTTTTCCTTTTCCACTGCAATTGCTTCTGATTTCATTGCTGTATTGTATGCATTCATAAATCAGCACAGGGCATTGAACCATTCTGCTGTTTACTTAGTGCTCTTGACTTCACACTGGGTAACATAAAGTAGAACTAAGACGGTGACTGGTGCTGTGTAAGTGTGGTGATCCATCTGGTGACAACTGGGAAAAAAAAGTAACATCAGATCAATTCATATGCTCACTAATGCCACATAGGATATAATGCAACTCAATGGTATTTCTGTCTGTTGAGAATTATTGCTCCCTGATTCTGTATCATGTCAGCTTATGAGTGCAGGATGTAATTTTTTCTATTAGATGACACACACATTACAGTAACACAAGAAATAAGCAAAAAAAGCTGTCTACAAGAGAAAATACCTTCAAGGAAGGCTATAGAATTCAGCTCATGAAGTGGGGTCCGTGTTTCGGATTTAGAGTTTATAATTAATGCAGTCCAAAATGGACAATGGATTTTTTTAGCATCCCAGCAATACCAGTTACTCTGGTAAGAGTCACTCTGGTAAGGGAAGTGACTCTTCTATGTCAGAAACTTGTGTAGGAAGGATTATCAAAAAGCTTTTGCTTTAGCAGCTGCACAAAGAATAAGTAATGAACAACTGAACTTACATTTTTAGTAACCTGTATACATGACAGAAGGGATATTGTAACTGTTCAAGCAAATAATATGCACTTATGTTTCAAATGAGCATAGTTTTCATGGCAAGCATCTTCTAAATTAACAATGGATAAAACAGTAACAGTGCCACAACAAATGTAAACAGTAGATTCTTTTATTCTCTGAGGGCACTTTCCTAAGTACGTTGTGAACTACATGAGTATGGGTGACACTCTCGCCACTGCCTTCACAGAAATGTCTTCTCCACACATAAAAGTGACAAGATGCCAAACCTGCAAGGCTGAGGATTTGCCAGAAATTTTTTATGCCACCAGTGTTGTGTAATACTACTCATAAAGGTGAAGATCTAGTGATGAAGATGAAGAGGACAGGAGAGGTCAGAGGAGGACATGAAGACATAGTGGAGATATGAAATGAAGGACCTATGCAAACAACTCAAAATTTTCAAACGGCCAAGCAAGGGAACACAGAACGCAGGACTATCCTTGTGGAGAATGACCTAAGGAAGCACATAATCCAGATGACAAGGCAGGAGGTTGAAATGACTTCAGGGTACTGGCATGGGAAAAATTATGGTGAACAGAAAACACTCGAAGAGTGTTCTTTCCTATTCCCTACTAAATTCCACGTCTTCAACGTCTTTTTCCATTCTGCTGTAAACTAGCTGATTTACATTGCAATATGCTGTTAGCAAAGACTTGCTAAGGAATATGCAAAATTCTCTGCATGTTTACACCATTCAGTATCTCACTATCTAGAGTGAGTTTTATCTATCTGCCTTGTATCCTATCTGCAATTATGGTTAGAGATTAAATAAAATCAGGAACACACAAGTAAGCATATAATTTCACAAATAAGTTTGTGTTGGACAATGGATTTGAGGCACAGGTGGGATATACAGCCAGACCTTAGCAGTAGGAAAACACCTCGAGGTCCAACAACCCTGACAGCCACTGCAGCTGGCACAAACGGCAGCCACAGCATAAGAAACCACCTAAGGAGCTTCTGGAGCAATGCTGCCACACAGTCAGCATCAACACATGTAATCCATAAAGCTCCTTTGTAAATGAGGTGTTTCTAGCTGTTTTTCACAAGTTCCAACGAAGAGAACTTGCCAAAACCTTCTTTTCAGGAGGCTTATCACAAAGACTAAGGTAAAACAACTACTGTGAATTGAAGCCCTCTGCCAATATGGGCATACAGCACCTTTCTCAGTCCCTGCAGGCACACAGGAGGTGCATTAGGTGGCTAGATTAGATCTGCAGACATATACTTGACCTTAAAACATTATTTATATAATTTTATTCTGTTCACTTTTATCTTTCAATTACTGCGATACTTTATGTCCTCAAAAGGAGAATTACCTAAGTAAGAAGTCAGAAAGAACAAATGCTTCCATTTTGTTATGACTCTGTAGTTTATTACTGCATTTGTGCAAAAATGTCAATTTTCTAGAGGTTTTCTGACAATGAAACAAATTCAGTACAGACTTACATGGCAGAAGTGAGTATTACTACACTACATCTGTACTAGTGTTTTAATGTATTTCCTTACGGATTTTATGAACCTCAAAGCATAAAATCACAGGAATGTTTCCTGTAATTTAACAGAGTACATTACCATTTAATTAATATTTAATAAGTGCATGAAAGAAAGCTGTGTGGAGAGGCAGAAAGCAACACAGAGAAAATGAGAAGAAGGGTGCAGCTTTGCGAACAGTACTGAAAGCAATTTTTATCGAAGAATACTTATCTCTGTCTTGCTTTTCCTTCTCCACAGGTGCAAAAGGGCAATTCCCAGTGCATCCTTCAGAAGAATGGAGAGACTCCAAGTTTTAATTCTTGTAAGCATCAAGTCCTGAACACTACTACATCAGAGATACCAAAAAGCCGCTCTGGAGTTCAGTTCCTAGAAACCAGGGTTTTGCTCTTAAATAGGAAGAAAATGTTGCGTATGTTGCAGATATTTGTGTAGCGTTTAAATATTCATGCTCCTGGCAAAACTGAGCTGTTTAACTTCTATTTGTGGATATATACAGGTCTCTCCTCCACAATTTCATTAATCCTGCTCTGCCTTCCTACTTTACTCTTAGAAACATGAGAAATCACTAGAATTATCAATACACAGTAAATAAACAACCTTTACAAGAAATTACTGGATGCAAACTACTGAAAAACAGACTTACATATGAGTATATAAAGGCCAACATGTCCAAATGTGAATTCATAGTCAGGCCTGGTTATGACAGCTGCCCTCAGGCCTCTACACCAGTTAATTTCAGTGGGAATGGTAAAAGATTCTCGTATCTCCCAAGCTATTCATTTAAATACTTGGTATTAGATACCTGCAGTTGAAAATTTAGGCTACAATATCTATTTTCTTCCTTTCTCACATCAGTATGACTGTTGCATCCATAAATATTGTAAAATTTCATACCACTATCACTTTACCAATACCTGCTCATATAAGCACTGCTGATTTATTCTTTCTTTTTTGGACTCATAATCCCTCCATCAATCAGTTCATATCTTAGATTACAGCTCTCCTTGGCAGGAACTGGCTTCCTTATGCTGCGATAGTGCCTAGCATAGTGTGTCTTAGATGCTACTACCTTCAAATTACAAACACAGACAATAATAATATACAGTACACATGGTGACCACAATCTGTGACTTGTTGAAATGAAATGCTTCCATCAGACTGACTTTTTGGTAGCGAACAACTGAACTAGAAAATCAGAGTGTGACACATTCATGATATGACACCTCGCAGTTTAAATCTTCTTTGATGACTCACATAAGCAGCTCTCAGCTATCTACTTTTTTGTATGCTTCAAATTCTAATGTCAGTATTTTGTATACTCAATATTCAGTATTTTTATACTAAACCAACACTTAATACTAACATTATACTTCTGTTTGAGAAGTTGAATGCATGATATATGTTATACGTTCAAAACAGAATTTATGAATGAATAATATTCAAGGGTTTACACACTGACTTGTGTATAAAAACTAGCTACCAAGCCCACTTAAAATAGATAGCAAATGGGCACATAAAAAAAAATTGTTGAGCTGCTCTAAGTCCTCCAAGTAAGTCATAAATCTATGTGATGGCTTCAGTACCTTAGTGTCCAAAGCGAAAAATACGCAAGGCAGCCAGATTATGCAGAAGGAAAACCTCATTAGATATGTTACTGTTTTTTTAGGATAATGATTTACACAGTGTATTCATGCTACCAAAATCCAAAGCACATACAAACCAAGAGCTACCAGGTGTAGTCTCAGCCATACTCACAAACATATTACAAACAAATCGGAAATCTCAGTGTAAAAGGACAGGCCTTTTATCTCAATACCACACAGGTTTGATTTCTAAGGATTAATCACTTAGCTCCCAAGAATCTATTGGGATCTAACAAAGAAAATCAAAGCATCAGTCCCCCCTCCCACATAAAAACCTCCACAACAGAGTCTTGCCTCCTGCATGCAACTGTTGATGGCATGTAACTACTGTTGTAATAAAGAAAACTAATCATCCTAGAAATCATTGTCTAACAATTTGAACCACATGAGCTTACTCAGATACCTCTACCAGCACCAGCTCAGGCTTTCCCTGCAAACCAGTAAGAACCTGAGCTTCCATTGTACAGTCTCCAAAGCTGACTCTCCCCTGCCTCCCACTTTGCACAGGCACTCACATTTGGCCAACTCCCCCAGCCAAAAAAACAGTATTAGAAAGAGTTGTACACCACTGATGCAGCTCTGACAGTGCTTTATACCCAGCTTGTACAAAGCAATGCAGAAGCTTGTCCTTCATGCTTATGTATGGCAATGAAAAGCAGTACAGCTTGATGAGGATCTGAGGTGACATGCCAAGACGGCACAAGGATATTTTAGGCCTTCAACTGGGAAAGTACATTTCTGATTCGCACCGCAGCCAGACAGCCCACCCCAGCAAGGCTCAGAGCTGGTGCCTGCAACTACCTTGTAAGTGGCTCCTATCAGGAGACCAGGGAGCATGTCAGGTATTAAAAGAATTTCATAATGCTCCTAACTGTTAAGTGAGCCACTGCTGACAAAGAACTGTGTAGCCAAAATATTGAGTTATTGCTCATGAGCATTTCATCAGAGACCATTTCATTTGGCTTTTAATTGGATTAAATCAAATCAATAGTGGACACAAAGGTCATCTGGTTTGTATCATTCCTCCAAAACTACAGCTTAGTGTTACTTTTATAATATATTATTCTGAGGAGATAATATTCCATTTTTATTATTATCACTACAGTTTCTGTGACTAAATAATGATGATTTCCTAACACCAAGTAATACAACATCACATCTATTCAAAATACAGAAGAGAACAAAAGGCACTGAAAAGCCTAGATGTACTGTTAAATAGTGTGCCCTGGTACATGACATCGTCTCTCTACAAAGCCTATATAATACGAATTTCAAAAGGCAAAGTAACTTTAATAGTATCTTGGTTTTACCCAATTCATAAAGACATTTTCTCTGATAACGCATTTGTTTTTCCAGAATGAACATGGATTTCTTTTTTTACTTCAAATGTGATTTACCTTCCCTTGCTGCAAGAAAATATTCATCCTTGTAAGACTGATACTGAGCAAGTTGTCAGTTAAAGAGTCTAGTTATGCTATCTTAATGTGCTTCTCCTACTAGGAAATATACACCATAAAGCAGGTTAGAAATGGCAGATATTTTTGCAAAAATTTTTGGAAGCAAGTTTTGCTTTGTTCATTGGAGCAAAATCTATTTCCTTTCCCCTCTTCCTTTAAAATAGTATCTTAAAATGGAGTACAATACGAATTTCAATTTTTCAGCTCCAAAGGATGAAAATACAAGCATAAAAATTTCTAAATCCAAAGGAAAAATAATCAATTTCAGTTGAAGATTTTAATTTTGCTCATTTTTCAGAACAATCTACAGAAATCCTTTGGAAAAAATACACATCTTGTTCCAAAAGTCTCTTGGCAAAAAGAAAGTACCTGGAAAAGTATCTCCCTTTTCTAGAAAACCCTTGCGCAAAAAAACTTACTTGGATTGGAACATATAAAGTACACATACATTACGCCACTTTAAAAGCTATCTTAAAACTAATAATATAAAATATAAATTTGTTCATTTTGAAACACACACACACTTCTTACTCGTAATTCAGCAGCAACACTGGAACCCTTCACTGTAACGGTGAATTCACAGACCACGTTCTGACTTCCATCTGGTTTAAACAGTACTTGTATTAATTAAAATAATCTTCAAGCAAGACAGAGCACATATTTTTTCATTCAAGAATATACTATGAATGTTAAATAAAAGGACTGAAAATTAAGCTCTCTCTTAGCTATATGTATATAATAAAGTTTCCATCTATTACCCCAAGTGAAAAAACCCCACTGTTTAGACACTTGAAAACCTCAAGGCTGTTGAAAGTTTATTCTAGCTTCAAAAGGAAGTCATCTCCAGTTAAGGCAAATGCTAGGACATTTGAAATCATAAACCAATTTATATTAATTATAATATTAATGTAAATTAATCTGTTAATTACTTTAAGTATTGCCTGAATAAAAAAAATGACTGGCATTTCAGCATTATTACTTGGCTATAACAATATTTTATAAGTCTGATTCTGGCAGTGCAACCTTAAGTACAGGGTTGTCACCCTAACAGTATAATGAATTTAGGTCTTGACAGTGATTTATTTTGATTACCCTTTGTCAAGCCTACCATGACTTTTACTGAACTGAGGAAACAAGCTGTCAAGCACTTCCACCTTGGAACTAAATAAAAAAGTTTTGTTATACTTTAAGTTAGTGAGATTTTGCCCTTGTTTCAGTATATTGATAGTAACATGTGATTTTATTTTTTTCTCTTAAATAATGTCACTTATTACTTTATTCACTTCAGCTAATTTTATGATTTTAAAATCCATCATCAATTTAGTTAGTTACGATTTTTAAATCCATAATCAGTTTTAATTTTGAGGTATGACTTTTCTTCGACAGTGAATTCCTGGCATTACGCAGTGGCACTATCACACTTACTGCCACCTACACAGGTTAACATTGCCATACATCATTTTTACCTCATATTGTAAATCTAACCCAGCATCTTGAAGTAAAAGATTCCTTTCAGAAGTCCACAAAGTCTGAGCCCTTGCAATAATACCACTACATGGAAGAAACACTTGTATCAAGTTCTTGATTCTTAAATACTATACTGACCTCCCTGAAGCTGCCTAGGTTTAGCTGTCTCCAACAGGGTCCTTCATCTACATTTAACACTGTAAGAAGCAAGATGCTTCCACCTGAGGTAGCGGCACTGAGCACCCATAACCTGAATTTCCATGTCGAGCATCCTGTCCCAAGCTGCTCTCACTATTCCTGGTACTGGAGAGCTATTGTTAGTCACGGTCCTCTTGTAAAACTGACACGATTGGACAGTCTGAATTATTGCCCAGAGCTACTTATGCTGCCCTCATTTAAGAACTGTATGTAAGCTTTTCTAATTTCTATGGCAAGCACAAGTACTAATAGCGTTTGGCAGTATATTTCTTTGATAGCTGTTTGCAGCTACAGTAGTCATCACTGTAGAGAAATTACATGTACCATGGCCCGGTATGTGACTTTTTAAAAAAAGACTGCATATTTACCGTGCAGTAAATATTGACTTCCTATTAATGATCACTTCACGTAAATGGTACTGTCTGCCTGTAAGCTTTCTCACTGATTATTCTATCTCTTCTTTAATTTGTGGTACAAGGAAGACTGAGTAACATTAAATTCGTGCTTGCATTCCAGGGAAATCTGGTGGAGTCCCACTGTCTTTTTTTATTTAAATATATATTGTCAGTCAACCTGATATAGCACAAGCTTGTTAATGTTATAGTCTATAGACACTGTGATATATACATTTTAAAGGTTTAAATTATGATTTTTACTCAATAGAGCACAAAGAGATGCAATCTTTAACAGTATATGACAATTGCCTTCTAGTAAGGACTCATGAGTTACAGGATAATTCCCCTAATTTCTAGCAGTGCTTAGCCCTAACTAGTAGCCCACAGCAGCTACACTCACTCCATCTGCAAGGTCACAGAATCAGAGAATGGTCAGGGTTGGAAGGGACCTCTGGAGATCATCTAGTCCAACCTCCTGGAAAAGCAAGTTCTCCTAGATCAGGTTGCACAGAGTCATGTCCTGGCAGGTTTTGAATGTCTCCAGAGAAGGAGACTCTGCAGCCTCTCTGGGCAGCCTGTGCCAGGGTTCTGTCACCCTCAAAGTAAAGCAGCTCTTCCTCATATTCAGGTGGAACTGCCTGTGCTGCAGTCTGTGCCCGTTGCCCCTTTCCTGTCACTGGGCACCACTGAAAGGAGCCTGGCCCCATTCTCTTGACACCCTACCTTAAGATACCTGTATACATTGATAAGATTCCCTCTCAATCTTCTCTTCTCCAGGCTCGTATTTTTTCCAGTGGCATGAAGTTGGGCCATGCTGGCAGGGACACAGGCAGACATGGGGCTCCACCGTAACTGTCTCTTCAGCAAGCACGGGGATCAGAACATGGCAGAAGCATTTGCGAGGTGTGATGTTTGCAGCTCAGCACTGCTCTTCTTCTGTTCATTTTTTTCCTGTGAGTTTTACTCAACTGGAATTTCTTCCCCTACATCTGCAACTACCTCATCTAATCAATATGATTAAGTATGCACCTCATGGCTTAATTTGGAGTGTACTGGTGGGCACTGGTCCCAGGACATGAGAACCTATTATTTGATTTTTCAGGCACAATAAATCCTCAGTGTACAACCACTGTGACTCTAACAAAACATAAGGTAAAGCTTTAATGCATTCTACAAAAATAATGATGCATAATGGTAAATTGCATGAAACTCAGCATGTGGGATTGTAGAGCACTCTGACAGTTGAACCTGCTTGTGGACAGTCAGCAAACATAGATATCAGTTCATAAGGGTCTAAAAAAACTTTGTTGATGTTTATCAGTCAGTAAAATGAAAATATATTAAGAGTTTTAGTCAGTATTTTACTTGTTTTTTTTTAAAGCAATACTTACTAATTAATCACTTGTTCAGATTATTGTCAAGATATTTATATAGTTAGATCATATCACAATCACACAACAAAAACTATACAAATTGCCTTTTACGCTAGAACACAAGGAATTGTTTAGAAAACAAAATATATTTGCATTCTTTTCCTACAGTGAAAACAGAGGTTTTACATACATATTTCATAACCTTGAGTTACTTTAAGCTCATGAATAGTTCAATTAAAGACAGCAGGACCGCCAACTCACTCAGCTGCTGCAACTGGGAGTGGCCACTTGGGCAGGGTCACAGTGACAGTACACTACATTTCCCACCGGGAAAGCCTTCAGTTTATTCCACGAGTTTTCCTTTTTTCCAAATTTTCCAGAGAGAAACTTCCCCTGTTCTTAATAGCTATGTTATGGGGTCCAAGCAGAGGTTTTCAAAGGGCTTTCAAAGCAGCAGAAAACCTGTGTATCCAGGGGACATCTCCTGAAGTATGCCAAATGTATGTGTGTTAAACATCAAGAGGAAAAGTGTGTGTGTATGAAACAGGTGGTGGGATTGCCCCACTCTGGTCCCGTTTCACTGTGAAGGGGATGTTTCTTGGATGACACTCAGGATTAAAGGTCCAGAAAGTACAGGGTGAGTGTGGTTTTATCCTGTGATGCCACAGGCAGACCCTGGGTGTTGCATTTCTCAAAGCCACACCAGGAGTGCCAACCACTGGTGATAACGTAACACTTCCTAGCATGAAAATTTCCCATCACAAACAGTCAAGGGCTTTCACTGCCCACAGGCTCCTTAGTCCTGGCTCCTTTACGAGATGGGGAGATTGGCGATAATCCTTTAATCGCTATCCCCACTTCTGGTGTGGAGAATACCTTCATGTGGGGTCAGGCTGTGTATTTGAAAGGAGGACACCATCCAGACCAACGGGGCTACTTTGTTCTTTCTTCTCTCTTTGCAGTCTGAATCAGACCATGGATTATTTCCTCCAGTGACCAGAACTGGTGAGGGCAGAGTGACATACAGTCCCACAGCTCTCCATGCCAGTCCTAGCATGCCTACCTGGCAGCCAGTAAAGGGTTTAATGCTAGCAAAAATTTACACCTGGCTGTTTGGTCAGCCCCACAACACATTCCCATAATTGTGTCGACCTTGGTTAGCATAAACAAAAGGAGCACACAGCCTTTATCAACTTTAAGGGTCCGTATTTTCCCAAGGTATTTACAGTGACTTCACTAGAAGCCTCAAACTTGCCTAAGAACTGACAACTGGGGAACTTGAGTGTAACATACACACACATGCATGCCTGCATCTGTAGACATACAGATATACATCCGCATGCTGCTGTACCTTACACTGAAGTTTTTTCCTAGAGGAACCTGTAAACTAGATAGAGACAAAAGACTCGTGTTCTAAAATATCTAGTGTAAAAACAGGAAAAGAAACAAAAGTATGTCTCTTGCATTTCCCTGCTCTAAAATTCACATATTCACTTTGCAAAAATCTTGCAACAGAGAAGAACTAAGATGACAATACTTTCACAAATAAAGGTGCACCACTCAGGCACTAATTCAGCCGATCTCAAATACATGGAAAGGGATGTTACCCAGAAGAGTCATTGCCAAAGTGGTGGAAAAGGTATCCAGTTTGTCTGGACTAGATGGCTTTTCCACATACTGTCTATTCTCTTCATTGCAGTGGTTTAATTCATAAATTCCTCTCAAAATCTGAGGAAAACACAGAAATATCTGGAAGTTCCCTCTTAAACCATAAATCAAACCCCATAAAAATGCAGGCAACCACCTGAGGTAAGCCCTTACATAAACTGGAAGAGACCTCAACACACCCAGAATCCTTCCCCCCGCTCTAGCACTAGTCTCACTGGAATACAATAGCAAATGCTTATGCGAATTCTCATTGAAACCAAACTAAAAAACCTGAACAGAACCGCCACAAAAAGAATTACTTACCTCCTCCATTATCTTCACAACTTTACAGACTTCAGAATACAGGTTAGGGGCTAAATTTTATTCTTAATGAAAGCAATGACATTTTGGTAGTACTTTTGATGGGAGGACTAGAATCACATGTGCTGTACTTCCAAATATGAATAAGCCTTGAGCTTCCTCGCATACATGTGTAACCTCAACATAACCACTTCTGAGGCAATCTGATAGCCCAAGCTGACACTGTTTTTCAATGGAACGAAAAAAACCACTTTGGACTGTAATGGACTTGGAAGGCTGCATGTCTTCCAAACACTTTTTCTTGGCTTTCTCTGCATCACATGCAGACCACAGACCGGATGTTTCCTCACATTAGCTGGTCAACTGAAACCAATTGAGTTCATGCTCTGTTCATAACTAGGTGTTCCTCATCCTAAACATATATTATTCGATTACAAGGAAAAAGCCTTTCATTTTATGAATTCATTTTTAATATTATTTGTTTGAAGAGACTTAAGGAAACACTGTAACTTCTGTGGAAAACCATGAAACTCTAAACCAATAAAACAGTAACATGGAAAGCCTTATGCTGGTGACGAAATGATTTACAAAGCCAGCATTTACAGAAAGCAATTTGTGTTTGCTCTTAGAAAGAATCTTTGGGAAGTAAAACAACAAACATTAGGGATTTATGCCAGATAGGTTTGCTGAACTGCCCCAAAGCTTCCAGTTGTTCCGGGGCAGATAAAGGTTTAGAATAAAGATGACAATTCAAAAGTGCACTAAGCACCATCCTTTAAACTATCATTCTCATCTATCTTTAATTTAAAAGTTGAGAGGGACAAACTTTTTTCCCCAGTAGCATGGCTTATGAAATATTTTGCAATCTCCTCAGATTTCTTTGTAGCTTTGTCTTTGAATATCTTTGCTCCATGGGCCAAAGGCTCCTTAAGCAAAAACAGCACCAGCTACTCCCCCTGCCACACACCACGTCCAAGAAGTGGCTCATCACACCTCTCCTTTCTCACCTGTTCTAGTGACAATCTAGTGAAAACCTGTGCACACACAGCTGGAAGTCTGCAGGAGTGGAAAATTCATCTCACCAGCCACCACAGATTGTGGCTGGAAAATACTGTGTCTGCGTTGGCTGGTGAGTATCTGCCTTTGCCCCAATGCATGGCAGTGTTGCGGGTGTTGGCAATGCAGACCTAAACGTCCATGTCAGTAGTGCCAAAATGGAGCAATATGCCATTATGATTTGAATTCATGGACCTGTGACAATTCCCCATGACTACCATCTTACTGGAACGACCACCTATGGATGGCAGTATTTCTGAGCTGAAACTTTATCCCCATAATACCTTTTTTTCCTCTTTATATGGAACTAACTGCAATTTCAAAACACAACAAGGGTTAATTTGCAGTCTGAAGAATGCAGAAATGGATTTCATCATAGAAGCAATGTTGCCCATTATCACCAAATCATAAAAAAGGAAGAAAAATACAAGGTCTGGTAGCATAAGCTAGAGAACATAGAAAACAGTTAATTTGTTTGACTTAATTCTGAGGTAGCAGTAGATGAAAAAACCTAAAACAAAAATGTATTCGCATTTCAAGGTAAAATCTTCATTACCTTTAACTGAACACGACTGTTCATTTTTTACGCATTCATCTGTTCATCCATACTGTAATTTAAACGGAAATATTTTTACAGGTCATATAGTCTGCTTTTTTGACTGTAAAGCCAGCATCAATAATTTCTTGAAGCTTTTTACATTTTTCTTGAAAACGCATTAATTCCTTAAAAAAAAAAAGGAAAACAGTAGCTACACAGATGCAGCACAAAAGTCCCTTTTTTTTACCATCCCCTAAAGTAGCTAGAACATTATAAAAGCAGCACCTTAAATTGCATTATTTTGTTCTAATTCTGGTATGTACTATCAACTAATAATGCACATCCCTGTTCATTAGTGCTCTGCAGTACGATCACATTGGAAAGACCTCTTCATTACTCATGCACTGCTTGTCAGCACACAGACTGGAGCAAGATTACTAATACATCTGTCAAAATTTACTGAGAATATTGATGTAAAACCAGTCTCATCCACTGTCTGCACAACCAGAAACCTGTCCGACTGAGAAAAAAAAATCTTGTTTTTCTTTTGAAACATCCTAGGTGGTAATGAGGAAAGGATGCAAGTGGTCTATCATGCCATAGTTTTAGTCTCCAATAGTCATCCAACACCTTTATTTCACACATTACCATATGTAATTCTGAAAACTAAAATTCCACCAAGGGGACATGTGCTAGCTTTGTAGTGGAGAAAAGAAGGGGGAAAAAAGGAGAAAAACCTGCACATCCAAGCAGATATTCTTATACGACTTATATCACTTTTAAAGCAAGACAGATCCCTGCTTTTGTACCAATTTACATTAGCAGAAGTTCTCTCCCTGTCTTACCGCTTGGTATGGCATAAAAAAGCTTTTTTTTTTTTTTAAAAAAAAAGGCTCTTGCAAAATAAATGACATTAATTAGGTTGATATTTAACATTAAATATGAACATCTGTGGTCATTCTTGTTGTTTTCTGCTGCTTCAGAATAAACCACAAAAGGCCCCCAGTATCCAAGCAATTTTTTCATCTATCATGCATATCTTCCTAATTAGGAGGATGGTGATAAAATACAGAGTAGAATAAAACATAGGTAAAATCTAAATTATCTAATTACACTGTCTGCCATCAGAATTATTTCTTGTTTTTATTAAGTGGTGTACAAGGCTGAGATTAAAGCAAGCAAATGGATTTCTACCTTCTCAAGGAAAGTAGAGCCCTAATAACGTTGGTAGAGAACTGTAACGTTACAGGGTTGGACTGCTACAGCTAAGCACTGTCCCTGCTTGCTGCTCTGTCTTGCTTCAATGAAATAACATAAAGTACTGTCCCCACTTATTTAACAATTTGCATTTTTTGATTGTTCATACAAACATTGGAATATCCTTTAAAATAATTCTGGGCTGGGCTTACCACAAAAGTACAGTTTCCAAAAGGAAGTCTTCAAATACATCCTATGTTTAAAAATTTTAGTGCAGTGGTTTCAAGAAAAGAAGTCACAGATAGTACAGACAATTTTACTCTGTCATTTTTATTTTCTTTTTAATTAAATCCCACCTCTGCAAAGCACTATGACAAATCTAGAGTGTCTTCATGAGCTAGTTGTTCATTTGGATTTTCATTGACTGAGCAGTCACAAAAATGCTAAGAAGACAGAGAGTACTGTAGCAACTTCACAGCTGAGTAAAGAGTATTTTTTCAAAATAAATTTTTAAAGTTAATGGTATATTTTGGTGAATTTAGTATGACCCAGTCTTGTGCTACTGCTTAGATTATTCCATGCCATATACTGATGGCATACATATTTTGACTATTTGCAAACCTGGAGTACAATGATGAGTACTACAATATAAATGTTGTCACCTGAGACTTCTGAAATAAAATTAAACCTTATGCAACTTTTCTGAAGATGCAGGAGGAAAATTGTCTGAATAACTTATTTGCAGTTTGCTTGCAATTCTGAAAATAAAATCAACATCTGCTGGTTTTTTTTTTAAAAAATAAAACACTTAGAAACATAGGTGAAGGTAAAAAAACGTCTGGGTTTCAGTAATTTTGGAATTTCAGAGTTTTACATTGAATTTAAAGTAGATTTCAAAACAAAAATATCAAATACTATAACTGGTACTTAACTATATGTTGGTTCAATATAACGATTCCTAAAAAGATGAGGAGAGAGGCAGGGAGAGAACGAGCTGCCAAACATACTTGCAAAATCTAAATGCATTCATGAAATTTCTCACTATCAACAGAGCTGTATGTTTGGCTGAATTATCTTTTGGAGGAAACATTTTCTCTAGTTTAATCAGTCAGCTTGATGCAGCTTTCTGCATAAATTCTGGGAAAGCAACTGCCGGTAGCTGATGATTTGACTCCTTCCCATTTACTTCATAATTCAAAGAAGGAAAGACACTGTAGGTCATGAATATGATGTCCCCCCGCCCCCCTCCCACCCCAGAACGCTGTGATTTCAGGAGGATATGAGTTCAGAAAGGGATTAGGCGAAGCCAGCAAGACAGATAAACTGATGGAGTAAGTTACCACGGCACAGATATACACACTGGCTCTAGAGATCTCTACACTGCCAGAAATTGCCCAGGTCACAGAGCAGTGGTCACCCTGTACAGGTCTTTTTTTCTATAAATAGTCCCCAGTAGCAATTATTAGAGGCAGGATGTTGCTTAGATGGAATTTGGTTCAGATTGCACAACTGTTCTCACGTTGCAGTGCTCTAGAATTGCTTTTCTTATTTTCCTATTTGACTCACGGCAGTAAATCCTTTCCTTCTGCTTTTTGCTCTCTTTTGTTATCCTGACTGAAAGAGACTACATTAACAACAGGTTTTTCACCACCTCCTGCATTTGCCAGCTCTTTCCCTTTAACCATTTTTCATCTCCCCATTTCGCTTTCCCCTCCTCAAAATATTTTTCTTTTTTAAAAACTAGAGAGCAAGACAAATGGCTTCCTGATTGAGAAGCCTGCTTTTGTTTTGGTTTTGACATATTTTTCTCTAGATGAAACTAAAATTTTTACTTGATTACATGTCCTGCTTCACAAATCTCCAACTCTGGAAGTGGACAATACTTTTCAAAATGAAACCCAAACTACTGAAAATGAAAACCTACTAAAAGAAAAGAGACAAGAACCAATGTAAATTCAGATGGATGCCAATGAACTCAGTCTAATTACATCCATGTAAAAGCCACTTTTGTTCAAAAACAATTTTAGTCTAAGAAAGAGGTGTCTACATCAAAGGTCAGCCGTTTTATGTCTTGCTTTTTTTGTTGTTGTTGTTAGGACTTTAAAAAACAAAACAAACAAAAAACCCCCAAAAAATCCCCCAACAAACTACTGCCTCAACCCTGCAATGCAGGCAGAATTTTAACGTTCCAGGACTGTGAGTACAGCTTCAATGGCAAATAATTTGAATTAAGTTTTGGGGGTTGCGAGACAGCAGACACTCCTAAGAATTTTGCGTTACTGGAAAGTAATAAAATAGAGAGGAAATTGGGCTGGCACAATTCCGGAACTACAGAAATGCTGCTGACAGACCTATGCTCTTATCAGTCTTTGACAGGTGTGTTTAGGTTTACTTGGGTTATTGCTCTCAGACCTCTTAACCTCTCCTGAGCCCAGATCTTGCCTCTTGCAGTCAAGATCATATAGGAATGCCTGGGGCAAGTGAGTAAACAGAGACCTCCAGAAAGTATCTAATTTCTCACATCCCTAATCATCCTGGCACCCCCAAAAATCTCATCACAGAATAAAATAAAAATTTTGTGTTATCTCCTAAGCTTGATGAACCAGAGCATGCACCGGGACGGCAACAGGATTCGAGTATAATTTCCCCTATTAGTTGTTTCAGCTGCAGGCTGCTTCTTTTTCAGGGCTCCCAGACAACCACAGTAGGTAACTGTGGACATGGAAACATTTGCATTAAGGGCAATTTTACTGCAAAAAGTAACAACAGATAGAACCCTGGGTTTTATTATTTTTTGACCTCCAAACTTCCTGACCTCAAAAAATACATTTTTAGCTGCCAGCTGTGCAAGTATCTTTTCCTGCATCATCATTATTATCAAAAAGCTCAGAATATGAAAAATAACTCTTTGTCGTATCCATGCACCATTGGATGACAATCTTGAGTTGTACCTTGGCATTGCCTGTTGCCTTCAGTGGGGTCGTTAGAGTAACATATGGGAAAGTGGCAAATAACTCCACAGATGCTGCACTAACATTCAGAAATTAAATTCTCTTTTTCTCTACAAAGTTTTGAATATATAGGATAAGGTTTTGGCCAAGATTCAAAGCAGGGAAGTTTCTAAAAGAATTGAAAATAGCTTCTGGTATGCAGCCTCTAGTTACTACTAGTTTTGAGGCTGACTTCCTCATTTTAATATTTAATGCACATTTTTCATTTCTTGCATGGTACCCCGGAGTACAACACAGTTGATTTGGCCACTAGGGAGAAAAGTACCCTGCCCAAAAGAAACTGAGGAGAACTACAGACAGGTATTTATCTCATTGCCATTTTGGGACGGTCAGAGCGCACCCAGTGTATCAATTCTTTTCACTAGTTCCTCAAATAGACAGAATATTGTCACTGTACCATCCTGCCACATGGTATTCTCACAACAGTCTGCCGATGTTAGCAGACAATGCAAAGCCACGGCCTCACTTCATGACAGCAGTCTGTAGGACTCCAGATTATCAGGCCAAGCTGACAGTGAAAATAAGACCCCATGGCACCACAAAATTAGAACTGTACCCAAGATCTATAGTGGATGCAGTGGAATACCCTGTCCTACCCTGCTTGCTGTGGCATCTCATGTCTGTACTTTATTCCCTATTGAGGGTAATGGGCTGTTAGCTAAGTGGAACAGTGCTATTAATGGGTCCTGTTACAATATAATGCTTCGTTAACACAGCTCTCAAAGAAATCAACAACTTCAAAACTCCCATAATCAATCCAATTTAATCTGATATATGCACTGTCAAATTGCATTTCAAAAGGCTTTTATAATACCAAAATTCAGTTATCTAGTAACAGCATTAGCAATGTTAATTTTCTAATCAGAACGCAAAATCATTAATTATCCATGCCTTCCTTAAGTAAAAGAAGCTGCAGTTCCTAATCAGTAACCCTACAGATCCTTTGATGTTTCTGAGTGAAAAGGGTACATTCTCCTCTGGAAATACCTGTGAGGCTTTCATTAGTGCTAGCATGTGCATTGAACGCTTAATTGCTTCACTGGGTCTGTCCTTTGCCTGTCCTGTCTTTGCATCTCGTGCCATCACCTACACCTGCCCAAGCCTGATGCTCAGCAGTGTGAGCAGCACTCTCTGGTGGTCCCCACTTCCAGGAAACCACAGTCGGGTGTCAGTCTCTCTAGTTCAAAGATGTCGGTTTGCAATCATGTCTAGAGTGTTCCTATGTTAGCACAGTATTACACACAGTCTACAACTGCAATGGGATTGGAAATATCCCCCAAAATAAGAATGGCAATTTTGCCTCAGACAAAGGGTCCACCTATCTCCCATAGTGGCCAGAAGTGAGTATTTCCCCTGAATATTCTCCCAGCGCTCAAATATTTACAGCTTCTGGGGTGTTTCTGAGTGGTTTGGCTTCATGGGTCTCTTTCCCCAGTGCACAGCTAATCTGTACTTGAATCCATGCAAAGTTTCTGCATCCCCAGTATCCTTCAGAAGAGAGTCTCATATGCAAAATCCCATCATGCAAAAACCACATCTGTTTGTTTGTTTGATTTGAATCTGTTGCATACAAACATTGTTGGGGAAATGCAGTAAAAATATATGAAATACATTAATTTACATGATTATTTCTAAAATTCTGAAAGTTCATCTCACTCTCTGGAAACAATTGTTTCCATACTTCAGTTGTTATTAAAAAGTCAGCAGCATATAAATTTTCCTTAAACAACAGTCCAACAACAAACAGATAAATTATTTTGAGATTAATGTGTGAGAAGCTTACACTACATATTACAAAAATCATTAAAGCAAAAATTCGAAACAGAATACTAAAACAATAGCTCAGCGACTGTTCTTGCCCTTTACAATCAAGGAATTACTTTTGCTGGGAAAAAGTGTACTCTGTGCTCCAGGAATATACTGTCTGAAACTTGATGATAAATAAGCAATTGTACATCACACACTAAAATTAAATGACAGCTTTAACGGTACTAGGGAAAATGAAACACATAGCTAAGACTATAAACTTGATCATGACAACATTGTAAGACAAAACCAAGAAAATATGCATAAATTTGTTTATTTTTATACTACTAATAGATTTTCATGTAATAGTTTATCTGCTCTTTAAAAAAATCCCTATATTTCAGATAGAGCACTTCCAGCGAATAAAGACAACCATAAAACACAACCACCATTAAGTCTCTTACACCTTTATCTATATATATAAATGGCTCTCAAATTGTGCTCTGGATATCAAGAAACTAGTCAGGGAATTCAGTTCCTTCCAATCCTGCTGGTAACTGGTTCCTTGGCCTCAAACAAACATCTCACTTTTCCTTCCCCATGTGCGAAATATTTGTGCTTTAGCCTGAAAAACACTGAAATACTTTGAACACCTTGTTCATCTAAGCATTTAGAAGTATGCTTAACTTTATGCATGCACATAACTGCGATGACTTTCACTTGAATATGTTTTTGTGAAAAAGGATGAAAAACATTTCCTCTGAGATGGGTCTTGAAGAACAGTACTATCTGTATCCTGTTTTGAAAGCAGATGTATCATACAGCAATGAATACTTCCACTTGTAACTTTCAATGACAGAGGAGATAAATTATTTCTGAAAGTGCCCCCTTAAACTCTCAGAAATGGGGAACACGAACATGCCTTGAAATAATTATTGACACTGAACAGTTTATACCATTGATTTCCTTTCCTTCAACTTTTTGTGTATTTCCAGTTTTTAAGGTAACAGATCGATGGTGGTGAGAACAGTTAGAGAAATGTAGATTTCTCCCTTTGGTACATAGATGATGAAGTTGTCAGAAACTGGACCTATGTACCTAGAAGATGCTATTGAACATACAGAATATACAGCTGGGCACTGGATCATTCTGAAACAACCAGCTGTCCCAGAAACTATAAAAGAAGGGGGGTTGGGCTGGTTCTATTAGTTTTATAAACTAAAGTTGAAACAGAAGTTGATGGTTAAAGTCACTTCATGGAATTACTGGTTCTGTAATTGGGTGAATCCACATATGTGCTCCAGCAGAAACCCTTCTGATACTTTTTTCCAGACAAAATAAACTGCCTTTGACATATGGTGACTCAGGAGAAAAATTGAGCCCTATTTGTTAGAAAAGTGAGCAACAGCATCTCCTATTAGCTTTCCAGCCACTGGAGCAGTGGGTGTCCTCAGCACACCACTGGAAATCAGACCCCGAATGCCTGATGGTAAAAATGGGTAGCAAACAGCCCAGACTGCTTCTGTCCTCTGTGGCAGGAATGACGGGAAGCTCTCCTCACAGCCACTAGCTGATGAACTTTGCCTGGTTGGTGTTAAGAATTAGAGACCTTCCCTTTCACCTGCATGGACCACCTGTGATGGAGGACACCTGCCTTGCTCTGGACCTGTGCTCTGCTCATCTCTGCTGACCCATTACAGCACACTAGAAAGCAAATGCAACTCAAATTATCTTTTGTGTTTCCACACAAATTATGAAACATTCAGAAACTTAGTTAATGGATAATACTAACACCTCTGAAATTCCCATGTGAAAGACACTGAGGAAGCCAAAAGCTTCTTTTTTCTTCTTCTTTTTCTTCCATTTGGGGAAAAATATCAGCTGTGTAGAAAAGACTAAGGAATACTTCTGAACATCATTTTATAAGCTGGTGCTTTCACAGTAGGCAATGGGTTATCCGGATTCCACTGGGACTGAGGTATCTCATAACCTCTACTTCTTTGAACTGTTTTAAAATTACAAGAACCTTTTTCATTCAAAAATGCCCTCTTCCCACCCATTAATTATGTTCCCAACTACAGTGCATGACATAAGAGTGAGTAAAATAAGTCTTGGGCCTGGGGGCTTTTTAAGTTCCTCCATGGAGGTTCATGCTCCCCCAGGCCCTCCCAATGCCCAGGTGCAGGGGCTGGAGGGGGCCAAGGAGCCTCCTGGCCAAGCTCTGGTCCAGACAGTTGAAGAACCATCACGCTTAGAAGCACCATAACATATATCCGCCACTATAGCCTACACACATCTAGTACATCATATTAAATGCCATTTTCATGGTAAGTGTTCAAAGTCACCTCCACAAGAAAAAAAGGATGTTGCAAACAAACTCAGAATTTCCATTTTCCATTTCTCACTACATCTTTCATTTAAACTGATATTTTAAACTATGGACATATATATTGCACAGGTGCTATTTATTCACCTTTAGGTTAAAAGCATTCCCAGTTATAATAATTATCTCTAATGATACAAAATTAGGTACTCATTATTTTCTTATAGCTGATTACTCCTCTAAAGCCAGCTTGATGGTTAGGCAATAGTGTGCTCCACTATCTAGACTCAAGTTACAGCTATGTATGTGATACATTGCATATACATTAATTTTCTCACATGCTACTTTTAATTTAGCCTGGGAAAGACTTATTGAAGTAGATGATTATATGTTTACAAGAGAAAGACTTGTGAAAAGTTCATTACCTAAACATGGTTTTATGTCATTAAATCAATGACATACCATCTATCTTACCACCCAAACTGATAAGCCATTCCTGGAATAGTTGTCATGAAGTCAATTAAACATTTATTCAAATACAAATGGAAGGGGAATGGTTAAGTAGTATTTTATTCAATACAGCCAAAGTTTAAATGGGTGCTGTTAAACAATCACAGGAATATTTGCCACAGAACATAACAAAGCATTACGGCTGCTCCTCTAGGTTTTGTGTTCAGCAGTTCACATTGTACTTAAAGCTCAGTTTCAGATTTCTGAACATTGGTGATGGATGTACATTTGTCTATTTCCAGTCTCTCTTCCCGGAACAACTTTGAGTTCAAGCAATATAGCTGCAGCAAGACAAAATGGAGGAAAGAAAAATTCCACATTCTACTCCAGCATCTAGTATAAACACAGCATCTTCCATTTATCTTTCTTGCACTGCAAAGCCAGAGCTGTCTGTCTACCTCCTATTAACCTGCATTAATGAATCATAATATACTTGATAATTAAAATTTGGTGTTTATAATCCTGGCTATGCAATGGCATGATTTGTGATGCAAGCCTATCGCTCTGTGTTAAAAGCAAGGTATGCAGCTCTCCAGGTCTTCTGGCAGCATTTCAAGAAGTCTTGCTAGAAACAGTTAGCAGACATGCTCTCATGACATGCTCACAGTATATTAACCCTAAAGAGCAAGGAAAAAAACCCCACATAATTTCAAGGCATACAAACAAGCACTAGCTATTTTGCTTATTAAAAGGTCTGAAAGTTTCCCTTTGAAATCACCTATTTTTGGAGTCACTTATATTCTCCTTAGTGGTTACAATTGAGCTTTTAAGGACAGTACTTGCTGCAGTAAGCCTGAGGCTGGTATCAGTGTTTACAGTCTCCTACCCCTACAGAAGAACAACCGATGCGCTCTCCAGCCCCACTGCCCAGCCCCCTCCTCTGCAAGGACAGAGGTGGGCAGGCACCAGGCAACTTTTTGTCCAGACCCCAGCCCCAGGCAGCCAGCCACAGAGGTGGGCGCTGCTCTGCGTGGGCAGCAATGGCACAGGCTACAACTTAATGCAGGTTTGCTCCAATATTCCCAAACACCTGCAGCCCCCCATGGCTTTAGTACAATCCTACCAGCTTAACCACATTATCCTAAAACCAGCCCTGCCTGTTACCTGGGTGCACGCAAGTCCCCTCCTGAGGCTGATCTGGGCTGGGATGGCGGTGGCAGGGACACCAGTACCCCACAGAGAGGGGTACCACAAGCCCTGTACAGAAGCACTGCCACATCTTGGGATGCCAGTGAGGCAGCAGCTCCTCCACAGGTCACTGATGACCCACAAAAAAGCATTAATCCAACACAACACCCATCCCGGTGTGCCTCACTGAAATGGATAGTACAGCTTTGTTCGTGTTCACCCACTTTGGAGTTTGAATATTATTTTTTTAAAAGATTTGTAAGATTTATACAGGAGATGCTTGGTTTTGAATGTGAGATAAACCAAACCACAACAAAAAACCCAACAAAAAAGCAAAGCCATCATCCCAAGCATATCTGAAAGCCATTAATCTTGCTCACACCTGACTGCATCACTAAACCTCTTCTTACAAAGACATGAACATTAAAGAAGACAGTAATTTAAGACATTTTCTGATCCCACTATAGGAGGGCTCTCCTTCAGGTCACAGTTTGTCTATTTGACTAAAGATTGCCTTAGTAACAAATTAAAACAATAGCCACTGAATACAGCAGCCTTTCCGCTCACAAGAAAGCTCCTTGGTGTCATAGGTTTAGACTAAAGTTAGTTTCTTAGTCCTTAAAATGAAAATTAAGTAATTTTCACATTGTTTCAGTGAAAACATGACCTCAGCCTGAAGAAAGGCTTCCTCTAAGGACAAGTGCAGCAGAAACCTGGTTTTCATTTTTCACTCCTTCCCAGGAAATACTGTATCTCCTTGCCCACTTGTGTTCCATGTCCTTCTTTCAATTGCTGAGTACCAGAAGATACCATACTTGCAACAGATATTCACAGGAACATGGAAAACACAGACGGCAGGTATGACACCCCCCACCCAAAAAAGGAAATTATATAAAACATCCCTGATATCCATTCTGATTAAACAGTGCTGTTGACAGGTTCCCTTCATAAAGTTTGGTCAATGTGATGGCCCGAGAGGGAAGGGAGAAGGCAGGGTAACACCACATCGGCTGGCTCACCGAGACCTGACTCCACTTGTCTCCAGCTGCTCGTTCTCATTTTTCCAGGATGTCCCCATTACTGCCTAGCCCCAAGAGATCTGCTGTAACCTCTCGAGATCCAGAGCACACTGTAGGTAATACCATGGACAGCAACAGAGCAGCCAGAGGGGCAGAACAAACGGCTGAAGATCACTGTCACCCTGTGAGGATGTGCACTCGGACAGGGATGACTGGCCAAACTCCTCTGCAGCGCATGTGCACATCCTTAAATAGCGGAAAACAATAATTAAGTGTAAAGAGATAAGCAGAGCACCTAAAATACAGTTAAATATTCTAATTACTGCTCTGGGCCAAATTTCACTTTGGTTTTTGCAAATTCTGAAAATTGTCTGAAGTCTCTGAAATGTCTGTAGCTTCCACACCCTGTAAGGAAGAGCAGAGCACAGAGCCAAAGCTTTGCCCCAGGAATTTCCAGCTGCTCACCTTTTTTGTTCTCACACTCAAGTGCTCTAAATAAGAAACAGGATAAATATTATCACAGAGTTATTATTTCTGTCATAAATTTTAAGAACTACCTATATGAATAACTGTAAGTCAAAGTTCTTCAGGGACTGCCATAAATCCAAAAGCTGTCCAAGTGTTAGATTTAGTGTTTCAATCATTGAATTAGCTGAAAGAAGCATAAAAATGCATGTACAGAAGGACAGTTCACTGTTAGCTATACACATTTGAACAGATTTCTAGGCAACACTTTCAACCAGAAAGGAACAACAACTTGGTCCAAGTTATTTAACTCCCATCCATGCTTCCAATGGAGTTTCAGGATTAGCCCTGCCAGGCTGTGTGATGCCTCAAGTCTCTTAAAAGTCTCTTCCCAGAAAGCATCTCCTAAATGTTTACAGTTGGCAACAGAAAGCCAAAATAGAGTGTTTTAAAGGTATTTTAAGTGTTTTTTATGACTTTGTCTACATACACATGGAAGAAAACAAATACGGCGTTTTTACATTTGTCTGCCTCTGCAGCTCACCATCCCAAAATGCTGTAGCATTGCCTCAGCAACCTGTCCCTATCATCACAAACCTCCTCTTTTGGTGACAAAACACTGTCAACCAAGTATATAATTTGAGATGCAAGTAACAACCCTAAGAAAACAAACAGCTGGAGGAAACAAAATTAATCTGTTGCGCAAATTCTCTTGCAGATACGTGAGAGAAAGCCAGAGCACAGATATTAAGTCATAAATATGCACAGGATGCCCCAGAGGAGAAGGCAAGTCCCACCCTTGATTTGCCCCCTTTATAGTTTTGTTCATGTGGCAGAAGGAAGCGAGGATCAATGAGTGCCCTTCCCAGACAGGTGCTGTCCCGGGGTGGGGTGTAGGTGCAGGAGAAAATGGCCCCAGGAAGGCTGAGGTTGCCAGTCATTGTCCCTTCTGCTCTCCTCAGGTCCTTGTCACAGCCAAATGGAGATGGAAGTACCAGTGTACTTCTGGAGTGGCAGAAATGTAAAATACTCCTCTGCTGTGATCCTTTGGGACCACCGTCAGGTGTTACAACTTCCAGGGTATTAGATCAAAACACGTATCAGGGACAAAAACATCTTCTGTTTGGTCAAGATGACCACAGAGTAAGTGAGAAGTATTACAGCATAACCTCTGACATTTGCCTTCTCATACAATGAGGAATTGCTGGCTGCCTATAAAGGCATTTTACCCAGTGTGATACGGGGAACGGCCACATTCAGGCTGCCCTCCATGGAGGCCTACTGTGGATTACTGGCTGTACAGGTAACCAGAATTGTGGCACATCCTGGATTATAATTAGTCTGAGACATTATTTGCCCTCAAAGTCAACCATCAGGACAACCCCATTAACTGAGGTGACAAACACAGCTTTTTCAGTCACCCATGCCACAGATGCAGGGAGATAAGTCTGCTGTGCTTCTGTCTTCTGAAAGGTTTTGAATGCTTCCATCTCTGTTTGGACCTACTAAGAGAGGTTAGAAAAAGGGGCTGGCTCCCTCTAAAATCTGGAGTTGTTTTGTGTTTTGTATTCTTAATGTGGAAAGTTTCAGGCTGGGAAAAAAAAAAAAAAGAAAAAAGCATCTAGGATTTTAAATCACTTTGCTATTTTTGTCTTGGTGAAAAAACTATGCCACCAGTTTATTATGGTCACACACATCCTTAAGGAACTTATCATCATCACAGCACTAGCAACAGGTATAATGTTTTGAAAGATTGACATTGAAATTCATAATTTTAATTAAGTGTGGAGCACTTTTTTTGGGCCAGGAAAAGACCCTGAAGGATTTTATTTCAGTAGACAGAAACTGCTAACTTACTGTACCAATAATCCAACAGTCTGCAGACAATACTTTCACAGACAGGACCAGATAAGAAGGTAGCACATTATCTTAATGCACATCTTAAGAAACCAACAGGCTTAGAGCTACACCTGTGTGCTACATTTTTGGCTGCACATCTTCAGCTCTCACTAATGCTCCTAAAATCTACATGACATGCAGTCAAGAAAGGAAAACGCCTCATGTAAGCATGCTCCCTCTGAACTGGAAAGACTGCTCTTTAATGTTCTCCCGTCTTTCATAGCCATGCACAGGATAAAAACCTTCTTCATGCTGCTGATTCCCCTCATTCACATTCTCTTTCATGACTTTATTTGTGCAGTCAGTTGCTCACAGATGTGAATAGGAAGGTGGCAGTACAGCCCTGCTTGACCATGCCAAAGATTAGAGAGCAGGAAGGTGAGGCCATGGAGAGCAGTTTCTCAAGGTGATAGTGCTGGCAGGGGATATCCACACCTTTTGAAATGGGTAATGTCATGCTGGATCTCATTTTAATCTCACAAACACTATATAAGTGCAAGTAACTGCAATAATTATTATCCTATTATTGTAACTGCTCAAAGGATTTTCTGCTAGTCTCGCATTTAGCATAGCGTATGAAAGACTGACAAAGAAGATGTGATTAAGGTGTGAAGCCCTAGTGCCTGCCAGCTGCACTGAAGTGCAAAAGATTCCCATCATAAACACCAACTAAAAGAATGATTGGCTTTACAGGGCTTTCATCAGGAAATAAAAATACAGGAGTCCTTCAACATCTGTCAGAGACCCAAAGAAGAATGGAGAAAAGCAATCCAATTCATCTGTATAAACTGTCTTTTGTGGTACAACACAACCCCTTCCTTCCACTCACTCCCTTAAAATATTAAAGTATTGACCATGATGGAGTCTAAGGCAAGCTGAGGGGAGTAAGACAGAGATGGAAACAGGCACAGTTTTTCTGAGATTGTGTAAGGATGTAATTTCTTTTCTGTTCGTAACAAAGAAACAAGTATTTTATGCTCTGTCCCTTTCCTTCCTTTCCCTGCAGTAGTTAAGCTGATGATTATTTGTAATCAATACGTTATAGGAGGTAACAGCACATGATGAACACAGCAGCCACACCAGCCTGTCCCTAGGTGTGGGCAGGAAGGGGACAGACAACTCAGCCCCTGGGATGCCATCTGCTGCCTCCAGCGCATCAGCGCTTCCCCAGTGGTCCAGACCTCAGGAATCACCCTGTCCACTGCTTCCACTGGTGATGCATCTTGCAGACTGCTCCTATTTTTTCATGAAAAGCTGCGGCACATAACAGTGAAAAGCAGGGAGGGAGGGGAAGATAGCTGATAGAAAAGAACAGAATTTTCCCTCTGTCTCCCTGAACAGTATTTTTTAGTCTTATGCTCTTCCACATCTATTAACTCCTACTGTACTCCACTGGACATGTGGACTAGTCATTACTTCCCCCTCCATACTAAGTTTTCAGCTTAGCACAACCACATGTCCACCTTAAAGTTTTTCAAAGTCATGTCAGCTCACAGCAGGCGTAATCCCTAGTTCACAAGCATCAGCCACTTCCCTGCTCTGTTTTCAGCAGCAGATAATTCCCCATGCAGCAAGCAGTGCTGCACATCAGCCCTTCCTTGCTCTCAGAAACCTCCTTCCTCAACACTGAATAAAGCCGTTTCACAAATACACAGCTCCTGCTGTATCTTGAACCCCTTCTCCCACCCATCTGAGGGTGAAAGGAGGGCAAACAGCAACTTCAGGCACAAGGTCTCGAACTTGTTCCAACTCCTTACTCCAGGCAATCTGTCATATTTGAGCGCAAGGGTCCCTGAAGAACGGGGGCAGACTCACCTCCTACCCGGGCTCCAAATCATCACACACACCACCTGGCTGAACCTTGCCAGTGATATGCTGCATACACGCATTTACATTAACTGTGCCTGTTCTTTTTCCGAGTTAGCTATCTGAAAACACATTGTCATTTTCCAGCTGATATTAACAGATGTAAAATAAATCATTTAAGCAAACCATTTAACGGATGGAGTGGTAGTAAACAGAACGCTGCAAGTACAGCTATAATATACCATAATTAATTGCTGAGGTCTTGTGTTGCTACTTCTCCCTGTTTTAATCACTTATGGTATAAGGAAATAAAGGGCTTGTCCTTTTCTTCCTCTTTCCACATAGGCTTGCTATTCAGAATACTGCAACAGATCATCAAAGACAGCTATGGGAACACTTCTTGTACTCCTTTATTCAGGCTTTTGCTTTCTGCAAATATTCTTGTGCATTAAATCTCATTCATCATCATGTTTGTGTTCAGGCTGCCATCTCCTCCAACACACAATGGAGATGAAACCAGGGATTTGCAAAGCTAAATTCGTAACTCATGGTATCTTAAGCTAACAGCCCAAACCCTCCAGGTGAAAGCAGTAATAGATTCACATCCTCTGTGTCTCATAAAAAGTGAAATATGTGTAACATACATGACCATTAAGTTGTATTTGTAAGTAGACAATTCTGTGAATACAAGTAACGGGGATTACCACACATTTGTTAGCAAAAACATACCTAATGGTCTTTGAACATGTTTACTAAGCTTATATTGCTATTGCTTCAAACCACACTCCCCACTGTGGGGTAAGGGGATGTTCTTTCTTCGGAAAGGGAAAAAACCCACCATTTGTGTCCACTGGAAGCATTTTTCAAGGAACCTGAAAAAGGCCCCAGTAAGTCCTTACATGTCTTGCCATGGCACAAGCCTTGCTACTAAGGGTGTCCCACACTGTCCCTCTGAGCAGGCAAGACACGGTACCAGCCACCCAGAACAAACCTCAGGGGGGCTCTGGGAGCTGCACAACTGTGACAACTGGATGCAAATCATGCTGATTATGGTATCTCTCTAAATTAAAGATTAACAACAAACCCAGTAAGCATTTTTTTTTCTGCTTGCTTCTTGCTTACTCTGTACGACTCCTACATTCAACACAGATAAAGACAGTGATACATCCAAATGATGTGTTGCTACACGCCAGTTTACCTGTGATTCTTTCACAGGTAATTCAGCACTGGATTTATTTGGAAAAAAAATTATAGGTTCACTAAAGAAATTAATTGAGGCTGGCTGACTAGCATTTTGTTCGTCAGACCGGGTGATCAAAATGGTTCCATCCAGCCTAAGAACACTATACTCTGCGAACAATGTTACACGCTACCCACTTTCCCGTTTATTTTGGTGACCTTTACTTTTTCTTCTTTGAAGCACTGATACTTACAGCCATGAGACAACATTTCATCCCCCAGACTGCTTTCCTATCTTTCCTGTATCATCTGTAAAGACTTATAACCTGGATCACTTCCATATGGCATTACTCCTGACCTGCCAGCCACGCACTTTCACAGGGCACATGCAACCCTGCAACAGATGCAGATGTATGTCCTCTTATCCCCTTTTCCTTGGACATTTGCTTGTGCCTCCAGACAGAAATTGCAATTCTTATCAATATTATAATGGATCACTTACGGTATTACCCCATTGCTTTTACCACCTGAGAGAAGCACTGAATAAGGATACTGATATATGAAAAAAAAAAAAAAAAAGAAAAAATCTGAGAAAGAAAAAACCCCGACCAGCTCTCAACTGGAGGCCACACAAACAGCTAGACAGAGAGAAAGTGTTACCAGGGTGTGCAAACAGCCTCAAGAGCCAGCTTCTTACCTGGCTTGTGCCTTCTACTTGGAGAAGTGAGAAACACTCCCGAGTCAGCCAAGAGCATATGACTATTGATTTTCAAAGGAAATTATCCTCCCAGATGCAGTGGTTTTGAAAAGTCCATTCTTAAACACTCTTCTCACTTTAAATGGATGGAAACGACGAAGGCTGGAGGCTGTTATTAGCAAGCCCCATCAGGACAGAACCACACAGAAAACCTGAAGGAAATCACGAATACGAGGTCCTACACGACTCTGCTGAGACTGTGGGTCTATAAAGTCCTGTTCATTTTTCCTCCATCAACTTAGATGAGGAAACAAAGGATTAAGTGTACTGATGTGCATGTGCTTTTTAAAAAATATTATAGCTTTTTACTCCTGCATTTTACATGAATGTATATGGGCTTGATAAAGTGTTTTTCACTTATACTCAATAATGTTTTCCAGACCTAAAGACAACACCATCCAGACCCATAGCTCACATTAATATTCCTGATGTACAGTAGCAATATTTCACGCTACTAGTTAAAGTAGAGCTGGAAGCTTTCGCAAAGAAAAACGCTGTTTTGTACTCTTCTTGCTCTACAAGAATTTCCTCTCTTGCCTCTGTCTCTACCTTGAATATATATTACAGAAATCATTTTACCCACTGAGAAAACAGATCTGAACCTGACACTGAAACAAAAAAAGCCACATGGTATCAGTAAAATCTTTAACAAAAATAAATGAAGTGTAACACATAACTGTGAAAGAAATTAGCAAAACCAGAATATTTTGTACAATAATTCCCAATTATTTTGGATAATGATTTCTAATAGTAACATATGCACCGCCTTTTGCACTACAATGTGAAAATGTAAATTCCATATCCATTTAGAAATGGATCTGAAAATTGAGGGAAACAAAGCATAAAAGTCTTAATTCTTTTCAGCAATTAACTCTCAGTACCTGTGAAGTTTCCTAAAACACCCGTTTGATGGATATTCATTGCACATACCTGAATTGTATGACAAGGTGATGTGCAAATAAAAATGAAGTTCAAATTTTATGGGTTTAAGAGAGTACTCTGCAAATACATCATAAAAGCAACTGGAAGAGCGTGCATGCAGAAATGGCACCAAATCTATCCCACAGAGGGTCAAACTGTTATGAATAGTTAGAAGCTGGTATGTTTTAAAATCAGCCTCCAAAATGTGTTTAAAGCCTTTCCCCACAAAGAATCTAATAAATAAGCTGCTGAAAACTTTAACTGCTTTTTGTTTCTCTTGTGCTTTATTTGTATTTACGGAAAAAAAAACCTGCAGCCACACTCATGTTGTCCATGACTTTACAATATAGAAAGCTACTGCACAAGACTGCATTTTTCAGGAGCAATGGCTGCATATAAATACAACACCAAAACAGCTTGTGGAACATAAGAAAACAGTATCCCAAATGACATTCTTTTAAAATAGCCAATTATGTACCAGGGGTCCAATTTCTAGACTTTACACTTTTTTTTAAATAACAGGAGTTAAGCAACTTAATACTTTTAAAAATTTGAGCTACAAGATGAAGGAATGAGAACCTGTTCGCCTCGCAAAAGAAGCTGTTTCCTACTGATCCTTCATTGTAACAGGTCCAAGTCTGCAATCCTTGCTCAGGTACAGCTCCTATTTAAATCACCGACAGGTCTGGGGGAAAAACTGCAGACCAAGTGCCAATATTTGCACTGGAATTTGTTAATGTTAGCATAGCTGGACAAAACCCCCCAGAACAGCAGGTTGTTAATAAGTATCCAGGTATTCCCCCCATGAGTCCAAAATAAAGCTCATGTATGATCAGCTTCCGAGGAACCTGAAGAAGAGGAAGGATGGGATGGGTCTTTACAGTGCATTGCCAAGACAAAGGTGATGGGTATGTGACACTCTGGTTCCATTTTCTTACCAGAAACCCAAGAAACAGTTGAAATTACTTGAACAAGTCAAGCAGATGCTTCATCAAGACTATGGGGAAAAGAACAGGGAAGAAACAATGTCCTCACAAGGAAGTAACACTACTGAGACAAGACAGTTGACACATTATCACACAGAGACAGATTTTCCGAAGTGCTCAGCAGTAAACTGTTCCCACCAGGAAAGCAGGTGCTGCTGAGTACTCTGGAAAATACTAGAACATCTCTCAGTGCCAAAATGTAAGACAGCCTATTTGAACATGGGTGTCTGAAAACAGACATGGCTGATACCGAATTTTTAATAGTACCCAACCATAACTGCATTGAAAAACAACTGAATCCATATCAGCACTGTTAAAAGCCAGTGAGATCCTTAAAATAAAAATAAAAAACAAAACAAAATAAAAAAAAAAAAAGTTATGTAAGAACCCAAACTAGATAGAGGAAGATAATAAAACTAAGAAAATGGCTAAAAGTAAAACAGCACCAAAACTTCCAAGAAAGATGCTGTGATCAGGTACTTCTGAGCAAGCTTATTTTCCCAAATTCAGAAGAACAATTCTTGATGTACACAGGAATAATTTATCTAGTTTGACTTGGTGTTCCAACACGTAACTTCAGTATAGATACACCCACCTAAGTTGCAAAAGCAGTCTTGGTGCTGTACTAGGTCAAAAGCTTGGCCTCAAGCCAACTACCTAGACAAATGGAATTCTAGAGAGAAGTCCAATTTTTCCATTTAATTACACTGATTCTTCACTTCTGCACTAGCACAAATTTCACCTCCTTTTACTCAGTTGTATATTAAGGAATAAGAACTATGAGGAAAAATTATTTGGTCCAACACATTTAAATCCAAAGAACTTCACCTGCTCACAATCTGAATTTACACAACTCACAGTAGGATCTAAACCCGTTAAGAAATCAAAACAGACGTCTTCCTCTCTCATGAACAAGCAAGTCTCAAAACAATCAAGACTTAAAAATGAAATGCATGAGCTATTTTGACTAACATGCAAACTTAGATTACAATGATAAAGCTGAAGTTAATCAATTTAATTTACTTGTTACAGTGCTTTGTCCTACACAAGTACTGCACTGCATTGGCTCCTGCAGGAGGAATGAAGGAGCACAGTCCTTGTTATTAATATTCTCAAATGAAGATTCAATTATTTCTGTAGCCTATAATAAAGCTCTTGAGTTTACAGTTTCAGCCAGTCCAGTAATGTGCTAGGACAAAAATCCTGGTTTATGCCAGGGAAATGCATGTTCTGAATTTTCACTGAAGAATTCTGACTATATTTCAGCAAAGGCCCATCATTTATTTTCCCAACAATAACCTTGAAAATTAAAACCAGACTCTGATGGATTGGAGCTATTGATGATTTTCTCTCTGCTGTACAGCTATTTACAAGTATCACATTTAGAGCCATGAAACTCTTCGAATACAGATCTGTTTATATCTTAAGAATATACAGAATCCTTCTTACAGCAAATGACACCCAAGTACACACATAATCTTTGACTCAATCGGCAAGTGCTAATAATAGAAATTTTAAGGACTTGTTTTCAATAATTGGAGTCTAGCTTGAGATAAACTCCATGTATTAAAGCAAAACACTCACCTCAAATGGTTGTGGGGTTTGTGGGTTTTTTTTAATCAATCCTATTTTAGAAGGGTACAATTTAATCCAGTTCCATTTTTTTTAGCAAACTGGCACACTATTTGCTTTTGCAGCTCAAACCTGACCGTATGGTACGCCTTTATGGTAACTCTCAATATACTCCAAACTGCATCCTTGGGAATACTGTACTGCTCTTGACAGGAAAATACCATTCAGCTGTATGAAACCTCACTTTCTAAATAAAGAACACCATGGTTTCAAATGGCACTGATTATTAAACTAAGGTTGCACTCCTATTGCTAAATTGAGTTGTAATTATGAAGCAGAATTAATAACCAAATTTAATGAAAATCCCATTACGATGCAGCTTAACAAATCAAAGCTGAAACTGCTGTAAGTAAAATGACAGATAGTCACAATATAAAGGCAATACTACATTTAAGTCTATTTCCTCAGCTTTCTCAGAAGAAAAGTTAACTCCAAAATGCCATTGCCTCTCCCCCTACTACCAAGCACAAACCTAGAGACAGACCCACAGAGAGAGCAAAGTGACGAGGGAGGTTCCTGTCTGGCCTCAGGGCTGCATTTGACCTTGGTGGATCTCACCCAGGAACTGCATTCATACTGGTGAGGCAGAATCAGGCCCTCCAATGTCAGGTCATCAATCCTGCATTAGTCCAGAGGGTACGAAAGTCAAAGAGACTACTCTTGGGAAAAGAGGGAAGTTATTCCAAGATAAAAGATTTTTAATTCCAGTGGGTTTTTCTTCTTCTGATCCATGTAGTATATCATAAAGAAAGTTGTATTTTTGGGGGGTTGCATCTACTGGGATTAAAATATTGAATTGTGCCACAGATGAAACAAGAGAAATGTCTGATCTACCCCAAATTATTAGGAATTGCCCCAATACTTATTAGGAATATATTCATCCCAGAATACACATGAAGTCAAGCAGACTCAAAGGGAAAAGCTTTACTTTTACTATGAAACACTGATGAAAGACTTGAACCAATTTCTTTTTTCCCCTCCATTTAGCCTACTCCTGTACAAGAACTGCAATACTGGTAATACATTAAGGATTTTTGAAACTTCAACAGAAGAATTCTTAACCACAAGATAAGAGCTGGAAGGCAGATGGTTCTTTGCAAAATTATAGAGCTACCTCTCAAAAGTATGCAAGCAGGTTTAATGTTGACTGCATTGCTGAGATACAGTAATGTAATATAGATGGTGCGCGGAGAGAAGAAAATTATTTTGAATTCAGGTAAAGAATAAATACATATAATCCTCTCCAAAAATCAGTGCATTGCTCCAACATCTGAATTCAAGCTGAAGGTAGATTTCTAATCACAGGAATTTCCTGCTTATAAGGTGCAAACCAATGTATGCTAATAGTCAAACGTTTCAGCTCTGGTGTATTGTGTTCTGATGAGTAAGAATCTTGTACTATTCATGTTTTGCAATAATTTCAGCTCTCTGTCAGTAAGAGAGATTCTCTGAATAATGTATGTAGTGCAAAAGAAATGAACAGAGTTTAAATAAAACATGCAAATGGGAAGGGGAAAGAAAGCGGACTACCTCCAAACTGATATAGATCAGATCAATTTTGCTAACCTGAAACAGAGTCTATCTGCTTAAGCAACCTGCTTCAGATGCATTCATAATCAGAATAAAAATACCAATGTTCTGGGCCTGTTAAAAAAAAAAAAAAAAAAAAAAAGGGCATATATAACCATTAGAAGATAGACACTAAATTGAATACACAAAATTATACTAGTTCCAAAAGTACTCCTCAGTGAATATTTGGATACATGTTTTTATTGAGTGAAAAGAAAAGAATATGCAAGTCTTTCCAGCGTTGCAGTGCGTTACCTGCTAATATGCATAATCCTTTGAAATAGTCCATTTACTGTCCCTAACACATGCGGTGGGCCAGGCCCTGAATCTTCACAAGTAACCTCTGCAGCAGAGGGAAACAGAAATAGAGGCAACTGGTCATGTCTCAGAGCTTTACGCTTGAACTCACATGAATATTCATTGCAGTCCAGCAGCTCCAAGGCTTTTGTACTGTATATTTGGGGACGTGTGCGCCGAGTGATTTCTACACAAATAGCAAGATCCAAAGCCGCTGTTTCACAGCAGTTCAGCAAAGAGTTATCATTTCATATTGCCGTGAAATCACTTAATTCAGAGCTGATGGTGGGGGTTCTTTAATTAGGTTAGAAAATCTCACACATCTGCGCTTCAGAAGCCTCTGTCAAGCCAGCAAATTCAATCACATGGAAGCCGGTGTCCTCCAGCTATCAGACAATTGATTTTTGCAGGATTCTGCTCATATTTAGCTTAAGGGACATGTGATATGTTCATTCAGTTGACAGTCAGTTTGCCTACATTTCATTATGAGAAGATTTGTTGTTTAAAAAATATTCTTCAGTATTAAAATGTTTAAAAAAAGAAGCAGCAGTCAGAAAATCGGCTCAAGACTGCAAAACGTGAAGCAAACACAAACTTAAACTAATACAAAAATACATGTTGGTTTAAGTGGGAAGTACAGACCTAAATAAGGCCTGTAGGATTAGGCCTATTTAATACAGGCACATACAGAATTATATGAACATACAGTTTTACTTTCCCCCTCTTTCTTTGCCTCACCTCATACTGTAAAGATTCATCATCAGAGTCATTAAACTCTTTGGAACTGAACCCGGGTTTAGTTAAAAACAAACAAACAAACAAACAAAAAACACCAAGAAACACACACAAACGATCAGGTTATGAATCACTATCTCTATAAATGGCAGCAAACATAAGGTAACAGGTCTTCCTCAGTTAGAACAATGCAAGGTAAACATAACCTAAGGTGGCTGCAATGAGAGAGGAGAATCTGCTGCAAATAGTCTAAAATGAGGAAAGTTTTGAGCAAACCCTTTTTACATCTATGGTGTTAGCCTGACATAAAGAAGTGGTTCAATTTTAGACAATTTTAAATTTATGCAAATCAGAATTAATTCACTAATGCTGGAACGGAAATACTGTGCAATACCCTTAATCCAAAAAGTAACAATAGCCTCGGAAATTATTTGGCAGAACTGGATGCGTAGGCAGAATCTAAAATAATTGACTTCACCTAAAATTACTGATTTCAATATACAACAATTTTAGTCCCCTCCTCTTTCACTAAAAATGAAAGTTTAAAAAAGCTACTGTGTCATTTGTCTTCATGGAATATATAATCAGTGCCTGCAAAAGTTAACGTGCATTGTAGTATTTTCTGAATGAACTGCACCTGCATAGATCTGATTCCTTCCAGTTTCAAAGCACCTTTTGAAATGTTTTCTCCTTATGGAATTTGGTAATGATTTTCATGCTAACACAACTAATACATTACTTAATATAGAATTCACACTTAATGAGACATCAATCTTTCCTGTATAAATGAATGGAGCCATTTTGGCAGCTCAGAAGCTTTTCCTGTTAAATAAGGTGGCAAGGTCATCTGAAACTTGAAGTACCAAAGACTTGTAGAATAAATTATACATGGGAGCTGCACAGTACATTGGATGTTTACATATTAAAAGTGCCACAGAGATGGTTGTGAGAAAGTGGAGAGAAACATGGTACGTATTTTAAAGGCACAATGAACACTGAGACCTTCAGTATGTTTCTATTTTAAACTTGCTCAGCGATGTGGCTCAGGGTGTCTACTTCCACAGGCAATTCACTCTTGAATGAAAAGGAGGGATTTGAAAACTTAAAAGCCACAGAGGAGAGGCCTATAGAGTCCTGAAACATGACCACCAAAGTAGTAATACTACCACAGTCTTCAGCTTTGCCACACTAGCTCCCACTGTCTTACATAATAACATGAATTCCTTTTCATAAGACAGACATACATGAAGATAAATAGAAATAATGCTTTGCTACTCTCAGAGATTAAGCAATATCCAACATGTGTTCTAACCACTGCTAAAGACCTGAGGTGATTTAAACATAGGAAGTTCGGCTAATTATACTTTGGTTTGTGTGTTGGTTTTTTTTAAAAAAGTAAATGTTATCTCATTTGGTAAGGGCATTTATTTTTCTGCTTTCCTCTCATGGTGTGTGTTTGCAGGTGTGTGTGTGTATAAAATATATAGTGGGAAGAGAATATTTGTTCCAGTTGAGGTGGTCTGTGAAATCAAGTAGATCAGATACTAACTTGATTTGGCACCAATATATGGATGCATAGAGACATATCCACAGGATGTATGCATTACGAGATGATAAGAGACATTTACAACCTAGAATATAAGAGCAGGGCTGCCTCAAGTGACATCACCAGATCAACTGCAGCGTCAACCAACTCAGATATATTATCCTGCACACCACTGCTTCCCTGTCTCCTTTCCAGCCATTAGAAAAGCATTTGTAAGCACAAATATTATCGTACATTTTCAAATACATGCAAGACACGCCACACGCAAAAGCAAACAAGAGTAACTGTGGGGTTTATGAACTGAGCGAGACATTCATAATTTTTCTTTACAACAACAAAATTCATCTCCATAGAAACCAGGAAGCAAGAAACTACAGTAATAACACTAAAGTAAATGTCACATCAGGTTAGTCAGCAGAAGGCAGGAGAAGGGATTTTGCTCCAGTTAGAAACTATCAAGGATTGCTGCCCCTTTTGCATTTCTGCAAACAGTGTCTATACTGAAGACAGACTTACTGATGTGTTTGCAATGCAAGGTAATGATGTGGTTTCCAGTTATTTCCAGTGCAATTTACGTGTAAGGTGGTCAGATCAATGGCATGTTTACTTACAGGCATTTGTTACAGCGAAGCTGTTAGCTGTTTCAATGTTGTCTACATGAGGAACCAAATTAAAAGGTGCTTCGGATGCATTGGGGCTGGTGTTATGAAGAAAAATTGCTAATCGAAAAGCAGTATATTCCTGATCTGTGTTCCTGATGAAGAGACCACCTACAAAAAAGCAGGAAAAAAAAGCAAAAAAAACAAAGGAAGCAGGGTGAATTATTTGCAAGCTACTTACTATCTTGTAACAGCAACTGTCTCCCAACGCTCACAGTATGGCAAGTCCTGAGACTTTAATGGATAAGGAACTATTCATATTCATAATCACAACCGCTGCCTTTAAATCACTGTCCTCAATCGATTTTAACCTCCCCCTGATGCATTCATGCTTCTTTTCCGACTTCTCAGTTTCCAGCCTTCATACATAAAGACCCAGATTTGTCATGATTACAGTGACCTTTTAAAGTGTTTAGCCTCCATCTCCCTGATACCGAACACACTGGTAAATCAGCTACTCAACAGCCTCTTACGTTAAGTGGCGGGCTGATTAAAGGGAACGATGCTTTCTGGATTAAAAAAAAAAAAAAAAAAAAAAAGAAAATACCAAGTCAGTGTAGGATAATCTGCACTGAACGGGAATATAATGAACTTTGCTCCTCTGCAGCCATGTGCAGGCAGGGAGCAGCTCAGCTTTATTAGCAGCATCTTTACAAGTCCACGAGAAATGATGCAGTGATGGAGCTGAGCTGGAAAGCATTCAGATAGCTGCGTCCCATCCGAAACACGTCCGAAGGGAGGGAAGCACGAGGCTACGGGAAAGGGGTGAGGATGGGGCACTGGACTACAGGGACAGACCTACAAAATCCTAAACTTTCCAACTACGAGAAGGAAAAAAGCAGTGTTGCCTTTTACCCCCACCCCTGCCAGTTACCGCAACCTCGAGTGCACATAACTCGCCATCCCTCTGGGAGCCAGAGAGAAGCTGGGGGTGTCGGAGGGGGCTGAGGCAGCCAAGGGGCATCAGACCCGAGCCTCTTCCTCCCCTACCGACCCTGCACTCCCTGGAGCTGGAACGAGTTCTGCAAAAGACAAGCACCCTCCCTGCCGCACGCGAATGCACGCACACACACATATACACACACACACACACCCCGGCACACATACACAAATACACGCGGATTTTTCGTGAAGGCAGGGAGATGGGATGGTGTCGGTGGAGAAATCTGCAAACGCCTTCAGAAGCCTCCTTTCAAACTCACTTTGAACCCCTGGACACACGCACACAGCCCAATGCAGCGCTTACCTATTTGCACACTGCTAGGAAAAGCTCCCATTGCTAGTCCCCAAAAGCCAGAAAACAACAAGACAAGCTGTCTGCAAATTATCCTCATCTTCTCTTTTGCCTCTCTGTCTCGCCTTCTCCCGCTCGCTCGCTAGATGCTGCTCAGAGAGGCATTGAGGACGAGGTGGCTACAAACAAAAAGCAAGAATTAAAAAAAAAAAAAAAAAAAAAAAAAAAAGGAAGGAGGAGAAAAAGAGAGATTTCCTCCTTTCTTTTTCTTTTTTCTTTTCTTTTTTTTTTTTCTTTTCTTTTTTTGTTTGGTTTTAGTATCTGTTTGCTATTCTCTCCCGCTCGCTCTCTGCCTCTCTCGCGGTCGCCGCTGCCGTTTCAGCAAGCCATCCCGCCGCGCCGGATTTTTCCCGCAGTCTCCATCGCCGGGGAGCGGTTTCTGTCCGGCTGCAAATGTTGCACATGCAGAAGATGGTGGTGAGTTTGGCGGCGGGGGGGAGCGTCTAGTGGCGGCGCGGCGCGGCGCGGGCGGACATGCGCCGTGCGCCCCCCCGCCACCTGCACCGCCGCGGGCGGGGGGCCGGCGCGCGCGTCCGGCTCCGCGCCGCCCCGCGGACCCGCCCGCGGACCCGCCGCGCACTGCAGCGCCGGCGGTCGCGGCCAGGGTGAAAGGGCCGGTGGTTTTGCTTGCGTTTTGGTTTGGGGTGGGTGTTTTGGGTTTTTTTGTTGGTTTTTTTTTTCTGCCGCTCGCACATCGGCGGGCGCGCAGCGGCGCGGAAGTTTGTGCGGCGGGCTTAGGGCGAGAGGGGCCAGGCGAGGTCAGTGCCCCGGGCTCTGCGCGGGAGGCGCGGCCGCTGCAGCCCGTCGCTCGCGCTATTAAGTACCAATTATTATTAATGAAGGTGGCAGGGCGTATGTGCGTGTGCTGAGCTGCTGCGGAGCTGGGGGACGCGGCTGGGCGGGCCTGGCACCCCCCGCCCCCGGGGGGCGCTCCGACTGACGGGCAGGGCGGGGGGCTCCGCGCCCCGCGCGCTCCGCTCCGCTCGGCTCGGCACGGGAGGAGCGGGACCCCCTCCGCGCTGCCGGGGTTTGCGGCAGAGGATGGAGCAGAGGGACGCGAGCAGGGAAGCCAGCGCTGAGCGCTGGTGGGCACTCATGCCAAAAGGAGAGAGAGCGAGTGAAAACTTCGCTGCCCCTATGCCGATGCCTTTTCTCTTTGGTTTTTTTTTTTCTTTTTTCCCTTTTTTTTTTTAGGTGGAAAAAAAATGGATTATTTTTGTGCCTAGACCCTTTTTGGTACCTTCGGATTTCTATTTCCAAGCCTTGGAAGATCCCCAGCGCAGCTGCCAGAAGTCTGGGGATATTGCAGTTAATAATTAAAAAATATATATAATAAATGGTAGGTAATGAAATCATCCAACAGTAGCTGTATGTCAGAGAAGGGAGCTTCTAGTTTTTCGTGTGGCTTTGCAGAGAGAATTCTGTCAGTCACAGGGAATGATTTGAGCTCCAATAACTTAATTTTAAAATGTTAATTGGTAACATGAAAGAATATTGAATTTTAAGGTGAACTTTTTGGCTCTGTGTTCAAACACACACATTTGCTCCAAGGCCACAGTTTTGCCTGCTTTCACTCGGGTTTACTTTCTTAGTTTATTACTGCATCCCGTGTCCCCATCCTCTCCTGTTTTGGGGTGAAAGACACCCCCTTTACTTGCTGCAGAGGGTGACAGTGATTTCTGAAACATGATTGTGAGCTTCTTGGCATCAACCACATACCTGGAAGAGCAAGCAAAGCACACTGAAAGCAGATAGATAGATATAAAAATAAAAATTAATCTGCATGGGCATGTGCAATGGTGTGTATAACTGTGTGTGTTTGGGAGACTCTGGAGTTCCTGTAAATAAATTACTCCTTGAGAGATTTCTTGGCAGATCAATGGCAAATGGACTTCACCTGCATTTCAGAATACTCATTCCTTTATTTTTCAGTAAGTCTTCTGCTTCCCTTTACTTTCCCTCCACGTATTCCCATCATTCCTCTGAATCTGCAGGCTTGTGCTTCCCATTATTTACCCATGCCTTTTTGTGACCTCTGCTTTTGCTTTTGTTTGTCTTTCTTTTCTTCTTCCTTGCCTTGCCTCCTTATCTCCCTAAATTCTCCCCACAATTTGGTTCCTCCTTTCTTCCATCCTTTACCATTTAAGTTTTTTACTTCGTAAATCCAAGTAAAAAGTAATGACAATGGAAGAATATTTCCATTCCACAATGGCTGGCTGGTTCTTCACCACTAGGAGTAAGTGAACTTGGAAACGGGTAAAATGTTTAGTTAATTTGATGACACATACTCATGTGAATTCATGCCAAATATATGTATAAGATTAGGATTTTAGACATATGTCCATTATAGTGGCACAGCAAGTTACTGCCTACTGACTGAGCTGAGGAATAAGCTTTGGTCTTTTTCAAATATAATGGTAGCATGTTAATTTAAATTTAATTTGAGAGTCCACAAGAAACCATGTCATGCAGTGGTCTAATCTGATCTGACCAAGAGTCTCACCCAGCAGTTCCTACATCAAGTCTGTAATTTCTTCGGAGTTTGAACATGCATTTCAGTGAAACATCCAATCTTGATTTAAAGACTTCAAGAGACAGGAAATCCATCACTTTCCTGGGTGAGTTTCTCCAGTTCTTACCTCTCTAATTTGTTAAAACCTGCATTTGTCTTACCTTGGTTTCTGAGGTTGACTATCAGATGTACCCAGTATTCCCTGTAATGGTATCACTCGGTGCTTTTCCCAGAAATAATCCCATCCTCTACTTGATACTCCCCTGCTCAGACATCTCAGGATCATTTCTGCAGCTATGGAAAGCGGAGGCAAGAAGTGGGAAGAGGCCGCAATATCAATTGTTTAAAAGGCACAAGAGTAAAAGAAAAGAGTTGCAGTGTCAAAGGGGAAAAAATCCCACTTTGCTAAGTTTTGAGAAGTGAATGGCAGATGATGGGGTAATTAATAGCAAATTATATCTTACAGAAAAACCAGAACAGGAAAAGTAATATTAAATTTGGAAGGGAAGAAAGGTAAGAAAAGATTTTAGTTTCAGTGCTGTTCTGGTGGGTTAACCTCGTCTGACTGCTGGGTGCCCACCGAGCTGTTCTCTCACTCCCAACAGGACAATGGGAGAAAATAAGATGAAAAAGCTCATGGGTCATGATAAAGATGGGGAGATCCCTCACCAATTACTATCCCAGGAAAACCAGGCTCAACTTAGGGAAAATTTATTTGATTTATTGATAATTAAGGATAGAGTAGGATGGTGAGAAACAAAAACAAAACTATCAACAACACACACACACACACACCCCTCTTACCAGGCTAAACTTCACACCTTCTTTCACGACTCTTCTCCCTCCTCCCCTCCTGCAGTGCAGGAGGATGAGGAATGGGAGTTCTGGTCGTCTCTGCTGCTCCTTTCTCCTTATGCTTTTCCCCTGCTCCAGCGTGGGTCCTTACCATGGGGTACTTTCAGGAACAGACTACTCCAGCGTAGGCTTTCCATGGGCTGCAGTTCCTGACAAAACCTGCTCCTGCGTGGGCTCGTCTCCGCAGGACACAGCTCCTGCCAGAAACCTGCTCCAGCACGGGCACTCCACACAGGCTGCAGCTTCCTTCAGGCATCTCCACCTGCTGCAGTGTGCAGTTGTTCACAGGCTGTGATGTTAGTATCTGCTCCACCATGGTCTTCTGCATGGGCTGCAGGGGAAACTCTGCTGCAGTACTTGGAGCACCCTTCCCCTCCTTCTCCACTGACCTGGGTGTCTGCAGAGCTGTTTGTTTCCTGTTTTTCTCAATCCTCTCTCGCGCAGCTTATGTGAGCGTTATTTACCCTTTCTTAAAGGGGTTATCACGGAGGCACCACCAGCATCACTTGATGGGCTCACCTTTGGGCAGCAATGGGTCTGTTTTGGAGCCAGATGAAATGCTCTGTCCCAGACAGTGGCAGCTACTGGTGTCCTCACAGACAGACGCCACCCTTGCAGTGCCCCCCCTGTCCTTGCCACATAAACCCCATACAGCTGTACACTGCCAAGCAAGAGGAGACTGGCGGGAGAGGTTTTGTGTTTTCCTGGTGGCTGCTGGAGAGGTGCTGCATGAATGCACTTCTGAACTGGGGTCCCTGCCCTCCCCTCAGCCCAGTTCCTCTCAGGCAGACTGTGACGGTTGTGGTAGGTGATGATGTGAAGGAGGGACAGATCTCCAAGTTCCGCAAAGAATTATTGTAGAAATTAAGAAAATTCTGAAAAATATTTTATGGAATGTATAAGGTGTATGGTGGGGATAGACTAGAGGGGGTCTGCAGAGAGACTGCTGGTTGTTGGTGCCGAATGCCTGCTTTGCCTTAGGGCATGTAACAGCTGCTGTTGGTCTTGCCTGGAGGCCACTGCTACAGAAGACTTTAGAGCAGCAGCTAAGAGGCTGACTATCTGCTGCAGCACCTGAATGAATCCTACTGCAGAAGATGCATTAATATAATGTTTTTTCCCTCTGGCAAGGATCGGAAACCTTTGGCTATTTTCTTGATCAGATAGTCTTGTGCTTGGACTAAATGCATTTATGAAAAGAGCCTGCAGGAACAGGAGGAATATGAGAAGATCTGTGCTAGAGAAGAAATGAAGACTGTGTGTTAGCGAGGAGGAAAGAAACTGCAGGGAAGATACCAGGGGCATTCACCTTACAGGAATCCCAGAGGAAAAGCCGGAGATGAAGGAGACAGACACTGTGCACTGTGGACATAGTTTGTGATGCATTTGTAGCGATAAATATCCACATGCTGAAGTAGCAACTTCGATTCATATTTATATGTTCTTGCATCCAAGATGCAAATCCCAGCTACAAAACCTATTAAAAAGGCATGTCATTATGTGTCTGGAGACATGTAACACTGCAAGGGAGAAGAGGACTTGACTGAGAAAGGGGGAAAGTGAAGCTGTGCTTGCTAATTACCAAGGATAGCTGAAGACAATTGAGTACAGAGTTTGCAGGTGCACCAGGGCAGTGACAGCATGAGACAACACCCTGACCCTGGCTTGTGTGCCAGTGCTACTAAATGAGCTCCTTCAGAGTAGTCCAATGTCTGCGCCACAAAGGCTCCCCATGGCACAACCATCTGGGCACAAAGTTGCATCCCAAAACTGGATTCAGCATTTAGTCTTGCTTCAGGTGCAGTTCTCATTGCAGCTTTCACTGTGTGGTCACTGAAAGTGCTTCAGCAATAAATACATGATGGAAAAAAACAATTGACTCAACACCCTGTCCTTTCTTAGTCCTTTCTTGCCTTATGAAAGGCTGTAGCTCACATATCTGTCAGATAGATCCATTAGACTGTAAACTCTGGGACAAGGCTATGTCTTTTGTGAAGTGCTTAGCACTTCTGGGCAATAAAAAGTAAATAAAATACAAACCATTTATGTAGAATCTTTTACACTCCACCCTTTGGCATGGTTTCACATCACCTTTTGAAGTGATACCAGCAGTACTGGCCAGATTAGCAGTGCACCAGAGCAAGATACAGTGTCCTTTCAATAGCAGAACTCATTTTCAGGAAATCGCTTTATAGTGTTTTCTCGCATTTTCATTCTTACTGACTTATTTTTCATTCATCTAAATTTTGGGGTAGACAGAACAGGCAATTATTTATTTTTAATAGTACTTCTCATTAAGAGTATTACATTGATACTGAAACAACTGTAAGACAATGCACGTGTCTTTGAATTTGTTCATCCACTGGTCCCACTCCTTTCCACCATGCTGTATGCTAAGATCATTCTTTACAAACTTAACAACCTTAAGAAATTAAAGTGATATGGTAAGAGACCTTGACCATGAAAGGAGAGGTTGTTGTGGTCATCCTGCAGAGAGCAGAAAATCCTGATTATACTTTAAATCATGCTGATACCAGTTAGGATTATTTCAGTTTGAGAAAAATGTCATAACACTGATACAATTAAGAACTGCCATATTAAGTTAGACTTAATATCCATTTAGAACAGTATCCTATGTCTAACATTAACTGATAGAGGTTTATTAGGGAAGAGTATGACAAGCTGAGCAGTCCATTATTTAAACTTGAAGGGACTTTGGAGATGTTCTTCCTTGCTGAGTGTTCTCAACCGCTGACAGCCAGGGCCTTAAGGTTTATAAACTGAAGATTTCATAGAGATCTTTGTTTTGAAGAGTTGCCTACAGTTGTTATTTCCATATATTTACTTCCAGTGTCCACAGCATCCTATGCAAATAAGCTTTATAATCCCATTCTAAGAAAGTAGTTTATTTGTTTTATTTTAAACCTTATTTTATATTGACCATTCCCTGGCACTCCTCTAAGAAAAAAAGAGGTCAAAATTGCTTACCATGCCATATCACCCATAGTTTTGTGTACATTCATAATAACACCCTTCAGTAACCTTTTCAGTCACCTCCATCTACTCGGTGCTTCTGTATTCTATAGTCTATACTATGTATCAGTCCTCCTTGCCGCTATTCTCTCTGCTGCTTCTTAGGGCTTTCTGAAAGATAGGACACACTTTTTCAGGTGTAAAACTGGTTTCTCTTTTACTCATTTCCTTTCCTAATCATTCCTGAAATGACATTTCCTTCTGAGCATGCAGACAGTGTTTTCAGGAAACTATCCACAAAGACTTCAAGATCTCTTTCCTGAATGATAACATCTAATTGAGAGCTATTTAGAGCTATACACACATTGTGTATATATAGTTAAGGTTATTTTTCCCATGTGCACCGCTTTGCATTTTTTTGATATGGAATTTCATCTGCCATTTTATTGCTCAAACAATTAGTATTGTCAGATTCTTCTGCAGTATTTCCCAGACAGCTTAGGTCTCTGAGAATTGATACAAGAGCAAAATTGGAATCTATGCCCTTTAAATTCGATCTCATCTTCGTTACATTTTTAATGGTGTAATAGGTTTCTTCTGACCCAGATTTATAACCTGGGCTGCATCATGGGATGTACCTGTGAAAGTATAAGTTTGAAGCAATGTTTCTTTCCTAAGCACAGCTTATTGCAGTAGTAAATGCCAGACAATTCTGAAGGATGGGGCAATTTCCTCATCAGTTAGAGGTGTGTGTGTGGGGAAAATGCACCAACTTAAATGCACTGCACCTGAGCCCATCTGGTCCTGTTTATACAGAGAAAAAATACCAACTTTTGCTAATGCTGGCTTCTGCCCATCAGTTATAACCATTCCTGAATTTGAAGTGAATTTGAAGCTTGTCTTCTAGGTACTGTGAGAGTTAGACCAACTGTCAGTATGTTTACATGAAATAGTGTTTAAAATAAGTGTACTTCATTCCCATTTTTATACTTACTCATTCGAGTACTTTTCTAAAGTAGCAAAGGAAGGGTTCCCCTGGGTATATTTGAGATGTCTGGCTGGTAATCACCCACACTGCTGAGTCTGGCCAGCTGGTCATTCCTTGAAAGGGAGGGTACAGGTTAAGAAGGGCTAATCACCCAGAAGTCCCTCTACTATGGACTGGAGGCATGCGTATGTGCTTTCTGAATCCCGCACTACTTAAAAAATTGCCTTTTTAAACTGGGAGGAGGATGTTGATTCTACATCTTATAAGCAAACAATAACCACAGTAACACTACCACCTCCCCCCGCAGTTGAAAACTTTGTGGTGAAACTGAATTCAGTGTGGAATAAGATGGGAAGAAACCAGAAGAAAATCATTAGGACACAGAAACTCAACTTAGATAATGAAAGATATTTAGAATGTGAATTATTAAGAATAAAAATTGTTTTCCCCTATACGAAAAAGGCGGTTTCTTTGGGTTCTGGTGAGGGGAAAAACTAAAACACGTCAAAACATCACAATATTTCCATGAAAAAAGTTAAGCTTTCCCACACAACCCTTTCATTTTTTTGCCAACAGTTGATGGAAAATATTCTTCATTTTCTTACCAGTTCTCATTAGACTGTTTTGTCACAACCTGTGTGACATAATATAAGCACCAGAGCGGGGGAGATGTCAGAACAGTATAGAGAATGGCATCTGTTCACTACCCAGAGCATCCTGCTGTATTGACCTAATTGTCATTTCCTGTAAAAAAAACCCCAAAGTTCACTTTTGTTTGAAGCCGGTAGTTTTTAACTTTTTTTCTTGTTCACCTTCCTAGCACTGGCACCCATGTGGAAGGGTGAGCTGGTTTCTCTGTGGCTTGTGTATGCCACTGTCAGAGAATCACCACATCAGCTCCAGCTGCAGAAGCGTCAGTATCGGTGATGCTGGATGAGCAAAAAGGGCAAGTCTGAGTTCCAGATGTAAAGGGAGAAAACTGATGGTGAAAATGCTGAGAAGAAGCCTCTGCCCTGCCTTTTAAACTCATGAAGTGAAGCATATTTGATAAAAAAATCTTTCAAGCATAATAACTAGGAAACCTTCAATTCCGTTTCTACAAAATCATACTTATAGAATGTAACTGCAGTTTGATACACTGAATTGCTCGTAACAATTAGTTTTAATGAGTTTTATTGCCAATAACAATGATACTTTTCACCTATGGCTTGTGATCTCATCTTACCTTTGCCAGTTCCTAACAGATTCCTGTCTGCATGTCTGAAAGGTAAATATGCTGCCATCCTACCACCTATACTTTAACGTCAAAGCATTAGTTGCTTACGTGAAACTGCTTCTCAGCTATGGGGAAAAAAAGATCAATCCATCCAATGCTTTTCTTAACTCTCTCTCCCTCTCTCCTGCCCCCCTCTCCCCTGCCCCCCTTCCCCATTTTCTACTTAATTTTACATTAGTTAGAGCTTATACAATATTGCCTGTATTAGAAGATGCATTTTCAGCCCAAGGTTTTGGCCTTTCTATATTCAAACTTGTATTATTCTCTCTACAGTAGGGTTAAAATTTATCTCGAATAAATCTGTATGTTTTCCTCAGCTCTAGCTCGCTTCCAGCCCCCGTCCCCCACACCACAAAAGATGCAAACTGGATAATTGGTGCCATTGAGCTAGCCATGTACTATGTGTTTGCAGAACTAGAATCTGTTTTCCTAGAAAATCAGAACAGTCTTTGATGCCATTAAGTGCTGTAAGCATACCTGGTATTTAATCAGAAGTGTATGTTCCTACAAGTATTCTGATAGTCAAGACATGCCTGTTTTTATCCAGTTATTTCTGCTTTAAAAAATGCATAATGAAGATGTGCTAGCCTAACAAACATCAAGGTGGGTATATCTGTTACATTTCTAGGTGAAACGATAAGAAGCAAATCAGTGCTGTAATGATCTCATCTAGCACTAAAATCCCTTAAAAGCAATTAATTATAAAGCTGTTGGTTTATTTAATATTTAATACACAGTGATTCATACTCTGTGTAGCTAGGGATTATTCATAGAAAGTTTGTTTGTGGAGCATCTTTTAAAACAGGTCAGATTTTTTCCTAATCATTCATGTAGATATATTTATAAAAAATATCCAAAACACATATTATGGCAACTTTCTCCATTTTTTTGCTATGCTGAATACCAGTGTAATCTGTAAGTAAGCATAAGGGAAGCAAGGGTACCTTTTGGGAAGGAAATGCTAGTTTGCAAAAGGGTGAAATATCTAACCTTATGTCACATAGAGCACTGTATTAGAAAATCCATAAATGGTCCTTGCTAAAGTACATCATGTGGTCATTAAATTAGAAATGCAGGGATGGAATAGATTTCCAAAGGTTACATAGTCCAATCTCCTGGTGCTGGGGAAGGATCAAATACACTAGAGCTTCCCACAGAGATTTTTTGTCTGGTACTTCTTTGAGAATTTCTGCTAAAACACTTTCTGAGGCTGTCCTGTTCAAGCTTTTTTTTTTCTTTCACTTTTTTCCTTAATATATGACCTATATAGTTTTTACTGCAAGTTAAACTGCATTCTTTTTGTCTTTCTTTCTTGTGAACAACTGGTAACAATTGATCATTCTCGTTCCTATTAACAATATTCCATATCATTTAAGATTTATTAAGTCTTTATCTGCCTAGACTAAAAGAAACCCTTTTTCTACAGTCTTCCCTCATTGATAATGTGTTCTGAGCCTTCTTTTTCTTGCTGGTTTTTGCTGCATTCTTTCCAGAGTGACTACACCTGTTGTGGAGTATGGCACTGAACACTGCTAACACTGCTTCAGCTGCATTCTTCTTGGAAACAAGTAGAAGAAAATGATACCCACCTGTATCTTAGCTGCAAAATTCATGACACCACAAGATTTTCCCACCCTTCCTTTGCAGTAATACTGCACTGTTGATTCACTGGTTATTTCTAATACACTTAAATTTGCAGGTCCTTTTTCTTCATTTGGCATTTTAAGTATTCATTTCTCCTTACCAGTTACTGTGCTCTGAACTTTTTTTTTTTTTTTTTAATTTCTCGTTTATGTCTTTATTATGACAGTTTTGAATTCTGAAGTTGTTCTCCAGACTTCTATAACCCTAACACATCCTGGTTTCATCTACAGATTTTATCCATTTACGTTGTAATGCATATTTTTAATGAAAATATTGAACACAGTTGGCCTGGAATCTCTGAGGGAACCAGCCTGAAAGAAAATCCCCATATGGAACTGATAACTTCTTTGAGAAGAGCTTTTCAAGCAGTCACACAATGTCTTTGTGTTGGGTTTTTTTCTTCATCTAGATGACATTTCCCTCATTTTCCTGTGAGAATTTAATATGCAAAAATATTAAAAGTCTTACTGTACTCAAGATACAACAAATTTATTCTTCCTCTTACTCAGCAGCGTGGTTAAACCTCAGCCATCAAGTAAGCCCCACACAGCTGCTCGCTGACTCCCCTCCAGTGGGATGGGGAGAGAATCAGAAAGGTTAAAGTGAGAAAACTTGTATGTTGAGATAAAGACAGTTTAAAAGGTAAAGCAAAAGCTGCACACACCAGCAAAGCAAAATGAGGAATTCACCACTTCCCATGGGCAGGCAGGTGTTCAGCCATGTCCAGGAAAGCAGGGCCTCATCATGCATAACAGTTGCTGTTATTGTTTTCTAAGACTATCCCCTTCTAATATGACATCTCACATGTAATCACTGATGCTTCAAACACAGTGTTATTTACTTCGTTATGTGCTTGGGGGTAAATTTAACCGGGTCATGGACACTTTATAAAACATTTAGAAATATTAGATATTGTGTCTTAATTACTAAAATTCAGATGCTGTCCTTCAAATAGTTTAGAAGGTTTAAAAGCAGCTTGAAAGAATCACCATCATAACACTGTATTTCAAATGATGTTAGTGGTGTTTGAAATAACAAAAGCCTGTTTCACACAGCTAGGCAGGACACCTTTAAAGCTAGTTCATTGCAGTTCTTTGGAAATATCTAGGTTTTTGTTCCTTGCAATGTTTTCCTTATCTTGTAAGGTAAGGAGCTAAAGAAATAGTTCAATAAAGTAGTATTTCAGGAAGAATCTTGAGAGGCAGGAAGAAGGCAGCATAATGCCCCAGGTGGAAAGTTTATTACTTTAGAGGTATTTTGAACATACAGGTTGCATATGCACCTGACACACTCAGCCTGTGTAAACTTTGCTGAGAGTTTTTACATTCCGATCAGGTAAACTTCCAGCCAAATACACTCATGAATACAGAAGTAATTACTGAGCTCTAAGGACACGTTGCAATGACATTATCATTTGTCAGCAGGATACCAGTGACTGCTGTCATGGAAAATTTACATTAGCATCTTTGTTAAATAGTCTGTTTACTAGTTTCTTAATGACCTGCAGCAAACAATGATTCGAACTACTTTATGAAGTTCAGCGTGGCAGGCTGTGGTTGTGCTGAATGTATTTTCATACGTTAATGATATTAAGATAGAATCAACAGCAGCTGTCATGTCATATGCAACCAAATCATCTGTGAGTAGATCTAGGTAGCAGTCATTTCTGTGATGCTGGTATAGGTTAAAGATACCAAGTATCTTTTTGAAATGCAAGTAGCTGGATACCTGTGCCAGCATGAAGCGCAGGGAGGGCTATTAAAATACATCTTATGGGTTAGGAAAAGCAGGACTTTAGCAGGACTAAGTCATTCACTGTAGCATCCAGTCCATACCAGAAGCTTCTGGGATAGCAGTGTAGGCAAATTGAGACATATATGGTTTTCTGTGTAATTACATCTTAAAAGATGGTCAAGAAACACTGAAAAGTGCTAAGAAGTTTAAAAACTAACTATTCTCTTGGATTTCACTGGCAATTTCCTGCTAGTCAACAGCTGAGAATTTAGAACTTTCTTTTTAGCTGTCAGAAATGATGCTTTGATCTGTAATCAAATATTTCTGGAAAGAAGCCAACTAATTGAAAAAATATACACAACATGCATGGTAATACATACATGATAAGATATACACCGATAATGAATGACAAGTACTACAGGTATTAAATATTTGTGAGAATTATTTACCTGAGATGTCTACCAGGTTTCACAGATGAAAAATTAGACTTAAGTCTGTTACTGGGTACATCAGATAAAAAGAAAATGTTTCTTGAAAGGTCAGTGTGAATATATGAATGTATATTTCTTTATCAAACAAATTAGCAACTTTATCAAATATAATAAAAAAACACTCATCTAGTTAACTTGAAAGTAAACAAATTTCATAAAGACAGATTTCTTAAAATGTCACTTTCATAAAATAATGGCGGATGGGGGTCATAGTCTGTCCATAACAGCTCTTCTCTGCTGCTCCTTCCTCCTCCCACTTTCCCCCTGCTCCAGCGCGGGCTCTCCACAGCAGCAACTTTCTTTAGGAAATACCCACCTGCCGTGGAATGGGGTCCTCCACGGCTGCAGTGTGGGTATGTCCTCCATCATGGTCTCTTCCGTGGGCTGCAGGGGAATCTCTGCTCCAGTGCCGGAGTTCCTCCTCCTCACCTTCCTCACTGACCACGGTGTTCACGGAGCTCCTTATCTCACTTCTTTTCCTCACCCCTCACACTGCCATGAGGCTTGTGGTCCTTTTTTTTTTATGTACCACTTCCCAGAGGCTCCACCGTCTTGGCTGAGGCCCTCAGCTGTGCCCTGTGGTGGGGCCGGTGAAGCCGCCTGGAACTGGCTGGAACCGGCTGGACCAGCCTCTCCTCACAGCGACCCCTGCAGCCCGCCAGCACCGGGGCACCGACAGCGGGTATGGGCAGCGTGACCAAGGCACGGTCGGTGACAGAAACCGTGGCGGCAGGTACCATCTCAGAAATAGGTGTCGGTAATTCTTCTATGCGTGTCCATCTATGCCTGTGTGCTTGTCTGTCACAGCTTACTAGTTCCCAGCTCATCACTCAACAGCATGCAGAGAATGTTAAAAAGAAAACCTGGAAGAAAACTTCTGACGTGCACTTTGGCACACGTTTGAAGATCAACAGGAAGCCGTTTAGTAGTTTTATGAAGCAATATAGGAATGATGCTATTAACGTAAGAATCTGTCATTCTATGTTACTTACTGGAAAGGTTTTTTGGGATTTTTGCTAACAGTTCTTCACTCCTTTCATTTTTAAGTTAAGGGTTTGTGTGTGTCTGCATGTAGGTTGTGCTGAACTCTACAGCCAGTAAAATGCCTGAATCCCTCTTCATAGCTTCATCATCACACCCAGTGGGCTTCTACTCTTTTTTCGATTATTTTGCCAACTTTATTAGATTATACAGAACAAATTGTTTTTGAATGAAACTGATCCGAAAGCATAATGTCTTTGCATTTATTATGAACAATTACTGCGATTCCGTGTGCACAAGATGAAGCGTCTCCTCCACCTGCACCCGTTACAGGCTGCCTGGCAGTGCTGAGGGTACCAGGAGCGCTGAGCAGTGCCGATTTCCACATTCAATGTTTTTTTGACATTTTTGGAATTTTGGCTACAATATAACCCCAGAAGGAGAAACAGCAGCCCTAGAGAAATGGTGCTTGATAGTTCATATAAATGCATGTTATATATATTCAAGGGCACTTAATGTGGCAGACTATTTAAAATTCAGTGTTTGCTAACGTTATTGGCTAATTCATCGTTGCAGTATATTCATCGGATCTCTCCATTTCCATAAAGGTTCTTGTAGGTGACAATGGGTCAAAGTTTGCCACTAAATATTTACCCACTTGTGTCATGACTACTTACTAAGCCAGAATAATGTGGAAAATGTTCAAAGTAGTTGTGTAATGACAGTTTATGATAAATAATGTATGTCTAAAAAGGAACAAATTTTAAATCACAAATGTGGCTCCAGTTCCTTGATTTTCACATTTTTAAGTGCTTGATTTTACTATTTTAGCTGCATATATGCTAAGGCTTTTCTTCTTGTGTAGCACAGCACTTAGAAGGAAGTAAAAAAGCTGCTCCATCAGGGTAACTACTGAAAAACTGATAAAAAGATTTCTCCAGCCTCACTATTGCTTACTTCAGAATTATATTAGAAAGTGTATTTGTCTTTTCTTAAATTTTCCTCATAATGGTAAGTGCCTTTTAAACACATTTATATATACACCTATATGTAAAAATGGATCTTTCACTGTTACCCAAAACCAGTGACATGATTAAAATTAGAGAGAGAGAGAGGGAGAGAGAGAAGAACAAAATATTTCTTGAGCTCTAAAGGAGCCAGGAAGCTTCTGAACTTAAATTATAAGCAGGTTTATCTTTAATAATTGACTGACATAAGAAATGTATGTTTCTTTTTTTGGCATGAACAAGCAGGTTTCTGCAGAAAGTTGCTGGAAAACTCACAGCATCTCGCAGGAGCAAACTTAATGTAAGTTGCCACACAAAAAAATTTTGAAGCTCTTTACTGACGATGAAATTTACTTTGCTAATGGGAACTTATGCAAAGGCTCAGAAACCCTCTTTTTATAGCGGGGTGAGTCTTGGTTAAACTGAAGAATGAGGTTTTTCAGGATGAAGTCTGAGTGTTGCTTACTGGAAAAAAATGAAGGGATTTGCTATAGAGCAGAGGAGGGAATAAACAGAATACCTGAAAATTTATGATACCTAGTTTATACAGATTAAAAAAATATATTCAAACCAAGTACAGAATATTTTTATAAAGACACTTGATTAAATACAACTAAGATTTAGAAATAGGGAAATATTAAGTATATTTAGCTTTTTTTTGTTTAGTAAAATATTTATCATTTGTATTTCAAGACCCGCCATTGGCGGTAGCTGAAGGTGTCATTGACATGGGAATTGAGAGCTGGGGATCTTGACCTAAGGGAAGAAATATGTCCTTGATTTTAAAAAGCTTAAAACAAGGTCAGATTAAGCACTAGATATTGTATAAAATGGGACGATTCATTTTAGCAGGCAGGCTGATACATAATTGTAATCCTTTCTCTTCCTAATCTTTTATTTCATCCATATTTCATCTGGTCTACCCCTGTGAGGAAGTAATTCTAATTACATGGTTTATTTCCATGCTTTTGGTTCTTAATGTGACTTGTCCACCCCATACCTGGATACCTGCATACCTGGCTTGAGTGTCCAGTTTAAAATATGGGATTTCAAAGTTGGAGAGAATCTAACTCTTCCAGAAATCCTTCAACAAGCAACTTTCTTCATAATTATTCCCCCTCTAACTAATAGCTAACATATACCTTTGGAAAGCTGATCTAATGGTTTATTGATAAAAGTAATGTTAAGTTGGGAAAAAAAATAAATCAGAAAATTGCAAAATAAAGCCAACCTAATATGTTTTCTCGGCTGAGGTAAACAAACATGTAAATACCTGGTGGATTAACTTCTTTCTAATAGTTGTCTGGAAATAGCATACTGTTGTGATGTTACAACATCTAGATGTACATACCTGTGGTTTTTTCTTGCTTTGCCAGTTTGTTTCTGCTTGGAAATCAGCAAAACCATGAACCAGCTATTCTACTCATCATAAGTTAGATAATCCTGGTTTTGTTGTATCCCAAATAGAGAAAAATAAGAGAAAAAGAATGCTGGCTTTGTTGTTTTTCCTGCTTGGTACATCTTGTTCTGGAAGAGATCAGTGTCACATCAGGAAAGCTAACCTCACAGTTTGAGAGCACTTGATCCATGCAAGTGAAAATACTGACATATATTGAGGCTACAACAAGGGAACAAATACATTGAGCTAATTCTGAAGCTAAAGATAGGGTCAAATTGCAAAATAAAAAGTCCTTCAATGTGCCAAACTTACCAGGAAAACAATAGAAAGTGGTCTGGAATGGTATCAGTTTCCATCTTTAGCTGCTTTGCTTGAAACTGAAATTACTTTATTTCTCCCTTGGTAGCTCTAGAAATGTTTTGTAATGACAAAGAGGGAGGAAATGTTAACGTATAGCCATCTTCATATGTGCATAACTACTGGAAACTATAGCAAATTGAAAAGCAGACTGCTATTCAGATACAATTTCAAGGAAATTGGTGGTGCCTTTTTCTCTTAAACAGTTTTCATAGTTATTCTTTGGCTACAGAGCTGGTTGAACATTTTAGCAAAATATGTTTCTCAAGAGTTTAGACCTGTTTCCTCAGGCAGAGGAAGAAAGAAATCTAGTAGAAATTCAGTGGTCTGAATTCCAAGATATTTGAAGTTGCTTTTTTTACTAATATTAAAGAGTTCTAAGTATCCTTCAGGTACTGTACACATGAAGGAAAAAAAGTTTACTGCTTTGGATGGTCCACTGAAAAAGTTCCTGATAGGTAGCAAAACCCGGCCAAATAGAGAAGTGGGAGCTGGCTGCGGAGGATGACAGGTAATAGTAAAAACAGTGATAACTGAGATAGATTTTGACATGCTTGAATATTTTTCAACTGGTCAAGGGTTGCAGCAGCTGCTTTAAGATTTCCTTCCTTACACAAGATGAATCCCGAAGTGTCATCACATCAAAGCACTGTAACAATTACTGTTAACAAGAGTTTACTGTTAACAAGAGTTCAAGAAATGGTAATAGGTGAACTTAAAAAAGTTTGATTATTTGTGTATTATGTTCTCAAATGTAGGACCAAGTTCAACCATACAATTTAAATATATCTTACACATAGTGCATGTCCCAAATACTTACAAAATAAGGTCTTGAACCTCTGAAATCATTCACATATATAACTTCACATGCAAATAATTCTGCTATCTCTGAAGAACCACTGAAAGTTAATACAATGAAGAATAGTTTGTCATGTTTCAAGAATGAGATGCTAAGATGACATGTGAAGTACAAAGCTGAAGTATGGGGAAGGACCATTGTGACCAAGTTCAATAACTTACAGCAGTAAATGGTTTAAATCGTACATCTGTGCATCCAAAGAGCAATCTGTGAAAATCAATGGAAACAGTTGCTCGACTGATTGACTGAATGATATTATATACTTTGACCTTTACTCAAAGTCTCAGTGACTATTTACACACATTCATCATGTGGTTCATGGTTCATGCTTTTTGAGCACAGCTGTAGAACTAGACTGTAAAAGAAGACAGCATTTGTATTTATTGTGTATTATTTAAAGGCCTCTTTTCACAGAGCCCAGCACTGTCTCTCATCTAACTTATGCCTTATGGACTGGGCTCTCATCTTGGTTCAGGATCATAACTTACATTTGTAGCAATGGACTACCAGCTTCCTGCTCAAAAGCTGTTGTTTTCAAGAAGTTAATGAGTTTGAAATGAAAATAAATCCTCCACTGAACAGTTGGGGCCATGCCACTAGTTTTTCAGAAGCTTCAGCATTCAAATTCTTTGACAGCAGGGAAGATCCTTAAAAAGACAACAGACTTTTTGAGAGAGAGACATATTTGCAAAATCACTGTTTTCTTTTTCTTGTACTACTATGTAAAATATCCAGGGGTAATTTGAGATGTTTCAGCTATAAATGTCTGTTTTACATATCGAAGTCTTGTTAAAATTACTGTTAAGCTCATCAAGTATACAGACAAAAGATGCCGTACAGAGGAGATACAGATACAAAATTTAACATTCAGATTTATGATTCATGCAGATATTCCCAGGAAAATATGGATATCTTACAATAATTTATAAATGTAGGTTTGTCATGTGTGGTAGATTTAGTGTTGATGGCATTGTTTGTCTGAAATGGTGTTATGGTTGATAACACAACAAAATTGAAATCGGAGTGGGAGGCAGCTAATATTTGGGTCTCCAACTGAAATGAAAGTGTCATGTAATCTGGCATGTCCTTTTCATTGCTCTTCTTTTTATTCCTGCACTTCTGGACTTTTCTTCTAGCCCAAGAGCAAACTAATCTACTCAAATAAATAGTTTCAAAGTCAAAGGATTTTAGGCAGCAACCATGATACTTAGCAGGGTTACTAAAATTTCAGAAATGTTGTCAGTCAGTTAGGTTTTTTTTTCAATCATTAACAAATATTTTGTTGTTGGGTCAGAAAAAGACTGTGAGGCACAGAGCTACTGTTATTTGGAAAATCTCTAAGGAAGGGAGGTGTATGAAATTAAGTAATGGAAAGTCACCTTTACTGTGAGAAAGAAGATAATCTGGTTTCTGGAGTGGTACTGGAAAATGACTGCTGAATGTACTTTTTAAAAAGTTAATTGTTGCCCTTATGTTAGTCTGTCTTTTGGCCTAAAAATAATGCTGTCTGATTGTTTATTTATATGAGATAAGACTCAGAGGTGTCATTCATTCAAGAACACAATGAAAACATGCAGTAATTCTAGGTAAAAGGTTAGGCTAGTAGGCTTTTTTTTTTTTTTTTTTTAAACAACACATATCAGTTACAGACGTTTGTCTGTATAGTATCTGTTTCCTTAACACAGGAGAAGCTTTCCCCGCCCCCCCCCCCCCCCTTATGAACTGAATGTTGAAGCAACTATATGAAGTTAATATCAAATATCAAATGCTACTATAAATCAGTTGTTAGGATACAAAGTTAATGTATTGATTTTTTCCATCTAGTACATACTCTTTTTATAAACAAGCTTGATCATATGCCTATTGATATATTGCAGATCTAAATTTTATTAGAAAATACAGGAAGAAAGTAATAAAAGCTATGAACAGGCAATCACTATCAGCAAATTCCATTAGCAAACAGATAAAATTTCAAGCAAGCTTATTGTTTTTTAAAGAGGTTTTGATTATTCCAGGAGGCCAGAATTGACTGATGTAAGATGGTCCCCAATCATTTGAAAAAAGAAAGAAAAACTGAACTAGACAGTGTTATTGTAACATCTGCATCACAGAGTGGTGGAGAATGGAAGGTTTCCCATACTTACTGATTTTATATATAACCTGATTCACAAGCAAAACAACCAGCATAAGACATGATAAGCTACAAGTAACCCAGGCAGATCGTGGTAGCAATTATCAGTCTTCTTCAGGAGCTGGATCATGCATTCATCCTCAGCAACACTGTTTGAAGACATCACATTGCAATGCTGCCTTCAAATGCCAGTAGAATACCAAGACTCCTTTTTTTTTTTTTTTTTTTTTTAGGAAAACGAGTTTATTGAGTACTAGTGTAGGAAAATAAGTCAACTGGATATTGAAAACGGACAAGACCAGTGAGGCAAGCAGGAAAGGGGTTGAATGCTGACATAAGTTCCTAGTACAGACTAGGTGGGTGAGAATTACGAATCAGAGACATTTCACTGTCCCACCTGTGCTACCACCACAGCTAGCAGTAGTTAATGAGATAATTGAATATATTCTGGAAATTCAAAGCAGGATAGAAGCATTATTGTTGAATTTTCCTTAAGGCTTAGGCACCTGCTCCTGCTCTATGCTTTCTGCATATTGCTACCAACAGCTTACATTATAGAAACACCATTGTTTTGATGAATTGCTTATTGTCCTAATGAGTGTGCATACAACCTCTGTTTTCTGAGAGTACTAGAAAATGAGCAGTTTTTTAAATCCAACACATTTTTATGTTAAAAGCTTTTGTAAATCAATTTAGCTATGTCAGAGAGTTTCACTGGGAAATGAGAAAACAACTCTTTTACAGTGAGCTAAGCTTGCAAAGGGCAGCATACTATTATTTTACAGCCCAGTACTTCCCATTTTCTATTTTTGAGGTCTGTACTTTGGTTTGAATAACAAGTATTTTTGCACATGATTCTTAGGTGCAGAAAAGTACACCTTACATACAGATGTAGGTGTTCTGAGGGCACAAGTAGTCCTTGATAGCCTTGACCAGCCTCACCTGGGACCTCCCAACACCTCCTGACTGAGGGCTCCGTTTAACCCTTGTCCAGGACTACCAGTCCTGCCTGAGCCCTGTCTGCCTCTGCTCTTGTTTCTGGATTGTTGCCTGAGTTTCCTGGCTTGACCTCAGTGCTGTCTTGCTATGACCTGATGATCGCTGGGCTGTTGACAGGACCCTCTGCTGTCACCACCCTGCCCTGCTTGCCTGCCTCCAGAACAGCGGCGCTGCACCCGGTAGGTGTAGGCACTGCCCAGCAGGGACTGTGGCCCTGGTTCAACATACCCAGGGTGTATCCCTACTTTCACTGCACCCTTGCAACAAGTTGTCTTCATCCCATTGAATAAATGTATGGTGTTGCTAAAATACCAGCAAATCTTAGCTTTTTGGGGGGTAGCTGTGTTGGTGTACTGAAAGGCTATGCAGAGCTTTCTGGTGACTGGGAGGATGTAGCTCCAATTGGCCTGCTTCAAATAGACACTGCTACTGTGCGGGCCCCTTATGCTAGGCATTAGCAATGTGTGGCTTATGACAAGCAGTCAAGAAATTTTCACTCTGTGTGGTATTTTGTAAAACCTGTTTAAGAAAGCTTCCTGCATAAGGTTTTCTGCAAGCACATGGATTTTTGCATGTTTTCAAATCCTGCTGCTTGTAGTAGCACAGAAAATGTATTGCTAACCAGGTATTTGTGGTTATCCTAGCCTCCCTTAAATGGACACCTGGTAATCTGCAATGGTCGTATTGCTAAATCACAGAGAGATCTGGGGGCAGGAGAAAGGACCTGAAGCTTTAGAAGCCCTGTTGAACTCACTACATAATTTCTTTTTGGAAGAAAAGAGTGGAGTACTTGGGGTGCTTAAAGCCTGTGTTGATGATTACAAAATCCTGCCCCTTCCTGCACGGTGTGGGCAATGGGCAGGATTCCCTTTTGCAAACTGATGGGGTTTGAGTTTATATTTTTCACAGCATGGAAGAATGTCCTAATACATGCTGGGTACTTTGGTGTGGGAGATTCTGATGCCTCCTGATGGCAGTGCTCCGTTGTATAAATAATTTATTTAGTAGGTCAAAGACAGGAATCCAGTTGAGTTGTTTCCTAGTATTACAATTCAGACAATAATCTGGAAGATCAAGGGCTGGGTTTGGGCCCGTTAGCAAAAAGAACCCCTAGAAGTAATTATAAAAACACTGTCCTTTGTGCTTCACGCTTCCATCCTGTTCTCCTTTTCCTTTATGTTCATCTAGAGAAGGGAGGACCTAAGGGAGAAGGTGAACTTGATAGGTCATTTTCATTTTCATGTCCTGAGGAGACAGCTTGTTACTTTCTATAATCCTCGTGGATGGCCAGCTACACTCCAGTATATTCCCTTTACAATGCATAATTTATTAGTTACAAACAATAGTATCAAGCCAGGCTGTGAAAGACCTCTCCAGTTAGTTTTGTCTTTGGTACTGCAGACACACTGTCCTATTTCAAAGCAGCCTGGGACTGGACTAGGTGTTTTGCCTGTTTTTATTCTATTTCAAACTTTAAATCTCTTTTCGTATGGTCTAAATTCAGGAATATCTTCCCTTTTTCTATATGTCAGTCAATGAAAATTCAGGTTATAGCCTTCCTGATGTATTAGCTAGCATTTTTACCAATTTGATTCTCATTTTGTTTTCCTTCCATGCTTCTGCTTATATCTGTGTTACTGGTTAGGAGTTTGCAGATGTTGACAGAATCATCATATCACTGGGTGGCCAAGGTTGGAAGGGACCTCTAGAGGTCATCTGGTCTAACCTCCCAGCCCAGGCAGGGCCACCTAGAACCCAGGACAGGATTATCTCCAAGGATGGTGACTCCACAACCTATCTGAGCATCCTGTTCCAGTCTGACGTCATTGCCCATTTTAGAGGCAAATTAAAACTGCATAAACATTCATGTTTCTTGCTGTAAAACACTAGTAAAATAAGACATGGCGAGGTACTCGTTCTCTTAGTGGCTCAGATTTGTCCCGTTATTCATTGTGAGATAGTTGTCCAGTTCATTTTTAGGCTGTATCAGGCTGTTCTGACCTTAGCACATGTACATTAAACTATCATTGCAGGTACTCTAAGACAATTACATTTGTTCCTACTGCCCGAATACTTTTCATATTCAGACAGTGCTGCATGGATGGACAGACTATTACATTTGTTATTTATATTTTCTCTTTTCTATATTGATACTTTCAGCAGACTTTTTTTTTTTTTTTTTTTTTTTACATATTATACCTAAACAAATTCATTTTTCTTCTAGATTGGACAAGTTGCTGGACCAGCATTCTGCGGAATGTTAAACAGGCAATTTTCTTTCAAGCGGGTACTGTTACAAATACTTACTCTTAAAAACTTTTGCCTGTGTGAACTAGACAGTTTCATTGTAACATCTGCAGTAGATAAGGTTACTTCTGAGTGTGCAGTACTTCCTAATTTTCAGGCTTTTAAAAGAGGGCTGGGTTGTTGCTATGTTGGTACACATACCTGTCAAGATCTCCTTAACATCCTTCTCATTTCTCTTTGTGTAATTAATCAGATAGATACCCAGAAATTTTCCAATATCTCTGGAAATCTTTAGTCAAAATGCAGGATATTGACATTTCTGAGGTAAAGAGACAGCTGAAATCTTTAAGAGAACCTGCTTTGGAAGTGCAAGAACAGCCCCCACTTCTTTTTTTTTCTCTGTGTGTGGCTTCCTTGTGTATTAGAAGCTACTGTGGAATTCTAAGTTATGTGGCAGTGTTTGTTGAAGTCTGAAATTACTCAGTTCTTAGTTCTTAGGAAGGCTATTAACTGCGCTGTTTCCTGAGTAGCATGTAAGAGCAGGTGAATTCCCTTCAGCTGGGGTGAGCAACTAATCAAACTGATGACCCAGTAACAGCTGTGTCATAACTTGTACTATAATGTTTCACTGAAGACATGTATTAAAAGCATATTTTGAAAAATACCCATTAAAGAGAAAACCAAAACATATAATGGTACTGTTTCTCACAGTATCTGGACATGAGATTACATTATGGAGATAATAGCATTGAAAACAACCTATTCTGCTGACTTCGTTTCAACCTCAGCAATTCTGTGATTTTGTGTATAAATGCTTCCTAATTTTAAGAGATCATGCATTTTTTTTTTTAAATAAAATAAAATATTTGAACAAGTTGTCTTCTCTCACAAAGTTATATAACCTCCAACAGAAGCAAAAGACTGACATATTCCGGTCAAGTTATGTTTATGTAGTTACAAAAACGCACGCTTTGTCAGTGTACCGCAATGGCTTAAAAATGACATATTCTATGGACATGCCCTATTTATATGTTTCTGAAATGTTAGAAAGTAGACGGGGAGCAACACCCTGGCCAAAGTCTCAAAATGTCTTTCAAAGCAGTATCAAGAAGACTGAGAAATTCTGCTGAAAGGAGAGTCAGCCAGTCCAGTGATAGACTTGCTGTTGATCTGAGGAATGTAATCACACCTGAACGTGTTTCCTGCATGTTCAGGGCATTGCAGTTATAACAGTGCATTTGAAATTAACCCCACTATTGGCCTTCTTTGTTGCAAGGGTGTGTTGCTAGCTCCTGGTCAACTTTGTGTCCACCAGGAATGGCAGGTCCTTTTCTTCAAAGCTGCTTTCCAAACAGTTGGCTTCTAGCATGTCCTGGTGCTTGGGATTATTCCTACAGCAAGTGCGGGACTTTGCATTTCTTATTGTTGAACTTTATGAGGTTTCTGTCACCTTATTTCTCCAGTCTGTCCCGGTCCCTCTGGGTGGTAGCACAACCCTCTGGCCTATCAGCCAGTCCTCACAGCTTTGTGTCACCAGAAAACTTGCTGCCTCACCATCCAGATCATTAAAGAGGATGTTAAACCCCAATATTGACCCCTGGGGTACACTGCTAGTTACTGGCCTCCAGTGAGACTTTGTACCACTGATCAGCACCCTCAAGGCTCGGCCATTTGGTCAGTTTTCAATCCACCTCACTGCTCATCCAGCCCATGATTCATATGATAATTTTTTTGTGAGGATGTTATGGGAGACAGTGTCAAAAGCCTTACTGAAGTCAAGGTAAACAACATCCATAGCTGTACCCTCACCCATCAAGTTTAAGTTTACCCTAAGTGACTTTTTTTATTAAGTAGAGGCTCGCCATTACTCTTGTAGTTCACTGAGCTGGGATGTAAGATTAGGATTGGAAGACCATGTGATTCATGCTGATGAAATGCATGTCTGTCTTTTGGAAGGACTGCTGAATAAGTTTTCTACAACATAAGGTCTCTGGCTTGCATTGATAACCAGCCATATGTAGTACCTAGCAACAGAAATACACCCCATGAGTATGTCTAACCTATCTGGAGGCCTGCCTGTATTTTAAACTTTCATAGAATCCTGCAGACATGAATTCCACAGTTACATTTAATTTTATTTCATTTCATGTTTGATCTACACTTGCTGCCTGATAATTTCCTAGCATGTTCTTTAGTTATCTTGTTATGACATATAAAGAATAATCTTTCTCTTCCTTTTCTATGTCAATAGTGATTTTAAAGATCCTTTCCTGTAAATATTCCTTTGCCAGCTGAAGTCTGTGTAGTTTCCTGTCGTGTAAAATATTTTATAGTTCTGTTCATCTTCTAGTATACTATTTTTGCAATGGTTTGACCAGACCTTTGTGAAATATTCCAATGTGGAAACTGCGTGTGTTCAAAAGGTGACATAATGATTTCTTGTAGGTTATTCTCAATTCTTTCTGGAATGAACCCCAACATCCAGTTACTACCTGAACTGTTGGTTGAATATTTCCTGGACTTTTTCAGAGGATTATCCACAATAGTTCTCATATTTTTTTCTTAGTGATAATGGTTGACATGGAGTCCTCAGCATCCATCACTAACGATATTTTTTCCTGCTTGCTTTACTTCTCACTTTGCTATTGAATTTCAGCTGCAATTTTATCATTTGGTCACTGGGTTCTGCTAAACAGAAGGTAACAACAACAACAAAAAAATATTTATTATAGCTGGAAAAGAACAGCCGACAGATGTCTTTTCAAAAGATTCTTACCTTGCAGTGACACTTTTATTCTTAAGCCATTGTCAGTAACTGTCACTAGGTCAGCAGCTGTCATAGGACAGAGCAAGTTTTGGAAAAGAAATGTTTTGAGGTGTCCTTTCTGGGAATAATTACACTGGTACAAAAATATCCACAGACCTCCACAAGGTCCCATGACTTGAAAAGAAGAGACCAAGAGTTTTTCACAGCAGTTTTCACAGGCAGATCCTTAAATTCCCATGTGATCTTGCCTCTTTGCACAGATCTATGGGTTCTGACTTATCTGTGCTGTAAGGGGCCAGTACAAAGTCTGACTGTTTGCTTTAAATAGCAAGGAAACAGGGCTTATATTTTAATCTGACCGCTGCATTTGTTTACAGATAGATTAACTAATTGAAACAATGAGGAAAGAATAAAGGAGAAGGTTTAATTCATGCTTTTGTTCTGCCAGATTTTCTTCCCTTTTTTATTACTTCCCCCCCCCCCAAAAAAATCCACAACAACCCAACAACCAACCAACTGTAAAAATGTTTTCACAAAGGATTAGACTTGATAGATTACCTTCTGTACTGAAAGCTGTTTCCATTTGAATTTTTTTCCGGCCATTTTAAACATCCAACATGAGATACAACTGAATGAGCTCCCCAGTTTAAAAAAGTAGGTCTGTAGCAAGAAGTTACAAACAGTTGACATTTTCAGAGTGTCCAGTGAGGAATATTAAAATATCTAAATTACTTGTTTAAAACATTTAAAAAAATAATTAGGTCCAATGGAATGGTCCATAATAAAATAGACACAGTTTTTGAGAAGCAGCTACATTAGGCAGGACAAGAAGGTAATTTCTTTTTTGCCCATAATTTAGTGTCTGGAAGATACTTCCAAGAAGCCTAGGAAAGTGGACTTTGGGGATAGAAAATATTATTGAATACAATAATTGGTGCTTTTTTTGGAGATTTCTCTGGCTTTTTTTACTTGTTATGGCTGGGATAGAGTTGATTTTCTTCATAGTAGCTGGTATGGGATTAAGTTTGGGATTTGTGATAAAAACAGCGTTGATAACAGAGGGATGTTTTAGTTACTGCTGAGCAGCGCTTGCACAGAGCCAAGGCCTTTGCTGCCTCTCATCCCACCCCACCAGCAAGTGGCCTGGGGTGGGGCATAAGAAGCTGGGAGGGGACCCAGCTGGGATAGCGGACCCCAACTGACCCAAGGGATGTTCCATACCATACGGTGTCATGCTCAGCAATAAAATCTGGGGGAAGAAGGAGTAAGGGCTGGGGGTGGGGGGAAGGGGATGTTCAGAATTACATTTTCTTTTGTATTCCCAAGTAGCATTTATGCACGATGGAGCCCTGCTTTCCTGGACGTGGCTGAACACCTGCCTGCCCATGGGAAGCAGTGAATAAATTCCTTATTTTGCTTTGCTGGTGTGTGTGGCTTTTGCTTTACCTATTAAACTACCTTTATCTCAGCCCATGATTTTTCTCACTTTTACCCTTCCTGTTCTTTCCCTTATCCCACTGGAGGGGAATGACCGAGCAGCTGTGTGGGGTTTAGCTGCCTGCTGGGGTTAAACCGTGACAGATCTTTTCTCTGGGTGAGTCAGAAACCAAGGTTATTTATACGATATGATCAGGGTAACCTTCCAGTTGTTTTAAAGACAGTTTCTCCTATTTATTCTCTTCTGTAAATGCAAATAGTTGAAAAACAAGCTCATCTGTTCTTCAAGGAAAAATGGAGGATTAATTTTACAGCACTCTGAACAAGTTGCTTGCATGGTAAGAGGGAGATCTTTGCTCATATTTGGTCTTCCTGCCCAGAACAAAGGTCTCTTGCTAGTTACTTAGGACCTTATGCATGAGGTTAGAAAGATGCTTCATCCACTTTTGTCTATATTTAGTATGCTATCCACAGGATGGCTTAAAATGCTTTTTTTTTTATTTTAAAAAAAAGTCTTTCTTCAAGAATATGTCTTCCAATCAGATCAGCAAAGTGCCCACACTTCATTCTGCTTGAAGCATTTCTGTAACTAGTGTGCTGCTTTCCCTGATTACACTCATCTTTGCATACTGAAAAGCTTGGAAAAAAAAGATAAGGAAATATAATACACCATTCTGGTGGACTGGGGGGGACTTTCCATATCCTGCTCTTAATTTTTTCTCCCCTTTTAATCTCACACTGATGCTCTGTAGCACACTTGATTTTTATTTTGAGTTACAAGATTACATTATAAATTGCATCTCTGAATTTTCTGACATATCTGTAAATAGCCAATTGCACTGTTTCCTTTTCTCTGAAGACATTTATGGTACTTATCAGTGAAGTGCTGAGGTAGAAATTTTGAACAAATTCTACTGTTCTTACAGCGATGAAAGATTTTTTCTTTCTTAGCTACTAAATTTCCTTTGGTAACCATTTTATTATTTTTAAAGTTTTATAACTTTTTCTCAGCCATCAATGCAGCAGTCATCTAACCAATGTTTCAGTTATGCCTTTATATAATATCCAGAACTCCTTAACTTCTGCAATCTTAGGTTGCTGTTACTTTGGGAGTGAAAGATGGAAACTTGGTGCATAAGTAATATAATAATATGGTAATAGTTAATAATTTTTCCAGTTTTAGCGAGCATATTAGGCTAGACTTTGCAACTCTTATACAAACCATGCAGTAGTCTCTGGATTACTGTATTCAATAAAAGAAGTACATCTTGGAGACGAAACATAGTTTGCCTTCACAAAAAAAGTAAATGGCATGCAGACATATGGAATAAAGTACTACTCTGCTGGAGCAAGGATGGAAGTGATTTAAGAATATGGCTTATACTTTTGTAGAAGCATTGTGTTGTGTGAAATAAAGGTTTTAATAACACTTCTGTAGCTGACCTTTCAGTAAAATATTTGTTGAATTAGGCCAGAACTTTACTGAAACAATGACTTGCATGAATAGCTGTTTGCAAGAGAGATGCAAATTAATCCCCTTCCTGGGGAAATGTGTAAAAAATAATTAAGAAATTGGCAGGGTTTTATTCTGTTTTTTTTTTTTCTCCTGAGCTAAACTTATGGAGATTCCTCAGAAACTTCCAGGAAATTAACACTTGGCCTATGTCTTGTAAAGAAAGACCGTCCCGTTTGGGAAAGTCTATATGTCTGAATAATATGATATGGCCTTTTGAGGTGTCATGGTATATACTTCAAATTATTTCTGCCTATCCCTCACTGTCTGCAAAGCCTTGCCATTATCAAGACCTCCAAGGAAGGTAATAAATCATTTCAAAAGATAACCGATTTTCTCTAAGAGAAAAGGCAATGTATGTACAGGTGATTACTGGTCCCTAATCCTACATTCAGCCATATTGCTCCAGTGTACCTGATGTCTGTTCATATCTGCAGCACCATGAGATGTTGCAGTAGTCAAGAAGTTGTTGCACCGTATATATTTGTGTTGTGCAGTGCAAGTCTTTCCCTGTGAACAGATCTATACCCGTAGCTGTCAGACCTACTAAACATGCTGCTTTAGCTTTCCTGTTTATTCTGAGTCATCCTGCAGCTATTAACAGAACAAAATCTAAGTGATGACCTTTTCTTCAAGATTAAGGAGCACAACTAACATGTTTAGCATAGTTAATGAGATTATTTTCTTCAGTTTAAATTTATCTTCCACAGCTTTTGCTTTATATTGGGAACAATTTTTGACCTTAGACTATTTTCATTCAGCCATAGCAAGAAGAAGAAAAAAACCTAACAAGTGGAAGCTGCTGAATATATTTTCTTCTGACCTTGTATTTAACATTTTGGTAGATGTTCTGGAATACAGAGTTGAGGGTCTTGTCTGGCTCAATTCTTTTAATTCCAGCAACAGAGCAAGTATGGAAGATATGTGTCACTCGAATGTTTTCAATTATATTATTGTAATATTGATTTTTTTTCTAGCTGAAAATGTGTGTATCCATTTTTACCCTGTAAAATCAGCATAAAAGTATTGACACTCTTCTGGAGAACCATTATAAGAGTTTCTTTGATCAAGCCAAGTGTTGAAGTGTCCCAATATAGAAAGTGTTTGGATACCATGGTGATTGTCTCTATAAAAATCTATACCCTGTCAAATTTCAGGGATTAAGAGCAAACACTGTGCAATATATTTTATGAAAATTCATTAGTAGAAAAATAAACTACAGCACATGAGTACTGTGATTTTCTTCATGTGTTTGAACTCACACTATCATGTCAGTTCTTTTGAATGTCACTGGAATTTGAAGGTAGAGATCAAAAGCTGAACAGAAACTCCAGCAAGCCTGTACTAATTTCTGAAAGGTTTGTGAAGTAGTGTTGGGGATTTTTTTCTGTGTGTCTGATCTGTCCTTTCATCAGGGTTCATTGCTGTGAAACTCAATGAACATCTTGAACCAATATGAAGTGTGACAGATGCAAGAAAGCCCTGGGATTTAACTTAAGCTCCCTGCTATTTGGGTGCCATCCTGATCAGGGCCATCTAAAAATTAGGTATCAGTTCTTCTATCTCCACCATGCCACCCAGAAGCTTGTTCCAGAAGCAGAGTACTGTCATATCAGAATACTTCCTCCAATTTTGAACCTGAATTTATTTCTGTCTGGTTTACATTTTGTTCTTGTGTTAGTCTATCTTGCAATTTATGTAGTTCTTCTACCTCCCCGCTGATTCTCTTTTCTTCTGACACCATCCTACCTCATCTTCCTACACCATGCCTTCGTTATGTAAAAAAATCAGTCATAATTCCTCTCCGCACATGAGCCTTCATTTTGGTAAAACGAGCAAGTCATGCTCTTTCAGTACTGCCTATAAAGTCAACCTTTCTCATTTCCCTGTTCATGCTATGGAACTTGCTCTGCTGCTTTTGCTTTTTTAACTCTTCTTTCTTGAGTAAGGATAGCTAGAACTTTGTGAACATCCAGACAAAAATCCCATGAGTACACTGTACAATGGCATTAATATTTCCTGAACCTCTGCAAATACTTTTTCTGATACACTCTACTGCTGTACGTTTTTTTTTTAATGTTAGATCTTTTGAGTGAGAGAGATTGTAACATCTGTCTTTTACCTCCATTTGTGTTATAACTAGTTCAATAGGTGCTAGGCACTTAGGCCTTATTGGAAAGTTTCATAATAATTTTTATTAGTAGTATTGATGAAATGCATCTCATTCTTTGGGAATATTGGATGTATGTTTTATTAATCCTTGGTTACCTCATTTTTCCATGCATTTTCAGTTCATTTCCTTCTCATTCATACTGAGTTTGCGTGTGTTCATTTTAGCACTTGTACTTCTGTGCTGTGACTACCCTTTAGGAATGCAAAACAGTTTACAAATCTTACTGTTGCATATTCAGATCTTGGCGCAATATAATTGTAAGGTTCAGGCTGCACATAATAAAGTGTACAGATTTTTTACTGAAAATAAATAAACAGTAGTCAGCATTAAAGTAAATTCTAAATGGAATCATAGAATCATTTAGATTGGAAAAGACCTTTAATCATCAAGTTCAACTGTTAACCCCGTACTGCCGAGTCCACCACTAGACCATGTCCGTAAGTGCCACATCTACATGTCTTTTAAAAGCCTCCAGGGATGGCAACTCAAACGCTTCCCTGGGCAGTGACAACCCTTTTGGTGAAGAAATTTTTCCTAATGTCCAATCTAAACCTCCCCTGGTGCAACATGAGTCCATTTACTCTTGTTCTATTGCTTGTTACTTGGGAGAAGACACTGACCTCCACCTGCCTACAGCCTCCAGTCAGGCAGCTGTAGAGAGCAATAAGGTCTCCCCTCAGCCTCCTTTTCTTAAGGTTGAACAACCCCAGTTCCCTCAGCCGCTCCTCAGAAGGCTTATTCTCTAGACCCTTCAGAAGTCTTGTTGCCCTTCTCTGGACACGCTCCAGCACCTCAGTGTCTGTCTTGTAGTGAGGGGCATAAAACTGAACCCAGTATTCAAGGTGTGGCATCACCAGTGCCGAGTACAGGGGGACAATCACACCCCTAGTCCTGCTGGCCATGCTGTTTCTGGTACCAGCCAGAATGCTATCGCCTTAATAAAAGTAGTATTTATAAAGAACTCCAATGAAGGTGCTATTTAGATGACAACATATTTATTAGATGCAATGTAATTTCATTTACTCCATGATTCAAAATGAAAAATGTGTATGGGTATATGTATTGTTACGAACTATAGAGACTCAGCATCGTACAAAGAGTAAAGAAGCAAGAGAGAGGTAAACAGGTTGAAATCTTACTAGACTTTCTGATAAAGTAAAACAGACTTTCACTGTACAGAAAATGTGGTCTTAGGACTTAGAATTCAAGATGTTGCAAGAATGAGACATATAACAATATACATTTAATTTTATACAGTCATAGCAGTATCATTTAGTGGTATTTTATTTCTTAGTTTGCTTGATGTGTTTTATGTACAAAGATTACATTTTCCTAACTTAAAAAGAAGTAAGTCTGAAAATATGATGCTAAATTTAGCATCTGAATCACCGTTGTGATCAGTTTATCACTACAGCCCCACACTACCCTAACCCTAGCAGACCAGGGACATCATTTTAAGGGGGACCGGGTGCAAGAAAGATCAAGACTGCATCATCCATCTGGTATTAATTCTGTTCTTGTTATTGCAAGGCTGTAGAACTGATCGTTGCAGGCTGCTCAGTGTTCCTCAAAGAAGATCCCTGCATGTGCTTTTCAATGCCTTCTGTTAATGAAACATTTATGAAGTAACCCTGAACTCTGGGGAAAGTAATTTACAATTATCAACAAATGGCTAGTGAGGCAGACTGGTGCAAATATTGGTGATTTACATTTTCCACATATAAGTTTCTTCTTGGAAAAAATGTGAATCTTTATTGATATTGTTAAAACACTAATTTTTTTTTTTTAAATAAAGCTTATGACCACAGATAAATAATTAAAGTAGCAAAAACTTTCAATGAGAGTGCTGATTCATTTATTAGTTATGTGTTGCTTTTTTGTCTTAGAGGTAGATTAAAAGGAGCCTCAGGGGAACTAACTTTTTGTTTGATTTTGTATTATGCATAGCACAGAGGAATCTCTAAAGATTTGTGTAAATAGCCTAGACTGTTGCCTGGACTAGGGATAAGTTGGCACAAAAAGAATATTTTCTATTTATATTTTGCTCTTTGTCAACCAGAATAGTGTTGCTTTTAAAAACGTATGTCTTTGAAGAATACTTTGTATGTCTTTAAAGATTTGCTGGAGGTGAAAGATTATTAATGAATTAATGAATAACTAAAAAAGAAGATCCACATTCAACAAAGAGGTATATAAACCAGTACTTTGGCATACATGTGATAGTTGCATTCATTGCTGCAATGATCTAGGGTCATCATTCTGAAGTTTTATTCAGCTGTCCACCTACGAAATTTAGAGCTGTAATTAAATAACATTCCAGTGCATGTCAGACTGACCTTGAAAGAGAAATATATGCAAACAAATAATGCCAAATATTAGTTGAACAAGAACTATCAAAGCACAAACCAAATAATCTTATTCCGGATTACATCACTTGAATATATCCTGTGACGTAGAGAAATAGTGGCCTTGGCTACTATATGTCCAGAGTAAGAGTCTGATTGGAAAAATATTTGGTCAGATTTTTTTGGGTTGTCAGAACGTGAAGAGGTTTTCTGCAGATCATTCCAAGTCAGGGATTTTCTGCTTGAGTCTGCCCAGGTTTGTGCCAGGCTCCTGAACCTGATAGCAGAACCCACCTCAGAGTAAGCAACACTGGCGGCACACTGCTCTGGATCTGAAGTATTATTGCATTGCACTTAACACATGTATTCTTGAATTTGTACCTAGCAAGAACAAAATCAAAAAACCAACAACACCCCCCAACACCCACCGTCTCAGTAAGCACTGAAGTGGAATACTTTCCCTCTTCTGATCTTTGCAAATTCTCTGGTAAAACAATACATTTTCCTATAGGGACAGTGAAGGCAAAGCTTCCTAGCACTCTGATAAAGATGTGAATTGAGTTGGCTGTCAGGTCAATTGGATTTGAGATGAAATATCAACATGATCAACCCATCATATGTGAAGCAAGCTTCAATTTCTTCTCAAACACAATACCATCAGGACACACACGGCCTTTCATGAGCTCATGGGCTTTACTTTTTCTAGGTCTAACTATAATATTGCATGTTTAGTTAGGTGTTATATATGCATTCGGTTTTTACATGCTCTGTTAGAAGAGGAACAAAAAGATTCTGTGGCAGGAGATTTTATTCCATTTTCTGGCACTACAGCAAATTTCTCTGCAAGCTGCTGCTTCGTCATTGTGGCTCAGTTCATGTATAGAAAATAGGTGTAACATTTTCCAGTGTTGCTAAATTACTCTAATAAGTCTTTGATTCATGATGATAGAAAAATCATGAGTATCTAAACAAGTTGTTTTACAAGTAAAATGTTTTTAAGACTTCTGAATGCTAGTATTCTGCATAATTACAGCATGTGAACGAACCTGAGTGGCTTCAAAAACTGACCACCATAATATGCATTCCTGAAGTCAATTACATACTAGTATCTCTGAATATGTGTTAAATAGGGCAACAATTCAGAAAATTACAATTACACGACCTGCTGACAAGAAAGCCTCTTAATATATGTGCTGACAGACACTACTATACATCAGTTAGTGTAAATACTAAAAATAAATAATAAATAAAGGATTTTGACTAAAATATTAAAAAATTGGCAAATAATTCTGAAAGGAGGAGAAATACTTAACTTTTCAAGTCAAGTAATACATGAAAAAGTAATGCTAATAGCGGAAGAGAGCCTTTTTTTCACAGTGTACATTAACTGAATCTAACAGAATTCAGCTCAGCCAGCCAAGAAAAGAACAGGAAAGAAACACAGTTTAGGTAACATAGCTGGCCAAAATGTTTGGATGTAGCACAGACAAGCCTTTTACAAGGTGAGCTTTGTAAAAAGTCCTGTACAGTATGAACATACTGGAAACAAGAGACAATGAGAAAGTTGAATATGTAATGTCTGTGAATAGTTTTCTAAACTCTGATAATTCGAAAAGGTATGAAGTTTTCAGTTTGCTAATGCAATTAATGCAATGTGTTGAGGGAAAATTTAACTAACAAAGAGGATTACAATCGATTCATAACATCTGCATTGCATTTCAGCACTTCTGTATGTAAGGTTTAATGGCCAGAGAGATGCTAAACTTTGTAGCCAAAGACAGCCTTGAAAACACAGCTATCTTCAGTCCTTCATGACAGTGACACTGGAAATTTGTTGCTATTGTAATGACAGAACATTTCTGGCTGAAAAAATCCAAAAGATTTTTTCTGTAATATTTGTCAACAGTTTTTCTATATTAAATGTCTTTATTATATTCTGTCCTAAATAGAGCTTGCATATATGTGAAGCTTCATACAGGCAAGAACTCTGTAAAGGACCTTTTTTATCTTTAACATGATATTACTTGGCTTTTTGAATTAAAAAAAAATAATGAAAGGAGTAACCATTTAACGGCTATATCACCAAAATATGAAAGAAATATCAAAAAACCAAGTCCACAGTACTGGCATATGAAGTAACAATTATTCTGCACAGTAGGTGATTAACTCTGAGCAGTCAACTCACTAAATAATCACAGGACAGGATGGCTGTTAGTAAAGGAATCAGGTACTGGCTCCTTCTTTCATGGGGATTAATAGAGTCAAGTGTAGGTTGTCAGTCACCATAAAACATATGATTCAAAAGTTTTCCAAATGGACAGGAATGAGATGAAAGCATAAGACTTTATAAAACTAAGAAATTAAAACATTTCATATTTTAAGGAAAATGTTACGGATGTAATGTTAAAGTCAAGGATCAATGTTCGTTTAACAGTGATCAATCATCTTAGTTTTATTTCATGACCACTTCAATATCAGTCAGGAATTCACTACACAGGATCTCAGGTTTTGCCATATGATCATCAAAGACAAGGATAATGAAACTAAAGGAAAAAAGAGCATATAAAAACCCAGATGGGCTAAGGCACAGCTGAAAAGGAATGGAGCAAAAAAAATCTACTCTTTTAGTGAAAAATGTAAGTACATTACATGAAAAACCATCATCATTGTCTGTAATTAGACATATATTTAGCTAGGCTACCAGACACTTCCCATTATCTTTTGTCATTTGTGTTGAAACTTTAATCATTTGTGCTGGAATTTTCTACACCATGACAGTAGCTTTAGGCCATATAAATTTGTATCTTCTTTAAATATCATGTAACACCACTAGGTAGTTTCTTTAAATAAAACCAAGTGGGAGAAAAGAAATGGTATTTTTTATTATGTTTAAAAAACCTACGACTACTATTTTTAAGAACTGCTGGAGCTTTTGAGCTAAGACACAAAATCTGTTACATTACATGGAGCCTTATTTGGTTTATGTTTATTGCTGGTAGTTTACTAGCATAAGAAAGATTTAAGCCTAAAAAAGCTGAAGTTCTCTCAGAAGTTCCTTTGGATATGGATGGGAATAGAGGTTTCTCTAACTATTGCAGGAGCTCCCTAAAGACTAGTTTATGCTTAGTAAGAATGTCTTCTTCTACCATGAATTGTATACTTGGAGAGATTTCTGCAGAAGTGAGAAATCCTTGGAGCCATGGAGAGGGAAGCATGAACAAGAACATCACCCTGTTTCATATGACATTCATGACTATGTCATGAAATGCTAATGAAAACATAGAAGCTCTCTCAGTCTTTAGTAGAGGTGTTTTATCATCAGGTGGGGATAAAGATTCCATTTAGTGTGTCTAAAAAACATGTGTCTGAAAAAGCGAGAGGACAGGACTAGAGAGGAGGAAGTCTTCAGTGGCTTATCTGGATAAAGTTTTATTTCTATGTCTGAAATTGTTTTTTATTCAAAACAGAGGTTGTATTGGAGGTTTCAGATTTAAATGAGCTGATGTACAAGTCTTTTCATGTACTTTTCATAATGTATGACACCTTAAAAGATTTTAAGGTTTTGTATTGATCATAATGAAGAGGAAACTGAAACTGAAATAGTATTGTTTCCTTTCTGAAGAGGGACTAGGTGAAACTCGGAAAGGATTCTGAGTAGTAGAGGTATTAATCTGATAGAAAACTCATCCAAGTTGCCTTTACAATGAATTAAAGCAGGAGCTCCATCTGTATGTGGCTTGGGAGGAAGAATAAAGGGTGAATTCTAGCACTGATGCAGTCAGTGAGGTGAGGATGCAACGTGAATATGTGGTCAAAAGCTTTCTGGCTGAACAGTACCCTAAGAATTAAATTTTGCATAAGATGTCCTTGAATATATTGGAATTACATGTTTCAATTCTACTTGTAATCTCTTTATCTCCAAATTCATAATCATTCCTGTCTGAAACTTTGTCTAAAACCTTCATAAATACAACAGGACTTTATTGTGCTGAATAGACTAACATCATAGGGCAAAACTGATGAGGATGAAACCAGAGATCTGAAGAGAAAGTGCTGCAAGGAAACAGCAGATGAATATATATAAAGAAATACTGTCATTCTGAAGATAACACTGCTTCAAAGATGTACTTGTAGAGCTCAGAATGAGCAATAGCCTGCAGAGCTGAGTTTGGAGGCTTGTGTCACTAGCAGATAGAGTTCAGGAAGGAAAAGACTACACATTGTGTGATCTTTTTTAAAGCTGCTTAGAGATATCTTGGTCTGAATTCCATGGGTGCAGTACACTTGTTTTTCTATTAAATTAAGTGAATTGGTCAAGTAGCTGAAAAAGAGGATCCCCGAGATCTGCTTTCAAAAGCAAAGCATTCAAAATGTGTGAAAAAACAGTCATTTTAGCATAGGTTTTCAGCAGTTTTGATCTCTAGTTATGAAATGCATCTGATTCAACGATCTAAGCTCACAGGCATTCTGTGAAGCTAAATTTATTAATGCCTTTGAAATACATGGTGAAGAGAACACAAAAAAAATAAGTTTTTGTAATACATATTTCTGAGAAGTACTTGGTTACACATTGGATTGGACGATTAAAGCAGCTATTGAGAAGATACTAATGAAGAAGGAACTGTGAAAAAAACAAATGCAAAAAATCCATCCAGACTGTAGCAAATGTAAGCACATATTTATATTGTATATATAGTTATAGTTACATTCTTCATTTGGTAGAAAAGTGCATATAAATACACACATGCTTTTTTTTTTTTTGAAAGATACTATTTGTGAAATCCTATGCTTCTATGGTAGTAAATGCCAGAGCTGCAGATATTCATGAAAATTGAATGAGAAAGAATCTGCTCCCCAAAATACAGTGTGGAAAAAACAGAAAAAAAAAAGTTAAATTCAGCCATAATATAAATCATATACAGACACTTCCTGTAAGATTTCTCACAATATTAGGCAACAGATCTAGAAAGAAACACATCCTTATTGATATGCTGGCAATGGCTGCAGGCTAGAAGTTGGACGGTGCTCAAGGGCATTCCTGTAGCCTCCTCACCAGCTGAAGATGATTTTGCCAGCGTGCTTAGGCTAGCAGTTAAAGGGCTCTAGCTCCATCAGTACAGAGCTGCACTGACTGAATATGCTTCTAACTCTTTCTGTTTTTCCTGTCATTGTCTGTGGGGTTTTGTTGTTATTGTTTTTCTCATGTGGAAAATTTGTTTTTCTGTATCTTATTCCTGGATCCATTTTACAAAAAGAAGAAGAAACCAGACAAATTGATGAGATGAATTTATGAAAAGGAGGGCTGGCTCAAGAAACCTGATTAACTTGTTGGAGTAAAGATAATAGGAGATGATAAGAACTGGGGAAGAGATAGATTCTATTTCATCATTTCATAAGTGTGCTGTGTGAAAGGAGTGTATGTAGGGTTACTAAATACATTACCAATAGTGAAATTTTTCATAAAAATTTAACTTAGCTACTAAGGTTACAGCAGTAAGTGAATAAAGGCTGAGAAGGAGGAGAGGTAGATTGTACAGTTCTGAGGCACAATGCTTTTTTATTGTAAATTGTTATTATAATATTTTTTCTTAAGCTTTCAGTCACTCATTATTTGCCAAAGATCTGTTATTTAGCAGGACAACCCACCTTGGATTTCAGAAGCAGCTTTCATTTGTCTCGTGACTTTCTGTTCTGATTTAGTGACATTTCAGTAGTCTATCCAAATTAATGGAGATTGTGAGGACAAGCCCATACCATACATACATCACTGCCATATAGCAAAGAATAGACAAAGTGAAATATGACAGGATATAGGTAAAGGGTGTGAACTTTCCCCAAGAGCACAAGGATTGACCAAACGATGCATTTCTCTCTCCTCTAGAAGGGATTCACAAAACCCTGCCTAGGATAGGATAGATCTAGCGGGTATATTACTGCTTTGCTGTAATTTCCCCAGGCTCAGAACTTTACACAGACAGCTAACAATTTCTCCAAAAGTGAATACAGAAATTGAGGTTGGATAGAAAGAGCTATAGTGGAAAGCAGGACTTCTCTTACCAGTCCTTCAAATGGTAGCATTATGTCTGTAGTATGCCTGGTATTTCCTCATTCTCTAGTGTTGCCTAATGTAAAACTTAATACTCCTTTAATGAAAGTCATGTGAGCATTTGTGATATATTTGAGCATGTGGCAAAATGAAAGAGAAGAAGGATGTTGTACACAGTGCTGGTCACTGTATTGCAGGAAATAAGAATCAGAAGTGACAAAGAAAATGTCAGGTAGAATAATAAAGAGTTTATGGGATATACTGCTATGGGAAGCTATTAAAACGTAGCATTATAAAGAAAAAAGAAAAGAAACAATAAAGAAAAGATATGTTGTAGACATAATTCTAAGGGGGTTATAGGAAGTAGGTACCTGAAGGGCTCTGAAAGGTGAAAACTTTGGGAATAAGAAAGCATGAATTATGGTAAAAGAGGACCAGATATTTCATTCAAGGTGATTATTATGTAAAAGAGTTAAAAACTGAGTTCATTTGAGTTGTTCTGGATTTACAATACTTCAGGTTTAGATCTGGATCCAGCTCAGAGAGCTGTACTGGATTTACTTGGCAAGGTTTTGGTTATGGAGTACTGCAGGGGTAGTCTCTGTGAGAAGACACCAGAAGCTGCCCCTATGTCAGACACAGTCAGTTTCAGCCATGTCCAACAGATCCGCTGATGGCCAAAGCTGAGCCCATCAGTGGATTCCTCTGATAAAATATTGAAGAAAGGGCAAAAAATGCTGTGCAGCAGCTGTCAGAGAGGAGTGAGAAAAATGGGAAAGAAACAGCCCTGCAGACATGAAGGTCTGTGTAGAGGAACGGGGAGGAGGTGCTTCAGATGCTAGAGCAGAGGTTCCCCTGCAGCCCATGGAGAAGACCATGGTGGAGCAGGTGTTAGCCCTGAAGCTCATGGAGGACCATGTCAGAGCAGATATCAAAACTGCAGCCCATGAAGGATCCCACTCTGGAGCAAATGGAGATGCCTGAAAGGAAGCTGCAGCTTGTGGAGAGCCCATGCTGGAACAGGGTCCTGGCAGGAGCTGTGGCCCATGGAGAAGAGCTGTTTTCTTGGCAGGAACTGTAGCCTGTGGGAGACCCATGCTGGAGCAATCTATTCCTGAAAGACTGTACTGTGTGGAAAGGACCCATGCTGGCACAGTTCATGAAGGACTGTATCTCATGGAAGATACCCTATGCTGGATCAGAGGAACAGTGTGAGGAAGAAGTATTGGCAGAGACAAAGTGTTATCAGCTGACCACAAACCCCATTCCCCACGCCCCTGCACTGCTGGGGTGGGGAGGAGGTAGAAGTGTCAGAAATGAAGGAGTAAAGTTGAGCCTGGGAAGAAGACGGGGTAGGGCAATGTGCTTTTTATTTTAGATTGGGATGGGGTTTTTTTGTTTCTCACTATCATACTCTATTTTTAATTGGCAATAGGTTAAATTAATCTTCCCCAAGTTAAGTCTGTTTTGCCTGTGGTGGTAACTGGTGAGTGATCTCCCTGTCCATATCTCAGCCCATGAGCTTTCTTCATCTTATTTCCCCCCATCCTGTTGAGGAGGGAAAGAAAGAGAGTGGCTTGGTGGGCACCTGGCAGCCAGGCAAGGTTAACCCACCACAAGAGCTTTGAACCTTTCCTCTGAAAGAAGACGAGGATGATTTCAGCTAATATAACTTTGGAAAAACATGGTATGTGTTACCGCAACAAAATATTTTCACTTGAAATGTCAAAAATGCTGACACATCTGCTGTGTAATTATATCTGTTTAGATCTATAGTGGATATGGAAAACTTTAGAAAGTGAACGTATACTGATATTCTGTCTCTTGAAAGCAGGCAAGTTCCAAATGAATACCTATAGTGTGATTAAGTAAATGATTGAAAATAACCATGGCTTAAGGAAGAGGTAGGTTAGGAGAAAGAAATATTGCCTTTGCAAACTATTCCACAACAGCTGGAATTTCTTTTTCTTTTATTTGCCAGAGACCAGTGAGTGCACATTTGCCTGAGAATGAAAAATCCTTGGTGCAAATTTAGAACCAAGTCTGAGAAATGTTTACAATAACCAGAATAATTTGGCTGTCACATTCATGAAAGGATACCAGGGTATGTGAATGCATCATTACAAAGACTACTTCAGCATTTTATTCTGACATATTGGATTTTCAAGGTTTGCAGAAATAGGAGTAGAGCAAAGCACTGCCAAAAGTTTCCTGTAACCTCTAGAGGGATGGACTGGTGTTATTAGCATATTAGGGAAAACATCTCAAAATCAAGTGGTCTCTCTGGTATGGATGAAATGTTATGAAATAAGGCTCAAAAAATATCTCTAAGATCACCACCACCAATAATAATGCATTGTTAGCAATAATGAAGAATTTTTAACAGTGAATGCTTTCACGCTTCTTTTCTGATAGAAGCTTTTAGATGGAATACTTTGTAGCTTTCTGATCAAGGGAACGGTACGTATAGGTGCACACCCAGTCTATTTGCTAAATTGTAGATACAACGTTAAAAATGACTCCAAGAGGGAGAGAAAATGTATTTTAATGCACTGTGGGAGATATATTTAGTCCTAAAATCTGATATGAATTTACTAGCTTTTGAGTGTTGATCACAGGAAATGACATTTGAGAGTGCAGAGCAGTCCGTCAGGTATAAAGATCAGAGACGTCTGAGGGGGAGAATTCTCCATTGATGGCAAATTCTGTCATCATTAGCTCTCTCACACTTCTTCTAAATACTCTCTACAGGAGGAAAAACTAGTCTTTGAAAATATTATTTCCTACCATGCTTTCCGTTTAATTCCTCTGAGTGAGGTTAGTGAAGTATACCGTAAAAAAAAATACAATATGATTCTATCCTAAGGTTTTCTGTTGTTGTTGTTGTTGTTGGGGGGGGGGGGGGGGGGGAGGGGGTTAGTTTGTTTTTTGGTTTGGTTTTTTTGTGTGTTTTTTTTTTTTTTTCATTTAAAGAATGTGGAAAGCCTGTAGAAAAGTACTAATGGATGTTGAAATATGCATTTCCTTTTGCATGTGCAGGGGAACAGAAAATATATCTATCCTGTCCTCTGAACTGTGTATTACAAGGAGTGTCTGTTTATATATATATAACCATATTTTTTGATGATAGAAGACTTTAAAAATGGTTGCATATGCTCTTATAAAACTGTAGGTCCCATTTTCTTTTGGAAGCAACTTCTTTCTTGCTAGGTTATTTCCAGCCGTTTCAATTTCCTCTACCTCCAGTTTGGAAAGAAAGGTGCCAACAGAGAGTGATGAATCCATTGGTAGTAACAGTCCCAGATCTGGAGGCTCTGCTGCTCAGTACAAGTATTGGACAAGTGAGTTCGCAGTCTTCTGTTCCATTTGAGCAACTCAATATGAATAAAAGACAGTACCTTGCTGAAGAAAGGAAACACCAACTTTACATAGAAAGGCTTTTCCAGCACCCATCCTGAAGCTGAGGTGCACAATTCTGAGCAGGTGGAGGAAGTAAGACACAGTAGAATGAAGATGATAAAGGGTGAGATTTTGCTGCAAGTAGTTCTTTTTATAGAGATTAGTATTTTCCTTATACTTTCCCCTTGCAACATGTTTCTCTTCATGATGGGGTAAGTGATAAATTTTAAGCTTTTAGATTTTGATGGAACACAGAGGAACAACTTTCAAGGAGGGCTGGGAGACATAACAATTGTTTTATGTTCTAGAAAATTTTATTGTAGTGTCCCAAAGATGGAGGAAGCATTAGCCATAGAGTAAAACCTGGAAGCTTTCCTGGATGTCCAGAATGGCTGACTATGCATAGTTGTGCTAGTCCCAGTGGGCAATAGAATGTAGGTCTGCAAACCTGGGTTCATTAGAGCAGAGTGGTGAATGCTCAGCAGGTGTGAGTGCATCTTCTGTGTAGTAGCAGTTGTGTAATACTGTATGAGAGACATGGAAAGAAGCAGATAAACACTATGTCCAGCTATTCATGTCCCTAAAAGCATTGATTTATTATTCTATGACAGTAAACAGATTGGAAATTTGTGCCAGTTGGTGATGAAACTAACAATCACTGGATTTTGAATAGCTTTTTCATATCCAGGTTAGCATGGTCCCATTTATATGTTTATTCAATATCCAAAATAGAATAGAAAGCCAAGCAGAGTGAGGGTTTGAGAAGCAGAATTCAGCAGAAAATAGGCACCTGAGAAACCATAAATAATATGCACAGTATAAAAATTTGAAGATCATAGATTTCTTTTCAGTACTGGGACTTTGACAGGATAGTAAATATTCCTCCAAGACAAAAATATTCTGCATCAAATTTTGTAGGACACCTCTTGCATGATCTTAAGATTTTCTGCCTATTTGGGGTTTCGTATTGGTGCTGTAAAGGGGGTTTATATCCAATACATTTAGCAGGTATATTTTTTCTTTCTTTTGATAAACGGAAACCTGCAAATTTTCCTGTTACTAGATGTGTTACTATTAGGCTGAGCTAACAATGAAATCTTTGTGCCTTGACTCACCTTGACAGTTCTCTATGAATTTAAGTCCCCATAAAGATTTTGAATTTACTATGTTTCTAGGTTGCTTGTTTTTTTTTTAAAGTTATTTGGGAATATGAGTCAATAAGATACAAACTCTAGATAACATGAAAATGCAGTGAAAGTTTAGCATATAATTTTAAAACTCTTGTTGTCCTTTGAAGCCTATATCAATACTACCTGTTAGGCAGTCAGTAACATCAGAGTACTTTATTTTTAAAGCGTTAAAGTGTTAAAGTAACCATTGGTTGGTTGTGTTGTGGTTTAACCCCGGCCGGCAACCAAGCACCACACAGCCACTTGTTCACTCTCCCCCCAACCCAGAGGGATGGGGAGGAGGATTGGAAAGGAATGGAAAACTCAAGGGTTGAGATAAGAAAAAATTAATAGGTAAAGCAAAAGCTGCACACACCAGCAAAGCCAAGGAAAGAATTAATTCACCACCTCCCATGGGCAGGCAGGTGTTCAGCCATCCCCAGGAGAGCAGGGCTCCATCATGAGTAACGGTTACTCGGGAAGACAAACACCATAATGCCAGATGTCCCCTCTTCCTTCTTCTTCCCCCAGTTTATATACTCAGCATGATGTCATATGGTATGGAATACCTACCTGTTTGGCTAGTTTGGGTCAGCTGTCCTGGCTGTGTCCCCTCCCAATGTCCTGTGCCCCTCCAGCCCTCTGGCTGGCAGGGCCCAAGGAACTGAAAAGTCCTTGATTTAGTATAAAAATCACCCAGCAACAACTGAAAACATCAGTGTGCTATCAACATTGTTCTCACATCACAGCCAAAACACAGCACTGTACTAACTACTAAGAAGAAAATTAACTCTGCTGAAACCAGGACAGGTTGGGTTTGGGGTTTTTTTGCTTGTTTGTTTTTGTTTTTGTTTTTGTTTTTGTTTTTTTTGTTTTTGGGTTTTTTTTTGTTTCGGTTTGTTTTTGTTTTTGTTTTTTTTTCCCTCAAGTATTTGGCTCTTCAAACTACAGCTGACTTTTGGAGTTGAATTGACTTTTGAATTGACTCAGTTCCCCTTAAATGGTCGACTATTGCTCGGACATTTCCTCTTGCTCTAATCCTCGCCCAGGTCTGCACATATGCAGCACTGCTGGCCCAAGGCAAATCGGTTTTGTAACCCGTTCCCGTGAGCTCAGTGGCAAACCCGCCCCGGACTAGGCTGTGTCGCTGGCCGTGGTGCTGAAATGTCAGCGTTCAGCTCGACTACTCTGCGTTTTAAAATTTGTATTGCTATAGCAGACAAGGTTTGGGGAGTATTTGGGGGAGCTTTACATCTGCATTACTTCACTTCCTTCCTTCGGTATCTTCTTGTATTTCTGACTGTTTATATTTGTTTCTCCATGGGCCTCACTCAAACATTTAATCGTCTTCACTAAAACATTTTGAGGTGAAAGGAACGTTATGTGAATGTTCACCTGAAGCAGGAAGACATGAAATACATTTTTCTGGTAATAAAAGTAGTGGTAATCTGATACTACTACTTTATGCTCTGCTACAAGGTTTTTGCTTCAGTAATAATCATAAAGGACACTTAGATTTAGACAGCAGAGTTCGCAGGCAAGAATTACCTTCCAAGCTCTTAAACCAACACTTCTCAAAAATCTGTAAAGACAAGCTGTTCAGCATTCAGTGGTGAGAAGAAATTTTATTTATAACAATTAGGACCTAGATGTTTTTGATTATGGTGCTTTCTTTGATAGTGCTATGATTACCTTGAGGTACTTCCTGTGTGTACAGAGTAACCATGACCAAGACTGATAAAATGAAGACAGTAAAGATTTCTTTTTTATAAGAATGAGGTGAAAAAGAATTTCTGGCTAGCGGAGCATGCTAGATATAGAAGGAAAGTGTATGTCATCAGAAAAAGGATTCAGAAGCTGTTCTTTAGGGAATTGTCCCTGTATTTAGTCCAGATAATGACAGCTGTCACATTTTAGACTACTCAACGTGAGGGATCACAGGCATAATACTTACTCCATACCTTAGACATTTTTTTATTTTTTAATTTTATGTCCCTCAGACCATAATACATAAAGGCAGAACACTGTTTTTTTCATGCAGCTAACTTTCACTGTAAAAATGACTGGGTTGCTGGATCCCAATAAGAAAGATACATATACTTCAAGACAGGTAACTATTTCCTAAAAGCCTAGGAAATGTAACAGCAAGTTTCAAAATCTCACATTCCTTTCTCATGCTGGGAACCTGATAACATTTGGATGGACCTCTGGTCAGGGCATGGCATGCTCCACAGATCCCACCTTTGATGAGGTTCATCATGCTCATAGTGTACCCATGTTTATGGGTAAGGATCAGGGCGAAGGCTGATATCCTGGTGAGATTCTATTATAGACCAGCCAAACAAGATGAAGAGGCAGATGAAACATGCTGCAAGCAGCTGGGAGAAGTTTCATGATCGCTAGGCCTTCTTCTCATAGGGGACTTCAGATTACCAGATGTCTGCTTGAAGTCCAGTACAGCAGAGAGGTAACAGTCTAGGAGGTTCCTGGAATATGTAGAAGATAACTTCCTGACACAGCTGATCAGTGAGCCAACCAGGGAGATGCCCTAATGGTCCTGCGGTTTACAAACAGAGAAGGACCGGTGGGTGATTTGGTTTTTGGAGGACATCTTGGGCATAGTGATCATGAGGTGATAGAGTTTATGATTCTTGGAGAAGTAAGGAGGGGAGTCAGCAGAACCTTGGATTTCCAGAGGGCAGACTTTGGCCTGTTTAGGTGACTGGTTGACAGCGTCCCTTGGGAGGCAGTCCTGAAGGGCCAAGAGGCCCAGGAAGGCTGGACATTATTTCAAGAAGGAAGTCTGAAAATAACAGGAGCAGGCCATCCCCATGTGCCAAAAGATGAGCTGGTGGGGAAGAAGTCCGGCCTGGCTGAACAGTTTTGGCTGGAACTCGGGGGAAGAAAGGAGAATTTACTACCTATGGAGGAAGGGGCAGGCAACTCAGGAGGGGACTATGAGAATGTCATGAAGTTATGCAGGGAGATAATTGGAAAGTTGAAAGCCCAGCTAGAACTCAGGCTGGCCACTGCCATGAAAGACAGCAAAAAATGTTTTTACAAATAGATTAGAAACAAAAGGAGGGCCAAGGATAATCTGCATATTTTATTGGATATGGTAGGAAATACTGCTCCAAGGATGAGCAAAAGGCTGAAGTATGTAACACTTTCTTTGCCTCAGTCTTTAACAGTAAGACCAGTTACCCTTAGGGTGCTCAGTCCCTTGAGCTGGAAGACAGTGACAAGGAGGAGGAGAATTAAGTCCTCATAGTTCAGGAGGAAATGGTTAGTGACCTGCTATTCCATGTATAAGTCTATGGGGCTGGATGGGATCCACCCAAGGTCACTGAGGGAGCTGGTGGAAGAGCTCTCCAAGCTACTCTCCATCATTTATCAACAGTCCTGACTAACTGGGGAGGTGCCGGAAGCCTGGAGGTTAGCCAATGTGATGCCCATCTACAAGAAGGTCTAGAATGAGAATCTGGGAAACTACAGGCCTCTCAGCCTGACCTTGGTGCCGCAGAAGGTTATGGAGCAGATTATCTTAAGTGCCACCATGCAGCCTGTGCAGGACAGCTGGGGGATCAGGCCCAGCTAGTATGAGTTTATGAAAGGCAGGTCCTGCTTGGTGAACATGATCTCCTTCTATGACAAGATGACCCACCTAGTGGACGAGGGAAAAGTTGTGGATGTCGTCCACCTGGACCTTAGTAAAGCCTTTGACACTGTCTCCCAGAGCATTCTCCTGGAGCAACTGGCTGCTGCAAGCACATGGCTTGGACGGGTGCACTGTTTTCTGGGTAAAAAGCTGGCACTGTAAGAATGGTAGTAAATGGAGTTACATCCGGCTGGTGTCCAGTCACAAGTGGTGTTCCCCAGGATTCAGTATTGGGGCCAGTTCTGTTTAATATCTTTATTGATGATCTGGGCAAGGTGATCAGGTGCACCCTCAGTAAGTTTACAGATGACACCAAATTGAGGGTGGTGTTGGGGGTGTTGATCTGCTTGACAGTAGAAAGGCTCTACAGAGGGATCTACATGGATTGGATTGATGAACTGAGGACAATTGTATGAGGTTCAACAAGGCTCAGTGCCTGGTCCTGCACTTGGGTCACCACAATCCCATGCAATGTTACAGGCCTGGGGAAGAGTGGCTGGAAATCTGCCTGGAAGAAAAGGCTCTGGGGGTGCTGGTTGATGTCCAGCTGAACATGAGCCAGCAGTGTGCCCGGGTGGCCCAGGTGGCCAATAGCATCCTGGCTTGTATCAGACACAGTGTGGCCAGCAGGACAAAGGGGAGTGATTGTCTTCCTGTGCTTGGCATTAGTAAGGCTGCACCTCAAACACTGTGTTCGGTTTTGGGTCCCTTACTACAAGAAGAACATTGAGGTGAGCATGTCCAGAGAAGGGCAACAGAGCTGATGAAGGGTCTAGAGAACAAGTCTTATGAGGAGCAGCTAAGGGAACTGGGTTTTTTACCCTGGAGAAAAGGAGGCTCAGGGGTGATCTTATCGCTTTGTACAACTACCTGAAAGGAGGCTGTAGGCAGGTGGGGATCAGTCTCTTGTCCCAAGTAACAGCGATAGGACAAGAAGAAATTGCCCCAGGTTGTGCCAGGGGAGGTTTAGATTGGATATTAGGAAAAGTTTCTCCACTGAAAGGATGTTGAAGGATTGGAACAGGCTTCCCAGGGAGGGGGTGAAATAACCATCCCTGGAAGTGTTAAAAAAATGTGTAGATGTGGTGCTTAGAGGCAGGGTTTAGTGGTGGACTTGGTGGTCCTGGGTTAATGGTTGGACTTGATGACCTTAAAGGTCTTTCCCAACCTGAATAATTCTAGGATTCTGTGTTTAAGTCCGCTAGTAGAATCTTGATCACAGTACAGCTTCATCAGTCACTGGGAGCAATCAAACCCAGAATGCTGAATTAGCTTTAGAGACTTCCTTGGACAGTGTGGTGTAATATTTGTATCTCATTAATAAAGCTACCCTTCTAGAAGAGGTCCACTTAGTATTTCAGTATTATATATCCAAGACAATATGATATTCATACTTTTGATTAAGTACACATTTACTATATGCACATTGAATAATTTTGCATTGGCTGTGTATTCATTAATTACACTATTGATTGGCTATGCCTTGCTTAAGTAGCTGTTATGTGGTATCCATGATACAGAGGCATACACCTGGATTAGTCTTTAAGTGGATCAGTAACTCCTCACACAGTAGTCTTCCAGGCTGACCAGTGCAGCCTCAGATTCCATATGCAGTCACACGCAGAAGTTGCAGTGTTCAAATCTTATGGGTAAATCGAGCCCAGCCAAATGAAACCTCATTGTACCAACATAGTCTAATTCATAATAGAAAGGTCATTGAAAGGTACGTGCGTCTTCTCAGACCCCAGGTAAAATATCATGTTATAATACCATGTTGCTAAACTTCTTTCTAGAAGAAATTGTCAAATGAGCCTGGTAATGGAAAACTTTATCTCAGAGAAGCTAAGCAACTGCAAAGTTATCAAAACAGTCCTAGGCAAATCCTGCAATTGTCCTCCCAACAATTTCTTGTTTAGTTAGTTCATCACAAGAGTGGTTGTATGCCGTGTAGAACATCACATAGGTAAAGATACTGATCTCAGTGCTCCAGGCTAAATAAACAAAAGCATAGAGCAGAATGTCACCAGCAGAATAGATAGAATTCAGCTCTTTCAACATGGAATCAAGTCTCAGGACACTGCAGATGAAAGAATACTCAAAAAATAAAGAGGACATATTCCACAGCAGAACTGTCAGAAAATGCTTTTCCTTTTAAAAATAAATAATGAAAATAATAAAAAAGTCAGATTGCAGAAATATCTGTGAGCACAGCAGAGGGACAAAACCAAGATCTCTTATGAATAATGACAATTGCAACACAGGCTAGAAATGCTAGAAGAATTTGGAGGGTATATTTACCTTCAGAATTTGGAAGGTTTATTTGCTTTTAGTGCCAGAAATCCAAATAGATCCTGCAATTCCTTTACCTTCTTAGTTGAAAACCTTCATCATGGTACTATTGGCCACTTTGTGGTGATGCTCTCAGGCTCTAAGCTGCACAAATGTTCACTGCAACAGAGGTTTATTCGGTTACTGCACATTTGCTGTTTGGACCAATCCTGCTGTTAACATTGTCCCCGAAGAGGGAGATTTAAATAACTGTGAAATTTGCATAAATTATTTTTAAAGCAGAAACAGAACAAGTGCTGCCTTCAAGTAGCTGATATTGTCCCTCTGAAAGTGAAGATTCAGTCTTTCAGCCAGCAGGAAAAACAATATTTCAAGGCACCGTGAAAGCCACTACAGACAACAATATATCTATATATGTTCTATGATTGGACCTCATGTAGGAGCAAAAAGCAGTGCACAAAATTAGTCATAAAAATGTTTTCTTTATGATGTCTCACAAATGGATTTTTGACTGCATAGAAAGCAACGCTGAGTAAGAGAAACACTTCATTATGTGGAAATTTTATTTTTCTATATTTTCATGAATGAGGGTGTTATTTTACTTGTCTATACCCAGATCTCTCTAAATCTTATTATTAGCCAACTTGTTTATAAGGCAAAAATTGTAGAAACAGAGACAAATAAAAAGTATGCCAATCAAAGGGAAAAAAACCCAGAAAAAATCCATATAAATTGTCTTAGTTCTGTTTTTGCTAATGCCAGAGATAATTTTACCACTCATTTCAAAGGAATTAGGATTAAAAACAATTTAAGAGTCCTTGAAAATCCCAGGTTATGGACTCCATAATTGATTCCTACCTGGATCAATAAATACATGGGGTTTGGGTGAATATACAGCAGAGCAGGAAACAAGCAAACAAAAAGGCCTAATATCCATTGAAGTCTGTAACATTCCTCAGAGATGGAATTTAGGACTGAAAAAAATTTTATCTACATAAAGCATTCATTACATCTTATTAGAGTACATAAATATCTTCTGCTTACTGCAGTTTAAATCTTTGGGAAAATGCAGTGAACCCAGAAATGCAAGGGAAATGTTTTTACACTCATATCAGGCTTCCTTTCTCTTTAGCAGTATATTTTTGCTGGATATTGTATTTTGCTTTATTTCCCCCCCCCCTTTTTTTTTATTCTCTATATTGGAATGAAATAAATCTGCTCTGTGCTGTATGCATTTGCATACAGAGCCCTATGAACTGTTCCAGCAGTCAATCTTTGATGCTGTATTTGCATACTATTGCCATCCATTATTCCAACTGTTTGATCCTGGTGCATCCATTTTAGGTTTAGCAAACTCAAATTTTATTCACCGTTCATAATAATACAATTCAGTTCAATTAATTTGTAACACTGAGGGCTCAGTGTATTCTGTATGCACTTAAAATACTTTTGTATATTATGTCTGATGAATTCTTACAGTTTATTTAATGCAGCAAGACATGTTAGTTTCCAGACTATTGTCATTATGATAAGGCAAGTCATACACAGAAGTGATTGGGATGGATCCTTGATCAACTTAATAGTAGACCAAGAGCTCATGTCTAACATGCCACATGATGTAATGTGATGGCTGTGTTTCAGAAACAAGTTATTGATAACCGATTCCTTGTAGAATAAAACAGAAACCAGGGAGGTACAGGCACAGAGGAGCTGTCAGGGACATTGGAAACCAAATACTATTTTCAGCCTGTTAAATCCTATGTAGAGTGTGTCCAATAAAGTTATTCAAAACAGAATTTTTCACACCTTTACACATCAAGAACAACCCATCTGCCCTCCCTGAAAGGTTAAATTTCATTTTCCATAGGAGCACTGCAAGCTGCAGTTAACGTAAGGGCTTTCCCCAGAAAAGTGAAATGACTGTAACAGCTGTTAAAGCCAGTTTCCTACTTTGGGAAAATAAGTGCTGTGGCATCTAATAGGGTCAGAGAAATTTTCAGTAACACTTGTTCCATGAAGATAACAGTAGGACAGCACTTTCTAGTCTAATTGCATTTATCACACACACACACACACACACACACATATGTGTGTGTATATATATATATATATATATATATATATATATATACATATATAAAAATCCAGCAGGTATTTATAGATCTTGCACAACAGTATTCCACCCTCCCTCTTGATGTTTTATTGTTAACCAATGCACTCTTCTCTGCAACAAAATTTCATAGGAAAAAATTTAATTCTAGGTTTTCAGTTATGGACTAAAGAAAGGAAATCAACTTCCTCACCTGCTGTGGCTGGCTGAAGACGGAGAGAAAAGCAGTGTTGATTCAAAACAAAATCACCTAGTGAGGATCCATTCACAGCTATTCTTCTGTCCTGCTTGCTTTGTTTAAGACAGTAAAAACATCTGTCTGAAGCAAATTTTCTTACCAAGGGGTACCTTTGTAAGTATGTTTTTTGTTTGGAACACACTTGCCATTCAGTGAACAAATAGGTACTGTGAGCTCCCGTGGGTCTTTGCTTCCATCATGGCTTCCAGAGTATCTGGGGTGTATGTCAACTCCACATATTAGGAAATCCTCACTAGTGCATGTCAGATGTACCAATTAAACCTTTTTAAATGCCAGAAGTCTCTGCTTGCTGACATGAAACTAGAACTGTCGTATATGAAGAGGCTGATTTTCCATAATTTCTTATCCATTTTCAAGTAACTGCATTACCTCACATTTCCGTGTGAGGAAAGAGCTCACAGATGCTGATTTATAAACACTGTGACATTCAAAATGAAAGGTAAGAATACTACTATTGATCCAGATGCCCAAATGACAATGTTTTCTGATTTCCATGAGGCCCAGTGCAATTATTTTCAGCATCAATGGCCCCATTAGCACCAGAGAGAAAGTGCAACTGGGCATTTTGATTGTTTTCAACTCTCTGGCTTAACCATAACTGTAACAACATGAGATGACCTTTCACATGATTCTCCAAAGCATTCTTCATGTTTCTTAGAAGTGACATACTGATACTTGAAATAGAGAACTTTATTATATGTACATTTTTCAAAAGTCAGCTTTGACCCTGGAAGCACAGAATTATGGAAATGTGTGTCTTCATGGAAATAATGCATATTAACATCACAATTTTACCTCAGAAGATTTTGTTCCTTCTTCTTTTAATCATGAATAAAGCTTTGGTTATTGTCTGTAAAGATGGGATTTCACCTTGTATCCAAATTGTAAACAATGACAACAAAAGATTTTCTAAAATTTTTCAACAGTATCTTTTTAGTGAAATTTCCAGATGTATATATCCTTTTCCCACACCTTCCAGAGTGAATGAGGATAGACTTCCATTACCTCACACTGTAGCTTAATGTTCTTTCTGAATGTGGACATAGCCCCCATTTTCCTGTGCAGTTCTACTGATACACTTACAAACTTTCTCATTTTTTATTTAACTGCTAAATCCAGTTTTCTAGTGTCATGCCTTTAGATCCTTCATATGTAGATATCATAGTAGTACCCAAACACCTCAGATCTTCAAAGTGAAGATCTTAGTTTCACAGTGCTACAGCATTAAACTGAAGGACTATACTTGTTTTAGCAGAAAGGGGAATAAAAACTTACAAAATCTAAGTAAGTTGCCCAAGATAATAGCAAAACCACCTGTTGCTGAGCAAAAGCAAGAACTCTGTTCTCACTAATGTGTGTTTGTCATCGCGAATGCAGGACTGTCACTGAAGCTGCAGGTGAACCTCTGCTGAAGCTTGTTGGTCCTAGAGGCTGTCTAAATGTGCTCACTTACAAGATTAACTTTACCATCAGAGCTCTGTTAAACTGTAATAAAAACATTTTCAGGCAGTTCCACATCTTTTTTGTAACTGTGTCTACATTATCCCAAGCTGATTGTTTAACACTCCATTCAAGACATTGAGCTTTTCAGCAATGAGAAACCATCTCCAGTGATGACTCAGACATGAGTTCCCAGCCAGTAAGACACTAAGAAAAGAAAGGAGGACCCAAGCTGGGTCTAGGTGCACTGCTGGTCCCCTTACTTCAGACTGTATCAGGCTGATGCTGTTCTGAGAAGACAAAAGCAGAAACCCAAAAGATGGGCCTCTGCCACCTCCCCTTGTGGTATTGCCACTGGCTTGGTGCAGTGTTTGGATGTGAGTGATACTGTGAGGGGTCCAAGATGGAAAGGTGAGACAGTGAAAGGAAAAAATACGCAGGAGAAACAAGAAAAGAAGAATGATTGATTGACACTCTCCACCACTTCTTTTCATTTCTTCTTTTTTAAGTGAAATGGTAGCAGGCACAACAATCTTTCTGAAAATATCTTGCTTTCAGTTATCATGGTGCACATTCAGCACACAATATCTGTGATTATCTAGAAATCTATCTGTGAATACTGATAAAGGATGAAGCATTTCTGCTGGGGAAAAAAAAAAGAAAAAAAGAGGTGTTCATAACATATTAATGACTGCTTTACATCTTGAACTGACCTATCTAGGACTCAAAAAATTGTAAGTGACATCCAATAGTTTGTACAGCAAAGACACTAAATACAGCAATTTTCTTTTCATCTCTTTTCGTCACTTTTCATCTCTTTCTTTTGTGGTATTCCATATGTCTATGGAGTAGCTCTTCCTACGCCCATATACACACCCTGAAGTTGTTTTTACCATGTCTTACCTACAGATACACTCAAAATATACATCAGCTTTAAGACTGGTAGAATAACAGAATAGGAGAAAAAGAAAGGCACCATTCAACCTATTGGCTGAGAAAGATGATGCCACCTTTTGCAAAAGAGCCTTTTCTGGTCTGTTTGGGTATGCTGGATTTAAAGGGCTAAAAGCCTCTGAATGCAAGCTGGGGAAATGGGAAAGTGTAACTCCATGCCAGAAGGAGGTAAGAGATACTGTGAAATGTTAAAAAAAAAATTAAATTTTAGCTAGGAGTAGGTCACTCTTCTTTCATAAACAAATGGCTATTATTAATTTTCTGTGGCTTACACTTCCTTCCCTCTTTGCGTAGTATTTCTCTCTCTAGGTTACTGTTGTAAAATAGTAAATTCTTAAGGTTTGCTTTTCTATTAGGTCACACAGTGCCAGACAGCTTTATGGCATGTCCTAATAATTCAACATCTCACTGGAAAAAAAAAAAAAAAAAAAAAAAAAAGGTCACAGCAGCTATTTATATATGTGACCCTCAAGGCTAACATAGGAAAACTTGAGCCTTTATTTTTATTTTTATTAATTTCTAGGATATGGGTTTGCTGATCTGTGAGTGGTGTAAATTTTTAAACAGTGGCACTCTCAGCAGTTATGCAGACTTGGGTAAATACAGTTTGTCTCAGAGGACTGCAATATTTGAACAGTATTCTCCATTTGAAAAGCTCAAAAGAATTTTCTACTAATTTGTTGTGCTAGGGAGTGTTCAGTACCTGCTCACAGCTTTCATAAGAAATGAAGAAGAAAGCCTAGCTAGCATCAACCATCTATCACACTGTGGGTGATCCTTGGAAGTGGAGTTATCTCTAAAATGAAAAAATCATATCTATGCAGTATACCCCTTTGGCTTCTCCTCCTCCCCCCAGCCCCCAATCTGTGAAGGAGAGGAAAGAGTTAAGAAGTATAAGAAGCTGCACAAGACTGAGTGAATTGAAATCGACTATCTGAATACTATTACAGGATGCAAACCCACAAGCATTTTTAGTCCTTCAGTGCTTTAGAGATTCAAAGTCCTGTTGAATGCATTCCTGAGCTGATCCCTCTTCTACTTTAGGTAGGGAGTGGGGTACAACTTGGTCTGAACAACTTATATGTGAAAATCACCTTAAAAATACTATATGGGTTACACTTCTTAGTGAGTGTATGAAGTGTATGATACTAGCATTATCCACATCTTAGAGGCAGTATGAGTTTAATTTATGGGCAATACCTCTGATGTAAACTCTGAGTGCTCCATTTATCCCTAGCACTCTGAGTCAGCAGCAAGAAGTGGAAAATTCATGTAGACAGACAAGTTTCTTTTGGCTGCAAATCTGTTCTGTTGCAGTTGTTCCTCATCTTTTTATAGCAGAATATACATGCTAAAAGCTGGAATGGTGTTCTACAAAAGAAAAAAGAAATAAAGAGGAAAAGATTGAAGGTAGAAGTAGGGCTGTAATGTGGTGAGGACAGTAAAGGGTTACAGTAAGTCTAGTAAGTCTCAATACTAAGTGAATGGCTAGTCACAATTTTTAATTGCAATGGTGATGCTTGCCTACATGCTGTGGGAAATGAGGTAAGGCAATGGAACTGGAAATCACTGGAACTGAAGTTGGCACTGAATTCAACAGGATAAATGAAATTGTCTTGGTGATAGATAATTCTGAAAAAACCCGACACTTTAAGTCATGGATCTGGTGGTAAGGGTTTGGGAGATCAGTGCAACCAAAAAGATAAAGGTAGAGGTAGAGTTGGAGGGATCAGGAAAAAATATTGTAGTGGCAGTAAGTCAATAGCTATTAGATTTGGACTAGTTTGGACTACTGAAAGATTTGAAGGAAAAAATGAGAGAAACATGAATTAGGATAATAAAGAGCAGGTTTACAAAAAGTAGATTTGGCTAGACTAATATGACATCTTTCTTTCATACGATAATTGGGTTTTAGAACAGAGGGATCTTAGAAGATCTAATCGGTCTGAATCATTACATAATTCACCTTTTAATAAAGCACATAGTGATTCCACATGGAGATTTGCTAGGAAAAACTGAGGTAAATATAAAAAGCTTAAAGTTAGTGCAGCTAACAGGAAGAAAAGAAATGGATAATGCTGAACTGAGAAGTCTTAAGCTAAGTGTTAGGAGTGAGAGCATTAGAGAGTAATTTTCAAGATGCAGGTCATTTGATGTTGTGATTAATAAACACTGAAAAAGTAGAAATACTCTAACGAAATGTGTTGATTATTTGAAAATGGCAGGTGCTGTTAGTAGGGAGTAGTAAAAGGGTGTTATTCAGAGAGAATTAGTTGGCATTAGGATTGATATAATGTATATACAATAGCATATAAAATTATAAAGTACAAAAGACTTTAATTATTAGGGACTAATAAATGAAATCAAACAAACCTCTTGTAATAATCTTAGATCTTATCAATGGGGTGCCAATGGGAAGGAAGTGTATCTGAGTGCATTCATCAATCACAGGATAATTTGTGTGCTACCATTGTAATGTGACAGTGAAAAAAGCTAGTAAAAGACTGGGATGCGCCAGGGGAGACATTTCCAGTGGAGGAAGGGAGAATATTAATGCACTGTAGCAGTCTTGGATGAGACCTCATCTGGAATATTGTGTTCAATTCCTCATTCACAGTCAGAAGAGATGAATTTGAAAAAGTGCAAGAGACGGGCTCTTATGATTCTCAGGGGAAAGAAGAGTCTATTTCATGAAAGAACGCTGAAAGAGCTTAGAATTTTAGCAGAACAAAAGCAGAGAAGGGGTAAGATTGCTGTCTTTAAATACATCAGGATGGTAAAGCCAGAGACAGGAAGGAACTGTTTAAGCTAAAGAATAGTATTGGCTCAGAAACAAGTGGGAACAAACTGTCCTGGAATAAATTTAGGCTGGAAAGGAAATGAGGGTAAAATACTCTGGTTTTCAGGAAAACTGTTTTAGGAAGTTGATTATATTATATTATCTTACAGCATATTATATGGTTTGGTTACCTACTATAAGGATGTTATAGGAATACTGTTTCAGTTCACTGTTTGTCTGTTATTTTCTGTGAATGTGTAAATGTCTGCATGTGTAAATATTTAATTTGCAGTAAAACTGTAGCTCACTTGGGATTATTTAAACACACATGCAAAAGGCAGACCAACTCTACGTATTTACACAACAGTTAGAATCCAGGATTTTGATAAGTAAATATACCTACCTCGCTGAAATGAGGTAAATTGTGCTTTAGGAAAAATAGGTCTCTGCATCATACCTATAAAATTTAGATAAATTTGCAGGTGGAGCTGTTCACATTCTGTTCCAATGCTCAAACAAGTTTTCTTGGCTTAACCAAAGCACATAAAAAGAGGTTAAAACTGACAAAAAGTGAAGCTAGAAATACACCTCTGTAGTTCCATAATTTGGTTTTTGTTCTGTGAAGGAAAGAAAAAACATGTCTGTCTCTGACCTGCTGGGTTGTTGTGATTTGGGTTTTTTTTTCCTTTTCTTTTCCTCTGTAGAAGAAACTTGTAATGAGAAAATGGATTTGAGTGGGATGGTGGTAGAGGAATCTGTTATTCCAATCTAGAAATGATACAGCCTATATAGAAGATAGCATGGGAGAATACATGGTCAGTTTTTGGAAGAAATGTCTGAAAGAATTGTGTGATAGTATTGAGTGCTATCAAAAGAATATACAGAATATGGCATTGAAATAGGAAGAGTGTGAGTTATAGGGACCTTAACAAAGGGGAAAGCTTAGCAGATAGGACAGAAAACTAGCTGATGGAGGAAAAACATGTGCAGAGCCTTCAGAGGCCCAGAAGCTGGTTTTGTATATGCTGTTTGGAAAGGACTGAGGTGGGGGGGAAGTGATGAGGGAAGTTTTTCATGTTTCCAGTGAAAAAGCAGTGAAGTTCACAGGAATATGTGTTTAGAGATGGTCAGTTCTTGGTGTTCTGTAATGTCACAGGGGTTGCATTTTTGAGAGAATGTTCCAGAAAGGTTGGGTAAGTTTACCATCCCCTTTAAGGTAAAATTTTCTGTGATGCTGTAGCTCCTTATACACTGTACTGTTACTTGTACATGTGTGTTACACAGAAAAAGCATCCTCAGGAGGGTTCAGCATCAAACAGTTGCACAGTCTACCACCTGGTGAGCTGACCTGCTTTTTCTGAGTGCTGTTGCTCAGAGACATAGCAGAAATGCAGATGAGTGTTTGTGTTCTTCCTCTGCCCTTGAATTACCTTCTGGTCTCCTGCAGTTCATTCATGTTTCCTTTCCTCACTGTTTTGCTGGAATCAAATATTACATTAATTTGTCCTTTCAGAATGATCGTACCTCAGTTTACAGTATGTTTTTAACAAGAACAGTTTACTTTGCCACTAGTTTTCAGTATCATTAGCTTTTATCACTTATAGTATAATACTTAAGTCCTTGTTTCTTTAGAAGGCAGCTGAAATATACCATTTTTTGAGATAGTGTCATTTTTCTGGGTATTTTCTTCCAATATTGTTTATGTTTGCTCAGGCTGTCAAAATTACTATCAGTAACAGATGGAAAAGCTACAATTATGGTCCTTATGAAAAAAGTGTTAAGACAGACCATGGTGTTTTATTCTTTCCAAGTGAAATTCAGGCCTAGTCACCATTTGCTGAAAAACTTCTTGCATGGGTATGACTAGATACACTTTCTGTATACGTTCTTTGACAATGAGACATGAACATCTCAAAGAGTTCCCCAGGCAAGCCTTAGTTTTACCTTTTCTATTCATTGGATCTGAAAATGAAGTTCAGTGACAAGAAAGGAAGTGGCCAGCCCCCTCAGTACATACTCACCCAGGATTCTCACCGTGTGCCAGCCTGTTCCTGATTCATGCTATCATCACCATTTTGTCCCAGTGATTTTATTGAGGGTCCAAAACAGAATTCTGTCAGTATGACCCAAATCTTATTTTGCAAGTTTGATTAAGAATTGCATGCTAAAAAAAAATGTTTTGTGTTTAGCTGTATGATTTTGTCATTTGTTTTTAATGTATCTTAACAGGGTACAAGTTCAACACCATTGGTCTTGCATTCCTTTCTTCCTAAGAAAACTCATGAGTGCAAAATGCAAGTAATCCTCAAACTACAACTTGAATTTGAGCCAGTGTGGTAGTTTTCTTATATGAGTCTGCCAGCAGTTTATATTAACAGTAGGAAAGCTGTGACCTTCAATGAGATGGCAATTGAGAAATTTCTAAGAAGTGCCCTTTCAGTACTGAATTGACTAAATATTTTACTGCTGCTGAACTACAAAGCTGATCTACTGTTGGGAGATGTACTGTAGGGACCAAGTGCAGAGTGGCAGGTACCACTTGTCAAATGATTTTCAAACTGAAATAAGGTAGATTATTTTTAGAATTGCAGTTCTCTCTCTGCTTTCTTTTCCTCATGAGCAAAGAAATCATTCAGGCGTGGGTTGCAGAGAGATTATGAATGTTCTCCAATGCTGGTTTAATTTGAATTTCTGAATGGAGAGGTAAGGACCTGTGTTATACAGGAAATCTGTCTAGGTGATCTCTCTGTGGCAACTAATGTGCATGGAGGTAAGAAACTCTCCCCATGTCTCATTGCCTCCTCACATTCTTCAGAGCAAGAAGTCCAATTCTTTCTCATCCAGTATTCTCTCATCCAAGATTTTTCTTAACATTATTTTGGTTTTAAGTACAAAGATGTGAGCAGAGCAAGAGAAATTGTCATGGCAGTAGTTGAATGCAGTATGAAAATAACTCAAGAGGTTGTACTGAAGCAATGTATTTATAGATCAGATATTTGTCTCTTTTCATAAGAGCTTGTATTTATTCTCTGCAATGTCCTGACCATTATACGGAAAAAAATACAGTAATTTTGATTCTGGATAAGTTCTTAAGTAATTTATTCACTGAAATTTTCCTTGATTTTCTGTTATTTTCTTAATCAATTCTTACAAAGAGTAGTTAATATGCATTTGTACAATACGTTAGGGGCCCATTACCTTGACAAAATTAATCAGTTTTAAATTAACCTGAATGTAGAATTCCACACGGGAAAATTAATATATTGTTAATGTCACTGAAAGTTGCAAAGCACTTGGAAAAATAAAAAAAAAATCACATGAAACATCATGTTGGTTCTAGAGGTTTTATTTTCCTTTGTGTTTTATGAGCCAGAGCTCCCATTGCTGTATTTGTTTTAAGGCCTGTTTCTGGGCTTTGTCACAAAGCTGCCCAAAGAAGTTATGGGTCAATGCTTACCAAAAGACCCTTTTTGGCACTGGTTTGTTAGAAAACCTGCTTTGTGTAGAGAAATGGGAAGCTGTTTTCTCCTTTGAACAGCAAACCTGACCATTTTTTTGGTTCTGTGAGTAGAGTAAATCACATAAACTGCTACATGTTCAATTTTTACCACAGTGCTTTCATCAAACTAACTACTGCCCAAGGTAGGAATAATTTCAGCTGCTTCTAGATTTCTACATATTAGATACTCAGAATGCATCTAACCTAGGTGACTTCGCTCCTTTATAGCGCTGAAGAGAAACAGGTACTTAAAGGACAGTCCATGTGACCTAATGTGATTGTTTACTTTTGAATGAGGTAAATCAGAATATACATTTCATCACTCATACAGTTTCCTGAAAAGACTTCATCTCCTTTAGGTAATTGTACATGACTATCTGTTTCCTCTGCAAATGACTTTTCAGAATAGTTAATAAGAGGTGGGGGAGAGGAAAGGACTGAATGTTTACTTGCAAAGAATCAGGTACATTTTGTCAGGAATCTGAGACTTCAAAACCATACTGTGATACCTTGCTTCTACTTTTACTAGCTAAGACTACTGAAATGATGCTTAGCCAGAAGAATATTTGGACACCAGTGGAATTCATTTGGAGGGAGCAATGGGGGCCACACATAGGAGCACACAAAGGAGAAGGTTTCCTCTGTATTGGTGGTACAATTACAGACACAGACACCAGTCACCCACCCACCACCAGCTACAAAGCACTTCTCAGTGCCCAGTGCTCACAAGAAGCAGGCCAAAAGCCACATGATTTATTAGAAACTATGATGTGACATTGGAAGAGAACAAGGCAAAGGGTACCATCACTATTCTTCCTATATCAGGTAATTTAGTATGTAAAGATTCCCAGATGATTTTAGAGATGGGGCCATGCCTCATGTTAAAAAGAAAGGTTAGAAAAAAGGTACCTACTGTGTCCTTACCCCCAGTATCCCTACTTATGTGACCCAGAAGAACTTTCCTTCTTGACTCCAAATCTGATGATTAGTTTCATCTCCAGCATGCAAGGAAAAACAAGGCCTGCCAAAGCAGCAGGCCAGGGGTGCTTCAGTAAAACTGGTGATTTAAACATTACAAACAGTGGAAGGTGTATGAAATAAGCCAGAGAGCAAAACCATTACATCTACAGTGTATCTTACATTAATTTTTACCTTGAAATGATTCACTTTTCTTTAGAAATGGTGCTCTTGAACTTGACTTTGCAGAGTCTCTAGTCCAAAGATCATCAGAACATACTGAATTTCTGTCTCTGAATCTTTCATTTTGCTTTTATTCTGTGGATTAGCATGGCACTGGCTGAATTCAGGAAATCACAAGGAGCAGTCACTGAGTGACTTTGTCGCTACTGTCTCAAGTATAGTATACTTGGTCTGTTAACAGTTCTCCTGCATGACTCCCTGGCATCTAGAAATGTTTCCCTGGGATAGTGCTGGTGACCCCATGTTGTTTCTTCAGTACTGGGGGCAGGCTGCATGTACCCCAGAAACTGCTTACCCACCAAGTACTATTTAGGGTAGGGAAAAGCATGTTGTAGTCCTCACAACTTAGTGGGGAACATTTCTCTGTTCTTGATAGTCATGAGCCTCTATCTTCTGTATAAGAAGCAGGTGAACTTGCCAAGGACATAAAAAATACCATTGATGCTGAGATGAAACTTATCATAAATAAATAAAATTACTTTTTTTTTTTGTTTCTAGTTTTTTCACTATCTTATACATTTTGTTATTTTAACTGCGGTCATATCTCTCATGATTTTCAAACAGTTAATTTAGGGATTAAGAAAATTACTGTCTCATCTGATTTATGCTATCATTGTATTCCATCCATGGTTCCTGGGTGTTTCATACATACCGTCAGCACAGGAATTATGAATGTGGTGTGTCAGCATCCTTTGAAAAGGCACCCAGGGGAGGGTGGCAAACAGACGTAAAAGTTCTCAGGTAACAGAAAGGAAAGGTTTCTCCCCTCCCCATCCATCCCTGCTCCATCTATGTACTCACTCCCTGAGAGTATCTGGGTAGTCTTGCTCATGTTTTCCTCAGTGAGAAACTGTGACTCGTCAATCCAGCAGAAATATCTCTCTTTGTTTACTTTTTGTCCTGGTTTAGGGGATGGAATTTGCTCACTGAGGGGCAGGATGAGCACCAGAGCTGGCTCAGAAGACTGGTCTTTCAGAGGCAGCAAGCTATTAGACTAGCTCAATCTGTCTTATCTGAGTGCACCCTGCTTCAGACCAAGCATCACATGGTAAAACACACTTCTGCACTGTGAAAAAGCTAAGTTAAACCTTTTCTATGGTATTTCTTTACTTCAATCCATCTTTTCTCCTGTGATGCTGGCAAAGAGCTCTGTGTGATCTATGGCTGAGCCTCTGACTTTCTTTTTCACAGTCCAATTGTGATGCTGCAGAGCAAGAAATAACTCTTACAGATTTTCAACTCTGCCAATACTTACAGTGTGGATTGGTTATTCTGCTGCTTTTAGCTCTTTGTTCCTGTTATATTTTGGCCAAAATTTTGAAATGCAGCATAAATTTTGGGATCCCATATTGGCATAAGGCTGGTACTCAAAGAGGTAGAATGCCCACTTTTTGAAGGTATTAATAGATACACATATCTTCTCTAGTGAGACTGGGGTTGAGGAAGAACATCAGAGAAGAATAAGAAGTGTGAGGGAAACATGACTGCATTTAATTTGTGTGCAGGTGAGCTTGAAGTCACAGAAAGCCACAGGAGGCCACCTGATCTTGAGATTATCAAAGTGATTTACCAAAAACCAAATCACAAAAGTGAAAGCATTTTTCTAAAGTATTCTCTTGCTCAATAAAATCTACAGCAGTAATTTAAGTGCTGAAAGAAACATGTAAAAGAGTAAGAGATATTTTGTGCTTGGAAAGGGACTTGCTGCAACCAGCTGTGGTAAGAGACAGCAGACTTGGAAACATTATACATACATAAAACAATTACAGAGTGACTATGAGAGAGAGGGTCACAAAGTCTAGGGAAGTATTCAAATCTGACAATTTAATATACAGTCTGGAAACCCTATCAAATGAAAATTAGAAATGATGATTACCCTATGAAACTAGTTTGCAGGCTGCCAAAGATAGCGACTGTTAAATGACTGGGTCTAATCTGATGGACATATTTACTCAGAATAATATTACTGAGATTTACCAGTTTGAGAACTGTGTCAACTCAGAAAAACTCTCACAGAGCTGTGAGATGGCCAAAAAAGCAATTCAGAGAATGAAAATTCGGCTAAATGAACAATCATGGTCAATACACAATATTGTGGCAGTGCAGAAGTGTATAATTATATGGGTAGACTTTCCCAGAATAGGTGATTTATTTTTGCAAGTAAATTTGAACATATTGTTGGTATTTAACCTTACTGAGAAGAATAACAGAATACTTATAGCTGGTATTTCAATTATAATTACCAAAAAGAAGACTTCTACACCTTAAAGTAGAAGAAATAATTTTTTATTTTTTTTTAAAAAAAAAGTTAGCAACAACAGCTAGCTTGAGTTTCAGAGCCCTCTTGGATTCAAGCAACTTAACATGTTCTTTTCCTCTTTCTTTTATCGCTGTCTTTCCACACTATCCATGAGGTAACTCAAAACAAGCATTTAAAAAGTAAAACAATTGGATTGCATTTTGAAGCTATGCAATATACATAATTTTTAAATGGTAATAAAATGTATCTTTTTGCTTTGGAAAATATTTTAAAAAATAAAGCAAGTATAATTGATAATGGTCTGCTTTGCTGGAAGGATTCTGAAAAACAGAAAATGGAAGCTTTGCTCTTCCTTTGTTTCATTTCAAGAAGAACCTTAATGAAGACCTTTTCCTACCTAATAGCAAATATAATTCTAGGGTCAGAAGGTGTGTAACACTAACTGATGTTACAGAGTCCTCGACCAGCAACTTCAAAGGCCAAGGTTGTAGGAAACGGGTCAAAGCAATCACACCCTCAAAACTGTTCTAACAGAGTCATACAAGTTTATTTCTTTAATTTTTGGAAAGTCAAGTTATTCTAACCTTAGAGAGTATGGAAGATGCTGAATTCACAGCTTTGATTTTCATATATATGTAAGTTATTTATATTTAGGTTTAAAATTTTAAGCCTAAAATGTCCTTCTCTCATGTGAATAACACCGTATCTTACTCAAATGATTGGCTCTCACCTCAACAGCCTTCCCAGTTTCTTGCATCTGAGGAAGATGTCCTATGCAGCATATATCTGCCTACAGAATAAAGACTGAATTACTGTAGTCCTCAGGTTTATAACCCATAACTGTGTCAGGAGTATGAAAGCTCCAAAAATAACTCTAGGAAGCAGAAAAGTAGGATTATTCATACTAGTTGTTTTCAAACTGGTCACAGACTACATTTGGTGTTCAAGACACCAGGAGGTCATAGACCAGCAATAAGTGCAAGGTGAGGTGGCTTCCTGCCCCGGGCATCCCTGGAGAAGGTTGGGAACAGATAGGTGTTACAGCTTATTGCACCTCTGCTGACTGACCAGCTAATAACTCAGCTAATACTTTCCATGTCTTCAGAGACTTTGACTCCAGTTGCTCACTTGAACCTCCATGCTAAAGATCCTGTTTCTATTCACTTCAGAGATGCACTTTTTCCCTGCACTTTGAAGCTTCCCCCAAATTTTGAAGCATTTGAAACTTCCCCAGCCTTAGGGGCTAGAGATCCACCAGCAGCACTGGCACAATTTTACATTCTTACCTAAGACCCTAGCCCCTCTGCCCCTCTCTAGCATGCTCACTGACAGTGAGCAGCCTGGAAAGAGAAAAATTTAGAAGTCTAAAATAGGTCAGATTAACCTGTCCTTAAAATGTGTCTATTTTTTTACCGTTTTCCTGTTTTCGTTCTTTATTCATCTTGGAGTGACTCGCTCAAACATCTGCATTGTGGGTATGTAAAAATAGGAGAGATAAATCTCATGTCTTCTTTGAAAATGATTCTTGGATTGTAGATTACTTCAGTACAAGATAATGACAGACAAGTAGTCAGTTGGTTCACATGGTTGGGTTTGATTCAGGACACCCTAGCAGTCAGCACCAAGTAAGGCAAAAGTACTTTTAATACCTTTGACATTTTTCGGAACCGATTTTCCTTTTCTTAAAGGGAATAATAGAGTCCCTATAATGCCTAAATTTCACTTAGACCTTCAAATAGAATTCATTAAATTAAAAAAATAAATATCAATGGAACATTTTATGTTTAAAATGCAGTGAGAATAAGAATCTTAGTTTCAGCAATAAATTTGATTCATAAATATATGTAAGATCCTATTTAGCATATATGGTTTGGATACAAACATCAAAAGTATCTTTTTTTGCAGATATTTTTTGCAGCATTTATATTTTCTAAATCTTAATCACATGATGTTATACACTCATAAATCTTTAAAGGGCTTTGGATTTGTGTAAAATAAACCTTGTCTTGTAAGGACTAGGACTGAGTTAGTGGTTGATCATATAGGACATCTATGGTGCATCCACTAAAAAATGTCATTATATTAGAAATTTCTTTAAGCAATGCTTTCCTAGTGTAAGGAAAAAGATAGGAGTTGCCTGGGAAGAGAAACTATAGGATCAGTCTTAGTAACTGAATAATAACTTCAATTGAATAATTGAATAATATAAATAAGCAAATCAGTACATGACAAAAGACAAATTAGAATCAAAGAACTTCTATGAATTTCTTTAGAATTAATCATTTCCATATCTTTAGTAGCTGAAGCAACTGAGTTTTGAAGCTATGAATAGTTTCTTTTTTCCTCCTTCAATATGTTTTTACAGGTGTTTTGTCCACTTCTCTTTGCCAATTGATTTTTTTTTAAATATGAATTTTCAGTATTTTTATGGTTTTTTCACTCTTCCTGGTTTTCGGAGTTTATATTTGATAATTTCAGCATGGAGTTGTTTTGAAACTGAAGTCAGTGATAGAATTTTCTGCTGTTTTAACAAGACGAATGCACAGATCACACTGTGTAAGTTTGAAACCTAATATTTCCATTATTTATAGAATTGGTGTACCTGTTTCTTCAGTGGAGCACATATGACAGAAAATCTGCGAAGATATTTCTAGGACCCAATTCTGCAAACATTTACACATTACGTATTTTTTTCCATTTTTTTATATATATAAAAAAGAAGCCAAAACATTTATAAGAAACAAACAAGAGACCAGTCTTGAACCTGCTTACTGAAACCAGCATTCTCAGGCTTAAAGCAAATCTTTCATGTAAAGTGCTCAGCAACCCCTTTTGATACTGAATGCATGTGTAACACTGCTCCTGCATCACTTCTAACAGGCTGTATTTATCTGTGTTTCCAAAACAGCTAATCTTCATGACTCCCAATAGCTTTTTCTACTTTTCCACATCTGAACTGCATGAAAAATGGTAAAGCATCATCATTGGTCATGAGTGGGAAGAAGCCTCCATTTTAAAGACCTCAAGCTACATACAACAAACAAACGACCACTGATTATTCTATATGTATATGCCTGCCTTGGAAGATCCAGCTTTTATCTGGTCGCACAAGCTGCACAACTGAAATACACACCGGCCAGCCAAAGTACTTTCTTGCAATATTATAAATACCCAGCCTATCATGTTATGATGATGTCTAAAGTTACCTTAAACTCAGCTTCTTCTTACCCTCCTTCCTTCCTATTTCAAGCTGCAGGCAGCCTTCCTTATTTACACACTCTACTCACCAGCCAAGCATAATTTTTTTTTTTTTAAATTGCTATATTCCTTTTTAAGAAAGGCTTTGCTACCACTCTCATATGAATGTGTATAAGAATGAAGCTGGGTTAATTATCATTGATAATATACAGCTGTGGGCTGGCTTCAGGGGCGGCGGGTTGGCCGATGTAGATAAGGTGCAGCTGTGGCTGGTTCTGTTAAGGGGTTGAGAGCCAATGAAGGGAGAGCAGCTGACGAAGAAACAGAGAGAGTATGCTTGTGCCCTGGGTGAGGAGAGACTAGAAAAAGGCAGCAGAGGGATTGGTGTGAAGAGTATGCTGGTATGAGATGGTAAAAGATCTTGTTGCAGCTTGATAATTTGGAGAGTCCTGAGAAAATTGGTGCCTTGTGTGAGGCTCAAACTCATGACCTTCAGATTATGAGACTGAGTGTAATGATAGTTTTGAGAGTGCTGTGATATGAATGTATCTGTATAGAGTGAGAAGATGATCAGTGGATGTGAGGGGACTCCATGATACCTGGTTCTCAGCCTTCTGTTTTGATTCTGTATTTTCCCACCTGGAGCAGGATCAATATCATCACATATTTCAACAACAGTGCATCGAGGTCAGCAGAAAAGCAGTGTTATGGACAATTAAATAACTGCAAAGTGAAATTTTCCTAGAAACATTTTCCATTGAGCTGGGATTGAAACAGTCAATATAATAGGAATTGTTCTGATCAATTAGTTTAGAAGTTCAAGGTTGTATTAAGGCAGTATGAAATGCACACTAGCTTCCTTATTGCCTCCCTCCAGCATGTATAGCTGACTGATAAAAACTTGGACATGTTTGTCTTAAAACAGATGATGATGGAGATAATTTATGTGTTCCAAAGAGTAAAAACCATGGTAGGTATTGCCTATAAAACCAAACTCCAACTGGGAAAGCTCTGTCTGCTGTCTTTGTCAAGCACTGTGGATCCAAAGGTAGTTAGACCCTTGAATTAGAGGGGGAAAAAAAAATATCTTCTGGGGGGGCTGAAGCGCTTACCTGAGTAGAAAGGATGAGAATTATTTGGTGCTATGAAGTGATTTGTTTGTTTATTCTCTGGATTTATTATGTGAAAAGAACTTCTGTAGGTTCTCTGAAGAGACTGCAGGGGAAAGGGGGAGGGGGGATCTGAGTAATAACTATTTTGAACAGAGCTGAACTGAGGTGGTACAGGAAGATGATGGCAGGGATGACTGATTTACTGAAAGGACTGAAGTCCAGCACTTTGTATTTTCTCAATCAGCTCTGGCAGAATGAGAGGTAAATGAGGGAAGTGGTGAGCTACAGAGAGAAGTGATTTAATGAGATAGCAGGTAACAAGAGGTAAGAAAGGGAGAATTTATTTTCCAGCACAGAAATATATTTTTCTGGAATAGATTTGTGGGTATAGAGAAAAACATCTACTCACCCACAAAGGACAGTGCTATGGGTAAATCTTCATACTACCTCTTCTGAGTAATTCTATGTATCTAATAGGATTCATTTGAAAAAAAATTGCTTTGATGTCAGACTTCATTGCTTTGGTCGAAGGAACTAACAAAATGCCACAAAAAAACCCACTCTGCTATGGCTTCACATACTGAAGATTGTATGTGGATGCTACCTTTGAATCAGTATAAATACATCCTGTAGGTCAGTGGGTGATATTGGCTTCAATGGTGGACTATGTGGATTGTGAGTCAAATAATCTAAAACTAGTTGCAGAAATGGAAAGCTTTGGAAAGTGCTAACTACATACAAGTATTTCTTCTCTTTAGGGTTGCTTTTCATTTCTCTGACAGTATAAGCTGTGGTGGTGTAGGGACCCTTTATTGACTTCATTATTTGTGTCCATTGGCATTGTAGTTTCCACTGAATACCGGAACAAGTTTGCACAGGGTCAAAACTAAGGCTTTTAGAAGATCTGTTTTGCATTCCTTCTGTGATGAAATATGCATAGATACACTGTCATTAAACTTCAAATGAACTGCTGTTTAAAACATCAAACACAGAAACCAAGATGAAGTTTATACCACTTTGTAATTTACGTTGACATTTAACCTAATTTACAATGACTGCTGCTTAGTACAGGTGGATACTAAACTGCAGCTGTTCTTTAAACATTATTCCGTGTACCCTCCAGAGCTGGTTCTAATTTGTTTGACTTCCTTTCAAAGCACTAGCTCCTGTGCTAAAAAAATAAAATAAGCATTTGCTACTGTTAATCAGGCAGTTGGCTAAGAATTTACATGAAATTATTCAGGTTTGATTTTCATTTACTATGAAATGTTGTTGCAGTAGAATATATTGTTGTTATCTTTAATTGGCAGGTACAGTTTGCAGAATTATGTATTTCACATATTTCTTGTAGTTTTGTGACAAAAAATTATGATATTTGTCTCTTTAATTACATTTTTCCTGCTTTTTCACTTACAGACAAAGTCTTTGAGGGTATATTGGGACTTTTTCTGTCAAAGATATCTTGGCTGTTCCCTAGGATAAATCTTTATTGTCATTCTTTCTTTCATTTTTCTTCCAGGTCCCTCCTATTATCAGAATTCCATAGAAAGGCACAATAAGATTTTGATGCAAAACTCAGTGAGCTTGTGGAAGAACTCCCTTTGATTTCCGTTGACTTTGGATCACTCTAGGAGAAAGGTAGGCCTTAGAAAGATATCCATTATTTCGTTTAGATTGTAAAAATAAATTCATATCAAAATGCTTCTTTTTTACTTTTAGAATACTCTCTTGTTTTGAAACTTTTAATTTCTTTCCAACCATCTATTCCATGAATACCAGCAAATAACATGGCTTAACATAAGGAATTAATATTTGATACAGTACACTCTATAAACTTTAATCATCCAACAAGATTACTTAAACTGCACTGAAAATATTTATGTGAGAAACTATATGCTGAACGTATGGTAAAGGTTTAACTCTGGTATTACATTAACCTGAAGAATTCCTATTGATAAATATTTTAATGCACAGAAAATGGGGAAGAAGTGATGTCCTATCCAAGTAGATGCTTGCAAGAAAGGTGCTTCAGTAGCATAGTCCTTAAAGTATCCATAAGTAGAATTAACTAAATATGGGGTAGCCACTGAAAATAAGTAAGAAGAGGAAAACAAATGATTCAGAAGAAATATTGTTTAGATAAAGACTGTTTTGTGCACCAGTATTTTTTCAAAGGCTGACTATTAAAGGAAATTATTTTAAATGACTGACAGATGAAGAATTCATGTATTTGATTCTGAGACTGAATAGAAGCACAGTAAGGTTGTTATCTTCTCTTAGATCAGTGGAAAAAGGGTTAATGATATGTGCTTGATATTTAAAAACAAACAAACAAAGAAAAAAACAAAAACAAAAACAAAACCCAAGGGAAAAAACAAGATCCTGAGTTTATTTAAAGACCACTACAGGTAGAAGTTGGCTTGTTGGGGTAGCTTATTTCAGAGTCTGTGTTTCTAATAATTGTTGTAAGGATAGAATTAATGATACATAGACAAGAGAGATATAGAAATAAAGCTAAATGGATGGTTCTGCAGCTCTGCTGAATAAAATGCTGTTACCAATCATATTAGTCAGTCCTTCAGGATGGTAGTGCCCAATGGCATTATAATCTATTGACATTTTTGTTCAAAAATGAATTTGTACTGAGGAACAAACCAGGTACTTCAGTCATCTTGTACTAGGAATAGAAGCAATTGACAGTACAAACAATTAACATTACATCCTACCATAAACTGAGAAATAAGTTGACAAGAGATGAGGTTATGCAAAGCAGGCTCATGTATCGCACAATCATAGAACAGCTGAAGGAAGAAGGCACCTCTGGACATCATCTAATCTAGTCCTTGCTAAAAGCAGGGTCATCTAGAGCAGGTTTCTCAGGGCCATGTCCAGTTATGTTTTGAGTGTCGCCTAGGACAGAGGTGCCACAAGACACTGGGGCAGCCTGACCTGAGTATTGAGCCACCTTCACAGTAAAAAAGTTTTTTCTTCCATTTAAATGAAATTTTCTATACAGCAGTCTGTGACTGTAATTTTGTTTTGGGGTCCTCACAATGAGAGGGAAAAAAATATTGCTTGCAAAAGAAGAAACCCCCCTTTTTGAGAACAGGGTCTCTGGAGCAAGGGTCTGAGCAAGCACTGAAGTACCGTGCCTGGTCTGCCCTTGTTTTACTATGGGATGTAAAATCTAAAAAGAGATTTCAACTCTCCAGTGTTACCTGAGAGCATAACCAACTCTTGTGAATTAGAAAGCTTTTTCTTAAAGAAGAGGGCAAAGATGCCTAAACGAGTCAGTTCAAGGGTGAAGTAACTTGAAGCACAAATGTGTATGGCAGTTTTTAACAGGAGTAACTTGAGCTGCAGTGAGAAATGAAATATGGAATTCATAATGATGCAGCATAATACCACGAATTAAACTGTCTTCAGAGGGCTGATTTTCAGTCTGTGGCTTGCTTTCTTGAGCAATGAATTTGGTTTCTGAGACTCGAGTAGCTCGCCTCATCCAAAATATGGTGTAAAAACCCACTTCATTGGCTTAATCCTGCAAATAATAGTAGAAGTTGATATAACAGTATGAGTGAACTCATCACTTCATGGATAAATAGCTGAGAAAAGTATCATTTGAACACTACTTACCATCTGAACAGATAATAAAGAGCAAAGAGTCTGGAAAGGAAATTAAAAATTTGAGTGGATAGAGCATTTAAAATCAACACAAGTTCTACTCATTTATTTATTTGGAAGTTTTATACTGTTTGTTATTGCTCTAGCTATGTAGGAAGAAATTTGGGATGTATAGACTGTTTTGAAACTGTTAAGGGGATTTTAGGGGAAGAGCCAGGGGCATTACATAAATCAACAAGCACATCATAAAGGGCAAATAGGTAAACAATTTCCACCAAATGCTTCTTTCCAGATAGAAATGATTTTTTTCCCCACTTCTATACAAGTGCAATTGAAATATTCTTGGATTTATATTCAAAGATTAATAAGTTTCTGTCTATAAAGAAAAAGCCTGAGTTGGCTTTTGGTACTTGGTTTTCAATGAACTTGAATTTTTACGGTGTAAACATCATTGATAAAGTGTTTTGTCTTCCAGTCTCCTTTAAAATTAACCATAATAATGTAATTATTTTCTACCCAACTCTACTTACAGATGTAATGGACGATACTAGAGAAGAAACTGAAAGCAGGATAAAGTTGCATAGTCATAATGATAACAGGCTGAGGTTGTGGTGACTGCTGTGTTATAAATTCTGTCTGCTGTAGGGAGAGGGATTTGGCATAGTAGTCTGGATCTAAGTTGTGCAAGCTTATTTAAAAAGGCATAGAAGTATGTGGGATGAAAAAAGTGTCTTAAAGGGAATATTTAAGCATAATCACCATGGACAGACTGGTGTATATTTTTTAAAAAAATAATCAAGTGTGTTTAAGAGGAGCTGGATAACAGTCTAGAGAAAGAATACTAAATAGAATGATATGGAAAATGGTCTACTTCTGGAGGTAACTAAATGCTGTAAATGCAGGTTAGATTTTAGATGACAGGCTAATAAATCTCTGGAACACCATATAGTGAGATATTTTCACACTGTTAAACAATAGATCAACAGCTAGAAGTGCTTTTAGAGAGTTAAATAACAAAAGTGAGTGCATGCTGCAGTTCATGCACACATTTCAAAGGATTGTGAGTTACCTGAAATCTGTCAAACTAAAACTGCTAAGGATGTTTGGTAGAATACTAGTCATTCATCTGCATGGCCCTTCATGTAACCAGCAGGGATAACAGTAGCCATGGAGGTGGGTCAACCTGCATTAGGCACAGGTTAGTAACCTTAGTCCACCTTTCATGCCAGACTTTGGAAGTTCATTGCTACAGTACAGCTTCATTACACCTACTGTTTCTGTCCTGTATAATCTAATACTATGTATAGTATTTCAGCATGCTGCTATCTCACCATTTATTAAATTGTAGACATTACCTAACAGGTGAAGAAAAATAGTTCAACAAGCAGGTAATTAACCAATAAACTAGGCAGTGTGATAAATAGTTGTGGAAATAATTTAAGGTGTAAGGAATGTGGCAGTGGACGTACAGTAAAAAAGGTCATGTCAAAAGGAGCAGTCAGGCCCAGAGGCAAAGACAGGTAACAGCAGAAAACTAACAGGACAGGTCACTGGATAATAATTTCTCCTAGGAGAGGAACCCTCATGGAAATAGTGTCTGTGAATGTACCAGCATTTGCTATCATGTTCAGAATCATAGGCTAATTGGTATGACTTAGCTCTGCATCATCCTTAGCTTTTGGGGTTTCTTCTTTTTTCCTAGAAAGGGATTTTTGAAGCCTCAGGTTAATTGGCAGAATTGTTTTAGTAAAAGTTGACACAAGATCTTAAGAATTCACTTCTAAACCTACAGTTGTGGACCTGTACAGTCATTTCTGCAAAGATGATTGCACAGTTGATCTGGGAAATATTGCACAGGATCCCTACCCAGGCAAAACTTTTAATTGTGCCAATGGCATGTTATGGCAGCCTAAGAGTAACAACTTGCTTCACAGCACAAGAAGCAATCAGCTTTGTTGTTTTCAAAATGCTTTTACTCTAGAAAGAGAGCTAGGATGAAGCAGAGGTCATTGTATACATTAAAAATGGCAGCCTAAATGTAAGAACAGCTTTCATGCTGAAGCTCCTAAGTCTTGTTGGTACTTTAGAATTTGAAAGTATGGTAAAAACATTCATATATTCAGTTTAAATTTCACTTGGATATGAATATGAGAAAGAGAAAATGTTCCTTTTAATTTTTATGCTATATGCATTTGCATTAGGGGTGTGAGGGAAGCGCTTACTTTCAGTTTCTCCAATTTGTTCTTCTGCTACATGCAGACTACATGTGTAGGCTGGTGCAGCTACTTGCTTATAATTGGTAATGAATATTATTTTTAAAAGGGAAGTATAATTTGTGAATGAATTGTTTTCTTTTATTGACTGATACAGTGTACACTATAAATAACATGCCACAGTGTTCAGATTGGGGTTATCAAATCCTGTGATATCACTTAGACACAAATAAATCTTGTGAGAAAATTGTGGCCTATTCATCCTGCCTTTCAATATTTAGCTCTTTTTGTGGCACAACTAGTTCCTTTTTCTCTTTTATTTTTTGGTTGTCTTTTCTTGCTTGAATTTTCAAAGATAGGGCATGAAAAGAATGTTTTAAAAGTTAAATGGAATTAAAAAATAATTGGTTGCTTTCTTATTGGAAAATGTTTGAAAGCAAGAAAATAAAATTTAAAAAGAGTGGAAGTAGAGAGAAAAAGAGAAACACCTCACTTCTTTCTGTTGCAAGGATATGTAAACCTTTTGGAAGCATAAGGTATAAAATATTCTCCACTTTTTATCTTCTCATTATTAAACAAAAAAAGGTAAGGATGAACAAAGTAAAAATTACAAATGGTATTCCTAGTTATATTTCTCTTTAAAGGATGAAAAAACCCCAAGCAACAAAACCCCAAACCTCAAACATCTCTAACTCTGTTAATTTTATGAAGAAGAAAAAACAAAAAACCCCAAAAACAAAACAAAACAAAAAACCCACACAACTCACAGAAGGCTAATATTTGGATAAAGTCTCCTCTCCAGATAACTAGGAATAACAATACATATTCTGGAGAAAAATAGTTGAGAGTCATGGTTTTCGAAAAATGAGTATTTTTCCCCCCTTTATTTAGAACATTTCAGGTTTTATTTTGGTGAATTTTAAAATAATAGTTAGCATTTCTGGAAAAACAACCCTAGATCTGGGAAAAAACCCCAGATATTACTTGTGAAGTTTACTTCTGCCAACAAAGCCTTCCTATTTGTTTTGTTCTTATGGTGGGAAAGAAGTGCCACTGCACACATTCACCCATTCTCACAGAGGTAGTTCTCACTGAGTTTTCTTTGCATTACTTTATCATCCTTGGGTTTAATGGAACTTAAATATTTGATAAGTGCTTTTGAGACTACTTGTTTTGGTATTTTGATGAACTCAGATGTAAATAAATGGTATTGACATCAGCAGATTAAGAAGGATTAATAAACCTCGTGTTTACACATGTAATAAAGAAAAGGAAGGTTTCTGGGACTAAAGATAAAATAATTATAAATTATATCTGGAAGGAAAAGCTGAAGTTTATTACAAGAGTAACAACATGCTTATGTATTTTATCACAGTGGTCTTTGTATGAATGTACTGAAAATTTGGTGAGCTTGTAATGCTGAAATTTAACTTAGGACAATATGGATAAATCCAACCATATACACTACAGGTGCATTTTAATGACAGATAGGTGAGTTACTGTCTCCTTGTTCTGGCTCTGATCCTTGCAATGTCGCCAAAGTACGTTTTGCACTACCAGAGAAGCTGTAGATAGGATTGCCAGCATGAAGAGAAGATGACAGGGAAAAGGACATTGTTGTTCATATGCTGAAATATGGGTCTGGATTTCTGTGTCTAGCTATTATGCTTGACTTTTTTTGGCCTGTGTTAGCAAAACAGCTAACTAGGTTGGATCTAGGATAATCTGCCACTTACTGGAATGAAAGTTTTGATAAATGATTTTTTTTTTAACTCCTTTTTGAAAAGTGGTTTCAGAAGTTCTAAGAATTGAAATACCTTTTCTGATGACAATTTTCATTTTTTTCATTTTAGCAAATATGGAAATCAAATGTTTCTACTTTCCTTTGCTCTCACAGCTATTTGCCAAATTTTATCCACATTTATAATCTGTGTTGTACCCTAGAAAGTATATTTTCTGGTAAGTTTTTTTTCTGGGTATTTACAAAGTTACACTACGTATCTCTTGAATGCATGCACAAACTCACAAAACTTGGAGTATTTGCAATAGCTAAACAATTCATGGGAGTAAAAAGCCACTGAAGAATTTAAAAAAACTGCATGCCTCAATCCATTTTAGACTGTCAGGAGTGAGTTTCAAAGGTAATGAGTGGATTTAACATCCTTTGACTTCAAAAACAGGCAGCAGATTGTTTGTCCTGGGAACATCAGGTTTAGTACAAGCTCGTTTAAATTGGAATTGGGGAGATCCGTTATAGTCAACCAGATTTGCAATAGTTTGGTCTTAATTTCTAGCAGAGCAGCAAATGTTGTTAACAATGTAGTACATCATGATGAATAAATGGAAGGTGAAGTAAAGCCAGGAAAAGCTCAATCTATATTGAATGCAGACTTCAAGTTCACCTTAAGGTCATACAGAGATAAGATGAAAAAATACATAGTACAGACACATAACGCTGCCTTTACCCTTTCTGTTAATATTCTGATGGTTTGGGGATAAAGCCTGGCAGATATATAAGGATGAACGATTTTTCGATTTTGATTTCAAGAAAGTGCCCTTGTGGGAGTCTGCACAAGAGTAAATTAATGGATGAAGATGCTTGAAGATGTTAAAACATTCTATGTATGCTTTTTCTAGTTACAATTTAAAGGGTCAGTTATGACTTTCTTCAGTCAAAACCTCAGTACATGTATACAGTTTGCATTTTAATTGCATTGGGAGAATTTGTAGTTTACTGCAAAGGCATTTATCATCTAATCAGAATATTTCAAGATTAATTCAAAAGTATTTAGAGTTTTGGACTTGCTTTTTCTCAAATGAACCAGTTATTGATGGTACTATGTCTAGGTTTTGAAACTGTGAGACATCTGATGTTAACATACGTGGATATGATGTACTGAAACACTATGGTAATGTTTCAAAGAATGTATGCATCTTCTAGAGCTGGGAAGATACTTTTATATCCAAATACTTTACATAGAGACGTAAGGCATCCCTTTAAATAACATGTATTGCCTTACAGCTCCTTTTCCATTAAAATGCAAATAACCTCCCCTTCCCAGCAACCCCCCACACCCTGCTTCGGAAATATTAGTCTATTCTTATACATGCTCGTAATTCTGGTTGTGAAAATACTGTTTCCAGACATATCCTGGGTTGTGTCCCTCTCACCCAGCTTCATATGCCTGCAGTTTATATGTGTACATACCAGCTACTAACCCAGTGCTCTCTTCAAGGTCAACAGAGAGCAATATCCAATGATTCATCTGACCTATTTTAATCATCTATTTTTGGATGAGATGACTCATGCTTTGAAAGTGCCAATTTTACTCCACTCACTGTGAAAAAGTCTTGACAACTAGATAACATGAAAATATCTGTAATGCTGATGTCTATATTTGTGATCTCATGAATGCCATTCTATGTGTCTATCTTCAGAGCAATTTGATTTTCCGTTGCTTTATTTATGAAAATTCTAGTCATCCAATCAGTGAGTCAAAACAGAATTGTATAGCACTGATGAATATGCATATACCACAAGTATTAACTATTAACTAGCATATTTTAATCAATCTCTATGAAAGAAATTCATGCAGTAGGCTGGATTCTGCAAGTCATGTTGTTTTAGAATGAAAGAGCTTCAGAAACAATTATCACTTGGTTAACAGAAACTTCATGTAGGATAAAGGATTTTGGTAAGGGATATGATTGGTACTAATATATCTAAAAAGACACCCCTCTTCATATGAGTGGATACAGTTATGTTATTGTAAAAGTGTGGGAAAAAATGTATGCATACAACTTCCACTGTTCCAATAAGACTGAGCGGGTTTGCACCTTCTTAATCACACCTTAGCAGTGAAATCCATATTTTGTATGAAGCCCATTCTGAACACAGCTCATATTTGGTGTGTGTTAGAAACCAAAGTTGTTTGGCAATTTTTAAAAAAATGAAATTATTAAACATTTTGATAACTGCTTCCACACAGTAAAATGTGGAACACTGCAGATGAATTGGCCTTCTTCAGTATCTTCCTTCCTGCATTTAATGAATGTGACCTTCAGTATAATGCTATCACTTGTCTGGTAATCTCCAAAACGATAAACGAATTTTCAAAAAGAACATGGGAAACTAGTGCAAAGATTTCTAACCCTAATGCCTTACTCTAAGCATCAAAATCTTATGTCAACGCTTCAGCTATTATTTAAACAAAACTTCCCTGCTGTTGCTGTATTTTGGCTTTAATCAGATCAATTTGTTCTTAATTATTAATGCCCCTCCCCCTTCGATGAGTATAGGTAACTGTTGCTCCTTGAATACCAAAACTCAGTAACAGTGAATTGATTTCAGTAGGCATAAGAGACAAGATATTTAAGGGTGGCAAAGCTACATCTTTAAGTGCTTTGTAATGATGAGTTAAAGAATTATATAACTTAAAAGCACTGCTGCTTAGGAAGAAATAAAAATGTCTAAAAACTTATTTAATATCTAATTCTTGATGTTTTCCCCTATTTTAATTGCATCCTAATTTTCTAATTAATTTTAAAAGGAATACTCATAAGGATACCTATTTATTTGTGAATTTTCAGTTGTATAACTTTTCCTTGAGTGAACACCATAGAATCTTTGAAAAAATCCCAAGCAGTTATAAATAACAGCATGTCAGAATGAAAATAAAATGTGATTTATAGTCATACAAAGATGTGCTTTATTTTTTAGAGAATATGTTCTCTGAAACATTAACAAAGATAGGTGTCTGTAAAAAAAGTCACTGACATTTTATTTGTCAACTTAAAAGTTTTCAACTTGAGGAACATGTTTCATATTTGTTCTCTGTAATTTTTTAGGATGCACTAGGAATGTCAGAGGTTTGATATCAAAAGTCGTCAACTATTGTAGCAGAATTGGGGCTAAGTTAGAAAGTTGTGCAAAGTTAGAAGCAGTAGATTAGAGCTGCTGCCTTTCAAGAAGAAAAATAGTTAAGAGTGTTCATTCAAGTAGTGCACACTGAAAAATATATAGACACATAAATACTTGACTATGCTTATTTCAGATACTGTTAACTTTATTGATGATCATGTGATTATTTAGTAAAGAGGAATTTCAATCATATCTCCAAGCAGAAAATGTAAACTATAAAGTTATGTTTGAAAATACGGATGGAAAAATTGTGATTCTTGATAGTGGTTAAGGCTACATATAATGCCTTAATCTACTTTGACATGTTTTGATATATTCGGTTGCCTCTTTAATTTTTCAAACCTTGTAATAATATTAATTTTTAAAAAAGCTTTTATTTTTCCCTTACTAATTTACCTTTTATTTAAGTCCAAAATTCATCTGGTCATAGGATGATATCTATACCTGGACTAGTCATCTATCTGAGGAGTAATAGGTAATTACCCTATGTTATCCCTTAATATTTACAACTAGAAATCTAATACCTCTTTAATGTCAGAAACATGTTTCTGCCTTTACATTTTGTGACAAAAAACTTCACATTTTCCTGAACAGCTTTGCTCATATATGGATGTATTCATTGTGTGCTTATGAAAACTTTACCCTACTGATCCTAAGCATTTATTTCTATTTTGAAAGAATTTCTTTCACTTAATTTTTTTAAAGAATTTTTGCTTGAAAAAGCAGGAAAATCTCCATATTTTTAAGAGTTATGCTTAAAAAATTTATAACTGTTCTGGAAATAAAATATATTTTCCCTAGAAATAATAATCCCTGAGAAGTATCCTAAAGAACCCTAGTCAAATGGCATTTAAAGAAGGCCTACATGCAGATGAGTGTATTGACGTAAACTGAAACTTCAGGACTTAAGAATGCAATACTGTACAAAATTATAATTCTAGTTTAACAATACTATTTGAGACTATTGTCTAAAAGAGGATATCTTTTAATTTGATAAAGGCTACTCAGCTTGTAGTCTCTATCAATTCTTTAAAAAGCACTGACTTTTTTCCTGTTATATATTTCTTCTCATGCAGCCATTATAGTTTCCACACTCTTATCAGCTTCAGGATTTTAAAAACATATATTTAAAAGAGTTTGGGTTTTAGAGGTGCTGAGAGCAGCCATTGTTAACTGGATTGTTGATGCTCAGACACGCTGAAAATCTATGCCTTACACTTTAATAACAGACTGGAATAAAATGTAGAAACATCAGCAGAATAGCTAGACATCGGTAAATGTAGCTCCTTGCCCTTTGAACAGATTTTCATTCACCCATACAGATTCCTGGAAACTCAGTTGTTTTTTACAGAGATGAAGCAGCCAATTACAGAACTGATTCCTTGAGAAATGTTCATCACAAATTCTATAGTACAATAGAATGCAACATCAATGGTGTCTGAAAAATATAAATTAGTTCAGACCAACTAGAGTTAACTATTTGACTAAATAATTATAAAATATCATACCATTCTTTTCCCATAATTTTGTAGCTACATTATATCAAGTTGAGATGCTGATGACTGTATTTTTGATCAGTTATATTTCAATTAATTAGAAAGGTCAAAGTTTAACAAAAAACTGCACCAATATTTTAGAGCAAGAGTATAGCTGATTGATTTTCCATATTTTTTGTTTACAGCTATCAAAAAATGCAAGGGAATTTTTATTCTCTAACACTGTCTATCACTATTTCAGTCCAATAAACATACTGTATCATATAGACAATAATTATTCTGGCCTCTTGATAAACGTTGTTTTTCTTTTCTATTAAAAAAGTAAAAAAAAAATAATTACTAACTTCTGTCTTCTCACAGAGAGATCTTTATATGCTTCTCTAAAGAAAACATTTATTACATAATTATCTTGATAATTTACTGCATTGATTTTCTATTAATAAAGTAACACAATCAGCAAAATGCTATGCAGCAAACTGGTAGACTAGAATTATTACTACATTAACTGAATATAAGAAATTATTAAGCAATTAAGTCACTCTTAGACTTATTTGTTAGAGGAGATTCCATTAGTATGTATAGCACAGGAAAAAAAAGAAATCTTATTGTTCAACCTTGCTACAAAATTCAATGGACTTTGTCTTAAAAACTGAGGAACTCAGTAACCCCAAATGTAGTCTGATGCCTTTAACAGAGTCACTGTTTTGTACATTTTGGCAACTACCGTAAAACATCTGAAGGAACAACATGTATGTTGCTAGAATTTGCATTTTTATCTAATTTAAATAGCTTGTCTCTTTAGGGTTCAGCTCTGCTTCTGTGGCTTCTTCATAGCATTTTATTGGATGAAGAGCAAACAAATATGACCAAGCATGTTAAAGCCATTATTCCTCATTTCTGTTGCTTAAAGGCAGCAAGTCCTTGCTAACAGACTTTTGGAAAGAAGTGATTCCTCTAACTTCATACTCATACAACTGGTAGTTTGACCCCAACTCCATGCCCTAGAGTTCCATGTCAAGGCAACAGAGCACGTAGAGCACTCACGTTTTTTTTTTTTCTTCCTCATGAACAATAGCCAATGCCTGTTAGGACTTCAGCCTGAATTTTGGATAGATACTATACTAGGTTTGCACAATGATGCTCATCTGTCAGCTTGACAATTAAGTGCTCATAAAACCAGTGATCCCATCCCTGAAAGCAGTAAAATGTCCCTTGGATATCAACCCTGCTCAACATTGTTGATCATTCTGGATTGCTGACCTGTCTACTGACTCTGCAAGAGGACACAGAGCAGTCTGATGACCTCTGCCTTCCTCTGTGTATGATCCTTTGTTTCTCTCTTGATCTTTTTCCAGCTGATTAAAAATATGGACCCATGAGTGGTATGTTTTGTGAATAGGGTACATTGTGTCTAGGTTAAGTGTGAACAGTTGCTTTACATTGGCAAGTGTAGGTGCCTTTTTTTTTTAAAGTCGGTTTGAGTAGTCTACAATACTTTTATGTTTTTTTCACAACTACAGATGACAGCCAGTGAAGGCAGCAAGAAATAATATCTGAGAGGACATACTTAGGCCCTGTGTAAAGGAAATGAAACATTGGATATGTATTTTTTTTGTAATGAAAATGCCATTGAATAAAGAGCGTGCTGTATTAAAAACAGTGGAATCCTTCCTCAGGACTCTTTTTGTCTGTAAAGTACATATCAGTCAAGAAAGGAAAATCAACCAAAGAAAAAGAAAACAGTAAAAATAAATTTTAAGTGTTATTTTAAGTGTTATTACACATCTTTTCAAGACAATATAAAATATAAAAGTTCACATCCACAACTAATCTTGCTTTTGCGAGCTGCATGGTCCCTTTTTTCTCCGTCTATTTTTGCATAGCTCAAATTAGTCTAAAAGCTTTCTGGACCACAGATTTTATCTTGTTTTTATATTTTATGAATTTACTTTAAAATAAATATCTGGATTTGTGAATACTGGAAACTACTTGACTAGTTTGAAGAAAATGTGATTTTATTTCCTTGAAGTCTGAAAGTTGAATTCTCTGATCATGCGATCACACTCTTAGAGGTGACCTGAAGTAATAGGAAGGTACTTGAGCATCTGCTAAAAATCATTGTGAGTTAAATTAGGAAAAAGACATACAAATCTGCAAGGCAGCAGAATAAGCAAAATTGCAAATGTAGAATTTCAGAAATGAGGAAAATTGAGAGAAGAGGTTGTTGCACAGCAGAACATGCTGACACCAGTAAAGAAAAGCACCTGAGAGGTGCACCACGGAGGCCAGCCTAAGCAACTAGGTAAAAAGGAATCAACATGCAGACAGAATCCACCCAGCAGAGCTTCTCATAAATATGATTTTGGTTTTGTTCCCATCCCTTGTACTTGTGCAGGGTGATGGCTTCCTTCTACGCTGAGCTTAGGAGAGGAACTGGATGCTGCTGTGCTAACCATTTGTCTTAACAGAGGGTACTGAGGCAAAAGAGGCAGTAAAAAGGCAGTAAGCCCTATACCACCTCTTTTTCCTGCGCTGATCATCTCTGTGTCAAAGCACTCAGAGTGCCCTGAAGGAGCAGGGCCAGCAAAGAAGTAGAAGGGCATAAGAACACACCAAACAATTTTCTGGGCACAGGCAACAAAGGGTCAAGCAATCCTTCCAGCACACACTTGTAACTGATCAGCTATTCTGTTCACCTGGAAAGAAAGTGAATTTGGATAAGAAATTGGGGAAAAAAAAATTTCACAGCATTTGGGTTATGTTATCTGCTCAAAAATGTCAATTATTTTTATTACACTTCCTTCTCAGAGCCTGTGCAGACAGTCTCTTCCTTGTGTTAGCTGCTGTACAAGTCCAAACCATTCTTACTGGCCCACATTCCTTACAAACATATCATGACAGCAAAAACAGCTCCTGTAGCTAAAGTTGTCATCTATTCCTTACAGCAATGTTTTGGCTGCTAGCTCCTCTTTTGGAATAGAGGTCTCTCAGACTGTGACATATTTAACAGGAGTAAAGACAAAACATAAAATCTAGTTCTTAGAGCTAGCCCTTAGGGCTTACTTGGACCCAAAAAAGTAAGTTATGCTAACTTTGCATCTATGTTTCTAAGAATCAGGGAAACATTGCAGATAGGTTCTGCTCCTCACCTCTGAAGAAGATCCTATATTGCAGCCTTATTCCATAATGATGCTGTCCTTTTTATTGCACTCTTCCTCCAGCATAAAAAGAAAGCAGGAGGGGAAAAGGGCAAAGAGGTGGGCTGACCAGAGGCAAAGCTGCAAATCTGTGTCTCTTACTTTCCAGACTCTGATAGTCCTTATGTGGCAGTGATGACCATTTCAGTTCTGCACATCAACCACAGATATAAATATCAGAACTGCTTTTTTGAGTGATACAGTAGAAGTAAAAAAGTCAGAAAAGAAGCAAAGTGATGAAGAGCATGGGCATATGACTATCTAAACACAAAATAGCATAGCCAGGCTGGATTAGAGGGCAAATACAAATTAAAAAGAAATTAAGAACCTTTTTCCTCCTGATGCAGGAAGTTCAGCTATCAGATACTGTTAGCATTTATTTTCATATCCAAAGCTTAGCAAACAGATTAAGTGTATCAGGTTTGCTCTTCAGCATCTTGACTGAAGGCAGCCTTGACTGCAGCAAAGTCATGGCTTATTCAGCACAGTTTATCATCTCTGTTTCCACAGATTTCTCTGTTCACACTCTGGGTGCTGCAGCAACTAGTATTACACAGTTAATGCAAAGTCTTGTCACAGATCTGATGTGGGTAGAATCACTTACAGAAGTGAACAATTAATCCATGTGTCCCTGCTTTAGGTAACTGATTTAGTTTTATAGACCACCAGAGCTGACAGGACCCAGCTGTGCCAATGAAAAGTAAAGCCTGTTGATCAAATTTCTGTTTTATGTGAATGTTATGTAGGTGACTTTCAGCTATTTTATAAGAGTTCTGCATCATGGTAGAGCAGTCAGGAATGCAGCATTTGTTATAGACACCAGCACTATCCATCGCTTTTCTCTAGGAGGAACTAAACTAGGTTGAAAAAATCTCTTCATGTGGTTTAATTAAAGGTTTACTCTGACAACCCTAGATGTTTCAAATGCTTTGCTAAATTGCTGTTTGAACAAAAAGAACAATTTACAAATTACCGTTCTTGAAAGAATTAAGGAAATAGTTAACTCTCTGCTTAAATTTTATTCCTGACAAGTACTGGTTGAGATCTTGCAAAACATTAAAGTATGTGTTTATATGTAAACGTAATAGCAGTTCTAGACTTCAAAGACTTAATCTCAAGATTTAATATTATATTTCAAGAGAAAAATACTATTAAGGATGAATTAGTATCACCTAACTTAAGCTATGTAAATGTTGTATCTAGTAAAGTTAGTCTTTGGGTTTTTTCTATAATCATTGGTAAAGGACAGACAAATCTAAAGGCTATTAGCCTTGACTGTCTTAGACATCTTAAGTTGGGAAGTGCTTGACAGCTGACTCCAAAGGGAGTCTAGATAATGAACTTAGACTTGATGCCCAACTCTTATAAAGCTAAGTGCAATGAAACTTATCCTTCATTTCCAGATAATAATAGATGCAATCATTATAGTAGCTCCATTTTCACAAACACCCACACTTCATTAGAAGACAAAGGCATAAGCATGATATTATTAACACAATTATTCTGGATAAAACATAGCTATGCACTTCATATAAATGGGAGCAGTTTATTTTCCCATCATTTTTTTAATTGCAGCCATTAATGTACTTAACTATTCCTCATTCTGACTGAGAATGTTATGTATTACAACTCTGAGTAAAATCCTACTTGTTCCTTGTTTTCATTATGTCCTTCAGCTATATTTTTTCTTTTATTAATATTTTTGTTTTGCTTCCTCCAGTAAGAGCAAGGATACATCTTTGATGCCCCACTGTATGTCCTGAAGTTGTGCTCTGTCTTCTTGGTGAGTATCCATAGCGCTGCTTTATCAAAAACACTTGAGGTGAAATCTTGGTTTGCTGTGGAAACCACTTGAAAAATTCCCAAGTATTCAATGGGTCTAGATGTAACTGTTTGTGAAGAGATTCTTCTGAAACATTTAGCCCTCTACAACTCACTCACCCAGTCTAAATTTCTCTCTTAATAACAGCTAAAGCATGAAGAAAATAGGTAATGTAGGGACTATTGCAAGGTATATGATACAAATCTTTTCCTTTCTTCTATTTCCTGTCAGCAAAGAATTCAACAGTTTGTCATGAGCACCAAACAACGCTGGGTTTAGATTACTTCAGCAGGGCAGCTTTCAAAGTGATATGCTAGATATCACTTCTTGATGAGCATCAAAGAGAGGAATTCCGCAATTAGAGATTGAACATCCATTCATATAATTATGACTTGTGAGATGAAATGCTCTATTTAGAGAATAAAGGGCCATCACTAGTGCTAAAGTACAAAAGAAAACCAGCCTTTCTAGGAGAGCATTCATCACATTCTGACACAGTTCCGAAACAGTTCAGATGGCTGCAACCACAGAGCACAGAACTGAATCTGTCATGGTGCCTGTCAGCAACATATTTACGACCAAATTTAGAACTCTAAATGCAGGAAAGCACTTCAAAAGTCTAAACGTTTATGTAGAACCGTATCACAGACTCCCTGAGACATCCATATAGAGCTGCCATGTATGACACAGGACCTATGGGAGGTCTCTGAAGTGGCCTTTGGGGATCAGGACAGATACCTTAAGACAACTGCAGTGCACTGCAGACCTCACTTCCAGCACATGAATTAATCTGCACAGAGAGTGTTCAGTTCCTAACCAACACCAGTGCCATTTGGGAGGCCTTCATAGTGCCCAAGACCCCCGGGCAGGGCTGAGCCGAGCTGAGCCGCACGGTGCCGTTTACACCAGCCCTGCCCGGCCCCGGCGCAGCGGGTACAGGCCAGGGGAGGCTCCTGGCAGCGCCTGAGGTGACATTGCGGGGTCTGTTCCCAGGCACCTGGGCCCTGCTCTGTGCAGCCGGCTGTGAGCTGACTGTCCGTGCATGGGGACAGCCGCCTTCTAGGTGCTTATTGAAGTAAGCATTTAGTGTATTTTCCCCAGGTCCCTTGTCCTATCTGCCAGTTTCACGTGTATCCATACGACACCAGGCTGTAAGACAGCCCAAGTGGCCCTAGGCCAGTCTGTTAAACACTGAATTGCTCCCGGGTGTTGAGACTTCCCCTTTGTCTGTGTGCACCCTCATGCTGAGCTCCACCTCGCCCTGCCCCGGCCCTGGCAGCAAGGCTGAGGCCCAGGGCACGTGGGGTGGGACAGGACGGTGAGGGGCTCTGAGGTGACCACAGCCCCGGGTCAGGAGGCTGTCCCCGCGCAGACAGGAGTGACAGCCAGCTCTGCGTGTCGGCCATTTTCCCCATGGGCCTGAGTTGTGGGGTTTGTCCATCCCACTGCATTTAACATGGCTGAAGAGCTACAGCCCGTTTTTCCCCGAGCAGCCCAGGGCTGGGCCTTCCATCAGCCCGGGCTGGGCCTTCCATCAGCCCTGGCTCACGCGGTGATGTCACTCTGGGTAGAATGTTGGTGGTTGCTGTGCCACAGAGTGCTGGTGACAGAGCAACCCAGGACAGGTAGAGAAAGGCCTGCGTGGTGAGGCAGCTGGAGGCGAGCAGACAGGTGAGAGAGCTGAGTTTCTTTTAATGGTTCATCTTTCCAAGTTCAAACATAGATGGAGTCTCCAGGTTGGAATTAAAGTATGGCAGTATCTAGAGGTAATGGTGCTTGTTTATTTAGATACTTGTGCAGGGATGACACTGTCTTTGAAAGACATATCAAATAAGCCTGTGTAACTATTTTTCATTACATGTGTCTGGTCATCTTTCCCCACAACAGAATTAACTGGGTATGGTTTCCCGTAAAGGATCTCAAAAGGGCTTACTCTTCCTTTACTTCTAGGATTGATTCTGATTCGCATTAATGCTGTTGGTAATACCTCTACCCACTTCAAATGCGTCTCTTGGCAGAACTTAACAATTTGCCATTTAAGAGTTTGGTTCGTTCTTTATACTTTCCCATTTGACTGAGGTCCTCAGGGTGTAGGCAGTTCCCATTTAATCTAAAGGAACTTGGAAATTTCTTGCACTGTGTCAGCAATAAAATGGGGTTCATTATCTGATGATAGTCTGTCTGTTATTCTAAATTGTGGAATCATTTCTTTTAACAGTACTTTAACTACCTCCCTTGCCCAATTCCTGCAAGACTGGAAAGATTCTGGCCAGCCTGAAAAGGTGTCAACCAGAGCAAGAAGGTATTTATACCTATTATAATTGAACAATTCAGAAAAGTCTATTTTCCAGTGTTGTCCAGGAGTGATTCCCATTTTTAGGTTGCCAGGTGGTGGCCTTCACTGAATTTTTGGATGATTTGCACAACAAAGGAGACATTTTCTAGTAATTATATCCATCAGTATCTGCATGTTTGGTCCTATAGTATATCATTTAATACTACCGACCATTTCCTCTGCTCCCATTTAAGTTTCTTTATGCAAGGTAGTAAGAACAGAGTTCATTAACTGGCGAGTAACTAGGACTTGGTGGGTCAACCGCCACTCTTCTTTGGTTTTACTACTATGTAATATTTCAGCCAGTTTATTGTCTTTTTCTGAATACTGGGGCAGTTCTATCTCCAAATTCCTTGCAGCTATTATTTTTCCTTGGATTTCTTCCCATAAGTCTGCTTTTTTCGCTCCTTAATCCACTTTGTGGTTGCCTTAAATTGTATTCCCTTGACCCTTCTTGTGGGCTTTACAACAGATTATAGCAATTTATTTCAGTTCCAATACTGCTTGCAAGAGATCTAAAATCTCCTGTCCATACTTAATGGGTGTTTCTTGGGAGTTCAGCAGCCTCCTCTACTTCCAGATGGCTCCATGAGCACGTATCACTCTGAGGCATATTTGGAATATGTACATATATTGATTTTCCAATTGCAACCAGTTCTTAGGGCTCAGGTGAGAGCTTGCTCTGCTTTTTGGGCTGAAGTATTTTGGGGCAAAGGTTGTATTTAAATTTCTTCGTCAGTGGTCATTCAGCATACCCAACCCCAATATTGTTTGCTTCTCCCAGTCAAAGGCAAGTAGTATCTGACTTCTTTTATTGAATGTAAAAGAAGGCATCTTTTAAATCTAATACAGTAAAATATACATTAGTCTCTGAAATCATTGTTAACAAGGTATAAGAATTAGATACCACTAGATGAATGTCAGTTGTAATCTGATTAATTGACCACAGATCTTGCATTAATTGGTATTCTTGGTATTCAGGCTTTCTCACTGGAAAAACTGGAGTATTATACTCTAATTGACATTTCCTGAAAAGTCTGAACCCTTTCATAGCCTCCCACTTTATTGTATATTGCCTCTTTCTTACCATCTGGGTTGTGGGCTTCAGTCCTATAGTTATAGGACTCACATTTTTCACTCTTCCTGGTTTCTTTGTAGCCCAAACCAGTGAGATTACTGCATCCATAACCTCCCTGGGGGTGTTGTTACTGTTGTCAGTGTCTTTTTGCTTATTCCAATCCTGTGAGTCTGTCAGGAGGCGTAACTGAGCCTTCCATGCTGTCTCTGGTGGAATATTCATCTGCACTGAGTTCTCAGAGAATGTTAATTGTGCATGAAGTTCAAAAAGTAAATGTCATACTAGTAGTGGCAATGGGCACTCTGGTATATAAAGGAACTCATGGGTTAGTTTAGTATCACCAGTCACACATTCCATTGGCTTTAAGAAAGGCCTGGTCATCTGTTTTCCCGTCATCCCCTCTGTCCCTAACGTCTATGCCATTGTTTGCTAAAGCACTGGCAAGTACCACTGCCAACTTGGATGTTTTTGGTTTAGCTCAACTTTGCTTTTCTTTCTTTTCCCTATCTTTCCTATTACAATTTTTGTAAGCTAATTCTGTCAGTTCAGCAATGAGTTTCCCTTCTGCTCCTCCGGTCTTAGTTTCCTTTTATATCTGGCATTGACTGTGCCAGAAACCATCCATTAAACATTTTCCTATTACTCTCTTCATCTGGAGCAAGAATCATTTATATTGCACTACTTGTATCTGCTCATAGAATGCAGACAGAGTTTCATCAGGTCCTTGTCTAATTTCATATATCTTGGATATATTCTTTTGTTTCAGTACCCCATTCTTTATTCCATATTATATTAATCCTTTATAAATTTGAATAGCCATTATTGCCTCCCCTGTATTTGGGTCCCAATCCAGATTTTGATAAGTAGGAATAAAAATCTCATCCTTTCAAGGAATTTCTCTCCTTTTCTTTTCTAGCCCTTTCTAATACCACCGATTTCTCCTTGGCCGTGAACAAAGTGTCTAATAAGACTTGCATGTCTTCCCCGTTCAGGTTGTGGTTCAGTATTGTTGTTTTCATCAGCTGGTGGGCCTTACCTGGGTTTTCTTGATAAAAGCCCACACACTGTTTCCAGTTTAACAAATCTGAAGTAGTAAATGGGACATGTACAAACAATGGGCCATCCATCCCCACAGCCTAAAGGATACAGGGATAACAGGACAGTGATCCCTTGTTTGGCTAGCAATGGGACTGAAAGTTGCAATACTTAACCCTTATGTCAGCAAAAGCAGCCCCTCCTGCAGCCCTTTCCAGTACTCTTCCATTCTGAGAATAGATTGATAGAGCTAGTAAAGGCATATTCTCCTCTGGAGGAGGCTCTAGTCCCTTCTTCCTGGTGCAACAACTTTTCCCATGCTTCTCATCCTCCTGTTCAGTATCCAATATATATATTCTGTTCCTTCCTTCATGCATATTTAACAGCTTAGGTTTCCTCCTAGTATCATAATCATTTCTCAAAGTCATAAAGGCATCCACATATGGCTCTTAATCTCATTTCCCTTCCCACTTACAAAATAGCATTAATTGTAATATGGGATTATATTTTAAAGAACACCCCTCAGGCTACTTTTCCCCAGTGTACAAAAAATTTTGTGCCCATCACTGACTGCAATATTTTTTTCATTTTTCCTTTAGTCAAAGGATTCCCCCTAAAGTTTTTCAAGTTTTTCAAAATACACGCAGGGGAGTTCAAGGACTCATTACAGCAGAGGATGCTGTACCCATTTTCCCATTTTCATGTTCACCATATTATATTATAGCATTACCATACCCTATCAGTCCAGAACTCTAAAAATCTACCACTATACACCGCTCTGAAACCACTGGTCTATTAAGGCCCCCTGTGGAGCATTTTCATGTGACTTACATGGAGATTAACAACTCTGACCCCGCCAGTGGTTCGACCTGCCCTGGTCTGATAACAGAAGGTTTAAACTTTCTGAGCCCACTGGTTGCCAATAATTCATTTCACTCAGAAATTGTCCTTATCGGCTGACTTGAAAATCCCAAGCTCTGCCCTTTTCCAAGAAATAACTTTGCCTGGCATTGCACCTTTGAGTAAATCACCATCTAGACACTGGAGGGGAGACAGAGGAGGCCCTAAAGAGGGTGGTATATGCTGGACTCTTATCCATTCCAATCCTCCACTGCTGGGAATGGTGAGGCAATGCAGGCAAGGCATCATATCAGTCCCAGATGGGTCACCTAAATGTTATCAAAAATGTGGGTTCTTTACTAAGTTAAGGCATCCATAATCCAAAAAGAGCCTGGGAATGTCTTACTCAAGGATAACAGGTTGGCTATTCCATTCTTTGCTGTCATGCCAATTAGAGCCATTGTGCCAGCCACAGAGAGGGGAAAAGCATGGCACAGTGCAGTCCTCAGCCACAGAACCAGAGATTTTTGACATCTTCTACAGAGATTCAGAGCAAACACAAACCAGCAAGAGTCTGTCAGAAACCAGGGTAGGGGTTCCTCATGGGCACTATGACTGGCTACACCTTTGGATACTTATTTGCCTTTTACAGGCGCTGCACCTGACCTGGTGGGCACCAGGGACTGTCAAAGTCCAGTCGTCAGCCACAGAGTCAGATTTTCTTGATACCATCTATAATGGTGGAGAGGCACAGTAAAGGTATCGTGAAGCACTGCAAAGCCGGGGTTGGGGTTGCCCATTGAGAGCCAGGGTGGCTACACCACTGCTTTATTATTTGCCTTTTACAGCTGCTATCCCAGACAGGGAGAGCAGCAGAACATGGCTCCTCCCACTCCTAAGCCACACTACAGAGATTTTTAACAAGATCTACAAGAACACAGAGCAAAAAGTTAAGGTATCAACATTCTGTCAGAGGCCTGGGCAGGGTTCCCATTGTGGTGCTAGGTTACGTGCTCCATTAGATGCTCCCTTGCCTTTTGGAGCCAGTATCCCAAAACACGGAGAGCAGCAGAGCATGGCACACTGCAGGACTCGGCCACAGAGCACGAGATTTTTGACACCTTCTACGAGGACACAGAGCCAAAGTTAAGGTATCGAGATTCTGTCAGAGGCCTGGGCAGGGCTTCCCTTTGTGTTGCTAGGTTACGTGCTCCTTTTGTTGCTCTCTTGCTTTTTAGAGCCAGTATCCCAAATAGGGAGAGCAGCAGAGCATGGCACACTGCAGGACTCGGCCAGAGAGCACGACATTTTTGACACCTTCTAGGAGGACACAGAGCCAAAGTTAAGGTATCGAGATTCTGTCAGAGGCCTGGGCAGGGGCTCCCATGTTGCAGCGATGCTGGCTGCTCTTTTGTTTGCCGTTTTGCTCTTTACAGGCACTGTCCCAGAAAGGGAGACCTGCAGAGCATGGCACACTGCAGTCCTAGGCCACAGAGGACAAAATTTTTGACACCTTCTGCAAGGACACAGAGCCAAAGTGAAGGCATCCCGAGTCTGGCAGAGCCTTTGCAGGAGTAGCCCATGGGGAGCCTTGGGTGGCTATACCTTTGGGTTTTTATTTGCCTTTTACAGACACTGACTGAGAGAGAGTGCGCAGCAGCATACGGCACATTCTAGTACTGGGCCACAAAGGACAAAATTTTTGACACCTTCTGCAAGGACACAGAGCCAAAGTTTAGTATCAAGAGTCGGTCAGAGGCCTGGGCACGTGTTCCACTGTTAGAGCGATGGTGGCTGCTCTTTTGTTTGCTGTGTTGCTCTTTACAGGCGCTGTTCCGGAGAGGGACAGCAGCAGAGCATGGCACACTGCAGTCCTAGGCCAGAGAGCAGGAGATTTTTGACACCTTCTACGAGGACACAGAGCCAAAGTTAAGGTATCGAGATTCTGTCAGAGGCCTGGGCAGGGGTTCCCATTTGTGAGCGATGTTGCGTGCTCCTTTGGTTGCCCCCTTGCCTTTTAGAGCCACTGTCCCAGAGAGCGAGAGCAGCATGGCATGGCACACTGCAGCACTCGGGCACAGATCGTGAGAATTTTGACTCCTACAAGGACGCAGCGCCAAAGTTAAGGCATCCAGAGTCTGGCAGAGGCTTTGGCAGGGGTTGCCCATGGGGAGCCAGGGTGGCTACTCCTTTGGTTTTTGATCTGCCTTTTGCTGCCACTGTCCCAGACAGGGAGCAGAGCACAAACACGGAGCAGTTGGATCCTCGGCCACCGAGCCATAGCGTTTTAAGGCTTTCTACAGAGATTCAGAGCCTTTGTTAAGGTATCAAGAGTCTGTCAGAGGCCTGGGCAGGGGTTCCCATGTTGCAGCGATGCTGGCTGCTCTTTTGTTTGCCGTTTTGCTCTTTACAGGCACTGTCCCAGAAAGGGAGAACTGCAGAGCATGGCAACAGCAGTCCTAGGCCACAGAGGACAAAATTTTTGACACCTTCTGCAAGGACACAGAGCCAAAGTGAAGGCATCCAGAGTCTCGCAGAGGCCTGGGCACGTGTTCCCATGTTGCAGCGATGGTGGCTGCTCTTAGGTTTGCTGTCTTGCTCTTTCCAGGCACTGTCCCAGAAAGGGAGAACTGCAGAGCATGGCACACTGCAGTCCTAGGCCACAGAGGACAAAATTTTTGACACCTTCTGCAAGGACACAGAGCCAAAGTGAAGGCATCCCGAGTCTGGCAGAGCCTTTGCAGGAGTAGCCCATGGGGAGCCTTGGGTGGCTGTACCTTTGGGTTTTTATTTGCCTTTTACAGACACTGACTGAGAGAGAGTGCGCAGCAGCATACGGCACATTCTAGTACTGGGCCACAAAGGACAAAATTTTTGACACCTTCTGCAAGGACACAGAGCCAAAGTTTAGTATCAAGAGTCTGCCAGAGGCCTGGGCATGTGTTCCACTGTTAGAGCGATGGTGGCTGCTCTTTTGTTTGCTGAGTTGCTCTTTACAGGCGCTGTTCCAGAGAGGGACAGCAGCAGAGCATGGCACACTGCAGCACAAGATTTTTGACACATTCTACGAGGACACAGAGCCAAAGTTAAGGTATCAAGATTCTGTCAGAGGCCTGGGCAGGGCTTCCCTTTGTGTTGCTAGGTTACGTGCTCCTTTTGTTGCTCTCTTGCCTTTTAGAGCCAGTATCCCAAATAGGGAGAGCAGCATAGCATGGCACACTGCAGGACTCGGCCAGAGAGCACGAGATTTTTGACACCTTCTAGGAGGACACAGAGCCAAAGTTAAGGTATCGAGATTCTGTCAGAGGCCTGGGCAGGGGTTCCCATGTTGCAGCGATGGTGGCTGCTCTTAGGTTTGCCGTTTTGCTCTTTCCAGGCACTGTCCCAGAAAGGGAGACCTGCAGAGCATGGCACACTGCAGTCCTAGGCCAGAGAGCACGAGATTTTTGACACCTTCTGCAAGGACACAGAGCCAAAGTTTAGTATCAAGAGTCGGTCAGAGGCCTGGGCACGTGTTCCACTGTTAGAGCGATGGTGGCTGCTCTTTTGTTTGCTGAGTTGCTCTGTACAGGCCTGTCCCGGGAAGGGACAGCAGCAGAGCATGGCACACTGCAGCACAAGATTTTTGACACCTTCTAGGAGGACACAGAGCCAAAGTTAAGGTATCGAGATTCTGTCAGAGGCCTGGGCAGGGGTTCCCATGTTGCAGCGATGCTGGCTGCTCTTTTGTTTGCCGTTTTGCTCTTTACAGGCACTGTCCCAGAAAGGGAGACCTGCAGAGCATGGCACACTGCAGTCCTAGGCCACAGAGGACAAAATTTTTGACACCTTCTGCAAGGACACAGAGCCAAAGTGAAGGCATCCCGAGTCTGGCAGAGCCTTTGCAGGAGTAGCCCATGGGGAGCCTTGGGTGGCTATACCTTTGGGTTTTTATTTGCCTTTTACAGACACTGACTGAGACAGAGTGCGCAGCAGCATGCGGCACATTCTAGTACTGGGCCACAAAGGACAAAATTTTTGACACCTTCTGCAAGGACACAGAGCCAAAGTTTAGTATCAAGAGTCGGTCAGAGGCCTGGGCACGTGTTCCACTGTTAGAGCGATGGTGGCTGCTCTTTTGTTTGCTGAGTTGCTCTGTACAGGCCTGTCCCGGGAAGGGACAGCAGCAGAGCATGGCACACTGCAGCACAAAATTTTTGACAGCTTCTAGGAGGACACAGAGCCAAAGTTAAGGTATCGAGATTCTGTCAGAGGCCTGGGCAGGGGTTCCCATGTTGCAGCGATGCTGGCTGCTCTTTTGTTTGCCGTTTTGCTCTTTACAGGCACTGTCCCAGAAAGGGAGACCTGCAGAGCATGGCACACTGCAGTCCTAGGCCACAGAGGACAAAATTTTTGACACCTTCTGCAAGGACACAGAGCCAAAGTTTAGTATCAAGAGTCGGTCAGAGGCCTGGGCACGTGTTCCACTGTTAGAGCGATGGTGGCTGCTCTTTTGTTTGCTGAGTTGCTCTGTACAGGCCTGTCCCGGGAAGGGACAGCAGCAGAGCATGGCACACTGCAGCACAAAATTTTTGACAGCTTCTAGGAGGACACAGAGCCAAAGTTAAGGTATCGAGATTCTGTCAGAGGCCTGGGCAGGGGTTCCCATGTTGCAGCGATGCTGGCTGCTCTTTTGTTTGCCGTTTTGCTCTTTACAGGCACTGTCCCAGAAAGGGAGACCTGCAGAGCATGGCACACTGCAGTCCTAGGCCACAGAGGACAAAATTTTTGACACCTTCTAGGAGGACACAGAGCCAAAGTGAAGGCATCCCGAGTCTGGCAGAGCCTTTGCAGGAGTAGCCCATGGGGAGCCTTGGGTGGCTATACCTTTGGGTTTTTATTTGCCTTTTACAGACACTGACTGAGAGAGAGTGCGCAGCAGCATGCGGCACATTCTAGTACTGGGCCACAAAGGACAAAATTTTTGACACCTTCTGCAAGGACACAGAGCCAAAGTTTAGTATCAAGAGTCTGCCAGAGGCCTGGGCACGTGTTCCACTGTTAGAGCGATGGTGGCTGCTCTTTTGTTTGCTGTGTTGCTCTTTACAGGTGCTGTTCCGGAGAGGGACAGCAGCAGAGCATGGCACACTGCAGTCCTAGGCCAGAGAGCACGAGATTTTTGACACCTTCTAGGAGGACACAGAGCCAAAGTTAAGGTATCGAGATTCTGTCAGAGGCCTGGGCAGGGGTTCCCATTTGTGAGCGATGTTGCGTGCTCCTTTGGTTGCCCCCTTGCCTTTTAGAGCCACTGTCCCAGAGAGCGAGAGCAGCATGGCATGGCACACTGCAGCACTCGGGCACAGATCGTGAGAATTTTGACTCCTACAAGGACGCAGCGCCAAAGTTAAGGCATCCAGAGTCTGGCAGAGGCTTTGGCAGGGGTTGCCCATGAGGAGCCAGGGTGGCTACTCCTTTGGTTTTTGATCTGCCTTTTGCTGCCACTGTCCCAGACAGGGAGCAGAGCACAAACACGGAGCAGTTGGATCCTCGGCCACCGAGCCATAGCGTTTTAAGGCTTTCTACAGAGATTCAGAGCCTTTGTTAAGGTATCAAGAGTCTGTCAGAGGCCTGGGCAGGGGTTCCCATGTTGCAGCGATGCTGGCTGCTCTTTTGTTTGCCGTTTTGCTCTTTACAGGCACTGTCCCAGAAAGGGAGAACTGCAGAGCATGGCAACAGCAGTCCTAGGCCACAGAGGACAAAATTTTTGACACCTTCTGCAAGGACACAGAGCCAAAGTTAAGGCATCCAGAGTCTCGCAGAGGCCTGGGCACGTGTTCCCGTGTTATAGCGATGGTGGCTGCTCTTAGGTTTGCTGTCTTGCTCTTTCCAGGCACTGTCCCAGAAAGGGAGACCTGCAGAGCATGGCACACTGCAGTCCTAGGCCAGAGAGCACGAGATTTTTGACACCTTCTGCAAGGACACAGAACCAAAGTTTAGTATCAAGAGTCTGTCAGAGGCCTGGGCACGTGTTCCACTGTTAGAGCGATGGTGGCTGCTCTTTTGTTTGCTGAGTTGCTCTGTACAGGCCTGTCCCGGGAAGGGACAGCAGCAGAGCATGGCACACTGCAGCACAAAATTTTTGACAGCTTCTAGGAGGACACAGAGCCAAAGTTAAGGTATCGAGATTCTGTCAGAGGCCTGGGCAGGGGTTCCCATGTTGCAGCGATGCTGGCTGCTCTTTTGTTTGCCGTTTTGCTCTTTACAGGCACTGTCCCAGAAAGGGAGACCTGCAGAGCATGGCACACTGCAGTCCTAGGCCACAGAGGACAAAATTTTTGACACCTTCTGCAAGGACACAGAGCCAAAGTTTAGTATCAAGAGTCGGTCAGAGGCCTGGGCATGTGTTCCACTGTTAGAGCGATGGTGGCTGCTCTTTTGTTTGCTGAGTTGCTCTGTACAGGCCTGTCCCGGGAAGGGACAGCAGCAGAGCATGGCACACTGCAGCACAAAATTTTTGACAGCTTCTAGGAGGACACAGAGCCAAAGTTAAGGTATCGAGATTCTGTCAGAGGCCTGGGCAGGGGTTCCCATGTTGCAGCGATGCTGGCTGCTCTTTTGTTTGCCGTTTTGCTCTTTACAGGCACTGTCCCAGAAAGGGAGACCTGCAGAGCATGGCACACTGCAGTCCTAGGCCACAGAGGACAAAATTTTTGACACCTTCTGCAAGGACACAGAGCCAAAGTGAAGGCATCCCGAGTCTGGCAGAGCCTTTGCAGGAGTAGCCCATGGGGAGCCTTGGGTGGCTATACCTTTGGGTTTTTATTTGCCTTTTACAGACACTGACTGAGAGAGAGTGCGCAGCAGCATGCGGCACATTCTAGTACTGGGCCACAAAGGACAAAATTTTTGACACCTTCTGCAAGGACACAGAGCCAAAGTTTAGTATCAAGAGTCTGCCAGAGGCCTGGGCACGTGTTCCACTGTTAGAGCGATGGTGGCTGCTCTTTTGTTTGCTGTGTTGCTCTTTACAGGTGCTGTTCCGGAGAGGGACAGCAGCAGAGCATGGCACACTGCAGTCCTAGGCCAGAGAGCACGAGATTTTTGACACCTTCTAGGAGGACACAGAGCCAAAGTTAAGGTATCGAGATTCTGTCAGAGGCCTGGGCAGGGGTTCCCATTTGTGAGCGATGTTGCGTGCTCCTTTGGTTGCCCCCTTGCCTTTTAGAGCCACTGTCCCAGAGAGCGAGAGCAGCATGGCATGGCACACTGCAGCACTCGGGCACAGATCGTGAGAATTTTGACTCCTTCTACAAGGACGCAGCGCCAAAGTTAAGGCATCCAGAGTCTGGCAGAGGCTTTGGCAGGGGTTGCCCATGAGGAGCCAGGGTGGCTACTCCTTTGGTTTTTGATCTGCCTTTTGCTGCCACTGTCCCAGACAGGGAGCAGAGCACAAACACGGAGCAGTTGGATCCTCGGCCACCGAGCCATAGCGTTTTAAGGCTTTCTACAGAGATTCAGAGCCTTTGTTAAGGTATCAAGAGTCTGTCAGAGGCCTGGGCAGGGGTTCCCATGTTGCAGCGATGCTGGCTGCTCTTTTGTTTGCCGTTTTGCTCTTTACAGGCACTGTCCCAGAAAGGGAGACCTGCAGAGCATGGCAACAGCAGTCCTAGGCCACAGAGGACAAAATTTTTGACACCTTCTGCAAGGACACAGAGCCAAAGTTAAGGCACCCTGAGTCTCGCAGAGGCCTGGGCACGTGTTCCCGTGTTATAGCGATGGTGGCTGCTCTTAGGTTTGCTGTCTTGCTCTTTCCAGGCACTGTCCCAGAAAGGGAGACCTGCAGAGCATGGCACACTGCAGTCCTAGGCCACAGAGGACAAAATTTTTGACACCTTCTGCAAGGACACAGAGCCAAAGTGAAGGCATCCCGAGTCTGGCAGAGCCTTTGCAGGAGTAGCCCATGGGGAGCCTTGGGTGGCTATACCTTTGGGTTTTTATTTGCCTTTTACAGACACTGACTGAGAGAGAGTGCGCAGCAGCATACGGCACATTCTAGTACTGGGCCACAAAGGACAACATTTTTGACACCTTCTGCAAGGACACAGAGCCAAAGTTTAGTATCAAGAGTCTGCCAGAGGCCTGGGCACGTGTTCCACTGTTAGAGCGATGGTGGCTGCTCTTTTGTTTGCTGTGTTGCTCTTTACAGGCGCTGTTCCAGAGAGGGACAGCAGCAGAGCATGGCACACTGCAGTCCTAGGCCAGAGAGCAGGAGATTTTTGACACCTTCTACGAGGACACAGAGCCTAAGTTAAGGTATCGAGATTCTGTCAGAGGCCTGGGCAGGGCTTCCCTTTGTGTTGCTAGGTTACGTGCTCCTTTTGTTGCTCTCTTGCCTTTTAGAGCCAGTATCCCAAATAGGGAGAGCAGCAGAGCATGGCACACTGCAGGACTCGGCCAGAGAGCACGAGATTTTTGACACCTTCTAGGAGGACACAGAGCCAAAGTTAAGGTATCGAGATTCTGTCAGAGGCCTGGGCAGGGGTTCCCATTTGTGAGCGATATTGCGTGCTCCTTTGGTTGCCCGCTTGCCTTTTAGAGCCACTGTCCCAGAGAGCGAGAGCAGCATGGCATGGCACACTGCAGCACTCGGGCACAGATCGTGAGAATTTTGACTCCTACAAGGACGCAGCGCCAAAGTTAAGGCATCCAGAGTCTGGCAGAGGCTTTGGCAGGGGTTGCCCATGGGGAGCCAGGGTGGCTACTCCTTTGGTTTTTGATCTGCCTTTTGCTGCCACTGTCCCAGACAGGGAGCAGAGCACAAACACGGAGCAGTTGGATCCTCGGCCACCGAGCCATAGCGTTTTAAGGCTTTCTACAGAGATTCAGAGCCTTTGTTAAGGTATCGAGATTCTGTCAGAGGCCTGGGCAGGGGTTCCCATGTTGCAGCGATGCTGGCTGCTCTTTTGTTTGCCGTTTTGCTCTTTACAGGCACTGTCCCAGAAAGGGAGAACTGCAGAGCATGGCAACAGCAGTCCTAGGCCACAGAGGACAAAATTTTTGACACCTTCTGCAAGGACACAGAGCCAAAGTGAAGGCATCCAGAGTCTCGCAGAGGCCTGGGCACGTGTTCCCATGTTGCAGCGATGGTGGCTGCTCTTAGGTTTGCTGTCTTGCTCTTTACAGGCACTGTCCCAGAAAGGGAGAACTGCAGAGCATGGCACACTGCAGTCCTAGGCCACAGAGGACAAAATTTTTGACACCTTCTGCAAGGACACAGAGCCAAAGTGAAGGCATCCCGAGTCTGGCAGAGCCTTTGCAGGAGTAGCCCATGGGGAGCCTTGGGTGGCTGTACCTTTGGGTTTTTATTTGCCTTTTACAGACACTGACTGAGAGAGAGTGCGCAGCAGCATACGGCACATTCTAGTACTGGGCCACAAAGGACAAAATTTTTGACACCTTCTGCAAGGACACAGAGCCAAAGTTTAGTATCAAGAGTCTGCCAGAGGCCTGGGCACGTGTTCCACTGTTAGAGCGATGGTGGCTGCTCTTTTGTTTGCTGAGTTGCTCTTTACAGGCGCTGTTCCAGAGAGGGACAGCAGCAGAGCATGGCACACTGCAGCACAAGATTTTTGACACATTCTACGAGGACACAGAGCCAAAGTTAAGGTATCAAGATTCTGTCAGAGGCCTGGGCAGGGCTTCCCTTTGTGTTGCTAGGTTACGTGCTCCTTTTGTTGCTCTCTTGCCTTTTAGAGCCAGTATCCCAAATAGGGAGAGCAGCAGAGCATGGCACACTGCAGGACTCGGCCAGAGAGCACGAGATTTTTGACACCTTCTAGGAGGACACAGAGCCAAAGTTAAGGTATCGAGATTCTGTCAGAGGCCTGGGCAGGGGTTCCCATGTTGCAGCGATGGTGGCTGCTCTTAGGTTTGCCGTTTTGCTCTTTCCAGGCACTGTCCCAGAAAGGGAGACCTGCAGAGCATGGCACACTGCAGTCCTAGGCCAGAGAGCACGAGATTTTTGACACCTTCTGCAAGGACACAGAGCCAAAGTTTAGTATCAAGAGTCGGTCAGAGGCCTGGGCACGTGTTCCACTGTTAGAGCGATGGTGGCTGCTCTTTTGTTTGCTGAGTTGCTCTGTACAGGCCTGTCCCGGGAAGGGACAGCAGCAGAGCATGGCACACTGCAGCACAAGATTTTTGACACCTTCTAGGAGGACACAGAGCCAAAGTTAAGGTATCGAGATTCTGTCAGAGGCCTGGGCAGGGGTTCCCATGTTGCAGCGATGCTGGCTGCTCTTTTGTTTGCCGTTTTGCTCTTTACAGGCACTGTCCCAGAAAGGGAGACCTGCAGAGCATGGCACACTGCAGTCCTAGGCCAGAGAGCACGAGATTTTTGACACCTTCTGCAAGGACACAGAACCAAAGTTTAGTATCAAGAGTCTGTCAGAGGCCTGGGCACGTGTTCCACTGTTAGAGCGATGGTGGCTGCTCTTTTGTTTGCTGAGTTGCTCTGTACAGGCCTGTCCCGGGAAGGGACAGCAGCAGAGCATGGCACACTGCAGCACAAAATTTTTGACAGCTTCTAGGAGGACACAGAGCCAAAGTTAAGGTATCGAGATTCTGTCAGAGGCCTGGGCAGGGGTTCCCATGTTGCAGCGATGCTGGCTGCTCTTTTGTTTGCCGTTTTGCTCTTTACAGGCACTGTCCCAGAAAGGGAGACCTGCAGAGCATGGCACACTGCAGTCCTAGGCCACAGAGGACAAAATTTTTGACACCTTCTGCAAGGACACAGAGCCAAAGTTTAGTATCAAGAGTCGGTCAGAGGCCTGGGCATGTGTTCCACTGTTAGAGCGATGGTGGCTGCTCTTTTGTTTGCTGAGTTGCTCTGTACAGGCCTGTCCCGGGAAGGGACAGCAGCAGAGCATGGCACACTGCAGCACAAAATTTTTGACAGCTTCTAGGAGGACACAGAGCCAAAGTTAAGGTATCGAGATTCTGTCAGAGGCCTGGGCAGGGGTTCCCATGTTGCAGCGATGCTGGCTGCTCTTTTGTTTGCCGTTTTGCTCTTTACAGGCACTGTCCCAGAAAGGGAGACCTGCAGAGCATGGCACACTGCAGTCCTAGGCCACAGAGGACAAAATTTTTGACACCTTCTGCAAGGACACAGAGCCAAAGTGAAGGCATCCCGAGTCTGGCAGAGCCTTTGCAGGAGTAGCCCATGGGGAGCCTTGGGTGGCTATACCTTTGGGTTTTTATTTGCCTTTTACAGACACTGACTGAGAGAGAGTGCGCAGCAGCATACGGCACATTCTAGTACTGGGCCACAAAGGACAACATTTTTGACACCTTCTGCAAGGACACAGAGCCAAAGTTTAGTATCAAGAGTCTGCCAGAGGCCTGGGCACGTGTTCCACTGTTAGAGCGATGGTGGCTGCTCTTTTGTTTGCTGTGTTGCTCTTTACAGGCGCTGTTCCAGAGAGGGACAGCAGCAGAGCATGGCACACTGCAGTCCTAGGCCAGAGAGCAGGAGATTTTTGACACCTTCTACGAGGACACAGAGCCTAAGTTAAGGTATCGAGATTCTGTCAGAGGCCTGGGCAGGGCTTCCCTTTGTGTTGCTAGGTTACGTGCTCCTTTTGTTGCTCTCTTGCCTTTTAGAGCCAGTATCCCAAATAGGGAGAGCAGCAGAGCATGGCACACTGCAGGACTCGGCCAGAGAGCACGAGATTTTTGACACCTTCTAGGAGGACACAGAGCCAAAGTTAAGGTATCGAGATTCTGTCAGAGGCCTGGGCAGGGGTTCCCATTTGTGAGCGATATTGCGTGCTCCTTTGGTTGCCCGCTTGCCTTTTAGAGCCACTGTCCCAGAGAGCGAGAGCAGCATGGCATGGCACACTGCAGCACTCGGGCACAGATCGTGAGAATTTTGACTCCTACAAGGACGCAGCGCCAAAGTTAAGGCATCCAGAGTCTGGCAGAGGCTTTGGCAGGGGTTGCCCATGGGGAGCCAGGGTGGCTACTCCTTTGGTTTTTGATCTGCCTTTTGCTGCCACTGTCCCAGACAGGGAGCAGAGCACAAACACGGAGCAGTTGGATCCTCGGCCACCGAGCCATAGCGTTTTAAGGCTTTCTACAGAGATTCAGAGCCTTTGTTAAGGTATCGAGATTCTGTCAGAGGCCTGGGCAGGGGTTCCCATGTTGCAGCGATGCTGGCTGCTCTTTTGTTTGCCGTTTTGCTCTTTACAGGCACTGTCCCAGAAAGGGAGAACTGCAGAGCATGGCAACAGCAGTCCTAGGCCACAGAGGACAAAATTTTTGACACCTTCTGCAAGGACACAGAGCCAAAGTGAAGGCATCCAGAGTCTCGCAGAGGCCTGGGCACGTGTTCCCATGTTGCAGCGATGGTGGCTGCTCTTAGGTTTGCTGTCTTGCTCTTTCCAGGCACTGTCCCAGAAAGGGAGAACTGCAGAGCATGGCACACTGCAGTCCTAGGCCACAGAGGACAAAATTTTTGACACCTTCTGCAAGGACACAGAGCCAAAGTGAAGGCATCCCGAGTCTGGCAGAGCCTTTGCAGGAGTAGCCCATGGGGAGCCTTGGGTGGCTGTACCTTTGGGTTTTTATTTGCCTTTTACAGACACTGACTGAGAGAGAGTGCGCAGCAGCATACGGCACATTCTAGTACTGGGCCACAAAGGACAAAATTTTTGACACCTTCTGCAAGGACACAGAGCCAAAGTTTAGTATCAAGAGTCTGCCAGAGGCCTGGGCATGTGTTCCACTGTTAGAGCGATGGTGGCTGCTCTTTTGTTTGCTGAGTTGCTCTTTACAGGCGCTGTTCCAGAGAGGGACAGCAGCAGAGCATGGCACACTGCAGCACAAGATTTTTGACACATTCTACGAGGACACAGAGCCAAAGTTAAGGTATCAAGATTCTGTCAGAGGCCTGGGCAGGGCTTCCCTTTGTGTTGCTAGGTTACGTGCTCCTTTTGTTGCTCTCTTGCCTTTTAGAGCCAGTATCCCAAATAGGGAGAGCAGCAGAGCATGGCACACTGCAGGACTCGGCCAGAGAGCACGACATTTTTGACACCTTCTAGGAGGACACAGAGCCAAAGTTAAGGTATCGAGATTCTGTCAGAGGCCTGGGCAGGGGTTCCCATGTTGCAGCGATGGTGGCTGCTCTTAGGTTTGCCGTTTTGCTCTTTCCAGGCACTGTCCCAGAAAGGGAGACCTGCAGAGCATGGCACACTGCAGTCCTAGGCCAGAGAGCACGAGATTTTTGACACCTTCTGCAAGGACACAGAGCCAAAGTTTAGTATCAAGAGTCGGTCAGAGGCCTGGGCACGTGTTCCACTGTTAGAGCGATGGTGGCTGCTCTTTTGTTTGCTGAGTTGCTCTGTACAGGCCTGTCCCGGGAAGGGACAGCAGCAGAGCATGGCACACTGCAGCACAAGATTTTTGACACCTTCTAGGAGGACACAGAGCCAAAGTTAAGGTATCGAGATTCTGTCAGAGGCCTGGGCAGGGGTTCCCATGTTGCAGCGATGCTGGCTGCTCTTTTGTTTGCCGTTTTGCTCTTTACAGGCACTGTCCCAGAAAGGGAGACCTGCAGAGCATGGCACACTGCAGTCCTAGGCCACAGAGGACAAAATTTTTGACACCTTCTGCAAGGACACAGAGCCAAAGTGAAGGCATCCCGAGTCTGGCAGAGCCTTTGCAGGAGTAGCCCATGGGGAGCCTTGGGTGGCTATACCTTTGGGTTTTTATTTGCCTTTTACAGACACTGACTGAGACAGAGTGCGCAGCAGCATGCGGCACATTCTAGTACTGGGCCACAGAGGACAAAATTTTTGACACCTTCTGCAAGGACACAGAGCCAAAGTTTAGTATCAAGAGTCGGTCAGAGGCTTGGCACGTGTTCCACTGTTAGAGCGATGGTGGCTGCTCTTTTGTTTGCTGAGTTGCTCTGTACAGGCCTGTCCCGGGAAGGGACAGCAGCAGAGCATGGCACACTGCAGCACAAAATTTTTGACAGCTTCTAGGAGGACACAGAGCCAAAGTTAAGGTATCGAGATTCTGTCAGAGGCCTGGGCAGGGGTTCCCATGTTGCAGCGATGCTGGCTGCTCTTTTGTTTGCCGTTTTGCTCTTTACAGGCACTGTCCCAGAAAGGGAGACCTGCAGAGCATGGCACACTGCAGTCCTAGGCCACAGAGGACAAAATTTTTGACACCTTCTGCAAGGACACAGAGCCAAAGTTTAGTATCAAGAGTCGGTCAGAGGCCTGGGCACGTGTTCCACTGTTAGAGCGATGGTGGCTGCTCTTTTGTTTGCTGTGTTGCTCTTTACAGGCGCTGTTCCAGAGAGGGACAGCAGCAGAGCATGGCACACTGCAGTCCTAGGCCAGAGAGCAGGAGATTTTTGACACCTTCTACGAGGACACAGAGCCTAAGTTAAGGTATCGAGATTCTGTCAGAGGCCTGGGCAGGGCTTCCCTTTGTGTTGCTAGGTTACGTGCTCCTTTTGTTGCTCTCTTGCCTTTTAGAGCCAGTATCCCAAATAGGGAGAGCAGCAGAGCATGGCACACTGCAGGACTCGGCCAGAGAGCACGAGATTTTTGACACCTTCTAGGAGGACACAGAGCCAAAGTTAAGGTATCGAGATTCTGTCAGAGGCCTGGGCAGGGGTTCCCATTTGTGAGCGATATTGCGTGCTCCTTTGGTTGCCCGCTTGCCTTTTAGAGCCACTGTCCCAGAGAGCGAGAGCAGCATGGCATGGCACACTGCAGCACTCGGGCACAGATCGTGAGAATTTTGACTCCTACAAGGACGCAGCGCCAAAGTTAAGGCATCCAGAGTCTGGCAGAGGCTTTGGCAGGGGTTGCCCATGGGGAGCCAGGGTGGCTACTCCTTTGGTTTTTGATCTGCCTTTTGCTGCCACTGTCCCAGACAGGGAGCAGAGCACAAACACGGAGCAGTTGGATCCTCGGCCACCGAGCCATAGCGTTTTAAGGCTTTCTACAGAGATTCAGAGCCTTTGTTAAGGTATCGAGATTCTGTCAGAGGCCTGGGCAGGGGTTCCCATGTTGCAGCGATGCTGGCTGCTCTTTTGTTTGCCGTTTTGCTCTTTACAGGCACTGTCCCAGAAAGGGAGAACTGCAGAGCATGGCAACAGCAGTCCTAGGCCACAGAGGACAAAATTTTTGACACCTTCTGCAAGGACACAGAGCCAAAGTGAAGGCATCCAGAGTCTCGCAGAGGCCTGGGCACGTGTTCCCATGTTGCAGCGATGGTGGCTGCTCTTAGGTTTGCTGTCTTGCTCTTTCCAGGCACTGTCCCAGAAAGGGAGAACTGCAGAGCATGGCACACTGCAGTCCTAGGCCACAGAGGACAAAATTTTTGACACCTTCTGCAAGGACACAGAGCCAAAGTGAAGGCATCCCGAGTCTGGCAGAGCCTTTGCAGGAGTAGCCCATGGGGAGCCTTGGGTGGCTGTACCTTTGGGTTTTTATTTGCCTTTTACAGACACTGACTGAGACAGAGTGCGCAGCAGCATACGGCACATTCTAGTACTGGGCCACAAAGGACAAAATTTTTGACACCTTCTGCAAGGACACAGAGCCAAAGTTTAGTATCAAGAGTCTGCCAGAGGCCTGGGCATGTGTTCCACTGTTAGAGCGATGGTGGCTGCTCTTTTGTTTGCTGAGTTGCTCTTTACAGGCGCTGTTCCAGAGAGGGACAGCAGCAGAGCATGGCACACTGCAGCACAAGATTTTTGACACATTCTACGAGGACACAGAGCCAAAGTTAAGGTATCAAGATTCTGTCAGAGGCCTGGGCAGGGCTTCCCTTTGTGTTGCTAGGTTACGTGCTCCTTTTGTTGCTCTCTTGCCTTTTAGAGCCAGTATCCCAAATAGGGAGAGCAGCAGAGCATGGCACACTGCAGGACTCGGCCAGAGAGCACGACATTTTTGACACCTTCTAGGAGGACACAGAGCCAAAGTTAAGGTATCGAGATTCTGTCAGAGGCCTGGGCAGGGGTTCCCATGTTGCAGCGATGGTGGCTGCTCTTAGGTTTGCCGTTTTGCTCTTTCCAGGCACTGTCCCAGAAAGGGAGACCTGCAGAGCATGGCACACTGCAGTCCTAGGCCAGAGAGCACGAGATTTTTGACACCTTCTGCAAGGACACAGAGCCAAAGTTTAGTATCAAGAGTCGGTCAGAGGCCTGGGCACGTGTTCCACTGTTAGAGCGATGGTGGCTGCTCTTTTGTTTGCTGAGTTGCTCTGTACAGGCCTGTCCCGGGAAGGGACAGCAGCAGAGCATGGCACACTGCAGCACAAGATTTTTGACACCTTCTAGGAGGACACAGAGCCAAAGTTAAGGTATCGAGATTCTGTCAGAGGCCTGGGCAGGGGTTCCCATGTTGCAGCGATGCTGGCTGCTCTTTTGTTTGCCGTTTTGCTCTTTACAGGCACTGTCCCAGAAAGGGAGACCTGCAGAGCATGGCACACTGCAGTCCTAGGCCACAGAGGACAAAATTTTTGACACCTTCTGCAAGGACACAGAGCCAAAGTGAAGGCATCCCGAGTCTGGCAGAGCCTTTGCAGGAGTAGCCCATGGGGAGCCTTGGGTGGCTATACCTTTGGGTTTTTATTTGCCTTTTACAGACACTGACTGAGACAGAGTGCGCAGCAGCATGCGGCACATTCTAGTACTGGGCCACAGAGGACAAAATTTTTGACACCTTCTGCAAGGACACAGAGCCAAAGTTTAGTATCAAGAGTCGGTCAGAGGCTTGGCACATGTTCCACTGTTAGAGCGATGGTGGCTGCTCTTTTGTTTGCTGAGTTGCTCTGTACAGGCCTGTCCCGGGAAGGGACAGCAGCAGAGCATGGCACACTGCAGCACAAAATTTTTGACAGCTTCTAGGAGGACACAGAGCCAAAGTTAAGGTATCGAGATTCTGTCAGAGGCCTGGGCAGGGGTTCCCATGTTGCAGCGATGCTGGCTGCTCTTTTGTTTGCCGTTTTGCTCTTTACAGGCACTGTCCCAGAAAGGGAGACCTGCAGAGCATGGCACACTGCAGTCCTAGGCCACAGAGGACAAAATTTTTGACACCTTCTGCAAGGACACAGAGCCAAAGTTTAGTATCAAGAGTCGGTCAGAGGCCTGGGCACGTGTTCCACTGTTAGAGCGATGGTGGCTGCTCTTTTGTTTGCTGAGTTGCTCTGTACAGGCCTGTCCCGGGAAGGGACAGCAGCAGAGCATGGCACACTGCAGCACAAGATTTTTGACACCTTCTACGAGGACACAGAGCCAAAGTTAAGGTATCGAGATTCTGTCAGAGGCCTGGGCAGGGGTTCCCATGTTGCAGCGATGCTGGCTGCTCTTTTGTTTGCCGTTTTGCTCTTTACAGGCACTGTCCCAGAAAGGGAGACCTGCAGAGCATGGCACACTGCAGTCCTAGGCCACAGAGGACAAAATTTTTGACACCTTCTGCAAGGACACAGAGCCAAAGTGAAGGCATCCCGAGTCTGGCAGAGCCTTTGCAGGAGTAGCCCATGGGGAGCCTTGGGTGGCTATACCTTTGGGTTTTTATTTGCCTTTTACAGACACTGACTGAGAGAGAGTGCGCAGCAGCATGCGGCACATTCTAGTACTGGGCCACAAAGGACAAAATTTTTGACACCTTCTGCAAGGACACAGAGCCAAAGTTTAGTATCAAGAGTCTGCCAGAGGCCTGGGCACGTGTTCCACTGTTAGAGCGATGGTGGCTGCTCTTTTGTTTGCTGTGTTGCTCTTTACAGGTGCTGTTCCGGAGAGGGACAGCAGCAGAGCATGGCACACTGCAGTCCTAGGCCAGAGAGCACGAGATTTTTGACACCTTCTAGGAGGACACAGAGCCAAAGTTAAGGTATCGAGATTCTGTCAGAGGCCTGGGCAGGGGTTCCCATTTGTGAGCGATATTGCGTGCTCCTTTGGTTGCCCGCTTGCCTTTTAGAGCCACTGTCCCAGAGAGCGAGAGCAGCATGGCATGGCACACTGCAGCACTCGGGCACAGATCGTGAGAATTTTGACTCCTTCTACAAGGACGCAGCGCCAAAGTTAAGGCATCCAGAGTCTGGCAGAGGCTTTGGCAGGGGTTGCCCATGAGGAGCCAGGGTGGCTACTCCTTTGGTTTTTGATCTGCCTTTTGCTGCCACTGTCCCAGACAGGGAGCAGAGCACAAACACGGAGCAGTTGGATCCTCGGCCACCGAGCCATAGCGTTTTAAGGCTTTCTACAGAGATTCAGAGCCTTTGTTAAGGTATCGAGATTCTGTCAGAGGCCTGGGCAGGGGTTCCCATGTTGCAGCGATGCTGGCTGCTCTTTTGTTTGCCGTTTTGCTCTTTACAGGCACTGTCCCAGAAAGGGAGAACTGCAGAGCATGGCAACATCAGTCCTAGGCCACAGAGGACAAAATTTTTGACACCTTCTGCAAGGACACAGAGCCAAAGTGAAGGCATCCAGAGTCTCGCAGAGGCCTGGGCACGTGTTCCCATGTTGCAGCGATGGTGGCTGCTCTTAGGTTTGCTGTCTTGCTCTTTCCAGGCACTGTCCCAGAAAGGGAGAACTGCAGAGCATGGCACACTGCAGTCCTAGGCCACAGAGGACAAAATTTTTGACACCTTCTGCAAGGACACAGAGCCAAAGTGAAGGCATCCCGAGTCTGGCAGAGCCTTTGCAGGAGTAGCCCATGGGGAGCCTTGGGTGGCTGTACCTTTGGGTTTTTATTTGCCTTTTACAGACACTGACTGAGAGAGAGTGCACAGCAGCATACGGCACATTCTAGTACTGGGCCACAAAGGACAAAATTTTTGACACCTTCTGCAAGGACACAGAGCCAAAGTTTAGTATCAAGAGTCTGCCAGAGGCCTGGGCATGTGTTCCACTGTTAGAGCGATGGTGGCTGCTCTTTTGTTTGCTGAGTTGCTCTTTACAGGCGCTGTTCCAGAGAGGGACAGCAGCAGAGCATGGCACACTGCAGCACAAGATTTTTGACACATTCTACGAGGACACAGAGCCAAAGTTAAGGTATCAAGATTCTGTCAGAGGCCTGGGCAGGGCTTCCCTTTGTGTTGCTAGGTTACGTGCTCCTTTTGTTGCTCTCTTGCCTTTTAGAGCCAGTATCCCAAATAGGGAGAGCAGCAGAGCATGGCACACTGCAGGACTCGGCCAGAGAGCACGACATTTTTGACACCTTCTAGGAGGACACAGAGCCAAAGTTAAGGTATCGAGATTCTGTCAGAGGCCTGGGCAGGGGTTCCCATGTTGCAGCGATGGTGGCTGCTCTTAGGTTTGCCGTTTTGCTCTTTCCAGGCACTGTCCCAGAAAGGGAGACCTGCAGAGCATGGCACACTGCAGTCCTAGGCCAGAGAGCACGAGATTTTTGACACCTTCTGCAAGGACACAGAGCCAAAGTTTAGTATCAAGAGTCGGTCAGAGGCCTGGGCACGTGTTCCACTGTTAGAGCGATGGTGGCTGCTCTTTTGTTTGCTGAGTTGCTCTGTACAGGCCTGTCCCGGGAAGGGACAGCAGCAGAGCATGGCACACTGCAGCACAAGATTTTTGACACCTTCTAGGAGGACACAGAGCCAAAGTTAAGGTATCGAGATTCTGTCAGAGGCCTGGGCAGGGGTTCCCATGTTGCAGCGATGCTGGCTGCTCTTTTGTTTGCCGTTTTGCTCTTTACAGGCACTGTCCCAGAAAGGGAGACCTGCAGAGCATGGCACACTGCAGTCCTAGGCCACAGAGGACAAAATTTTTGACACCTTCTGCAAGGACACAGAGCCAAAGTGAAGGCATCCCGAGTCTGGCAGAGCCTTTGCAGGAGTAGCCCATGGGGAGCCTTGGGTGGCTATACCTTTGGGTTTTTATTTGCCTTTTACAGACACTGACTGAGACAGAGTGCGCAGCAGCATACGGCACATTCTAGTACTGGGCCACAGAGGACAAAATTTTTGACACCTTCTGCAAGGACACAGAGCCAAAGTTTAGTATCAAGAGTCGGTCAGAGGCTTGGCACGTGTTCCACTGTTAGAGCGATGGTGGCTGCTCTTTTGTTTGCTGAGTTGCTCTGTACAGGCCTGTCCCGGGAAGGGACAGCAGCAGAGCATGGCACACTGCAGCACAAAATTTTTGACAGCTTCTAGGAGGACACAGAGCCAAAGTTAAGGTATCGAGATTCTGTCAGAGGCCTGGGCAGGGGTTCCCATGTTGCAGCGATGCTGGCTGCTCTTTTGTTTGCCGTTTTGCTCTTTACAGGCACTGTCCCAGAAAGGGAGACCTGCAGAGCATGGCACACTGCAGTCCTAGGCCACAGAGGACAAAATTTTTGACACCTTCTGCAAGGACACAGAGCCAAAGTTTAGTATCAAGAGTCGGTCAGAGGCCTGGGCACGTGTTCCACTGTTAGAGCGATGGTGGCTGCTCTTTTGTTTGCTGTGTTGCTCTTTACAGGCGCTGTTCCAGAGAGGGACAGCAGCAGAGCATGGCACACTGCAGTCCTAGGCCAGAGAGCAGGAGATTTTTGACACCTTCTACGAGGACACAGAGCCTAAGTTAAGGTATCGAGATTCTGTCAGAGGCCTGGGCAGGGCTTCCCTTTGTGTTGCTAGGTTACGTGCTCCTTTTGTTGCTCTCTTGCCTTTTAGAGCCAGTATCCCAAATAGGGAGAGCAGCAGAGCATGGCACACTGCAGGACTCGGCCAGAGAGCACGAGATTTTTGACACCTTCTAGGAGGACACAGAGCCAAAGTTAAGGTATCGAGATTCTGTCAGAGGCCTGGGCAGGGGTTCCCATTTGTGAGCGATATTGCGTGCTCCTTTGGTTGCCCGCTTGCCTTTTAGAGCCACTGTCCCAGAGAGCGAGAGCAGCATGGCATGGCACACTGCAGCACTCGGGCACAGATCGTGAGAATTTTGACTCCTACAAGGACGCAGCGCCAAAGTTAAGGCATCCAGAGTCTGGCAGAGGCTTTGGCAGGGGTTGCCCATGGGGAGCCAGGGTGGCTACTCCTTTGGTTTTTGATCTGCCTTTTGCTGCCACTGTCCCAGACAGGGAGCAGAGCACAAACACGGAGCAGTTGGATCCTCGGCCACCGAGCCATAGCGTTTTAAGGCTTTCTACAGAGATTCAGAGCCTTTGTTAAGGTATCGAGATTCTGTCAGAGGCCTGGGCAGGGGTTCCCATGTTGCAGCGATGCTGGCTGCTCTTTTGTTTGCCGTTTTGCTCTTTACAGGCACTGTCCCAGAAAGGGAGAACTGCAGAGCATGGCAACAGCAGTCCTAGGCCACAGAGGACAAAATTTTTGACACCTTCTGCAAGGACACAGAGCCAAAGTGAAGGCATCCAGAGTCTCGCAGAGGCCTGGGCACGTGTTCCCATGTTGCAGCGATGGTGGCTGCTCTTAGGTTTGCTGTCTTGCTCTTTCCAGGCACTGTCCCAGAAAGGGAGAACTGCAGAGCATGGCACACTGCAGTCCTAGGCCACAGAGGACAAAATTTTTGACACCTTCTGCAAGGACACAGAGCCAAAGTGAAGGCATCCCGAGTCTGGCAGAGCCTTTGCAGGAGTAGCCCATGGGGAGCCTTGGGTGGCTGTACCTTTGGGTTTTTATTTGCCTTTTACAGACACTGACTGAGAGAGAGTGCGCAGCAGCATACGGCACATTCTAGTACTGGGCCACAAAGGACAAAATTTTTGACACCTTCTGCAAGGACACAGAGCCAAAGTTTAGTATCAAGAGTCTGCCAGAGGCCTGGGCATGTGTTCCACTGTTAGAGCGATGGTGGCTGCTCTTTTGTTTGCTGAGTTGCTCTTTACAGGCGCTGTTCCAGAGAGGGACAGCAGCAGAGCATGGCACACTGCAGCACAAGATTTTTGACACATTCTACGAGGACACAGAGCCAAAGTTAAGGTATCAAGATTCTGTCAGAGGCCTGGGCAGGGCTTCCCTTTGTGTTGCTAGGTTACGTGCTCCTTTTGTTGCTCTCTTGCCTTTTAGAGCCAGTATCCCAAATAGGGAGAGCAGCAGAGCATGGCACACTGCAGGACTCGGCCAGAGAGCACGACATTTTTGACACCTTCTAGGAGGACACAGAGCCAAAGTTAAGGTATCGAGATTCTGTCAGAGGCCTGGGCAGGGGTTCCCATGTTGCAGCGATGGTGGCTGCTCTTAGGTTTGCCGTTTTGCTCTTTCCAGGCACTGTCCCAGAAAGGGAGACCTGCAGAGCATGGCACACTGCAGTCCTAGGCCAGAGAGCACGAGATTTTTGACACCTTCTGCAAGGACACAGAGCCAAAGTTTAGTATCAAGAGTCGGTCAGAGGCCTGGGCACGTGTTCCACTGTTAGAGCGATGGTGGCTGCTCTTTTGTTTGCTGAGTTGCTCTGTACAGGCCTGTCCCGGGAAGGGACAGCAGCAGAGCATGGCACACTGCAGCACAAGATTTTTGACACCTTCTAGGAGGACACAGAGCCAAAGTTAAGGTATCGAGATTCTGTCAGAGGCCTGGGCAGGGGTTCCCATGTTGCAGCGATGCTGGCTGCTCTTTTGTTTGCCGTTTTGCTCTTTACAGGCACTGTCCCAGAAAGGGAGACCTGCAGAGCATGGCACACTGCAGTCCTAGGCCACAGAGGACAAAATTTTTGACACCTTCTGCAAGGACACAGAGCCAAAGTGAAGGCATCCCGAGTCTGGCAGAGCCTTTGCAGGAGTAGCCCATGGGGAGCCTTGGGTGGCTATACCTTTGGGTTTTTATTTGCCTTTTACAGACACTGACTGAGACAGAGTGCGCAGCAGCATGCGGCACATTCTAGTACTGGGCCACAGAGGACAAAATTTTTGACACCTTCTGCAAGGACACAGAGCCAAAGTTTAGTATCAAGAGTCGGTCAGAGGCTTGGCACGTGTTCCACTGTTAGAGCGATGGTGGCTGCTCTTTTGTTTGCTGAGTTGCTCTGTACAGGCCTGTCCCGGGAAGGGACAGCAGCAGAGCATGGCACACTGCAGCACAAAATTTTTGACAGCTTCTAGGAGGACACAGAGCCAAAGTTAAGGTATCGAGATTCTGTCAGAGGCCTGGGCAGGGGTTCCCATGTTGCAGCGATGCTGGCTGCTCTTTTGTTTGCCGTTTTGCTCTTTACAGGCACTGTCCCAGAAAGGGAGACCTGCAGAGCATGGCACACTGCAGTCCTAGGCCACAGAGGACAAAATTTTTGACACCTTCTGCAAGGACACAGAGCCAAAGTTTAGTATCAAGAGTCTGCCAGAGGCCTGGGCACGTGTTCCACTGTTAGAGCGATGGTGGCTGCTCTTTTGTTTGCTGAGTTGCTCTGTACAGGCCTGTCCCGGGAAGGGACAGCAGCAGAGCATGGCACACTGCAGCACAAGATTTTTGACACCTTCTACGAGGACACAGAGCCAAAGTTAAGGTATCGAGATTCTGTCAGAGGCCTGGGCAGGGGTTCCCATGTTGCAGCGATGCTGGCTGCTCTTTTGTTTGCCGTTTTGCTCTTTACAGGCACTGTCCCAGAAAGGGAGACCTGCAGAGCATGGCACACTGCAGTCCTAGGCCACAGAGGACAAAATTTTTGACACCTTCTGCAAGGACACAGAGCCAAAGTGAAGGCATCCCGAGTCTGGCAGAGCCTTTGCAGGAGTAGCCCATGGGGAGCCTTGGGTGGCTATACCTTTGGGTTTTTATTTGCCTTTTACAGACACTGACTGAGAGAGAGTGCGCAGCAGCATGCGGCACATTCTAGTACTGGGCCACAAAGGACAAAATTTTTGACACCTTCTGCAAGGACACAGAGCCAAAGTTTAGTATCAAGAGTCTGCCAGAGGCCTGGGCACGTGTTCCACTGTTAGAGCGATGGTGGCTGCTCTTTTGTTTGCTGTGTTGCTCTTTACAGGTGCTGTTCCGGAGAGGGACAGCAGCAGAGCATGGCACACTGCAGTCCTAGGCCAGAGAGCACGAGATTTTTGACACCTTCTAGGAGGACACAGAGCCAAAGTTAAGGTATCGAGATTCTGTCAGAGGCCTGGGCAGGGGTTCCCATTTGTGAGCGATATTGCGTGCTCCTTTGGTTGCCCGCTTGCCTTTTAGAGCCACTGTCCCAGAGAGCGAGAGCAGCATGGCATGGCACACTGCAGCACTCGGGCACAGATCGTGAGAATTTTGACTCCTTCTACAAGGACGCAGCGCCAAAGTTAAGGCATCCAGAGTCTGGCAGAGGCTTTGGCAGGGGTTGCCCATGAGGAGCCAGGGTGGCTACTCCTTTGGTTTTTGATCTGCCTTTTGCTGCCACTGTCCCAGACAGGGAGCAGAGCACAAACACGGAGCAGTTGGATCCTCGGCCACCGAGCCATAGCGTTTTAAGGCTTTCTACAGAGATTCAGAGCCTTTGTTAAGGTATCAAGAGTCTGTCAGAGGCCTGGGCAGGGGTTCCCATGTTGCAGCGATGCTGGCTGCTCTTTTGTTTGCCGTTTTGCTCTTTACAGGCACTGTCCCAGAAAGGGAGAACTGCAGAGCATGGCAACAGCAGTCCTAGGCCACAGAGGACAAAATTTTTGACACCTTCTGCAAGGACACAGAGCCAAAGTTAAGGCACCCTGAGTCTCGCAGAGGCCTGGGCACGTGTTCCCGTGTTATAGCGATGGTGGCTGCTCTTAGGTTTGCTGTCTTGCTCTTTCCAGGCACTGTCCCAGAAAGGGAGACCTGCAGAGCATGGCACACTGCAGTCCTAGGCCACAGAGGACAAAATTTTTGACACCTTCTGCAAGGACACAGAGCCAAAGTTAAGGCACCCTGAGTCTCGCAGAGGCCTGGGCACGTGTTCCCATGTTATAGTGATGGTGGCTGCTCTTAGGTTTGCTGTCTTGCTCTTTACAGGCGCTGTTCCAGAGAGAGACAGCAGCAGAGCATGGCACACTGCAGTCCTAGGCCAGAGAGCAGGAGATTTTTGACACCTTCTACGAGGACACAGAGCCTAAGTTAAGGTATCGAGATTCTGTCAGAGGCCTGGGCAGGGCTTCCCTTTGTGTTGCTAGGTTACGTGCTCCTTTTGTTGCTCTCTTGCCTTTTAGAGCCAGTATCCCAAATAGGGAGAGCAGCAGAGCATGGCACACTGCAGGACTCGGCCAGAGAGCACGAGATTTTTGACACCTTCTAGGAGGACACAGAGCCAAAGTTAAGGTATCGAGATTCTGTCAGAGGCCTGGGCAGGGGTTCCCATGTTGCAGCGATGCTGGCTGCTCTTTTGTTTGCCGTTTTGCTCTTTACAGGCACTGTCCCAGAAAGGGAGACCTGCAGAGCATGGCACACTGCAGTCCTAGGCCACAGAGGACAAAATTTTTGACACCTTCTGCAAGGACACAGAGCCAAAGTGAAGGCATCCAGAGTCTGGCAGAGCCTTTGCAGGAGTAGCCCATGGGGAGCCTTGGGTGGCTATACCTTTGGGTTTTTATTTGCCTTTTACAGACACCGACAGAGAGAGAGTGCGCAGCAGCATACGGCACATTCTAGTACTGGGCCACAAAGGACAAAATTTTTGACACCTTCTGCAAGGACACAGAGCCAAAGTTTAGTATCAAGAGTCTGCCAGAGGCCTGGGCACGTGTTCCACTGTTAGAGTGATGGTGGCTGCTCTTTTGTTTGCTGAGTTGCTCTGTACAGGCCTGTCCCGGGAAGGGACAGCAGCAGAGCATGGCACACTGCAGTCCTAGGCCAGAGAGCAGGAGATTTTTGACACCTTCTAGGAGGACACAGAGCCAAAGTTAAGGTATCGAGATTCTGTCAGAGGCCTGGGCAGGGGTTCCCATTTGTGAGCGATATTGCGTGCTCCTTTGGTTGCCCGCTTGCCTTTTAGAGCCACTGTCCCAGAGAGCGAGAGCAGCATGGCATGGCACACTGCAGCACTCGGGCACAGATCGTGAGAATTTTGACTCCTTCTACAAGGACGCAGCGCCAAAGTTAAGGCATCCAGAGTCTGGCAGAGGCTTTGGCAGGGGTTGCCCATGGGGAGCCAGGGTGGCTACTCCTTTGGTTTTTGATCTGCCTTTTGCTGCCACTGTCCCAGACAGGGAGCAGAGCACAAACACGGAGCAGTTGGATCCTCGGCCACCGAGCCATAGCGTTTTAAGGCTTTCTACAGAGATTCAGAGCCTTTGTTAAGGTATCAAGAGTCTGTCAGAGGCCTGGGCAGGGGTTCCCATGTTGCAGCGATGCTGGCTGCTCTTTTGTTTGCCGTTTTGCTCTTTACAGGCACTGTCCCAGAAAGGGAGAACTGCAGAGCATGGCACACTGCAGTCCTAGGCCACAGAGGACAAAATTTTTGACACCTTCTGCAAGGACACAGAGCCAAAGTGAAGGCATCCCGAGTCTGGCAGAGCCTTTGCAGGAGTAGCCCATGGGGAGCCTTGGGTGGCTATACCTTTGGGTTTTTATTTGCCTTTTACAGACACTGACTGAGAGAGAGTGCGCAGCAGCATACGGCACATTCTAGTACTGGGCCACAAAGGACAAAATTTTTGACACCTTCTGCAAGGACACAGAGCCAAAGTTTAGTATCAAGAGTCTGCCAGAGGCCTGGGCACGTGTTCCACTGTTAGAGCGATGGTGGCTGCTCTTTTGTTTGCTGTGTTGCTCTTTACAGGCGCTGTTCCGGAGAGGGACAGCAGCAGAGCATGGCACACTGCAGTCCTAGGCCAGAGAGCACGAGATTTTTGACACCTTCTACGAGGACACAGAGCCAAAATTCAGTTAAGGTATCGAGATTCTGTCAGAGGCCTGGGCAGGGGTTCCCATGTTGCAGCGATGGTGGCTGCTCTTAGGTTTGCCGTTTTGCTCTTTACAGGCACTGTCCCAGAAAGGGAGACCTGCAGAGCATGGCACACTGCAGTCCTAGGCCACAGAGGACAAAATTTTTGACACCTTCTGCAAGGACACAGAGCCAAAGTTTAGTATCAAGAGTCTGCCAGAGGCCTGGGCACGTGTTCCACTGTTAGAGCGATGGTGGCTGCTCTTTTGTTTGCTGTGTTGCTCTTCACAGGCGCTGTTCCGGAGAGGGACAGCAGCAGAGCATGGCACACTGCAGTCCTAGGCCAGAGAGCACGAGATTTTTGACACCTTCTAGGAGGACACAGAGCCAAAGTTAAGGTATCGAGATTCTGTCAGAGGCCTGGGCAGGGGTTCCCATTTGTGAGCGATATTGCGTGCTCCTTTGGTTGCCCGCTTGCCTTTTAGAGCCACTGTCCCAGAGAGCGAGAGCCGCATGGCATGGCACACTGCAGCACTCGGGCACAGATCGTGAGAATTTTGACTCCTTCTACAAGGACGCAGCGCCAAAGTTAAGGCATCCAGAGTCTGGCAGAGGCTTTGGCAGGGGTTGCCCATGGGGAGCCAGGGTGGCTACTCCTTTGGTTTTTGATCTGCCTTTTGCTGCCACTGTCCCAGACAGGGAGCAGAGCACAAACACGGAGCAGTTGGATCCTCGGCCACCGAGCCATAGCGTTTTAAGGCTTTCTACAGAGATTCAGAGCCTTTGTTAAGGTATCAAGAGTCTGTCAGAGGCCTGGGCAGGGGTTCCCATGTTGCAGCGATGCTGGCTGCTCTTTTGTTTGCCGTTTTGCTCTTTACAGGCACTGTCCCAGAAAGGGAGAACTGCAGAGCATGGCAACAGCAGTCCTAGGCCACAGAGGACAAAATTTTGACACCTTCTGCAAGGACACAGAGCCAAAGTTAAGGCATCCAGAGTCTGGCAGAGCCTTTGCAGGAGTAGCCCATGGGGAGCCTTGGGTGGCTATACCTTTGGGTTTTTATTTGCCTTTTACAGACACTGACTGAGAGAGAGTGCGCAGCAGCATACGGCACATTCTAGTACTGGGCCACAAAGGACAAAATTTTTGACACCTTCTGCAAGGACACAGAGCCAAAGTTTAGTATCAAGAGTCTGCCAGAGGCCTGGGCACATGTTCCACTGTTAGAGCGATGGTGGCTGCTCTTTTGTTTGCTGTGTTGCTCTTTACAGGCGCTGTTCCGGAGAGGGACAGCAGCAGAGCATGGCACACTGCAGTCCTAGGCCACAGAGGACAAAATTTTTGACACCTTCTACGAGGACACAGAGCCAAAATTCAGTTAAGGTATCGAGATTCTGTCAGAGGCCTGGGCAGGGGTTCCCATGTTGCAGCGATGGTGGCTGCTCTTAGGTTTGCCGTTTTGCTCTTTACAGGCCCTGTCCCAGAAAGGGAGACCTGCAGAGCATGGCACACTGCAGTCCTAGGCCACAGAGGACAAAATTTTTGACACCTTCTGCAAGGACACAGAGCCAAAGTTTAGTATCAAGAGTCTGCCAGAGGCCTGGGCACGTGTTCCACTGTTAGAGCGATGGTGGCTGCTCTTTTGTTTGCTGTGTTGCTCTTTACAGGCGCTGTTCCGGAGAGGGACAGCAGCAGAGCATGGCACACTGCAGTCCTAGGCCAGAGAGCAGGAGAATTTTGACACCTTCTACGAGGACACAGAGCCAAAGTTAAGGTATCGGGATTCTGTCAGAGGCCTGGGCAGGGGTTCCCATTTGTGAGCAATATTGCGTGCTCCTTTGGTTGCCCCCTTGCCTTTTAGAGCCACTGTCCCAGAGAGCGAGAGCAGCATGGCATGGCACACTGCAGCACTCGGGCACAGATCGTGAGAATTTTGACTCCTTCTACAAGGACGCAGCGCCAAAGTTAAGGCATCCAGAGTCTGGCAGAGGCTTTGGCAGGGGTTGCCCATGGGGAGCCAGGGTGGCTACTCCTTTGGTTTTTGATCTGCCTTTTGCTGCCACTGTCCCAGACAGGGAGCAGAGCACAAACACGGAGCAGTTGGATCCTCGGCCACCGAGCCATAGCGTTTTAAGGCTTTCTACAGAGATTCAGAGCCTTTGTTAAGGTATCGAGATTCTGTCAGAGGCCTGGGCAGGGGTTCCCATGTTGCAGCGATGCTGGCTGCTCTTTTGTTTGCCGTTTTGCTCTTTACAGGCACTGTCCCAGAAAGGGAGACCTGCAGAGCATGGCAACAGCAGTCCTAGGCCACAGAGGACAAAATTTTTGACACCTTCTGCAAGGACACAGAGCCAAAGTTAAGGCACCCTGAGTCTCGCAGAGGCCTGGGCACGTGTTCCCGTGTTATAGCGATGGTGGCTGCTCTTAGGTTTGCTGTCTTGCTCTTTCCAGGCACTGTCCCAGAAAGGGAGACCTGCAGAGCATGGCACACTGCAGTCCTAGGCCACAGAGGACAAAATTTTTGACACCTTCTGCAAGGACACAGAGCCAAAGTTTAGTATCAAGAGTCTGCCAGAGGCCTGGGCACGTGTTCCACTGTTAGAGCGATGGTGGCTGCTCTTTTGTTTGCTGAGTTGCTCTGTACAGGCCTGTCCCGGGAAGGGACAGCAGCAGAGCATGGCACACTGCAGCACAAAATTTTTGACAGCTTCTAGGAGGACACAGAGCCAAAGTTAAGGTATCGAGATTCTGTCAGAGGCCTGGGCAGGGGTTCCCATGTTGCAGCGATGCTGGCTGCTCTTTTGTTTGCCGTTTTGCTCTTTACAGGCACTGTCCCAGAAAGGGAGACCTGCAGAGCATGGCACACTGCAGTCCTAGGCCACAGAGGACAAAATTTTTGACACCTTCTGCAAGGACACAGAGCCAAAGTGAAGGCATCCCGAGTCTGGCAGAGCCTTTGCAGGAGTAGCCCATGGGGAGCCTTGGGTGGCTATACCTTTGGGTTTTTATTTGCCTTTTACAGACACTGACTGAGAGAGAGTGCGCAGCAGCATACGGCACATTCTAGTACTGGGCCACAAAGGACAAAATTTTTGACACCTTCTGCAAGGACACAGAGCCAAAGTTTAGTATCAAGAGTCTGCCAGAGGCCTGGGCACGTGTTCCACTGTTAGAGCGATGGTGGCTGCTCTTTTGTTTGCTGTGTTGCTCTTTACAGGCGCTGTTCCGGAGAGGGACAGCAGCAGAGCATGGCACACTGCAGTCCTAGGCCAGAGAGCAGGAGATTTTTGACACCTTCTACGAGGACACAGAGCCAAAGTTAAGGTATCGAGATTCTGTCAGAGGCCTGGGCAGGGCTTCCCTTTGTGTTGCTAGGTTACGTGCTCCTTTTGTTGCTCTCTTGCCTTTTAGAGCCAGTATCCCAAATAGGGAGAGCAGCAGAGCATGGCACACTGCAGGACTCGGCCAGAGAGCACGACATTTTTGACACCTTCTAGGAGGACACAGAGCCAAAGTTAAGGTATCGAGATTCTGTCAGAGGCCTGGGCAGGGGTTCCCATGTTGCAGTGATGCTGGCTGCTCTTTTGTTTGCCGTTTTGCTCTTTACAGGCACTGTCCCAGAAAGGGAGACCTGCAGAGCATGGCAACAGCAGTCCTAGGCCACAGAGGACAAAATTTTTGACACCTTCTGCAAGGACACAGAGCCAAAGTGAAGGCATCCAGAGTCTGGCAGAGCCTTTGCAGGAGTAGCCCATGGGGAGCCTTGGGTGGCTATACCTTTGGGTTTTTATTTGCCTTTTACAGACACCGACTGAGACAGAGTGCGCAGCAGCATACGGCACATTCTAGTACTGGGCCACAAAGGACAAAATTTTTGACACCTTCTGCAAGGACACAGAGCCAAAGTTTAGTATCAAGAGTCTGCCAGAGGCCTGGGCACGTGTTCCACTGTTAGAGCGATGGTGGCTGCTCTTTTGTTTGCTGTGTTGCTCTTTACAGGCGCTGTTCCGGAGAGGGACAGCAGCAGAGCATGGCACACTGCAGTCCTAGGCCAGAGAGCAGGAGATTTTTGACACCTTCTAGGAGGACACAGAGCCAAAGTTAAGGTATCGAGATTCTGTCAGAGGCCTGGGCAGGGGTTCCCATTTGTGAGCGATATTGCGTGCTCCTTTGGTTGCCCCCTTGCCTTTTAGAGCCACTGTCCCAGAGAGCGAGAGCAGCATGGCATGGCACACTGCAGCACTCGGGCACAGATCGTGAGAATTTTGACTCCTTCTACAAGGACGCAGCGCCAAAGTTAAGGCATCCAGAGTCTGGCAGAGGCTTTGGCAGGGGTTGCCCATGGGGAGCCAGGGTGGCTACTCCTTTGGTTTTTGATCTGCCTTTTGCTGCCACTGTCCCAGACAGGGAGCAGAGCACAAACACGGAGCAGTTGGATCCTCGGCCACCGAGCCATAGCGTTTTAAGGCTTTCTACAGAGATTCAGAGCCTTTGTTAAGGTATCAAGAGTCTGTCAGAGGCCTGGGCAGGGGTTCCCATGTTGCAGCGATGCTGGCTGCTCTTTTGTTTGCCGTTTTGCTCTTTACAGGCACTGTCCCAGAAAGGGAGACCTGCAGAGCATGGCAACAGCAGTCCTAGGCCACAGAGGACAAAATTTTTGACACCTTCTGCAAGGACACAGAGCCAAAGTGAAGGCATCCCGAGTCTCGCAGAGGCCTGGGCACGTATTCCCATGTTGCAGCGATGGTGGCTGCTCTTAGGTTTGCTGTCTTGCTCTTTCCAGGCACTGTCCCAGAAAGGGAGACCTGCAGAGCATGGCACACTGCAGTCCTAGGCCACAGAGGACAAAATTTTTGACACCTTCTGCAAGGACACAGAGCCAAAGTGTAGGCATCCCGAGTCTGGCAGAGCCTTTGCAGGAGTAGCCCATGGGGAGCCTTGGGTGGCTATACCTTTGGGTTTTTATTTGCCTTTTACAGACACTGACTGAGAGAGAGTGCGCAGCAGCATACGGCACATTCTAGTACTGGGCCACAAAGGACAAAATTTTTGACACCTTCTGCAAGGACACAGAGCCAAAGTTTAGTATCAAGAGTCTGCCAGAGGCCTGGGCACGTGTTCCACTGTTAGAGCGATGGTGGCTGCTCTTTTGTTTGCTGTGTTGCTCTTTACAGGCGCTGTTCCGGAGAGGGACAGCAGCAGAGCATGGCACACTGCAGTCCTAGGCCAGAGAGCACGAGATTTTTGACACCTTCTACGAGGACACAGAGCCAAAATTCAGTTAAGGTATCGAGATTCTGTCAGAGGCCTGGGCAGGGGTTCCCATGTTGCAGCGATGGTGGCTGCTCTTAGGTTTGCTGTTTTGCTCTTTACAGGCACTGTCCCAGAAAGGGAGAACTGCAGAGCATGGCACACTGCAGTCCTAGGCCACAGAGGACAAAATTTTTGACACCTTCTGCAAGGACACAGAGCCAAAGTTTAGTATCAAGAGTCTGCCAGAGGCCTGGGCACGTGTTCCACTGTTAGAGCGATGGTGGCTGCTCTTTTGTTTGCTGTGTTGCTCTTCACAGGCGCTGTTCCGGAGAGGGACAGCAGCAGAGCATGGCACACTGCAGTCCTAGGCCAGAGAGCAGGAGAATTTTGACACCTTCTAGGAGGACACAGAGCCAAAGTTAAGGTATCGAGATTCTGTCAGAGGCCTGGGCAGGGGTTCCCATTTGTGAGCGATATTGCGTGCTCCTTTGGTTGCCCCCTTGCCTTTTAGAGCCACTGTCCCAGAGAGCGAGAGCAGCATGGCATGGCACACTGCAGCACTCGGGCACAGATCGTGAGAATTTTGACTCCTTCTACAAGGACGCAGCGCCAAAGTTAAGGCATCCAGAGTCTGGCAGAGGCTTTGGCAGGGGTTGCCCATGGGGAGCCAGGGTGGCTACTCCTTTGGTTTTTGATCTGCCTTTTGCTGCCACTGTCCCAGACAGGGAGCAGAGCACAAACACGGAGCAGTTGGATCCTCGGCCACCGAGCCATAGCGTTTTAAGGCTTTCTACAGAGATTCAGAGCCAAAGTTAAGGTATCAAGTGTCTGTCAGAGGCCTGGGCAGGGGTTCCCATGTTGCAGCGATGCTGGCTGCTCTTTTGTTTGCCGTTTTGCTCTTTCCAGGCACTGTCCCAGAAAGGGAGACCTGCAGAGCATGGCAACAGCAGTCCTAGGCCACAGAGGACAAAATTTTGACACCTTCTGCACGGACACAGAGCCAAAGTGAAGGCATCCCGAGTCTGGCAGAGCCTTTGCAGGAGTAGCCCATGGGGAGCCTTGGGTGGCTATACCTTTGGGTTTTTATTTGCCTTTTACAGACACTGACTGAGAGAGAGTGCGCAGCAGCATACGGCACATTCTAGTACTGGGCCACAAAGGACAAAATTTTTGACACCTTCTGCAAGGACACAGAGCCAAAGTTTAGTATCAAGAGTCTGCCAGAGGCCTGGGCACGTGTTCCACTGTTAGAGCGATGGTGGCTGCTCTTTTGTTTGCTGTGTTGCTCTTTACAGGCGCTGTTCCGGAGAGGGACAGCAGCAGAGCATGGCACACTGCAGTCCTAGGCCAGAGAGCACGAGATTTTTGACACCTTCTACGAGGACACAGAGCCAAAATTCAGTTAAGGTATCGAGATTCTGTCAGAGGCCTGGGCAGGGGTTCCCATGTTGCAGCGATGGTGGCTGCTCTTAGGTTTGCCGTTTTGCTCTTTACAGGCACTGTCCCAGAAAGGGAGACCTGCAGAGCATGGCACACTGCAGTCCTAGGCCACAGAGGACAAAATTTTTGACACCTTCTGCAAGGACACAGAGCCAAAGTTTAGTATCAAGAGTCTGCCAGAGGCCTGGGCACGTGTTCCACTGTTAGAGCGATGGTGGCTGCTCTTTTGTTTGCTGTGTTGCTCTTCACAGGCGCTGTTCCGGAGAGGGACAGCAGCAGAGCATGGCACACTGCAGTCCTAGGCCAGAGAGCAGGAGAATTTTGACACCTTCTAGGAGGACACAGAGCCAAAGTTAAGGTATCGAGATTCTGTCAGAGGCCTGGGCAGGGGTTCCCATTTGTGAGCGATATTGCGTGCTCCTTTGGTTGCCCCCTTGCCTTTTAGAGCCACTGTCCCAGAGAGCGAGAGCAGCATGGCATGGCACACTGCAGCACTCGGGCACAGATCGTGAGAATTTTGACTCCTTCTACAAGGACGCAGCGCCAAAGTTAAGGCATCCAGAGTCTGGCAGAGGCTTTGGCAGGGGTTGCCCATGGGGAGCCAGGGTGGCTACTCCTTTGGTTTTTGATCTGCCTTTTGCTGCCACTGTCCCAGACAGGGAGCAGAGCACAAACACGGAGCAGTTGGATCCTCGGCCACCGAGCCATAGCGTTTTAAGGCTTTCTACAGAGATTCAGAGCCAAAGCTAAGGTATCAAGTGTCTGTCAGAGGCCTGGGCAGGGGTTCCCATGTTGCAGCGATGCTGGCTGCTCTTTTGTTTGCCGTTTTGCTCTTTCCAGGCACTGTCCCAGAAAGGGAGACCTGCAGAGCATGGCAACAGCAGTCCTAGGCCACAGAGGACAAAATTTTGACACCTTCTGCAAGGACACAGAGCCAAAGTGAAGGCATCCCGAGTCTGGCAGAGCCTTTGCAGGAGTAGCCCATGGGGAGCCTTGGGTGGCTATACCTTTGGGTTTTTATTTGCCTTTTACAGACACTGACTGAGAGAGAGTGCGCAGCAGCATACGGCACATTCTAGTACTGGGCCACAAAGGACAAAATTTTTGACACCTTCCGCAAGGACACAGAGCCAAAGTTTAGTATCAAGAGTCTGCCAGAGGCCTGGGCACATGTTCCACTGTTAGAGCGATGGTGGCTGCTCTTTTGTTTGCTGTGTTGCTCTTTACAGGCGCTGTTCCGGAGAGGGACAGCAGCAGAGCATGGCACACTGCAGTCCTAGGCCAGAGAGCACGAGATTTTTGACACCTTCTACGAGGACACAGAGCCAAAATTCAGTTAAGGTATCGAGATTCTGTCAGAGGCCTGGGCAGGGGTTCCCATGTTGCAGCGATGCTGGCTGCTCTTAGGTTTGCCGTTTTGCTCTTTACAGGCACTGTCCCAGAAAGGGAGACCTGCAGAGCATGGCACACTGCAGTCCTAGGCCACAGAGGACAAAATTTTTGACACCTTCTGCAAGGACACAGAGCCAAAGTTTAGTATCAAGAGTCTGTCAGAGGCCTGGGCACGTGTTCCACTGTTAGAGCGATGGTGGCTGCTCTTTTGTTTGCTGAGTTGCTCTTTACAGGCGCTGTTCCGGAGAGGGACAGCAGCAGAGCATGGCACACTGCAGTACAGGATTTTTGACACCTTCTACGAGGACACAGAGCCAAAGTTAAGGTATCGAGATTCTGTCAGAGGCCTGGGCAGGGGTTCCCATTTGTGAGCGATATTGCGTGCTCCTTTGGTTGCCCCCTTGCCTTTTAGAGCCACTGTCCCAGAGAGCGAGAGCAGCATGGCATGGCACACTGCAGCACTCGGGCACAGATCGTGAGAATTTTGACTCCTTCTACAAGGACGCAGCGCCAAAGTTAAGGCATCCAGAGTCTGGCAGAGGCTTTGGCAGGGGTTGCCCATGGGGAGCCAGGGTGGCTACTCCTTTGGTTTTTGATCTGCCTTTTGCTGCCACTGTCCCAGACAGGGAGCAGAGCACAAACACGGAGCAGTTGGATCCTTGGCCACCGAGCCATAGCGTTTTAAGGCTTTCTACAGAGATTCAGAGCCTTTGTTAAGGTATCAAGAGTCTGTCAGAGGCCTGGGCAGGGTTTCCCATGTTGCAGCGATGCTGGCTGCTCTTTTGTTTGCCGTTTTGCTCTTTACAGGCACTGTCCCAGAAAGGGAGACCTGCAGAGCATGGCAACAGCAGTCCTAGGCCACAGAGGACAAAATTTTTGACACCTTCTGCAAGGACACAGAGCCAAAGTGAAGGCATCCCGAGTCTGGCAGAGCCTTTGCAGGAGTAGCCCATGGGGAGCCTTGGGTGGCTATACCTTTGGGTTTTTATTTGCCTTTTACAGACACTGACTGAGAGAGAGTGCGCAGCAGCATACGGCACATTCTAGTACTGGGCCACAAAGGACAACATTTTTGACACCTTCTGCAAGGACACAGAGCCAAAGTTTAGTATCAAGAGTCTGCCAGAGGCCTGGGCACGTGTTCCACTGTTAGAGCGATGGTGGCTGCTCTTTTGTTTGCTGTGTTGCTCTTTACAGGCGCTGTTCCGGAGAGGGACAGCAGCAGAGCATGGCACACTGCAGTCCTAGGCCAGAGAGCACGAGATTTTTGACACCTTCTAGGAGGACACAGAGCCAAAGTTAAGGTATCGAGATTCTGTCAGAGGCCTGGGCAGGGGTTCCCATTTGTGAGCGATATTGCGTGCTCCTTTGGTTGCCCCCTTGCCTTTTAGAGCCACTGTCCCAGAGAGCGAGAGCAGCATGGCATGGCACACTGCAGCACTCGGGCACAGATCGTGAGAATTTTGACTCCTTCTACAAGGACGCAGCGCCAAAGTTAAGGCATCCAGAGTCTGGCAGAGGCTTTGGCAGGGGTTGCCCATGGGGAGCCAGGGTGGCTACTCCTTTGGTTTTTGATCTGCCTTTTGCTGCCACTGTCCCAGACAGGGAGCAGAGCACAAACACGGAGCAGTTGGATCCTCGGCCACCGAGCCATAGCGTTTTAAGGCTTTCTACAGAGATTCAGAGCCTTTGTTAAGGTATCAAGAGTCTGTCAGAGGCCTGGGCAGGGGTTCCCATGTTGCAGCGATGCTGGCTGCTCTTTTGTTTGCCGTTTTGCTCTTTACAGGCACTGTCCCAGAAAGGGAGAACTGCAGAGCATGGCAACAGCAGTCCTAGGCCACAGAGGACAAAATTTTGACACCTTCTGCAAGGACACAGAGCCAAAGTTAAGGCATCCAGAGTCTGGCAGAGCCTTTGCAGGAGTAGCCCATGGGGAGCCTTGGGTGGCTATACCTTTGGGTTTTTATTTGCCTTTTACAGACACTGACTGAGAGAGAGTGCGCAGCAGCATACGGCACATTCTAGTACTGGGCCACAAAGGACAAAATTTTTGACACCTTCTGCAAGGACACAGAGCCAAAGTTTAGTATCAAGAGTCTGCCAGAGGCCTGGGCACGTGTTCCACTGTTAGAGCGATGGTGGCTGCTCTTTTGTTTGCTGAGTTGCTCTGTACAGGCCTGTCCCGGGAAGGGACAGCAGCAGAGCATGGCACACTGCAGCACAAGATTTTTGACACCTTCTACGAGGACACAGAGCCTAAGTTAAGGTATCGAGATTCTGTCAGAGGCCTGGGCAGGGCTTCCCTTTGTGTTGCTAGGTTACGTGCTCCTTTTGTTGCTCTCTTGCTTTTTAGAGCCAGTATCCCAAATAGGGAGAGCAGCAGAGCATGGCACACTGCAGGACTCGGCCAGAGAGCACGAGATATTTGACACCTTCTAGGAGGACACAGAGCCAAAGTTAAGGTATCGAAATTCTGTCAGAGGCCTGGGCAGGGGTTCCCATGTTGCAGCGATGCTGGCTGCTCTTTTGTTTGCCGTTTTGCTCTTTACAGGCACTGTCCCAGAAAGGGAGACCTGCAGAGCATGGCACACTGCAGACCTAGGCCACAGAGGACAAAATTTTTGACACCTTCTGCAAGGACACAGAGCCAAAGTGAAGGCATCCCGAGTCTGGCAGAGCCTTTGCAGGAGTAGCCCATGGGGAGCCTTGGGTGGCTATACCTTTGGGTTTTTATTTGCCTTTTACAGACACTGACTGAGAGAGAGTGCGCAGCAGCATACGGCACATTCTAGTACTGGGCCACAGAGGACAAAATTTTTGACACCTTCTGCAAGGACACAGAGCCAAAGTTTAGTATCAAGAGTCTGCCAGAGGCCTGGGCACGTGTTCCACTGTTAGAGCGATGGTGGCTGCTCTTTTGTTTGCTGTGTTGCTCTTTACAGGCGCTGTTCCGGAGAGGGACAGCAGCAGAGCATGGCACACTGCAGTCCTAGGCCAGAGAGCACGAGATTTTTGACACCTTCTACGAGGACACAGAGCCAAAGTTAAGGTATCGAGATTCTGTCAGAGGCCTGGGCAGGGGTTCCCATTTGTGAGTGATATTGCGTGCTCCTTTGGTTGCCCGCTTGCCTTTTAGAGCCACTGTCCCAGAGAGCGAGAGCAGCATGGCATGGCACACTGCAGCACTCGGGCACAGATCGTGAGAATTTTGACTCCTTCTACAAGGACGCAGCGCCAAAGTTAAGGCATCCAGAGTCTGGCAGAGGCTTTGGCAGGGGTTGCCCATGGGGAGCCAGGGTGGCTACTCCTTTGGTTTTTGATCTGCCTTTTGCTGCCACTGTCCCAGACAGGGAGCAGAGCACAAACACGGAGCAGTTGGATCCTCGGCCACCGAGCCATAGCGTTTTAAGGCTTTCTACAGAGATTCAGAGCCTTTGTTAAGGTATCAAGAGTCTGTCAGAGGCCTGGGCAGGGGTTCCCATGTTGCAGCGATGCTGGCTGCTCTTTTGTTTGCCGTTTTGCTCTTTACAGGCACTGTCCCAGAAAGGGAGAACTGCAGAGCATGGCAACAGCAGTCCTAGGCCACAGAGGACAAAATTTTGACACCTTCTGCAAGGACACAGAGCCAAAGTGAAGGCATCCAGAGTCTCGCAGAGGCCTGGGCACGTGTTCCCATGTTGCAGCGATGGTGGCTGCTCTTAGGTTTGCTGTCTTGCTCTTTACAGGCACTGTCCCAGAAAGGGAGACCTGCAGAGCATGGCACACTGCAGTCCTAGGCCACAGAGGACAAAATTTTTGACACCTTCTGCAAGGACACAGAGCCAAAGTGAAGGCATCCCGAGTCTGGCAGAGCCTTTGCAGGAGTAGCCCATGGGGAGCCTTGGGTGGCTATACCTTTGGGTTTTTATTTGCCTTTTACAGACACTGACTGAGAGAGAGTGCGCAGCAGCATACGGCACATTCTAGTACTGGGCCACAAAGGACAAAATTTTTGACACCTTCTACGAGGACACAGAGCCAAAGTTTAGTATCAAGAGTCTGCCAGAGGCCTGGGCACGTGTTCCACTGTTAGAGCGATGGTGGCTGCTCTTTTGTTTGCTGTGTTGCTCTTTACAGGCGCTGTTCCGGAGAGGGACAGCAGCAGAGCATGGCACACTGCAGTCCTAGGCCAGAGAGCAGGAGAATTTTGACACCTTCTAGGAGGACACAGAGCCAAAATTCAGTTAAGGTATCGAGATTCTGTCAGAGGCCTGGGCAGGGGTTCCCATGTTGCAGCGATGCTGGCTGCTCTTAGGTTTGCCGTTTTGCTCTTTACAGGCACTGTCCCAGAAAGGGAGACCTGCAGAGCATGGCACACTGCAGTCCTAGGCCACAGAGGACAAAATTTTTGACACCTTCTGCAAGGACACAGAGCCAAAGTTTAGTATCAAGAGTCTCGCAGAGGCCTGGGCACGTGTTCCACTGTTAGAGCGATGGTGGCTGCTCTTTTGTTTGCTGTGTTGCTCTTTACAGGCGCTGTTCCGGAGAGGGACAGCAGCAGAGCATGGCACACTGCAGGACTCGGCCAGAGAGCAGGAGATATTTGACACCTTCTAGGAGGACACAGAGCCAACGTTAAGGTATCGAGATTCTGTCAGAGGCCTGGGCAGGGGTTCCCATTTGTGAGCGATATTGCGTGCTCCTTTGGTTGCCCCCTTGCCTTTTAGAGCCACTGTCCCAGAGAGCGAGAGCAGCATGGCATGGCACACTGCAGCACTCGGGCACAGATCGTGAGAATTTTGACTCCTTCTACAAGGACGCAGCGCCAAAGTTAAGGCATCCAGAGTCTGGCAGAGGCTTTGGCAGGGGTTGCCCATGGGGAGCCAGGGTGGCTACTCCTTTGGTTTTTGATCTGCCTTTTGCTGCCACTGTCCCAGACAGGGAGCAGAGCACAAACACGGAGCAGTTGGATCCTCGGCCACCGAGCCATAGCGTTTTAAGGCTTTCTACAGAGATTCAGAGCCTTTGTTAAGGTATCAAGAGTCTGTCAGAGGCCTGGGCAGGGGTTCCCATGTTGCAGTGATGCTGGCTGCTCTTTTGTTTGCCGTTTTGCTCTTTACAGGCACTGTCCCAGAAAGGGAGAACTGCAGAGCATGGCAACAGCAGTCCTAGGCCACAGAGGACAAAATTTTGACACCTTCTGCAAGGACACAGAGCCAAAGTGAAGGCATCCCGAGTCTGGCAGAGCCTTTGCAGGAGTAGCCCATGGGGAGCCTTGGGTGGCTATACCTTTGGGTTTTTATTTGCCTTTTACAGACACTGACTGAGAGAGAGTGCGCAGCAGCATACGGCACATTCTAGTACTGGGCCACAAAGGACAAAATTTTTGACACCTTCTGCAAGGACACAGAGCCAAAGTTTAGTATCAAGAGTCTGCCAGAGGCCTGGGCACGTGTTCCACTGTTAGAGCGATGGTGGCTGCTCTTTTGTTTGCTGTGTTGCTCTTTACAGGCGCTGTTCCGGAGAGGGACAGCAGCAGAGCATGGCACACTGCAGTCCTAGGCCAGAGAGCAGGAGATTTTTGACACCTTCTACGAGGACACAGAGCCTAAATTAAGGTATCGAGATTCTGTCAGAGGCCTGGGCAGGGGTTCCCATTTGTGAGCGATATTGCGTGCTCCTTTGGTTGCCCCCTTGCCTTTTAGAGCCACTGTCCCAGAGAGCGAGAGCAGCATGGCATGGCACACTGCAGCACTCGGGCACAGATCGTGAGAATTTTGACTCCTTCTACAAGGACGCAGCGCCAAAGTTAAGGCATCCAGAGTCTGGCAGAGGCTTTGGCAGGGGTTGCCCATGGGGAGCCAGGGTGGCTACTCCTTTGGTTTTTGATCTGCCTTTTGCTGCCACTGTCCCAGACAGGGAGCAGAGCACAAACACGGAGCAGTTGGATCCTCGGCCACCGAGCCATAGCGTTTTAAGGCTTTCTACAGAGATTCAGAGCCAAAGCTAAGGTATCAAGTGTCTGTCAGAGGCCTGGGCAGGGGTTCCCATGTTGCAGCGATGCTGGCTGCTCTTTTGTTTGCCGTTTTGCTCTTTCCAGGCACTGTCCCAGAAAGGGAGACCTGCAGAGCATGGCAACAGCAGTCCTAGGCCACAGAGGACAAAATTTTGACACCTTCTGCAAGGACACAGAGCCAAAGTGAAGGCATCCCGAGTCTGGCAGAGCCTTTGCAGGAGTAGCCCATGGGGAGCCTTGGGTGGCTATACCTTTGGGTTTTTATTTGCCTTTTACAGACACTGACTGAGAGAGAGTGCGCAGCAGCATACGGCACATTCTAGTACTGGGCCACAAAGGACAAAATTTTTGACACCTTCTGCAAGGACACAGAGCCAAAGTTTAGTATCAAGAGTCTGCCAGAGGCCTGGGCACGTGTTCCACTGTTAGAGCGATGGTGGCTGCTCTTTTGTTTGCTGTGTTGCTCTTTACAGGCGCTGTTCCGGAGAGGGACAGCAGCAGAGCATGGCACACTGCAGTCCTAGGCCAGAGAGCACGAGATTTTTGACACCTTCTAGGAGGACACAGAGCCAAAATTCAGTTAAGGTATCGAGATTCTGTCAGAGGCCTGGGCAGGGGTTCCCATGTTGCAGCGATGCTGGCTGCTCTTAGGTTTGCCGTTTTGCTCTTTACAGGCACTGTCCCAGAAAGGGAGACCTGCAGAGCATGGCACACTGCAGTCCTAGGCCACAGAGGACAAAATTTTTGACACCTTCTGCAAGGACACAGAGCCAAAGTTTAGTATCAAGAGTCTGCCAGAGGCCTGGGCACGTGTTCCACTGTTAGAGCGATGGTGGCTGCTCTTTTGTTTGCTGTGTTGCTCTTCACAGGCGCTGTTCCGGAGAGGGACAGCAGCAGAGCATGGCACACTGCAGTCCTAGGCCAGAGAGCAGGAGAATTTTGACACCTTCTAGGAGGACACAGAGCCAAAGTTAAGGTATCGAGATTCTGTCAGAGGCCTGGGCAGGGGTTCCCATTTGTGAGCGATATTGCGTGCTCCTTTGGTTGCCCCCTTGCCTTTTAGAGCCACTGTCCCAGAGAGCGAGAGCAGCATGGCATGGCACACTGCAGCACTCGGGCACAGATCGTGAGAATTTTGACTCCTTCTACAAGGACGCAGCGCCAAAGTTAAGGCATCCAGAGTCTGGCAGAGGCTTTGGCAGGGGTTGCCCATGGGGAGCCAGGGTGGCTACTCCTTTGGTTTTTGATCTGCCTTTTGCTGCCACTGTCCCAGACAGGGAGCAGAGCACAAACACGGAGCAGTTGGATCCTCGGCCACCGAGCCATAGCGTTTTAAGGCTTTCTACAGAGATTCAGAGCCTTTGTTAAGGCATCCAGAGTCTCGCAGAGGCCTGGGCACGTGTTCCCATGTTGCAGCGATGCTGGCTGCTCTTAGGTTTGCTGTCTTGCTCTTTACAGGCACTGTCCCAGAAAGGGAGACCTGCAGAGCATGGCACACTGCAGTCCTAGGCCACAGAGGACAAAATTTTGACACCTTCTGCAAGGACACAGAGCCAAAGTGAAGGCATCCCGAGTCTGGCAGAGCCTTTGCAGGAGTAGCCCATGGGGAGCCTTGGGTGGCTATACCTTTGGGTTTTTATTTGCCTTTTACAGACACTGACTGAGAGAGAGTGCGCAGCAGCATACGGCACATTCTTGTACTGGGCCACAAAGGACAAAATTTTTGAAACCTTCTGCAAGGACACAGAGCCAAAGTTTAGTATCAAGAGTCTGCCAGAGGCCTGGGCACGTGTTCCACTGTTAGAGCGATGGTGGCTGCTCTTTTGTTTGTTGTGTTGCTCTTTACAGGCGCTGTTCCGGAGAGGGACAGCAGCAGAGCATGGCACACTGCAGTCCTAGGCCAGAGAGCACGAGATTTTTGACACCTTCTAGGAGGACACAGAGCCAAAATTCAGTTAAGGTATCGAGATTCTGTCAGAGGCCTGGGCAGGGGTTCCCATGTTGCAGCGATGCTGGCTGCTCTTAGGTTTGCCGTTTTGCTCTTTACAGGCACTGTCCCAGAAAGGGAGACCTGCAGAGCATGGCACACTGCAGTCCTAGGCCACAGAGGACAAAATTTTTGACACCTTCTGCAAGGACACAGAGCCAAAGTTTAGTATCAAGAGTCTCGCAGAGGCCTGGGCACGTGTTCCACTGTTAGAGCGATGGTGGCTGCTCTTTTGTTTGCTGAGTTGCTCTTTACAGGCGCTGTTCCGGAGAGGGACAGCAGCAGAGCATGGCACACTGCAGTACAGGATTTTTGACACCTTCTAGGAGGACACAGAGCCAAAGTTAAGGTATCGAGATTCTGTCAGAGGCCTGGGCAGGGGTTCCCATTTGTGAGCGATATTGCGTGCTCCTTTGGTTGCCCCCTTGCCTTTTAGAGCCACTGTCCCAGAGAGCGAGAGCAGCATGGCATGGCACACTGCAGCACTCGGGCACAGATCGTGAGAATTTTGACTCCTTCTACAAGGACGCAGCGCCAAAGTTAAGGCATCCAGAGTCTGGCAGAGGCTTTGGCAGGGGTTGCCCATGGGGAGCCAGGGTGGCTACTCCTTTGGTTTTTGATCTGCCTTTTGCTGCCACTGTCCCAGACAGGGAGCAGAGCACAAACACGGAGCAGTTGGATCCTCGGCCACCGAGCCATAGCGTTTTAAGGCTTTCTACAGAGATTCAGAGCCTTTGTTAAGGTATCAAGAGTCTGTCAGAGGCCTGGGCAGGGGTTCCCATGTTGCAGCGATGCTGGCTGCTCTTTTGTTTGCCGTTTTGCTCTTTACAGGCACTGTCCCAGAAAGGGAGAACTGCAGAGCATGGCACACTGCAGTCCTAGGCCACAGAGGACAAAATTTTGACACCTTCTGCAAGGACACAGAGCCAAAGTGAAGGCATCCCGAGTCTGGCAGAGCCTTTGCAGGAGTAGCCCATGGGGAGCCTTGGGTGGCTATACCTTTGGGTTTTTATTTGCCTTTTACAGACACTGACTGAGAGAGAGTGCGCAGCAGCATACGGCACATTCTAGTACTGGGCCACAAAGGACAAAATTTTTGACACCTTCTGCAAGGACACAGAGCCAAAGTTTAGTATCAAGAGTCTGCCAGAGGCCTGGGCACGTGTTCCACTGTTAGAGCGATGGTGGCTGCTCTTTTGTTTGCTGTGTTGCTCTTTACAGGCGCTGTTCCGGAGAGGGACAGCAGCAGAGCATGGCACACTGCAGTCCTAGGCCAGAGAGCACGAGATTTTTGACACCTTCTACGAGGACACAGAGCCAAAATTCAGTTAAGGTATCGAGATTCTGTCAGAGGCCTGGGCAGGGGTTCCCATGTTGCAGCGATGCTGGCTGCTCTTAGGTTTGCCGTTTTGCTCTTTACAGGCACTGTCCCAGAAAGGGAGACCTGCAGAGCATGGCACACTGCAGTCCTAGGCCACAGAGGACAAAATTTTTGACACCTTCTGCAAGGACACAGAGCCAAAGTTTAGTATCAAGAGTCTGCCAGAGGCCTGGGCACGTGTTCCACTGTTAGAGCGATGGTGGCTGCTCTTTTGTTTGCTGAGTTGCTCTGTACAGGCCTGTCCCGGGAAGGGACAGCAGCAGAGCATGGCACACTGCAGCACAAGATTTTTGACACCTTCTAGGAGGACACAGAGCCAAAGTTAAGGTATCGAGATTCTGTCAGAGGCCTGGGCAGGGCTTCCCTTTGTGTTGCTAGGTTACGTGCTCCTTTTGTTGCTCTCTTGCCTTTTAGAGCCAGTATCCCAAATAGGGAGAGCAGCAGAGCATGGCACACTGCAGGACTCGGCCAGAGAGCACGACATTTTTGACACCTTCTAGGAGGACACAGAGCCAAAGTTAAGGTATCGAGATTCTGTCAGAGGCCTGGGCACGTGTTCCACTGTTAGAGCGATGGTGGCTGCTCTTTTGTTTGCTGAGTTGCTCTTTACAGGCGCTGTTCCGGAGAGGGACAGCAGCAGAGCATGGCACACTGCAGTCCTAGGCCAGAGAGCAGGAGATTTTTGACACCTTCTAGGAGGACACAGAGCCAAAGTTAAGGTATCGAGATTCAGTCAGAGGCCTGGGCAGGGGTTCCCATTTGTGAGCGATATTGCGTGCTCCTTTGGTTGCCCCCTTGCCTTTTAGAGCCACTGTCCCAGAGAGCGAGAGCAGCATGGCATGGCACACTGCAGCACTCGGGCACAGATCGTGAGAATTTTGACTCCTTCTACAAGGACGCAGCGCCAAAGTTAAGGCATCCAGAGTCTGGCAGAGGCTTTGGCAGGGGTTGCCCATGGGGAGCCAGGGTGGCTACTCCTTTGGTTTTTGATCTGCCTTTTGCTGCCACTGTCCCAGACAGGGAGCAGAGCACAAACACGGAGCAGTTGGATCCTCGGCCACCGAGCCATAGCGTTTTAAGGCTTTCTACAGAGATTCAGAGCCTTTGTTAAGGTATCAAGAGTCTGTCAGAGGCCTGGGCAGGGGTTCCCATGTTGCAGCGATGCTGGCTGCTCTTTTGTTTGCCGTTTTGCTCTTTACAGGCACTGTCCCAGAAAGGGAGACCTGCAGAGCATGGCACACTGCAGTCCTAGGCCACAGAGGACAAAATTTTGACACCTTCTGCAAGGACACAGAGCCAAAGTGAAGGCATCCCGAGTCTGGCAGAGCCTTTGCAGGAGTAGCCCATGGGGAGCCTTGGGTGGCTATACCTTTGGGTTTTTATTTGCCTTTTACAGACACTGACTGAGAGAGAGTGCGCAGCAGCATACGGCACATTCTAGTACTGGGCCACAAAGGACAAAATTTTTGACACCTTCTGCAAGGACACAGAGCCAAAGTTTAGTATCAAGAGTCTGCCAGAGGCCTGGGCACATGTTCCACTGTTAGAGCGATGGTGGCTGCTCTTTTGTTTGCTGTGTTGCTCTTTACAGGCGCTGTTCCGGAGAGGGACAGCAGCAGAGCATGGCACACTGCAGTCCTAGGCCAGAGAGCACGAGATTTTTGACACCTTCTAGGAGGACACAGAGCCAAAATTCAGTTAAGGTATCGAGATTCTGTCAGAGGCCTGGGCAGGGGTTCCCATGTTGCAGCGATGCTGGCTGCTCTTAGGTTTGCCGTTTTGCTCTTTACAGGCACTGTCCCAGAAAGGGAGACCTGCAGAGCATGGCACACTGCAGTCCTAGGCCACAGAGGACAAAATTTTTGACACCTTCTGCAAGGACACAGAGCCAAAGTGAAGGCATCCAGAGTCTCGCAGAGGCCTGGGCACGTGTTCCACTGTTAGAGCGATGGTGGCTGCTCTTTTGTTTGCTGAGTTGCTCTGTACAGGCCTGTCCCGGGAAGGGACAGCAGCAGAGCATGGCACACTGCAGCACAAGATTTTTGACACCTTCTAGGAGGACACAGAGCCAAAGTTAAGGTATCGAGATTCTGTCAGAGGCCTGGGCAGGGCTTCCCTTTGTGTTGCTAGGTTACGTGCTCCTTTTGTTGCTCTCTTGCCTTTTAGAGCCAGTATCCCAAATAGGGAGAGCAGCAGAGCATGGCACACTGCAGGACTCGGCCAGAGAGCACGAGATATTTGACACCTTCTAGGAGGACACAGAGCCAAAGTTAAAGTATCGAGATTCTGTCAGAGGCCTGGGCACGTGTTCCACTGTTAGAGCGATGGTGGCTGCTCTTTTGTTTGCTGAGTTGCTCTTTACAGGCGCTGTTCCGGAGAGGGACAGCAGCAGAGCATGGCACACTGCAGTCCTAGGCCAGAGAGCACGAGATTTTTGACACCTTCTAGGAGGACACAGAGCCAAAGTTAAGGTATCGAGATTCAGTCAGAGGCCTGGGCAGGGGTTCCCATTTGTGAGCGATATTGCGTGCTCCTTTGGTTGCCCCCTTGCCTTTTAGAGCCACTGTCCCAGAGAGCGAGAGCAGCATGGCATGGCACACTGCAGCACTCGGGCACAGATCGTGAGAATTTTGACTCCTTCTACAAGGACGCAGCGCCAAAGTTAAGGCATCCAGAGTCTGGCAGAGGCTTTGGCAGGGGTTGCCCATGGGGAGCCAGGGTGGCTACTCCTTTGGTTTTTGATCTGCCTTTTGCTGCCACTGTCCCAGACAGGGAGCAGAGCACAAACACGGAGCAGTTGGATCCTCGGCCACCGAGCCATAGCGTTTTAAGGCTTTCTACAGAGATTCAGAGCCTTTGTTAAGGTATCAAGAGTCTGTCAGAGGCCTGGGCAGGGGTTCCCATGTTGCAGCGATGCTGGCTGCTCTTTTGTTTGCCGTTTTGCTCTTTACAGGCACTGTCCCAGAAAGGGAGACCTGCAGAGCATGGCACACTGCAGTCCTAGGCCACAGAGGACAAAATTTTGACACCTTCTGCAAGGACACAGAGCCAAAGTGAAGGCATCCCGAGTCTGGCAGAGCCTTTGCAGGAGTAGCCCATGGGGAGCCTTGGGTGGCTATACCTTTGGGTTTTTATTTGCCTTTTACAGACACTGACTGAGAGAGAGTGCGCAGCAGCATACGGCACATTCTAGTACTGGGCCACAAAGGACAACATTTTTGACACCTTCTGCAAGGACACAGAGCCAAAGTTTAGTATCAAGAGTCTGCCAGAGGCCTGGGCACGTGTTCCACTGTTAGAGCGATGGTGGCTGCTCTTTTGTTTGCTGTGTTGCTCTTTACAGGCGCTGTTCCGGAGAGGGACAGCAGCAGAGCATGGCACACTGCAGTCCTAGGCCAGAGAGCACGAGATTTTTGACACCTTCTAGGAGGACACAGAGCCAAAATTCAGTTAAGGTATCGAGATTCTGTCAGAGGCCTGGGCAGGGGTTCCCATTTGTGAGCGATATTGCGTGCTCCTTTGGTTGCCCCCTTGCCTTTTAGAGCCACTGTCCCAGAGAGCGAGAGCAGCATGGCATGGCACACTGCAGCACTCGGGCACAGATCGTGAGAATTTTGACTCCTTCTACAAGGACGCAGCGCCAAAGTTAAGGCATCCAGAGTCTGGCAGAGGCTTTGGCAGGGGTTGCCCATGGGGAGCCAGGGTGGCTACTCCTTTGGTTTTTGATCTGCCTTTTGCTGCCACTGTCCCAGACAGGGAGCAGAGCACAAACACGGAGCAGTTGGATCCTCGGCCACCGAGCCATAGCGTTTTAAGGCTTTCTACAGAGATTCAGAGCCTTTGTTAAGGTATCAAGAGTCTGTCAGAGGCCTGGGCAGGGGTTCCCATGTTGCAGCGATGCTGGCTGCTCTTTTGTTTGCCGTTTTGCTCTTTACAGGCACTGTCCCAGAAAGGGAGAACTGCAGAGCATGGCAACAGCAGTCCTAGGCCACAGAGGACAAAATTTTGACACCTTCTGCAAGGACACAGAGCCAAAGTTAAGGCATCCAGAGTCTGGCAGAGCCTTTGCAGGAGTAGCCCATGGGGAGCCTTGGGTGGCTATACCTTTGGGTTTTTATTTGCCTTTTACAGACACTGACTGAGAGAGAGTGCGCAGCAGCATACGGCACATTCTAGTACTGGGCCACAAAGGACAAAATTTTTGACACCTTCTGCAAGGACACAGAGCCAAAGTTTAGTATCAAGAGTCTGCCAGAGGCCTGGGCACGTGTTCCACTGTTAGAGCGATGGTGGCTGCTCTTTTGTTTGCTGAGTTGCTCTGTACAGGCGCTGTTCCGGAGAGGGACAGCAGCAGAGCATGGCACACTGCAGCACAAGATTTTTGACACCTTCTACGAGGACACAGAGCCTAAGTTAAGGTATCGAGATTCTGTCAGAGGCCTGGGCAGGGCTTCCCTTTGTGTTGCTAGGTTACGTGCTCCTTTTGTTGCTCTCTTGCTTTTTAGAGCCAGTATCCCAAATAGGGAGAGCAGCAGAGCATGGCACACTGCAGGACTCGGCCAGAGAGCACGAGATATTTGACACCTTCTAGGAGGACACAGAGCCAAAGTTAAGGTATCGAAATTCTGTCAGAGGCCTGGGCAGGGGTTCCCATGTTGCAGCGATGCTGGCTGCTCTTTTGTTTGCCGTTTTGCTCTTTACAGGCACTGTCCCAGAAAGGGAGACCTGCAGAGCATGGCACACTGCAGACCTAGGCCACAGAGGACAAAATTTTTGACACCTTCTGCAAGGACACAGAGCCAAAGTGAAGGCATCCCGAGTCTGGCAGAGCCTTTGCAGGAGTAGCCCATGGGGAGCCTTGGGTGGCTATACCTTTGGGTTTTTATTTGCCTTTTACAGACACTGACTGAGAGAGAGTGCGCAGCAGCATACGGCACATTCTAGTACTGGGCCACAAAGGACAACATTTTTGACACCTTCTGCAAGGACACAGAGCCAAAGTTTAGTATCAAGAGTCTGCCAGAGGCCTGGGCACGTGTTCCACTGTTAGAGCAATGGTGGCTGCTCTTTTGTTTGCTGTGTTGCTCTTTACAGGCGCTGTTCCGGAGAGGGACAGCAGCAGAGCATGGCACACTGCAGTCCTAGGCCAGAGAGCACGAGATTTTTGACACCTTCTACGAGGACACAGAGCCAAAGTTAAGGTATCGAGATTCTGTCAGAGGCCTGGGCAGGGGTTCCCATTTGTGAGCGATATTGCGTGCTCCTTTGGTTGCCCGCTTGCCTTTTAGAGCCACTGTCCCAGAGAGCGAGAGCAGCATGGCATGGCACACTGCAGCACTCGGGCACAGATCGTGAGAATTTTGACTCCTTCTACAAGGACGCAGCGCCAAAGTTAAGGCATCCAGAGTCTGGCAGAGGCTTTGGCAGGGGTTGCCCATGGGGAGCCAGGGTGGCTACTCCTTTGGTTTTTGATCTGCCTTTTGCTGCCACTGTCCCAGACAGGGAGCAGAGCACAAACACGGAGCAGTTGGATCCTCGGCCACCGAGCCATAGCGTTTTAAGGCTTTCTACAGAGATTCAGAGCCTTTGTTAAGGTATCAAGAGTCTGTCAGAGGCCTGGGCAGGGGTTCCCATGTTGCAGCGATGCTGGCTGCTCTTTTGTTTGCCGTTTTGCTCTTTACAGGCACTGTCCCAGAAAGGGAGAACTGCAGAGCATGGCAACAGCAGTCCTAGGCCACAGAGGACAAAATTTTGACACCTTCTGCAAGGACACAGAGCCAAAGTGAAGGCATCCAGAGTCTCGCAGAGGCCTGGGCACGTGTTCCCATGTTGCAGCGATGGTGGCTGCTCTTAGGTTTGCTGTCTTGCTCTTTACAGGCACTGTCCCAGAAAGGGAGACCTGCAGAGCATGGCACACTGCAGTCCTAGGCCACAGAGGACAAAATTTTTGACACCTTCTGCAAGGACACAGAGCCAAAGTGAAGGCATCCCGAGTCTGGCAGAGCCTTTGCAGGAGTAGCCCATGGGGAGCCTTGGGTGGCTATACCTTTGGGTTTTTATTTGCCTTTTACAGACACTGACTGAGAGAGAGTGCGCAGCAGCATACGGCACATTCTAGTACTGGGCCACAAAGGACAAAATTTTTGACACCTTCTACGAGGACACAGAGCCAAAGTTTAGTATCAAGAGTCTGCCAGAGGCCTGGGCACGTGTTCCACTGTTAGAGCGATGGTGGCTGCTCTTTTGTTTGCTGTGTTGCTCTTTACAGGCGCTGTTCCGGAGAGGGACAGCAGCAGAGCATGGCACACTGCAGTCCTAGGCCAGAGAGCACGAGATTTTTGACACCTTCTACGAGGACACAGAGCCAAAATTCAGTTAAGGTATCGAGATTCTGTCAGAGGCCTGGGCAGGGGTTCCCATGTTGCAGCGATGCTGGCTGCTCTTTTGTTTGCCGTTTTGCTCTTTACAGGCACTGTCCCAGAAAGGGAGACCTGCAGAGCATGGCACACTGCAGTCCTAGGCCACAGAGGACAAAATTTTTGACACCTTCTGCAAGGACACAGAGCCAAAGTTTAGTATCAAGAGTCTCGCAGAGGCCTGGGCACGTGTTCCACTGTTAGAGCGATGGTGGCTGCTCTTTTGTTTGCTGTGTTGCTCTTTACAGGCGCTGTTCCGGAGAGGGACAGCAGCAGAGCATGGCACACTGCAGGACTCGGCCAGAGAGCAGGAGATTTTTGACACCTTCTAGGAGGACACAGAGCCAACGTTAAGGTATCGAGATTCTGTCAGAGGCCTGGGCAGGGGTTCCCATTTGTGAGCGATATTGCGTGCTCCTTTGGTTGCCCCCTTGCCTTTTAGAGCCACTGTCCCAGAGAGCGAGAGCAGCATGGCATGGCACACTGCAGCACTCGGGCACAGATCGTGAGAATTTTGACTCCTTCTACAAGGACGCAGCGCCAAAGTTAAGGCATCCAGAGTCTGGCAGAGGCTTTGGCAGGGGTTGCCCATGGGGAGCCAGGGTGGCTACTCCTTTGGTTTTTGATCTGCCTTTTGCTGCCACTGTCCCAGACAGGGAGCAGAGCACAAACACGGAGCAGTTGGATCCTCGGCCACCGAGCCATAGCGTTTTAAGGCTTTCTACAGAGATTCAGAGCCTTTGTTAAGGTATCAAGAGTCTGTCAGAGGCCTGGGCAGGGGTTCCCATGTTGCAGTGATGCTGGCTGCTCTTTTGTTTGCCGTTTTGCTCTTTACAGGCACTGTCCCAGAAAGGGAGAACTGCAGAGCATGGCAACAGCAGTCCTAGGCCACAGAGGACAAAATTTTTGACACCTTCTGCAAGGACACAGAGCCAAAGTGAAGGCATCCCGAGTCTGGCAGAGCCTTTGCAGGAGTAGCCCATGGGGAGCCTTGGGTGGCTATACCTTTGGGTTTTTATTTGCCTTTTACAGACACTGACTGAGAGAGAGTGCGCAGCAGCATACGGCACATTCTAGTACTGGGCCACAAAGGACAACATTTTTGACACCTTCTGCAAGGACACAGAGCCAAAGTTTAGTATCAAGAGTCTGCCAGAGGCCTGGGCACGTGTTCCACTGTTAGAGCGATGGTGGCTGCTCTTTTGTTTGCTGTGTTGCTCTTTACAGGCGCTGTTCCGGAGAGGGACAGCAGCAGAGCATGGCACACTGCAGTCCTAGGCCAGAGAGCACGAGATTTTTGACACCTTCTAGGAGGACACAGAGCCAAAGTTAAGGTATCGAGATTCTGTCAGAGGCCTGGGCAGGGGTTCCCATTTGTGAGCGATATTGCGTGCTCCTTTGGTTGCCCCCTTGCCTTTTAGAGCCACTGTCCCAGAGAGCGAGAGCAGCATGGCATGGCACACTGCAGCACTCGGGCACAGATCGTGAGAATTTTGACTCCTTCTACAAGGACGCAGCGCCAAAGTTAAGGCATCCAGAGTCTGGCAGAGGCTTTGGCAGGGGTTGCCCATGGGGAGCCAGGGTGGCTACTCCTTTGGTTTTTGATCTGCCTTTTGCTGCCACTGTCCCAGACAGGGAGCAGAGCACAAACACGGAGCAGTTGGATCCTCGGCCACCGAGCCATAGCGTTTTAAGGCTTTCTACAGAGATTCAGAGCCTTTGTTAAGGTATCAAGAGTCTGTCAGAGGCCTGGGCAGGGGTTCCCATGTTGCAGCGATGCTGGCTGCTCTTTTGTTTGCCGTTTTGCTCTTTACAGGCACTGTCCCAGAAAGGGAGAACTGCAGAGCATGGCAACAGCAGTCCTAGGCCACAGAGGACAAAATTTTTGACACCTTCTGCAAGGACACAGAGCCAAAGTGAAGGCATCCAGAGTCTCGCAGAGGCCTGGGCACGTGTTCCCATGTTGCAGCGATGCTGGCTGCTCTTAGGTTTGCTGTCTTGCTCTTTACAGGCACTGTCCCAGAAAGGGAGACCTGCAGAGCATGGCACACTGCAGTCCTAGGCCACAGAGGACAAAATTTTTGACACCTTCTGCAAGGACACAGAGCCAAAGTTTAGTATCAAGAGTCTGCCAGAGGCCTGGGCACGTGTTCCACTGTTAGAGCGATGGTGGCTGCTCTTTTGTTTGCTGTGTTGCTCTTTACAGGCGCTGTTCCGGAGAGGGACAGCAGCAGAGCATGGCACACTGCAGTACAGGATTTTTGACACCTTCTAGGAGGACACAGAGCCAAAGTTAAGGTATCGAGATTCTGTCAGAGGCCTGGGCAGGGGTTCCCATTTGTGAGCGATATTGCGTGCTCCTTTGGTTGCCCCCTTGCCTTTTAGAGCCACTGTCCCAGAGAGCGGGAGCAGCATGGCATGGCACACTGCAGCACTCGGGCACAGATCGTGAGAATTTTGACTCCTTCTACAAGGACGCAGCGCCAAAGTTAAGGCATCCAGAGTCTGGCAGAGGCTTTGGCAGGGGTTGCCCATGGGGAGCCAGGGTGGCTACTCCTTTGGTTTTTGATCTGCCTTTTGCTGCCACTGTCCCAGACAGGGAGCAGAGCACAAACACGGAGCAGTTGGATCCTCGGCCACCGAGCCATAGCGTTTTAAGGCTTTCTACAGAGATTCAGAGCCTTTCTTAAGGTATCAAGAGTCTGTCAGAGGCCTGGGCAGGGGTTCCCATGTTGCAGTGATGCTGGCTGCTCTTTTGTTTGCCGTTTTGCTCTTTACAGGCACTGTCCCAGAAAGGGAGAACTGCAGAGCATGGCAACAGCAGTCCTAGGCCACAGAGGACAAAATTTTGACACCTTCTGCAAGGACACAGAGCCAAAGTGAAGGCATCCCGAGTCTGGCAGAGCCTTTGCAGGAGTAGCCCATGGGGAGCCTTGGGTGGCTATACCTTTGGGTTTTTATTTGCCTTTTACAGACACTGACTGAGAGAGAGTGCGCAGCAGCATACGGCACATTCTAGTACTGGGCCACAAAGGACAAAATTTTTGACACCTTCTGCAAGGACACAGAGCCAAAGTTTAGTATCAAGAGTCTGCCAGAGGCCTGGGCACGTGTTCCACTGTTAGAGCGATGGTGGCTGCTCTTTTGTTTGCTGTGTTGCTCTTTACAGGCGCTGTTCCGGAGAGGGACAGCAGCAGAGCATGGCACACTGCAGTCCTAGGCCAGAGAGCAGGAGATTTTTGACACCTTCTACGAGGACACAGAGCCTAAGTTAAGGTATCGAGATTCTGTCAGAGGCCTGGGCAGGGGTTCCCATTTGTGAGCGATATTGCGTGCTCCTTTGGTTGCCCCCTTGCCTTTTAGAGCCACTGTCCCAGAGAGCGAGAGCAGCATGGCATGGCACACTGCAGCACTCGGGCACAGATCGTGAGAATTTTGACTCCTTCTACAAGGACGCAGCGCCAAAGTTAAGGCATCCAGAGTCTGGCAGAGGCTTTGGCAGGGGTTGCCCATGGGGAGCCAGGGTGGCTACTCCTTTGGTTTTTGATCTGCCTTTTGCTGCCACTGTCCCAGACAGGGAGCAGAGCACAAACACGGAGCAGTTGGATCCTCGGCCACCGAGCCATAGCGTTTTAAGGCTTTCTACAGAGATTCAGAGCCTTTGTTAAGGTATCAAGAGTCTGTCAGAGGCCTGGGCAGGGGTTCCCATGTTGCAGCGATGCTGGCTGCTCTTTTGTTTGCCGTTTTGCTCTTTACAGGCACTGTCCCAGAAAGGGAGAACTGCAGAGCATGGCACACTGCAGTCCTAGGCCACAGAGGACAAAATTTTGACACCTTCTGCAAGGACACAGAGCCAAAGTGAAGGCATCCCGAGTCTGGCAGAGCCTTTGCAGGAGTAGCCCATGGGGAGCCTTGGGTGGCTATACCTTTGGGTTTTTATTTGCCTTTTACAGACACTGACTGAGAGAGAGTGCGCAGCAGCATACGGCACATTCTAGTACTGGGCCACAAAGGACAACATTTTTGACACCTTCTGCAAGGACACAGAGCCAAAGTTTAGTATCAAGAGTCTGCCAGAGGCCTGGGCACGTGTTCCACTGTTAGAGCGATGGTGGCTGCTCTTTTGTTTGCTGTGTTGCTCTTTACAGGCGCTGTTCCGGAGAGGGACAGCAGCAGAGCATGGCACACTGCAGTCCTAGGCCAGAGAGCAGGAGATTTTTGACACCTTCTAGGAGGACACAGAGCCAAAATTCAGTTAAGGTATCGAGATTCTGTCAGAGGCCTGGGCAGGGGTTCCCATGTTGCAGCGATGCTGGCTGCTCTTTTGTTTGCCGTTTTGCTCTTTACAGGCACTGTCCCAGAAAGGGAGACCTGCAGAGCATGGCACACTGCAGTCCTAGGGCACAGAGGACAAAATTTTTGACACCTTCTGCAAGGACACAGAGCCAAAGTTTAGTATCAAGAGTCTGCCAGAGGCCTGGGCACGTGTTCCACTGTTAGAGCGATGGTGGCTGCTCTTTTGTTTGCTGTGTTGCTCTTTACAGGCGCTGTTCCGGAGAGGGACAGCAGCAGAGCATGGCACACTGCAGTACAGGATTTTTGACACCTTCTAGGAGGACACAGAGCCAAAGTTAAGGTATCGAGATTCTGTCAGAGGCCTGGGCAGGGGTTCCCATTTGTGAGCGATATTGCGTGCTCCTTTGGTTGCCCCCTTGCCTTTTAGAGCCACTGTCCCAGAGAGCGAGAGCAGCATGGCATGGCACACTGCAGCACTCGGGCACAGATCGTGAGAATTTTGACTCCTTCTACAAGGACGCAGCGCCAAAGTTAAGGCATCCAGAGTCTGGCAGAGGCTTTGGCAGGGGTTGCCCATGGGGAGCCAGGGTGGCTACTCCTTTGGTTTTTGATCTGCCTTTTGCTGCCACTGTCCCAGACAGGGAGCAGAGCACAAACACGGAGCAGTTGGATCCTCGGCCACCGAGCCATAGCGTTTTAAGGCTTTCTACAGAGATTCAGAGCCTTTGTTAAGGTATCAAGAGTCTGTCAGAGGCCTGGGCAGGGGTTCCCATGTTGCAGCGATGCTGGCTGCTCTTTTGTTTGCCGTTTTGCTCTTTACAGGCACTGTCCCAGAAAGGGAGACCTGCAGAGCATGGCACACTGCAGTCCTAGGCCACAGAGGACAAAATTTTGACACCTTCTGCAAGGACACAGAGCCAAAGTGAAGGCATCCCGAGTCTGGCAGAGCCTTTGTAGGAGTAGCCCATGGGGAGCCTTGGGTGGCTATACCTTTGGGTTTTTATTTGCCTTTTACAGACACTGACTGAGAGAGAGTGCGCAGCAGCATACGGCACATTCTAGTACTGGGCCACAAAGGACAAAATTTTTGACACCTTCTGCAAGGACACAGAGCCAAAGTTTAGTATCAAGAGTCTGCCAGAGGCCTGGGCACGTGTTCCACTGTTAGAGCAATGGTGGCTGCTCTTTTGTTTGCTGTGTTGCTCTTTACAGGCGCTGTTCCGGAGAGGGACAGCAGCAGAGCATGGCACACTGCAGGACTGGGCCAGAGAGCACGAGATTTTTGACACCTTCTACGAGGACACAGAGCCAAAATTCAGTTAAGGTATCGAGATTCTGTCAGAGGCCTGGGCAGGGGTTCCCATGTTGCAGCGATGCTGGCTGCTCTTAGGTTTGCCGTTTTGCTCTTTACAGGCACTGTCCCAGAAAGGGAGACCTGCAGAGCATGGCACACTGCAGTCCTAGGCCACAGAGGACAAAATTTTTGACACCTTCTGCAAGGACACAGAGCCAAAGTTTAGTATCAAGAGTCTGCCAGAGGCCTGGGCACGTGTTCCACTGTTAGAGCGATGGTGGCTGCTCTTTTGTTTGCTGAGTTGCTCTGTACAGGCCTGTCCCGGGAAGGGACAGCAGCAGAGCATGGCACACTGCAGCACAAGATTTTTGACACCTTCTACGAGGACACAGAGCCAAAGTTAAGGTATCGAGATTCTGTCAGAGGCCTGGGCAGGGCTTCCCTTTGTGTTGCTAGGTTACGTGCTCCTTTTGTTGCTCTCTTGCCTTTTAGAGCCAGTATCCCAAATAGGGAGAGCAGCAGAGCATGGCACACTGCAGGACTCGGCCAGAGAGCACGACATTTTTGACACCTTCTAGGAGGACACAGAGCCAAAGTTAAGGTATCGAGATTCTGTCAGAGGCCTGGGCACGTGTTCCACTGTTAGAGCGATGGTGGCTGCTCTTTTGTTTGCCGTTTTGCTCTTTACAGGCGCTGTTCCGGAGAGGGACAGCAGCAGAGCATGGCACACTGCAGTCCTAGGCCAGAGAGCAGGAGATTTTTGACACCTTCTAGGAGGACACAGAGCCAAAGTTAAGGTATCGAGATTCAGTCAGAGGCCTGGGCAGGGGTTCCCATTTGTGAGCGATATTGCGTGCTCCTTTGGTTGCCCCCTTGCCTTTTAGAGCCACTGTCCCAGAGAGCGAGAGCAGCATGGCATGGCACACTGCAGCACTCGGGCACAGATCGTGAGAATTTTGACTCCTTCTACAAGGACGCAGCGCCAAAGTTAAGGCATCCAGAGTCTGGCAGAGGCTTTGGCAGGGGTTGCCCATGGGGAGCCAGGGTGGCTACTCCTTTGGTTTTTGATCTGCCTTTTGCTGCCACTGTCCCAGACAGGGAGCAGAGCACAAACACGGAGCAGTTGGATCCTCGGCCACCGAGCCATAGCGTTTTAAGGCTTTCTACAGAGATTCAGAGCCTTTGTTAAGGTATCAAGAGTCTGTCAGAGGCCTGGGCAGGGGTTCCCATGTTGCAGCGATGCTGGCTGCTCTTTTGTTTGCCGTTTTGCTCTTTACAGGCACTGTCCCAGAAAGGGAGACCTGCAGAGCATGGCACACTGCAGTCCTAGGCCACAGAGGACAAAATTTTGACACCTTCTGCAAGGACACAGAGCCAAAGTGAAGGCATCCCGAGTCTGGCAGAGCCTTTGCAGGAGTAGCCCATGGGGAGCCTTGGGTGGCTATACCTTTGGGTTTTTATTTGCCTTTTACAGACACTGACTGAGAGAGAGTGCGCAGCAGCATACGGCACATTCTAGTACTGGGCCACAAAGGACAAAATTTTTGACACCTTCTGCAAGGACACAGAGCCAAAGTTTAGTATCAAGAGTCTGCCAGAGGCCTGGGCACATGTTCCACTGTTAGAGCGATGGTGGCTGCTCTTTTGTTTGCTGTGTTGCTCTTTACAGGCGCTGTTCCGGAGAGGGACAGCAGCAGAGCATGGCACACTGCAGTCCTAGGCCAGAGAGCACGAGATTTTTGACACCTTCTAGGAGGACACAGAGCCAAAATTCAGTTAAGGTATCGAGATTCTGTCAGAGGCCTGGGCAGGGGTTCCCATGTTGCAGCGATGCTGGCTGCTCTTAGGTTTGCCGTTTTGCTCTTTACAGGCACTGTCCCAGAAAGGGAGACCTGCAGAGCATGGCACACTGCAGTCCTAGGCCACAGAGGACAAAATTTTTGACACCTTCTGCAAGGACACAGAGCCAAAGTGAAGGCATCCAGAGTCTCGCAGAGGCCTGGGCACGTGTTCCACTGTTAGAGCGATGGTGGCTGCTCTTTTGTTTGCTGAGTTGCTCTGTACAGGCCTGTCCCGGGAAGGGACAGCAGCAGAGCATGGCACACTGCAGCACAAGATTTTTGACACCTTCTAGGAGGACACAGAGCCAAAGTTAAGGTATCGAGATTCTGTCAGAGGCCTGGGCAGGGCTTCCCTTTGTGTTGCTAGGTTACGTGCTCCTTTTGTTGCTCTCTTGCCTTTTAGAGCCAGTATCCCAAATAGGGAGAGCAGCAGAGCATGGCACACTGCAGGACTCGGCCAGAGAGCACGACATTTTTGACACCTTCTAGGAGGACACAGAGCCAAAGTTAAGGTATCGAGATTCTGTCAGAGGCCTGGGCACGTGTTCCACTGTTAGAGCGATGGTGGCTGCTCTTTTGTTTGCTGAGTTGCTCTTTACAGGCGCTGTTCCGGAGAGGGACAGCAGCAGAGCATGGCACACTGCAGTCCTAGGCCAGAGAGCACGAGATTTTTGACACCTTCTAGGAGGACACAGAGCCAAAGTTAAGGTATCGAGATTCAGTCAGAGGCCTGGGCAGGGGTTCCCATGTTGCAGCGATGCTGGCTGCTCTTTTGTTTGCCGTTTTGCTCTTTACAGGCACTGTCCCAGAAAGGGAGACCTGCAGAGCATGGCACACTGCAGTCCTAGGGCACAGAGGACAAAATTTTTGACACCTTCTGCAAGGACACAGAGCCAAAGTTTAGTATCAAGAGTCTGCCAGAGGCCTGGGCACGTGTTCCACTGTTAGAGCGATGGTGGCTGCTCTTTTGTTTGCTGTGTTGCTCTTTACAGGCGCTGTTCCGGAGAGGGACAGCAGCAGAGCATGGCACACTGCAGTACAGGATTTTTGACACCTTCTAGGAGGACACAGAGCCAAAGTTAAGGTATCGAGATTCTGTCAGAGGCCTGGGCAGGGGTTCCCATTTGTGAGCGATATTGCGTGCTCCTTTGGTTGCCCCCTTGCCTTTTAGAGCCACTGTCCCAGAGAGCGAGAGCAGCATGGCATGGCACACTGCAGCACTCGGGCACAGATCGTGAGAATTTTGACTCCTTCTACAAGGACGCAGCGCCAAAGTTAAGGCATCCAGAGTCTGGCAGAGGCTTTGGCAGGGGTTGCCCATGGGGAGCCAGGGTGGCTACTCCTTTGGTTTTTGATCTGCCTTTTGCTGCCACTGTCCCAGACAGGGAGCAGAGCACAAACACGGAGCAGTTGGATCCTCGGCCACCGAGCCATAGCGTTTTAAGGCTTTCTACAGAGATTCAGAGCCTTTGTTAAGGTATCAAGAGTCTGTCAGAGGCCTGGGCAGGGGTTCCCATGTTGCAGCGATGCTGGCTGCTCTTTTGTTTGCCGTTTTGCTCTTTACAGGCACTGTCCCAGAAAGGGAGACCTGCAGAGCATGGCACACTGCAGTCCTAGGCCACAGAGGACAAAATTTTGACACCTTCTGCAAGGACACAGAGCCAAAGTGAAGGCATCCCGAGTCTGGCAGAGCCTTTGTAGGAGTAGCCCATGGGGAGCCTTGGGTGGCTATACCTTTGGGTTTTTATTTGCCTTTTACAGACACTGACTGAGAGAGAGTGCGCAGCAGCATACGGCACATTCTAGTACTGGGCCACAAAGGACAAAATTTTTGACACCTTCTGCAAGGACACAGAGCCAAAGTTTAGTATCAAGAGTCTGCCAGAGGCCTGGGCACGTGTTCCACTGTTAGAGCAATGGTGGCTGCTCTTTTGTTTGCTGTGTTGCTCTTTACAGGCGCTGTTCCGGAGAGGGACAGCAGCAGAGCATGGCACACTGCAGGACTGGGCCAGAGAGCACGAGATTTTTGACACCTTCTACGAGGACACAGAGCCAAAATTCAGTTAAGGTATCGAGATTCTGTCAGAGGCCTGGGCAGGGGTTCCCATGTTGCAGCGATGCTGGCTGCTCTTAGGTTTGCCGTTTTGCTCTTTACAGGCACTGTCCCAGAAAGGGAGACCTGCAGAGCATGGCACACTGCAGTCCTAGGCCACAGAGGACAAAATTTTTGACACCTTCTGCAAGGACACAGAGCCAAAGTTTAGTATCAAGAGTCTGCCAGAGGCCTGGGCACGTGTTCCACTGTTAGAGCGATGGTGGCTGCTCTTTTGTTTGCTGAGTTGCTCTGTACAGGCCTGTCCCGGGAAGGGACAGCAGCAGAGCATGGCACACTGCAGCACAAGATTTTTGACACCTTCTACGAGGACACAGAGCCAAAGTTAAGGTATCGAGATTCTGTCAGAGGCCTGGGCAGGGCTTCCCTTTGTGTTGCTAGGTTACGTGCTCCTTTTGTTGCTCTCTTGCCTTTTAGAGCCAGTATCCCAAATAGGGAGAGCAGCAGAGCATGGCACACTGCAGGACTCGGCCAGAGAGCACGACATTTTTGACACCTTCTAGGAGGACACAGAGCCAAAGTTAAGGTATCGAGATTCTGTCAGAGGCCTGGGCACGTGTTCCACTGTTAGAGCGATGGTGGCTGCTCTTTTGTTTGCCGTTTTGCTCTTTACAGGCGCTGTTCCGGAGAGGGACAGCAGCAGAGCATGGCACACTGCAGTCCTAGGCCAGAGAGCAGGAGATTTTTGACACCTTCTAGGAGGACACAGAGCCAAAATTCAGTTAAGGTATCGAGATTCTGTCAGAGGCCTGGGCAGGGGTTCCCATGTTGCAGCGATGCTGGCTGCTCTTTTGTTTGCCGTTTTGCTCTTTACAGGCACTGTCCCAGAAAGGGAGACCTGCAGAGCATGGCACACTGCAGTCCTAGGGCACAGAGGACAAAATTTTTGACACCTTCTGCAAGGACACAGAGCCAAAGTTTAGTATCAAGAGTCTGCCAGAGGCCTGGGCACGTGTTCCACTGTTAGAGCGATGGTGGCTGCTCTTTTGTTTGCTGTGTTGCTCTTTACAGGCGCTGTTCCGGAGAGGGACAGCAGCAGAGCATGGCACACTGCAGTACAGGATTTTTGACACCTTCTAGGAGGACACAGAGCCAAAGTTAAGGTATCGAGATTCTGTCAGAGGCCTGGGCAGGGGTTCCCATTTGTGAGCGATATTGCGTGCTCCTTTGGTTGCCCCCTTGCCTTTTAGAGCCACTGTCCCAGAGAGCGAGAGCAGCATGGCATGGCACACTGCAGCACTCGGGCACAGATCGTGAGAATTTTGACTCCTTCTACAAGGACGCAGCGCCAAAGTTAAGGCATCCAGAGTCTGGCAGAGGCTTTGGCAGGGGTTGCCCATGGGGAGCCAGGGTGGCTACTCCTTTGGTTTTTGATCTGCCTTTTGCTGCCACTGTCCCAGACAGGGAGCAGAGCACAAACACGGAGCAGTTGGATCCTCGGCCACCGAGCCATAGCGTTTTAAGGCTTTCTACAGAGATTCAGAGCCTTTGTTAAGGTATCAAGAGTCTGTCAGAGGCCTGGGCAGGGGTTCCCATGTTGCAGCGATGCTGGCTGCTCTTTTGTTTGCCGTTTTGCTCTTTACAGGCACTGTCCCAGAAAGGGAGACCTGCAGAGCATGGCACACTGCAGTCCTAGGCCACAGAGGACAAAATTTTGACACCTTCTGCAAGGACACAGAGCCAAAGTGAAGGCATCCCGAGTCTGGCAGAGCCTTTGTAGGAGTAGCCCATGGGGAGCCTTGGGTGGCTATACCTTTGAGTTTTTATTTGCCTTTTACAGACACTGACTGAGAGAGAGTGCGCAGCAGCATACGGCACATTCTAGTACTGGGCCACAAAGGACAAAATTTTTGACACCTTCTGCAAGGACACAGAGCCAAAGTTTAGTATCAAGAGTCTGCCAGAGGCCTGGGCACGTGTTCCACTGTTAGAGCAATGGTGGCTGCTCTTTTGTTTGCTGTGTTGCTCTTTACAGGCGCTGTTCCGGAGAGGGACAGCAGCAGAGCATGGCACACTGCAGGACTGGGCCAGAGAGCACGAGATTTTTGACACCTTCTACGAGGACACAGAGCCAAAATTCAGTTAAGGTATCGAGATTCTGTCAGAGGCCTGGGCAGGGGTTCCCATGTTGCAGCGATGCTGGCTGCTCTTAGGTTTGCCGTTTTGCTCTTTACAGGCACTGTCCCAGAAAGGGAGACCTGCAGAGCATGGCACACTGCAGTCCTAGGCCACAGAGGACAAAATTTTTGACACCTTCTGCAAGGACACAGAGCCAAAGTTTAGTATCAAGAGTCTGCCAGAGGCCTGGGCACGTGTTCCACTGTTAGAGCGATGGTGGCTGCTCTTTTGTTTGCTGAGTTGCTCTGTACAGGCCTGTCCCGGGAAGGGACAGCAGCAGAGCATGGCACACTGCAGCACAAGATTTTTGACACCTTCTACGAGGACACAGAGCCAAAGTTAAGGTATCGAGATTCTGTCAGAGGCCTGGGCAGGGCTTCCCTTTGTGTTGCTAGGTTACGTGCTCCTTTTGTTGCTCTCTTGCCTTTTAGAGCCAGTATCCCAAATAGGGAGAGCAGCAGAGCATGGCACACTGCAGGACTCGGCCAGAGAGCACGACATTTTTGACACCTTCTAGGAGGACACAGAGCCAAAGTTAAGGTATCGAGATTCTGTCAGAGGCCTGGGCACGTGTTCCACTGTTAGAGCGATGGTGGCTGCTCTTTTGTTTGCCGTTTTGCTCTTTACAGGCGCTGTTCCGGAGAGGGACAGCAGCAGAGCATGGCACACTGCAGTCCTAGGCCAGAGAGCAGGAGATTTTTGACACCTTCTAGGAGGACACAGAGCCAAAGTTAAGGTATCGAGATTCAGTCAGAGGCCTGGGCAGGGGTTCCCATTTGTGAGCGATATTGCGTGCTCCTTTGGTTGCCCCCTTGCCTTTTAGAGCCACTGTCCCAGAGAGCGAGAGCAGCATGGCATGGCACACTGCAGCACTCGGGCACAGATCGTGAGAATTTTGACTCCTTCTACAAGGACGCAGCGCCAAAGTTAAGGCATCCAGAGTCTGGCAGAGGCTTTGGCAGGGGTTGCCCATGGGGAGCCAGGGTGGCTACTCCTTTGGTTTTTGATCTGCCTTTTGCTGCCACTGTCCCAGACAGGGAGCAGAGCACAAACACGGAGCAGTTGGATCCTCGGCCACCGAGCCATAGCGTTTTAAGGCTTTCTACAGAGATTCAGAGCCTTTGTTAAGGTATCAAGAGTCTGTCAGAGGCCTGGGCAGGGGTTCCCATGTTGCAGCGATGCTGGCTGCTCTTTTGTTTGCCGTTTTGCTCTTTACAGGCACTGTCCCAGAAAGGGAGACCTGCAGAGCATGGCACACTGCAGTCCTAGGCCACAGAGGACAAAATTTTGACACCTTCTGCAAGGACACAGAGCCAAAGTGAAGGCATCCCGAGTCTGGCAGAGCCTTTGCAGGAGTAGCCCATGGGGAGCCTTGGGTGGCTATACCTTTGGGTTTTTATTTGCCTTTTACAGACACTGACTGAGAGAGAGTGCGCAGCAGCATACGGCACATTCTAGTACTGGGCCACAAAGGACAAAATTTTTGACACCTTCTGCAAGGACACAGAGCCAAAGTTTAGTATCAAGAGTCTGCCAGAGGCCTGGGCACATGTTCCACTGTTAGAGCGATGGTGGCTGCTCTTTTGTTTGCTGTGTTGCTCTTTACAGGCGCTGTTCCGGAGAGGGACAGCAGCAGAGCATGGCACACTGCAGTCCTAGGCCAGAGAGCACGAGATTTTTGACACCTTCTAGGAGGACACAGAGCCAAAATTCAGTTAAGGTATCGAGATTCTGTCAGAGGCCTGGGCAGGGGTTCCCATGTTGCAGCGATGCTGGCTGCTCTTAGGTTTGCCGTTTTGCTCTTTACAGGCACTGTCCCAGAAAGGGAGACCTGCAGAGCATGGCACACTGCAGTCCTAGGCCACAGAGGACAAAATTTTTGACACCTTCTGCAAGGACACAGAGCCAAAGTGAAGGCATCCAGAGTCTCGCAGAGGCCTGGGCACGTGTTCCACTGTTAGAGCGATGGTGGCTGCTCTTTTGTTTGCTGAGTTGCTCTGTACAGGCCTGTCCCGGGAAGGGACAGCAGCAGAGCATGGCACACTGCAGCACAAGATTTTTGACACCTTCTAGGAGGACACAGAGCCAAAGTTAAGGTATCGAGATTCTGTCAGAGGCCTGGGCAGGGCTTCCCTTTGTGTTGCTAGGTTACGTGCTCCTTTTGTTGCTCTCTTGCCTTTTAGAGCCAGTATCCCAAATAGGGAGAGCAGCAGAGCATGGCACACTGCAGGACTCGGCCAGAGAGCACGACATTTTTGACACCTTCTAGGAGGACACAGAGCCAAAGTTAAGGTATCGAGATTCTGTCAGAGGCCTGGGCACGTGTTCCACTGTTAGAGCGATGGTGGCTGCTCTTTTGTTTGCTGAGTTGCTCTTTACAGGCGCTGTTCCGGAGAGGGACAGCAGCAGAGCATGGCACACTGCAGTCCTAGGCCAGAGAGCACGAGATTTTTGACACCTTCTAGGAGGACACAGAGCCAAAGTTAAGGTATCGAGATTCAGTCAGAGGCCTGGGCAGGGGTTCCCATTTGTGAGCGATATTGCGTGCTCCTTTGGTTGCCCCCTTGCCTTTTAGAGCCACTGTCCCAGAGAGCGAGAGCAGCATGGCATGGCACACTGCAGCACTCGGGCACAGATCGTGAGAATTTTGACTCCTTCTACAAGGACGCAGCGCCAAAGTTAAGGCATCCAGAGTCTGGCAGAGGCTTTGGCAGGGGTTGCCCATGGGGAGCCAGGGTGGCTACTCCTTTGGTTTTTGATCTGCCTTTTGCTGCCACTGTCCCAGACAGGGAGCAGAGCACAAACACGGAGCAGTTGGATCCTTGGCCACCGAGCCATAGCGTTTTAAGGCTTTCTACAGAGATTCAGAGCCTTTGTTAAGGTATCAAGAGTCTGTCAGAGGCCTGGGCAGGGGTTCCCATGTTGCAGCGATGCTGGCTGCTCTTTTGTTTGCCGTTTTGCTCTTTACAGGCACTGTCCCAGAAAGGGAGAACTGCAGAGCATGGCAACAGCAGTCCTAGGCCACAGAGGACAAAATTTTTGACACCTTCTGCAAGGACACAGAGCCAAAGTGAAGGCATCCAGAGTCTCGCAGAGGCCTGGGCACGTGTTCCCATGTTATAGTGATGGTGGCTGCTCTTAGGTTTGCTGTCTTGCTCTTTACAGGCGCTGTTCCGGAGAGGGACAGCAGCAGAACATGGCACACCGCAGTCCTAGGCCAGAGAGCACGAGATTTTTGACACCTTCTGCAAGGACACAGAGCCAAAGTTAAGGCATCCAGAGTCTGGCAGAGCCTTTGCAGGAGTAGCCCATGGGGAGCCTTGGGTGGCTATACCTTTGGGTTTTTATTTGCCTTTTACAGACACTGACTGAGAGAGAGTGCGCAGCAGCATACGGCACATTCTAGTACTGGGCCACAAAGGACAAAATTTTTGACACCTTCTGCAAGGACACAGAGCCAAAGTTTAGTATCAAGAGTCTGCCAGAGGCCTGGGCACGTGTTCCACTGTTAGAGCGATGGTGGCTGCTCTTTTGTTTGCTGTGTTGCTCTTTACAGGCACTGTTCCGGAGAGGGACAGCAGCAGAGCATGGCACACTGCAGTCCTAGGCCAGAGAGCACGAGATTTTTGACACCTTCTAGGAGGACACAGAGCCAAAATTCAGTTAAGGTATCGAGATTCTGTCAGAGGCCTGGGCAGGGGTTCCCATGTTGCAGCGATGCTGGCTGCTCTTAGGTTTGCCGTTTTGCTCTTTACAGGCACTGTCCCAGAAAGGGAGACCTGCAGAGCATGGCACACTGCAGTCCTAGGCCACAGAGGACAAAATTTTTGACACCTTCTGCAAGGACACAGAGCCAAAGTTTAGTATCAAGAGTCTGCCAGAGGCCTGGGCACGTGTTCCACTGTTAGAGCGATGGTGGCTGCTCTTTTGTTTGCTGTGTTGCTCTTTACAGGCGCTGTTCCGGAGAGGGACAGCAGCAGAGCATGGCACACTGCAGTCCTAGGCCAGAGAGCACGAGATTTTTGACACCTTCTAGGAGGACACAGAGCCAAAGTTAAGGTATCGAGATTCTGTCAGAGGCCTGGGCACGTGTTCCACTGTTAGAGCGATGGTGGCTGCTCTTTTGTTTGCCGTTTTGCTCTTTACAGGCGCTGTTCCGGAGAGGGACAGCAGCAGAGCATGGCACACTGCAGTCCTAGGCCAGAGAGCACGAGATTTTTGACACCTTCTGCAAGGACACAGAGCCAAAGTGAAGGCATCCCGAGTCTGGCAGAGCCTTTGCAGGAGTAGCCCATGGGGAGCCTTGGGTGGCTATACCTTTGGGTTTTTATTTGCCTTTTACAGACACTGACTGAGAGAGAGTGCGCAGCAGCATACGGCACATTCTAGTACTGGGCCACAAAGGACAAAATTTTTGACACCTTCTGCAAGGACACAGAGCCAAAGTTTAGTATCAAGAGTCTGCCAGAGGCCTGGGCACGTGTTCCACTGTTAGAGCGATGGTGGCTGCTCTTTTGTTTGCTGTGTTGCTCTTTACAGGCACTGTTCCGGAGAGGGACAGCAGCAGAGCATGGCACACTGCAGTCCTAGGCCAGAGAGCACGAGATTTTTGACACCTTCTAGGAGGACACAGAGCCAAAATTCAGTTAAGGTATCGAGATTCTGTCAGAGGCCTGGGCAGGGGTTCCCATGTTGCAGCGATGCTGGCTGCTCTTAGGTTTGCCGTTTTGCTCTTTACAGGCACTGTCCCAGAAAGGGAGACCTGCAGAGCATGGCACACTGCAGTCCTAGGCCACAGAGGACAAAATTTTTGACACCTTCTGCAAGGACACAGAGCCAAAGTGAAGGCATCCAGAGTCTCGCAGAGGCCTGGGCACGTGTTCCACTGTTAGAGCGATGGTGGCTGCTCTTTTGTTTGCTGAGTTGCTCTGTACAGGCCTGTCCCGGGAAGGGACAGCAGCAGAGCATGGCACACTGCAGCACAAGATTTTTGACACCTTCTAGGAGGACACAGAGCCAAAGTTAAGGTATCGAGATTCTGTCAGAGGCCTGGGCAGGGCTTCCCTTTGTGTTGCTAGGTTACGTGCTCCTTTTGTTGCTCTCTTGCCTTTTAGAGCCAGTATCCCAAATAGGGAGAGCAGCAGAGCATGGCACACTGCAGGACTCGGCCAGAGAGCACGACATTTTTGACACCTTCTAGGAGGACACAGAGCCAAAGTTAAGGTATCGAGATTCTGTCAGAGGCCTGGGCACGTGTTCCACTGTTAGAGCGATGGTGGCTGCTCTTTTGTTTGCTGAGTTGCTCTTTACAGGCGCTGTTCCGGAGAGGGACAGCAGCAGAGCATGGCACACTGCAGTCCTAGGCCAGAGAGCAGGAGATTTTTGACACCTTCTAGGAGGACACAGAGCCAAAGTTAAGGTATCGAGATTCAGTCAGAGGCCTGGGCAGGGGTTCCCATTTGTGAGCGATATTGCGTGCTCCTTTGGTTGCCCCCTTGCCTTTTAGAGCCACTGTCCCAGAGAGCGAGAGCAGCATGGCATGGCACACTGCAGCACTCGGGCACAGATCGTGAGAATTTTGACTCCTTCTACAAGGACGCAGCGCCAAAGTTAAGGCATCCAGAGTCTGGCAGAGGCTTTGGCAGGGGTTGCCCATGGGGAGCCAGGGTGGCTACTCCTTTGGTTTTTGATCTGCCTTTTGCTGCCACTGTCCCAGACAGGGAGCAGAGCACAAACACGGAGCAGTTGGATCCTCGGCCACCGAGCCATAGCGTTTTAATGCTTTCTACAGAGATTCAGAGCCTTTGTTAAGGTATCAAGAGTCTGTCAGAGGCCTGGGCAGGGGTTCCCATGTTGCAGCGATGCTGGCTGCTCTTTTGTTTGCCGTTTTGCTCTTTACAGGCACTGTCCCAGAAAGGGAGACCTGCAGAGCATGGCAACAGCAGTCCTAGGCCACAGAGGACAAAATTTTTGACACCTTCTGCAAGGACACAGAGCCAAAGTGAAGGCATCCAGAGTCTCGCAGAGGCCTGGGCACGTGCTCCCATGTTGCAGCGATGGTGGCTGCTCTTTTGTTTGCTGTGTTGCTCTTTACAGGCGCTGTTCCGGAGAGGGACAGCAGCAGAGCATGGCACACCGCAGTCCTAGGCCAGAGAGCACGAGATTTTTGACACCTTCTGCAAGGACACAGAGCCAAAGTGAAGGCATCCCGAGTCTGGCAGAGCCTTTGCAGGAGTAGCCCATGGGGAGCCTTGGGTGGCTATACCTTTGGGTTTTTATTTGCCTTTTACAGACACTGACTGAGAGAGAGTGCGCAGCAGCATACGGCACATTCTAGTACTGGGCCACAAAGGACAAAATTTTTGACACCTTCTGCAAGGACACAGAGCCAAAGTTTAGTATCAAGAGTCTGCCAGAGGCCTGGGCACGTGTTCCACTGTTAGAGCGATGGTGGCTGCTCTTTTGTTTGCTGTGTTGCTCTTTACAGGCACTGTTCCGGAGAGGGACAGCAGCAGAGCATGGCACACTGCAGTCCTAGGCCAGAGAGCACGAGATTTTTGACACCTTCTAGGAGGACACAGAGCCAAAATTCAGTTAAGGTATCGAGATTCTGTCAGAGGCCTGGGCAGGGGTTCCCATGTTGCAGCGATGCTGGCTGCTCTTAGGTTTGCCGTTTTGCTCTTTACAGGCACTGTCCCAGAAAGGGAGACCTGCAGAGCATGGCACACTGCAGTCCTAGGCCACAGAGGACAAAATTTTTGACACCTTCTGCAAGGACACAGAGCCAAAGTTTAGTATCAAGAGTCTGCCAGAGGCCTGGGCACGTGTTCCACTGTTAGAGCGATGGTGGCTGCTCTTTTGTTTGCTGAGTTGCTCTGTACAGGCCTGTCCCGGGAAGGGACAGCAGCAGAGCATGGCACACTGCAGCACAAGATTTTTGACACCTTCTAGGAGGACACAGAGCCAAAGTTAAGGTATCGAGATTCTGTCAGAGGCCTGGGCAGGGCTTCCCTTTGTGTTGCTAGGTTACGTGCTCCTTTTGTTGCTCTCTTGCCTTTTAGAGCCAGTATCCCAAATAGGGAGAGCAGCAGAGCATGGCACACTGCAGGACTCGGCCAGAGAGCACGACATTTTTGACACCTTCTAGGAGGACACAGAGCCAAAGTTAAGGTATCGAGATTCTGTCAGAGGCCTGGGCACGTGTTCCACTGTTAGAGCGATGGTGGCTGCTCTTTTGTTTGCCGTTTTGCTCTTTACAGGCGCTGTTCCGGAGAGGGACAGCAGCAGAGCATGGCACACTGCAGTCCTAGGCCAGAGAGCACGAGATTTTTGACACCTTCTAGGAGGACACAGAGCCAAAGTTAAGGTATCGAGATTCTGTCAGAGGCCTGGGCAGGGGTTCCCATTTGTGAGCGATATTGCGTGCTCCTTTGGTTGCCCCCTTGCCTTTTAGAGCCACTGTCCCAGAGAGCGAGAGCAGCATGGCATGGCGCACTGCAGCACTCGGGCACAGATCGTGAGAATTTTGACTCCTTCTACAAGGACGCAGCGCCAAAGTTAAGGCATCCAGAGTCTGGCAGAGGCTTTGGCAGGGGTTGCCCATGGGGAGCCAGGGTGGCTACTCCTTTGGTTTTTGATCTGCCTTTTGCTGCCACTGTCCCAGACAGGGAGCAGAGCACAAACACGGAGCAGTTGGATCCTCGGCCACCGAGCCATAGCGTTTTAAGGCTTTCTACAGAGATTCAGAGCCTTTGTTAAGGTATCAAGAGTCTGTCAGAGGCCTGGGCAGGGGTTCCCATGTTGCAGCGATGCTGGCTGCTCTTTTGTTTGCCGTTTTGCTCTTTACAGGCACTGTCCCAGAAAGGGAGAACTGCAGAGCATGGCAACAGCAGTCCTAGGCCACAGAGGACAAAATTTTTGACACCTTCTGCAAGGACACAGAGCCAAAGTTAAGGCATCCAGAGTCTCGCAGAGGCCTGGGCACGTGTTCCCATGTTATAGTGATGGTGGCTGCTCTTAGGTTTGCTGTCTTGCTCTTTACAGGCGCTGTTCCGGAGAGGGACAGCAGCAGAACATGGCACACCGCAGTCCTAGGCCAGAGAGCACGAGATTTTTGACACCTTCTGCAAGGACACAGAGCCAAAGTGAAGGCATCCCGAGTCTGGCAGAGCCTTTGCAGGAGTAGCCCATGGGGAGCCTTGGGTGGCTATACCTTTGGGTTTTTATTTGCCTTTTACAGACACTGACTGAGAGAGAGTGCGCAGCAGCATACGGCACATTCTAGTACTGGGCCACAAAGGACAAAATTTTTGACACCTTCTGCAAGGACACAGAGCCAAAGTTTAGTATCAAGAGTCTGCCAGAGGCCTGGGCACGTGTTCCACTGTTAGAGCGATGGTGGCTGCTCTTTTGTTTGCTGTGTTGCTCTTTACAGGCACTGTTCCGGAGAGGGACAGCAGCAGAGCATGGCACACTGCAGTCCTAGGCCAGAGAGCACGAGATTTTTGACACCTTCTAGGAGGACACAGAGCCAAAATTCAGTTAAGGTATCGAGATTCTGTCAGAGGCCTGGGCAGGGGTTCCCATGTTGCAGCGATGCTGGCTGCTCTTAGGTTTGCCGTTTTGCTCTTTACAGGCACTGTCCCAGAAAGGGAGACCTGCAGAGCATGGCACACTGCAGTCCTAGGCCACAGAGGACAAAATTTTTGACACCTTCTGCAAGGACACAGAGCCAAAGTTTAGTATCAAGAGTCTGCCAGAGGCCTGGGCACGTGTTCCACTGTTAGAGCGATGGTGGCTGCTCTTTTGTTTGCTGAGTTGCTCTGTACAGGCCTGTCCCGGGAAGGGACAGCAGCAGAGCATGGCACACTGCAGCACAAGATTTTTGACACCTTCTACGAGGACACAGAGCCTAAGTTAAGGTATCGAGATTCTGTCAGAGGCCTGGGCAGGGGTTCCCTTTGTGTTGCTAGGTTACGTGCTCCTTTTGTTGCTCTCTTGCCTTTTAGAGCCAGTATCCCAAATAGGGAGAGCAGCAGAGCATGGCACACTGCAGGACTCGGCCAGAGAGCACGACATTTTTGACACCTTCTAGGAGGACACAGAGCCAAAGTTAAGGTATCGAGATTCTGTCAGAGGCCTGGGCACGTGTTCCACTGTTAGAGCGATGGTGGCTGCTCTTTTGTTTGCTGAGTTGCTCTTTACAGGCGCTGTTCCGGAGAGGGACAGCAGCAGAGCATGGCACACTGCAGTCCTAGGCCAGAGAGCACGAGATTTTTGACACCTTCTAGGAGGACACAGAGCCAAAGTTAAGGTATCGAGATTCAGTCAGAGGCCTGGGCAGGGGTTCCCATTTGTGAGCGATATTGCGTGCTCCTTTGGTTGCCCCCTTGCCTTTTAGAGCCACTGTCCCAGAGAGCGAGAGCAGCCTGGCATGGCACACTGCAGCACTCGGGCACAGATCGTGAGAATTTTGACTCCTTCTACAAGGACGCAGCGCCAAAGTTAAGGCATCCAGAGTCTGGCAGAGCCTTTGCAGGAGTAGCCCATGGGGAGCCTTGGGTGGCTATACCTTTGGGTTTTTATTTGCCTTTTACAGACACTGACTGAGAGAGAGTGCGCAGCAGCATACGGCACATTCTAGTACTGGGCCACAAAGGACAAAAGTTTTGACACCTTCTGCAAGGACACAGAGCCAAAGTTTAGTATCAAGAGTCTGCCAGAGGCCTGGGCACGTGTTCCACTGTTAGAGCGATGGTGGCTGCTCTTTTGTTTGCTGTGTTGCTCTTTACAGGCACTGTTCCGGAGAGGGACAGCAGCAGAGCATGGCACACTTCAGTCCTAGGCCAGAGAGCACGAGATTTTTGACACCTTCTAGGAGGACACAGAGCCAAAATTCAGTTAAGGTATCGAGATTCTGTCAGAGGCCTGGGCAGGGGTTCCCATGTTGCAGCGATGCTGGCTGCTCTTAGGTTTGCCGTTTTGCTCTTTACAGGCACTGTCCCAGAAAGGGAGACCTGCAGAGCATGGCACACTGCAGTCCTAGGCCACAGAGGACAAAATTTTTGACACCTTCTGCAAGGACACAGAGCCAAAGTGAAGGCATCCAGAGTCTCGCAGAGGCCTGGGCACGTGTTCCACTGTTAGAGCGATGGTGGCTGCTCTTTTGTTTGCTGAGTTGCTCTGTACAGGCCTGTCCCGGGAAGGGACAGCAGCAGAGCATGGCACACTGCAGCACAAGATTTTTGACACCTTCTAGGAGGACACAGAGCCAAAGTTAGGGTATCGAGATTCTGTCAGAGGCCTGGGCAGGGCTTCCCTTTGTGTTGCTAGGTTACGTGCTCCTTTTGTTGCTCTCTTGCCTTTTAGAGCCAGTATCCCAAATAGGGAGAGCAGCAGAGCATGGCACACTGCAGGACTCGGCCAGAGAGCACGACATTTTTGACACCTTCTAGGAGGACACAGAGCCAAAGTTAAGGTATCGAGATTCTGTCAGAGGCCTGGGCACGTGTTCCACTGTTAGAGCGATGGTGGCTGCTCTTTTGTTTGCCGTTTTGCTCTTTACAGGCGCTGTTCCGGAGAGGGACAGCAGCAGAGCATGGCACACTGCAGTCCTAGGCCAGAGAGCACGAGATTTTTGACACCTTCTAGGAGGACACAGAGCCAAAGTTAAGGTATCGAGATTCAGTCAGAGGCCTGGGCAGGGGTTCCCATTTGTGAGCGATATTGCGTGCTCCTTTGGTTGCCCCCTTGCCTTTTAGAGCCACTGTCCCAGAGAGCGAGAGCAGCCTGGCATGGCACACTGCAGCACTCGGGCACAGATCGTGAGAATTTTGACTCCTTCTACAAGGACGCAGCGCCAAAGTTAAGGCATCCAGAGTCTGGCAGAGCCTTTGCAGGAGTAGCCCATGGGGAGCCTTGGGTGGCTATACCTTTGGGTTTTTATTTGCCTTTTACAGACACTGACTGAGAGAGAGTGCGCAGCATCATACGGCACATTCTAGTACTGGGCCACAAAGGACAAAATTTTTGACAACTTCTGCAAGGACACAGAGCCAAAATTCAGTTAAGGTATCGAGATTCTGTCAGAGGCCTGGGCAGGGGTTCCCATGTTGCAGCGATGCTGGCTGCTCTTAGGTTTGCCGTTTTGCTCTTTACAGGCACTGTCCCAGAAAGGGAGACCTGCAGAGCATGGCACACTGCAGTCCTAGGCCACAGAGGACAAAATTTTTGACACCTTCTGCAAGGACACAGAGCCAAAGTTTAGTATCAAGAGTCTGCCAGAGGCCTGGGCACGTGTTCCACTGTTAGAGCGATGGTGGCTGCTCTTTTGTTTGCTGTGTTGCTCTTTACAGGCGCTGTTCCGGAGAGGGACAGCAGCAGAGCATGGCACACTGCAGTCCTAGGCCAGAGAGCACGAGATTTTTGACACCTTCTAGGAGGACACAGAGCCAAAGTTAAGGTATTGAGATTCTGTCAGAGGCCTGGGAAGGGGTTCCCATTTGTGAGCGATATTGCGTGCTCCTTTGGTTGCCCCCTTGCCTTTTAGAGCCACTGTCCCAGACAGTGAGAGCAGCATGGCATGGCACACTGCAGGACTCGGCCAGAGAGCACGACATTTTTGACACCTTCTAGGAGGACACAGAGCCAAAGTTAAGGTATCGAGATTCTGTCAGAAGCTTTGGCAGGGGTTGTCCATGGGGAGCCAGGGTGACTACTCCTTTGGTTTTTGATCTGCCTTTTACAGCCACTGTCCCAGACAGGGAGCAGAGCACAAACACGGAGCAGTTGGATCCTCGGCCACTGAGCCATAGCGTTTTAAAGGCTTTATAGAGAGATTCAGAGCCTTTGTTAAGGTATCAAGAGTCTGTCAGAGGCCTGGGCAGGGGTTCCCATGTTGCAGCGATGGTGGCTGCTCTTAGGTTTGCCGTTTTGCTCTTTACAGGCACTGTCCCAGAAAGGGAGACCTGCAGAGCATGGCACACTGCAGTCCTAGGCCACAGAGGACAAAATTTTTGACACCTTCTGCAAGGACACAGAGCCAAAGTGAAGGCATCCCGAGTCTGGCAGAGCCTTTGCAGGAGTAGCCCATGGGGAGCCTTGGGTGGCTATACCTTTGGGTTTTTATTTGCCTTTTACAGACACTGACTGAGAGAGAGTGCGCAGCAGCATACGGCACATTCTAGTACTGGGCCACAAAGGACAACATTTTTGACACCTTCTGCAAGGACACAGAGCCAAAGTTTAGTATCAAGAGTCTGCCAGAGGCCTGGGCATGTGTTCCACTGTTAGAGCGATGGTGGCTGCTCTTTTGTTTGCTGTGTTGCTCTTTACAGGCGCTGTTCCGGAGAGGGACAGCAGCAGAGCATGGCACACTGCAGGACTGGGCCAGAGAGCACGAGATTTTTGACACCTTCTAGGAGGACACAGAGCCAAAGTTAAGGTATCGAGATTCTGTCAGAGGCCTGGGCAGGGGTTCCCATTTGTGAGCGATATTGCGTGCTCCTTTGGTTGCCCCCTTGCCTTTTAGAGCCACTGTCCCAGAGAGCGAGAGCAGCATGGCATGGCACACTGCAGCACTCGGGCACAGATCGTGAGAATTTTGACTCCTTCTACAAGGACGCAGCGCCAAAGTTAAGGCATCCAGAGTCTGGCAGAGGCTTTGGCAGGGGTTGCCCATGGGGAGCCAGGGTGGCTACTCCTTTGGTTTTTGATCTGCCTTTTGCTGCCACTGTCCCAGACAGGGAGCAGAGCACAAACACGGAGCAGTTGGATCCTCGGCCACCGAGCCATAGCGTTTTAAGGCTTTCTACAGAGATTCAGAGCCTTTGTTAAGGTATCAAGAGTCTGTCAGAGGCCTGGGCAGGAGTTCCCATGTTGCAGCGATGGTGGCTGCTCTTTTGTTTGCCGTTTTGCTCTTTACAGGCACTGTCCCAGAAAGGGAGAACTGCAGAGCATGGCAACAGCAGTCCTAGGCCACAGAGGACAAAATTTTTGACACCTTCTGCAAGGACACAGAGCCAAAGTGAAGGCATCCAGAGTCTCGCAGAGGCCTGGGCACGTGTTCCCATGTTGCAGCGATGGTGGCTGCTCTTAGGTTTGCTGTCTTGCTCTTTCCAGGCACTGTCCCAGAAAGGGAGAACTGCAGAGCATGGCACACTGCAGTCCTAGGCCACAGAGGACAAAATTTTTGACACCTTCTGCAAGGACACAGAGCCAAAGTGAAGGCATCCCGAGTCTGGCAGAGCCTTTGCAGGAGTAGCCCATGGGGAGCCTTGGGTGGCTATACCTTTGGGTTTTTATTTGCCTTTTACAGACACTGACTGAGAGAGAGTGCGCAGCAGCATACGGCACATTCTAGTACTGGGCCACAAAGGACAAAATTTTTGACACCTTCTGCAAGGACACAGAGCCAAAGTTTAGTATCAAGAGTCTGCCAGAGGCCTGGGCACATGTTCCACTGTTAGAGCGATGGTGGCTGCTCTTTTGTTTGCTGTGTTGCTCTTTACAGGCGCTGTTCCAGAGAGGGACAGCAGCAGAGCATGGCACACTGCAGTCCTAGGCCAGAGAGCACGAGATTTTGGACACCTTCTAGGAGGACACAGAGCCAAAGTTAAGGTATCGAGATTCTGTCAGAGGCCTGGGCAGGGCTTCCCTTTGTGTTGCTAGGTTACGTGCTCCTTTTGTTGCTCTCTTGCTTTTTAGAGCCACTATCCCAAATAGGGAGAGCAGCAGAGCATGGCACACTGCAGGACTCGGCCAGAGAGCACGAGATTTTTGACACCTTCTAGGAGGACACAGAGCCAAAGTTAAGGTATCGAGATTCTGTCAGAGGCCTGGGCAGGGGTTCCCATGTTGCAGCGATGGTGGCTGCTCTTTTGTTTGCCGTTTTGCTCTTTACAGGCACTGTCCCAGAAAGGGAGACCTGCAGAGCATGGCACACTGCAGTCCTAGGCCACAGAGGACAACATTTTTGACACCTTCTGCAAGGACACAGAGCCAAAGTGAAGGCATCCAGAGTCTCGCAGAGGCCTGGGCACATGTTCCCATGTTAGAGCGATGGTGGCTGCTCTTTTGTTTGCTGTGTTGCTCTTTACAGGCGCTGTTCCGGAAATGGACAGCAGCAGAGCATGGCACACTGCAGTCCTAGGCCAGAGAGCACGAGATTTTTGACACCTTCTAGGAGGACACAGAGCCAAAGTTAAGGTATCGAGATTCTGTCAGAGGCCTGGGCAGGGGTTCCCATTTGTGAGCGATATTGCGTGCTCCTTTGGTTGCCCGCTTGCCTTTTAGAGCCACTGTCCCAGAGAGCGAGAGCAGCATGGCATGGCACACTGCAGCACTCGGGCACAGATCGTGAGAATTTTGACTCCTTCTACAAGGACGCAGCGCCAAAGTTAAGGCATCCAGAGTCTGGCAGAGGCTTTGGCAGGGGTTGCCCATGGGGAGCCAGGGTGGCTACTCCTTTGGTTTTTGATCTGCCTTTTACAGCCACTGTCCCAGACAGGGAGCAGAGCACAAACACGGAGCAGTTGGATCCTCGGCCACCGAGCCATAGCGTTTTAAAGGCTTTATAGAGAGATTCAGAGCCTTTGTTAAGGTATCAAGAGTCTGTCAGAGGCCTGGGCAGGGGTTCCCATGTTGCAGCGATGGTGGCTGCTCTTAGGTTTGCCGTTTTGCTCTTTACAGGCACTGTCCCAGAAAGGGAGACCTGCAGAGCATGGCAACAGCAGTCCTAGGCCACAGAGGACAAAATTTTTGACACCTTCTGCAAGGACACAGAGCCAAAGTGAAGGCATCCCGAGTCTGGCAGAGCCTTTGCAGGAGTAGCCCATGGGGAGCCTTGGGTGGCTATACCTTTGGGTTTTTCTTTGCCTTTTACAGACACTGACTGAGAGAGAGTGCGCAGCAGCATACGGCACATTCTAGTACTGGGCCACAAAGGACAAAATTTTTGACACCTTCTGCAAGGACACAGAGCCAAAGTTTAGTATCAAGAGTCTGCCAGAGGCCTGGGCACATGTTCCACTGTTAGAGCGATGGTGGCTGCTCTTTTGTTTGCTGTGTTGCTCTTTACAGGCGCTGTTCCAGAGAGGGACAGCAGCAGACCATGGCACACTACAGTCCTAGGCCACAGAGGACAATATTTTTGACACCTTCTGCAAGGACACAGAGCCAAAGTTAAGGTATCGAGATTCTGTCAGAGGCCTGGGCAGGGCTTCCCTTTGTGTTGCTAGGTTACGTGCTCCTTTTGTTGCTCTCTTGCTTTTTAGAGCCAGTATCCCAAATAGGGAGAGCAGCAGAGCATGGCACACTGCAGGACTCGGCCAGAGAGCACGAGATTTTTGACACCTTCTAGGAGGACACAGAGCCAAAGTTAAGGTATCGAGATTCTGTCAGAGGCCTGGGCAGGGGTTCCCATGTTGCAGCGATGCTGGCTGCTCTTTTGTTTGCCGTTTTGCTCTTTACAGGCACTGTCCCAGAAAGGGAGACCTGCAGAGCATGGCACACTGCAGTCCTAGGCCACAGAGGACAACATTTTTGACACCTTCTGCAAGGACACAGAGCCAAAGTGAAGGCATCCAGAGTCTCGCAGAGGCCTGGGCACATGTTCCCATGTTGCAGCGATGGTGGCTGCTCTTTTGTTTGCTGTGTTGCTCTTTACAGGCGCTGTTCCGGAAATGGACAGCAGCAGAACATGGCACACTGCAGTCCTAGGCCAGAGAGCACGAGATTTTTGACACCTTCTAGGAGGACACAGAGCCAAAGTTAAGGTATCGAGATTCTGTCAGAGGCCTGGGCAGGGGTTCCCATTTGTGAGCGATATTGCGTGCTCCTTTGGTTGCCCCCTTGCCTTTTAGAGCCACTGTCCCAGAGAGCGAGAGCAGCATGGCATGGCACACTGCAGCACTCGGGCACAGATCGTGAGAATTTTGACTCCTTCTACAAGGACGCAGCGCCAAAGTTAAGGCATCCAGAGTCTGGCAGAGGCTTTGGCAGGGGTTGCCCATGGGGAGCCAGGGTGGCTACTCCTTTGGTTTTTGATCTGCCTTTTGCTGCCACTGTCCCAGACAGGGAGCAGAGCACAAACACGGAGCAGTTGGATCCTCGGCCACCGAGCCATAGCGTTTTAAGGCTTTCTACAGAGATTCAGAGCCTTTGTTAAGGTATCAAGAGTCTGTCAGAGGCCTGGGCAGGGGTTCCCATGTTGCAGCGATGCTGGCTGCTCTTAGGTTTGCTGTCTTGCTCTTTACAGGCACTGTCCCAGACAGGGAGCAGAGCACAAACACGGAGCAGTTGCATCCTCGGCCACCGAGCCATAGCGTTTTTAGGCTTTATAGAGAGATTCAGAGCCTTTGTTAAGGTATCAAGAGTCTGTCAGAGGCCTGGGCAGGGGTTCCCATGTTGCAGCGATGGTGGCTGCTCTTAGGTTTGCTGTCTTGCTCTTTACAGGCACTGTCCCAGAAAGGGAGAACTGCAGAGCATGGCACACTGCAGTCCTAGGCCACAGAGGACAAAATTTTTGACACCTTCTGCAAGGACACAGAGCCAAAGTGAAGGCATCTCGAGTCTGGCAGAGCCTATGCAGGAGTAGCCCATGGGGAGCCTTGGGTGGCTATACCTTTGGGTTTTTCTTTGCCTTTTACAGACACTGACTGAGAGAGAGTGCGCAGCAGCATACGGCACATTCTAGTACTGGGCCACAAAGGACAAAATTTTTGACACCTTCTGCAAGGACACAGAGCCAAAGTTTAGTATCAAGAGTCTGCCAGAGGCCTGGGCACGTGTTCCACTGTTAGAGTGATGGTGGCTGCTCTTTTGTTTGCTGAGTTGCTCTTTACAGGCGCTGTTCCGGAAAGGGAGAAGTGCAGACCATGGCACACTACAGTCCTAGGCCACAAAGGACAATATTTTTGACACCTTCTGCAAGGACACAGAGCCAAAGTTAAGGTATCGAGATTCTGCCAGAGGCCTGGGCACGTGTTCCACTGTTAGAGCGATGGTGGCTGCTCTTTTGTTTGCTGTGTTGCTCTTTACAGGCGCTGTTCCGGAGAGGGACAGCAGCAGAGCATGGCACACTGCAGTCCTAGGCCAGAGAGCAGGAGATTTTTGACACCTTCTAGGAGGACACAGAGCCAAAGTTAAGGTATTGAGATTCTGTCAGAGGCCTGGGAAGGGGTTCCCATTTGTGAGCGATATTGCGTGCTCCTTTGGTTGCCCCCTTGCCTTTTAGAGCCACTGTCCCAGACAGTGAGAGCAGCATGGCATGGCACACTGCAAGACTTGGACAGAGCACGAGATTTTTGACACCTTCTACGAGGACACAGTGCCAAAGTTAAGGTATCGAGATTCTGTCAGAAGCTTTGGCAGGGGTTGTCCATGGGGAGCCAGGGTGACTACTCCTTTGGTTTTTGATCTGCCTTTTACAGCCACTGCCCCAGACAGGGAGCAGAGCACAAACACGGAGCAGTTGGATCCTCGGCCACCGAGCCATAGCGTTTTAAAGGCTTTATAGAGAGATTCAGAGCCTTTGTTAAGGTATCAAGAGTCTGTCAGAGGCCTGGGCAGGGGTTCCCATGTTGCAGCGATGGTGGCTGCTCTTAGGTTTGCCGTTTTGCTCTTTACAGGCACTGTCCCAGAAAGGGAGACCTGCAGAGCATGGCAACAGCAGTCCTAGGCCACAGAGGACAAAATTTTTGACACCTTCTGCAAGGACACAGAGCCAAAGTGAAGGCATCCCGAGTCTGGCAGAGCCTTTGCAGGAGTAGCCCATGGGGAGCCTTGGGTGGCTATACCTTTGGGTTTTTATTTGCCTTTTACAGACACTGACTGAGAGAGAGTGCGCAGCAGCATACGGCACATTCTAGTACTGGGCCACAAAGGACAAAATTTTTGACACCTTCTGCAAGGACACAGAGCCAAAGTTTAGTATCAAGAGTCTGCCAGAGGCCTGGGCACGTGTTCCACTGTTAGAGCGATGGTGGCTGCTCTTTTGTTTGCTGAGTTGCTCTTTACAGGCGCTGTACCAGAAAGGGAGAAGTGCAGACCATGGCACACTGCAGTCCTAGGCCAGAGAGCACGAGATTTTTGACACCTTCTAGGAGGACACAGAGCCAAAGTTAAGGTATCGAGATTCTGTCAGAGGCCTGGGCAGGGGTTCCCATTTGTGAGCGATATTGCGTGCTCCTTTGGTTGCCCCCTTGCCTTTTAGAGCCACTGTCCCAGAGAGCGAGAGCAGCATGGCATGGCACACTGCAGCACTCGGGCACAGATCGTGAGAATTTTGACTCCTTCTACAAGGACGCAGCGCCAAAGTTAAGGCATCCAGAGTCTGGCAGAGGCTTTGGCAGGGGTTGCCCATGGGGAGCCAGGGTGGCTACTCCTTTGGTTTTTGATCTGCCTTTTGCTGCCACTGTCCCAGACAGGGAGCAGAGCACAAACACGGAGCAGTTGGATCCTCGGCCACCGAGCCATAGCGTTTTAAGGCTTTCTACAGAGATTCAGAGCCTTTGTTAAGGTATCAAGAGTCTGTCAGAGGCCTGGGCAGGGGTTCCCATGTTGCAGCGATGCTGGCTGCTCTTTTGTTTGCCGTTTTGCTCTTTACAGGCACTGTCCCAGAAAGGGAGACCTGCAGAGCATGGCAACAGCAGTCCTAGGCCACAGAATACAAAATTTTTGACACCTTCTGCAAGGACACAGAGCCAAAGTGAAGGCATCCAGAGTCTGGCAGAGCCTTTGCAGGAGTAGCCCATGGGGAGCCTTGGGTGGCTATACCTTTGGGTTTTTCTTTGCCTTTTACAGACACTGACTGAGAGAGAGTGCGCAGCAGCATACGGCACATTCTAGTACTGGGCCACAAAGGACAAAAGTTTTGACACCTTCTGCAAGGACACAGAGCCAAAGTTTAGTATCAAGAGTCTGCCAGAGGCCTGGGCACGTGTTCCACTGTTAGAGCGATGGTGGCTGCTCTTTTGTTTGCTGTGTTGCTCTTTACAGGCGCTGTTCCGGAGAGGGACAGAAGCAGAGCATGGCACAATGCAGCACAAGATTTTTGACACCTTCTACGAGGACACAGAGCCAAAGTTAAGGTATCGAGATTCTGTCAGAGGCCTGGGCAGGGCTTCCCTTTGTGTTGCTAGGTTACGTGCTCCTTTTGTTGCTCTCTTGCCTTTTAGAGCCAGTATCCCAAATAGGGAGAGCAGCAGAGCATGGCACACTGCAGGACTCGGCCAGAGAGCACGAGATTTTTGACACCTTCTAGGAGGACACAGAGCCAAAGTTAAGGTATCGAGATTCTGTCAGAGGCCTGGGCAGGGGTTCCCATGTTGCAGCGATGCTGGCTGCTCTTAGGTTTGCTGTCTTGCTCTTTACAGGCACTGTCCCAGAAAGGGAGACCTGCAGAGCATGGCAACAGCAGTCCTAGGCCACAGAGGACAAAATTTTTGACACCTTCTGCAAGGACACAGAGCCAAAGTGAAGGCATCCAGAGTCTCGCAGAGGCCTGGGCACGTGCTCCCATGTTGCAGCGATGGTGGCTGCTCTTAGGTTTGCTGTCTTGCTCTTTCCAGGCACTGTCCCAGAAAGGGAGAACTGCAGAGCATGGCACACTGCAGTCCTAGGCCACAGAGGACAAAATTTTTGACACCTTCTGCAAGGACACAGAGCCAAAGTGAAGGCATCCCGAGTCTGGCAGAGCCTTTGCAGGAGTAGCCCATGGGGAGCCTTGGGTGGCTATACCTTTGGGTTTTTATTTGCCTTTTACAGACACTGACTGAGAGAGAGTGCGCAGCAGCATACGGCACATTCTAGTACTGGGCCACAAAGGACAAAATTTTTGACACCTTCTGCAAGGACACAGAGCCAAAGTTTAGTATCAAGAGTCTCGCAGAGGCCTGGGCACGTGTTCCACTGTTAGAGCGATGGTGGCTGCTCTTTTGTTTGCTGTGTTGCTCTTTACAGGCGCTGTTCCAGAGAGGGACAGCAGCAGAGCATGGCACACTGCAGTCCTAGGCCAGAGAGCACGAGATTTTGGACACCTTCTAGGAGGACACAGAGCCAAAGTTAAGGTATCGAGATTCTGTCAGAGGCCTGGGCAGGGCTTCCCTTTGTGTTGCTAGGTTACGTGCTCCTTTTGTTGCTCTCTTGCTTTTTAGAGCCACTATCCCAAATAGGGAGAGCAGCAGAGCATGGCACACTGCAGGACTCGGCCAGAGAGCACGAGATTTTTGACACCTTCTAGGAGGACACAGAGCCAAAGTTAAGGTATCGAGATTCTGTCAGAGGCCTGGGCAGGGGTTCCCATGTTGCAGCGATGGTGGCTGCTCTTTTGTTTGCCGTTTTGCTCTTTACAGGCACTGTCCCAGAAAGGGAGACCTGCAGAGCATGGCACACTGCAGTCCCAGGCCACAGAGGACAAAATTTTTGACACCTTCTGCAAGGACACAGAGCCAAAGTGAAGGCATCCAGAGTCTCGCAGAGGCCTGGGCACATGTTCCCATGTTGCAGCGATCGTGGCTGCTCTTTTGTTTGCTGTGTTGCTCTTTACAGGCGCTGTTCCGGAAATGGACAGCAGCAGAGCATGGCACACTGCAGTCCTAGGCCAGAGAGCACGAGATTTTTGACACCTTCTAGGAGGACACAGAGCCAAAGTTAAGGTATCGAGATTCTGTCAGAGGCCTGGGCAGGGGTTCCCATTTGTGAGCGATATTGCGTGCTCCTTTGGTTGCCCGCTTGCCTTTTAGAGCCACTGTCCCAGAGAGCGAGAGCAGCATGGCATGGCACACTGCAGCACTCGGGCACAGATCGTGAGAATTTTGACTCCTTCTACAAGGACGCAGCGCCAAAGTTAAGGCATCCAGAGTCTGGCAGAGGCTTTGGCAGGGGTTGCCCATGGGGAGCCAGGGTGGCTACTCCTTTGGTTTTTGATCTGCCTTTTGCTGCCACTGTCCCAGACAGGGAGCAGAGCACAAACACGGAGCAGTTGCATCCTCGGCCACCGAGCCATAGCGTTTTTAGGCTTTATAGAGAGATTCAGAGCCTTTGTTAAGGTATCAAGAGTCTGTCAGAGGCCTGGGCAGGGGTTCCCATGTTGCAGCGATGGTGGCTGCTCTTAGGTTTGCTGTCTTGCTCTTTACAGGCACTGTCCCAGAAAGGGAGAACTGCAGAGCATGGCACACTGCAGTCCTAGGCCACAGAGGACAAAATTTTTGACACCTTCTGCAAGGACACAGAGCCAAAGTGAAGGCAACTCGAGTCTGGCAGAGCCTATGCAGGAGTAGCCCATGGGGAGCCTTGGGTGGCTATACCTTTGGGTTTTTATTTGCCTTTTACAGACACTGACTGAGAGAGAGTGCGCAGCAGCATACGGCACATTCTAGTACTGGGCCACAAAGGACAACATTTTTGACACCTTCTGCAAGGACACAGAGCCAAAGTTTAGTATCAAGAGTCTGCCAGAGGCCTGGGCACGTGTTCCACTGTTAGAGCGATGGTGGCTGCTCTTTTGTTTGCTGAGTTGCTCTTTACAGGCGCTGTTCCGGAAAGGGAGAAGTGCAGACCATGGCACACTACAGTCCTAGGCCACAGAGGACAATATTTTTGACACCTTCTGCAAGGACACAGAGCCAAAGTTAAGGTATCGAGATTCTGCCAGAGGCCTGGGCACGTGTTCCACTGTTAGAGCGATGGTGGCTGCTCTTTTGTTTGCTGTGTTGCTCTTTACAGGCGCTGTTCCAGAGAGGGACAGCAGCAGAGCATGGCACACTGCAGTCCTAGGCCAGAGAGCACGAGATTTTTGACACCTTCTAGGAGGACACAGAGCCAAAGTTAAGGTATCGAGATTCTGTCAGAGGCCTGGGCAGGGGTTCCCATTTGTGAGCGATATTGCGTGCTCCTTTGGTTGCCCCCTTGCCTTTTAGAGCCACTGTCCCAGAGAGCGAGAGCAGCATGGCATGGCACACTGCAGCACTCGGGCACAGATCGTGAGAATTTTGACTCCTTCTACAAGGACGCAGCGCCAAAGTTAAGGCATCCAGAGTCTGGCAGAGGCTTTGGCAGGGGTTGCCCATGGGGAGCCAGGGTGGCTACTCCTTTGGTTTTTGATCTGCCTTTTGCTGCCACTGTCCCAGACAGGGAGCAGAGCACAAACACGGAGTAGTTGCATCCTCGGCCACCGAGCCATAGCGTTTTAGGGCTTTCTACAGAGATTCAGAGCCTTTGTTAAGGTATCAAGAGTCTGTCAGAGGCCTGGGCAGGGGTTCCCATGTTGCAGCGATGCTGGCTGCTCTTAGGTTTGCTGTCTTGCTCTTTACAGGCACTGTCCCAGAAAGGGAGACCTGCAGAGCATGGCAACAGCAGTCCTAGGCCACAGAGGACAAAATTTTTGACACCTTCTGCAAGGACACAGAGCCAAAGTTTAGTATCAAGAGGCTGCCAGAGGCCTGGTCACGAGTTCCACTGTTAGAGCGATGGTGGCTGCTCTTTTGTTTGCTGTGTTGCTCTTTACAGGCACTGTCCCGGAAAGGGACAGCAGCAGAGCATGGCACACTGCAATACTCGGTGAAAGAGCACGAGATTTTTGACACCTTGTGTAAAAATATTTTGCACTTTCTACATCAGTACAGAGCCAAAGTTAATGCATCAATAGCATGTTAGAGGTTTGTGCAGGGGTTCCCACTTTGGAGCGATTGTCGTTTCTCTTTTGTTTGGTCTCTTCCCTTTTTCAGCCTTCATCCAAGACAGGGAGAGCAGCAGAACACGGCACAGTCCAATCCTTGGCCACACAGCAGAGAATTTTTACGCCTTCTAAAATGATACTTAGTCTAAGTGAAGTCATTCAAGAGTCACACAGAGCCCTGGGCAGGGGTGACCCATGGGGAGCTCTTCTGTTTTGTCCTGTAAGCCCCACTGGTAAATTTGTGTCTTGTAGCTACTCTCACTCCCCTCTCTCCCAGAGTGGTGTGGTGGAAAATCAGAAAGGAATGTAAAACTTGACAGTTTAGATAAAATCTGTTTAGTAAGTGAAATAAAATAAAAGGAAAATATTACTAATAATTGTTATGAGTATTATAATGACAAGAATGGAGAAGGGGAGAGATGTGAAATCAAAGGGGAGAAAAGAAAATCACTGATGCACAACAGAATTTCTCACCACCCGCTGAGTGATGCCCAGGTTGTCCCTGAGGAACGATCAGCAGGCCCTGGCCTACTCCCCCTAGTTTATATACGTATCATGATGTCCCATGCTATTGAATACCTCTGGCTAGTTTATGTCAGCTTTATCCCCTCCCAATTTCTTGTACCACTCCACCCTTCTCACTGACAAGGCCTGAGAAACTAACAGTACCCAACAACAACCCAAACCATTACATTGTCCTCAAACCAAACCAAAACCACAGTACTTCACTGGCTTCTAAGAAGAAAATTAACTCTATCCCAGCTGAAACCATGACAGGGTGCCTGCTCTTTTTTTTTGTAATCTTGCCTTTTACAGCCACAGTCCCAGACAGGGACAGGAGCAGACCGTGGCCCCATACTGTCTTTCCACAACCACTCAGCCAGAGATTTCTGCAGCTTTCGACAGAGGCACTGACGTAAAGAGAAGAAAGCGCACACACACACAGACTGCACTACGCCATTGTCCCGCATTGTTCCCACAGCACGGACGAGGGGAGCTCTGTGCCACCCACCCTCTCTGAAACTGACCTTGAAACAACAGCTTTTGGATTCATGACCCGGCTGGTTCTTCTGCTTTTTGTGGCCTTTTGATTTCTGGGCCTTTTTCTTATTGCCCTTACTACGCTGAATGTCTAGATCTTTACATATGTGTATAGATAAAATATTGATGTCTTTATATGCAGGTGTATAGAAAGTGTCCCTGTATCTTCCTTACGGGAAGGAAGCGGGCAGCCAACCAGAGGCTGCTCTGAGATCATGTGGGTATGACGCTTTCAAAACATGGAATCCACCCAAACACAGAGCAGCATGAAAACACGTGGGGTGTGAGCCTGGAGCCATGTCCTTGGGTCAGTGGGGTGAGGCAGGAGGCAGAGGTCAGCCTGTGGTACGTGGGCTTCATGCCACCATCACCACGAGGTCCTTCATTGTCAAGTGCACAGTTGGGGTACCCGGTGCTCTGTCTCTGAGAATTATCACCTAAGACCATCAAAGGAAAGCATTTCACTCTCTTAAGTGTTTTTTCCTAGAAAGCATCCACTAGCCATGGAATTCCCTATAAATTCATGTAAAGATGCATATTTTTCCTGTTTGGAATTTAGTAATTGAAATGTTTTCATTTATTGCATCAAACCCAGGGCAGAAATTGCTATGCAACCAGATAATACAATGCAACCAATATACAGGAATAGAATATTGTCTAGATGAGACTCAGAACCTTTAATTCCTTGGCAATTTAATACGTATGGTGTTTTCTTTCCTTGCTCTCTGCTCTGATTTTTCAAGCCACACCTCTTCTCCCAGAAGTGTCAATGCATATCAAAGAAATGCATGAAAGTCATATTTTGCAAAGCCATGTGTGACATCCTCGTGTTACTCAGAAAGTGTTGAGAAAAGGTACAGGTTTAACATAGAAAGGGTTTTATAAAAGGATCTGTCATGATAAATGTTAGTCATGTTGCAACACATACCGCTTAGAGTTGTTGAAGTAATGCTAGGACGGGTGCAGTGTAGGGCTCAGTGGATGAGGCTGGACTATGCTAAATGAAAAGCTGCCTTGCCCCAGCGTGTCACCCAAGGACAAGGAGAGTGCAAAGGAGAGAGTTTTGAATTCAATTGAAACCGAGTTCTTCCTCAGAGTTAAAACCCGATTCAAATCCCATACAGTTCAGGGTTAGGGTACCTCTCATGAGTGAAGATTGACTGACCTGTGATGCATAAAGTACCAAAACCAGTCAAATCATATTTTGGCTCAACTCAGTTACTTTTTAAAAACCATGAAATCGGGTCACCTAATCACATCAGGAATGCCTGATCACTCAGTTTCAATTATCCGGTATGGTCTGTAAAGTTGGTATCTTGTATTTCTGTGGTACCAAGCTGGGGTTTGAGTCCTGTGTGACATCTGAACATATTTCCCCTTAATGCCAGTCAGTATTTTCATATTTTAGTATGCTACTTGTACTAAATGCCTCAACAGCTTTGCAGGTATTCCTCACAGGCCATGGAGTGTTTGTGAGTGAAATGATAAACTCTGAAGTTGGGTGAGTTTTTATGCAAAACTGCATTTTTTATGACCTAGCGTGGTGCAAATGCTCATTTTCTTTGGCTGTGCTAGAGACCTTGAATGTGTGTTGCATTATGCATCTGTTAGAAGTAGTGGTAAACCAGCACAGAATGGACCAAGCAGTCATTAGAGGTGAGACTTGCCTCATATCTTTTTAGTACGTATGTTGGAAATTTCTCACCTTCTGAAGTAGGCTTCCTTTCTAGCCAGTGGAGAGAAACAGATTCTTTCAGAGATCATTCATTTGACCTGCTTCAGACATTGATTTAGAATGAAAACAATGATCAATTAGAAGGGGGTTTTTTGGGGTTTTTTTGGTTGTTTTTTTTTTTTTTTTTTTACTGACGTGAGTCTTGAGCATAACTCGGCTATGAGCATGGAAGGGTGATGTTCAGTGAAATTAATCCCATCCTAGCAGACTGTGAGTGATATAGGGGACCCTATGCCACACATACTTATGCCATCTTTAGTTATTCTATCTGTATTACTGTCACAGTTCAGACTAACATTTTGACTGTTTTATGTTGAACTAGAGCTGATCTTAATGAAACTCACTGACCAATGCAAAACATTTAACTCCATCAAAAGAAATGGCTGCTCAGAATTTGCTACACTCACTTTGCATATGCAGTGTTCAAAAAGTGATGCAGATAACAAAAGTTATGCTGCTGTAGAGTATTTCTTTCGTTATTCTAGGGCCTACAGTTTGGCCACAACAGTCGTGAACAAGGTTCAGAGACCATGAGCCGTATTCACTGTTGTGTGGGTTAACCTTGGATAAGGGCTGAACTCCAACCCAGCTGCTCACTCACTCTCCTTGACAGCACAGAAGGAGAAAATAGGATGCAAAAGCTTAAGGGTCAAGATAAAGACAGATAAAGACACTTACTGGTTACTATCATAGGAAAAAAAGGACTCAACTTGGAGAAAATTAATTTATTGCCTGTTAAAAGTAGGGTAGGATGGTGAGAAACAGAGACAAAACTAAAAACACCTTCCCCTTTTTTCCCAAGCTCAACTTAATTTGATGCTTCTACCTCCTCCTTACCCTGAAAAGTACAGGGGTATGAAGAATGGAGATTGTGATCAGTCCGTAACAGCTTTTTGCTGCTTTTTTCCTCCACACACTTTCCCCTTGCTTCTGCATGGGTCCTTTCCAGGCTGCAATTCCTTCAGCATAAACGTGCTCCATCATGAGATCTCCATAGGCCATAGTTCCTTCAGGGTATATCCACCTGCTCCAGAGCATGGGATCCTCCATGAGCTGTAGCATGGATACCTGCTCCAGTATGGTGCTCTGTGGGCTGCAGGGGTATATCTGCCTGGAGCACCTCATCCCACTCCTCTGACCTTGTTTGCACTGCTCTTTCTCATTCATTCTTTGTCCTCTTCCCTTGCCTGTGTGGTGTTTTGCCATTTCTTTAATACACTTTCCCAGAGGTGCCACCAGTTTGGCTATGGGCTAAGCAATGTCTTGTGGTTGATACACCGAAGCAGCAGCCCTTGAAGTCTCACAGAGGCCACCTCTGAAGCCCTCTACTGCCAGTACCTTGGCATGAACTCTCAACACAGACAGCATTATATACTTTTAGTACTTTCAATTACAGTTAGAAAGACAAAGGAAGGCAAAGGCAGAAAGGGAACTGAGCTCAACAGTTCATGGAGAAGGACTCAGGCAGGTGGTCACATTTCTCCTTATGGTCACATTTGGGACAAAGGTTTCTCTTGCCCCCACGTTCAGTGCTGCAATACCTCCTGCTCTGATCTTGGGAAGGTTTATTCATGGGTATTGGATATTGTGGTAATTCTTTGCTGTGAGGCTTACAGTTTTGGAAGATCTGGACCTCCAACATGCAACAAACCAGGCAGGAGGGAGCCTTTTTGGGTACAGACTGCAGTGGAATGAAGTATATGACTGGTCTAAGTGGGAGAAAGTATTTGGGACCATGGCAGGGGGTATAGATGAATGTGTGAAACAATACAAAGAAGAAAGAGAAAAAGTTGTATGAATTACTAATACTTCAGGATATCCTTCACAGACAATCTTAGCCCATAGAAACACTGCTACAGACATCAGAGTGATAGCAATCACCAACAGTTTTTTGGTTCAGTTTGCCCAGGTACCTAACTGTAGACTATGTGTTTTACAAAGGATTTTTTTTTTTTTTCACCACTCCTGCACAAACTGCTAGGAACTTCTGAAACATATCATTTCTTACAGCATGAGGATCTCACTATATAATGGCACAGGTTATAATATATTTGCATGTTATTTTGGAAGCACAGTTTAGCTTGCTCTGAACTAGCAGAAAGCCATGTGATAAAGCTCCAACACTGGAATAAGTCCCGCTGACAGTCAGAATGATTTAGCCCAGGTTCAGCTCATATAAAACCTTGTCAGCTATGGCTATGTCTCTACTAGAAATGCAATATTGCCAGGGCAAGCCCAGAGCAGAGGAGCCAATGTGTAATCACCCATATTGTATGACCACCGGCACACTCACTGGTACAATTTTGCCTGTAACAACTAGTGGTCTCCCAGACAATTCCCTGGCTCAGCCCAAAGATTATCACGGGCCAGGAACCATTCAAAATAGGCAGCTTAGGTGCAGCCTCCTTCTGCATTTAGAAACATTTAGATGTTCTGCATTTAGAAACACAAGATATGACATCCCACGGGACTCAAGACTGGAGAGTGGTCCCTGAGGGGGGCTAATACAACCCAATTTTTTCAGGAGATAGAAGCTCTGTGAGCTTCCAAAGTGCTGTGTCAACACATTATTGCCTCAGGCTATTGGTAAATGAACACACCTGCATGATTCAGGCAGCTTAGGTCTGAAGTAAGCATGGCCATGCCAGTGGGGTGCTGTGTCTAGAACAATTACCTTGGTTATATGTGATGACTGTGTTATGTTGATGTGAGGACCCTGCCCCCATCCTAGGGCCATCTTGGCTGGCATTTAGCTCAGGAGCAATGTGAGTTGCATTCATGCTGTCACGTAGGATGCCCTCAGTCCTGCAGTAGATTTCAGAAACTGCAGGAGTAGAAATAGTACATGAGCTAAACAATTCTTCCTTGATCCCATAAATTCAAGCAGAAATATTTAGTCAGCTTTGGCTGGACAAAACAGACTCCTCCACAAGCCACACTACAGGTACATGCTTCCAGCACCATTTGAGCCCTGGTTTTGTGACTATAATTTTGGAATTAACATATCATTTAAAATTCCCAAGTAAAGTTTTGGTAAATGCAATAGGACTGCTACTATATTAATATGTTGTAGTTTGTTGTTTTGTTTTGTTTTTTTTGAGTGTGTTTTTTTGTTGTTTTTTGTTGGTTGGTTTCTTGTTGTGGTGGGATTTTTTTGTTTGTTTGTTTGGATTTTTTTTTTTTTTTTTTTTTTTTTTTTAAATCTTAGGAAGGCTGCAGTATTAGACCTAGAAGAATTCTCATCTTTTTTAGGAATTAAGTTGTGAGCTATTTTACCCTGTATTTTCATGAAAAATGTATTGGTTGCAATATTTCATTATCCTTAGTTGACCTTTTGGACCTGAGATACTTGGTAAGTCTTCTTCAGAATGTGCTGGATTCAGTTAGATACAAATAGTTACCTTTCTCTTTTATACATATGAAAAATGTCACTTTGTACACTAGTCTCTCTGGTAATGACCCTATAAGTTGCTGTAATTTTACAAAACATACAGAAATCCTGTTTCCTTAGATAAAGGTGGAAAGTAATCACAGAAATTCTATGCCCTGGGACAGACATTTGTCTTCTTGATTCTCTTTAGAGTCTTCTATGTGCATTACTGCTTCCAAAATGGACATGGAAAAAAAGTCTTTGTGAATAGCCTCTTAGAAATCCCCTGTTGTTCCCTGGGAGGAAGTGCAGTCTGCTCCATGGGAATAAAATTCTATGAGGATGCACAGAAGGTTCAAGCCACGCATCTAGAAATCTGTACCTTATTGCTGGCTGCGTTGTCATGCTTACTCCATTTTTCTATTAGTATGATGACAATGGCTCTATAGACAGTCAGCACCTCGTAGTATCTTTCTAAAAGATCAGCAATGCTCTTGGTGGTATAGTATCTGGAAACCGTGTCTGTCAGTAGTCCTTACTTCAGTGAAGTGTGGTGGTGCAAAGCAGAGCTTACTTAGGAAACCGACTGTAAGAGCAGTTTTCATTTTTCCTCTTGCAAACCATGCTGCTTGAAAAACCCAGTGCTTTCCCTCACTTATGGAGGGAATATACACTTGGAAAGACAGACTTATGTGGTTGAAAAGAAAGTCACAGAAGTTCAGCTGTCCACCTGCCCTTGTTAAATATTCAGCAAAGTAATACTGGTCAGGTTTTTATGCCTTTCTTTTGTTCCGTGTCAAAATGTAGGGGAAATGGCCTAATGGTCAGATAATTTCTTCGGCTCTGATGAATATACTACAAGTAAGTAAATATAATTAACCATCTTTTATATAACAAGATAGTCAGATGTGCCTCCCTGAGCAGCATTTGAATACAGTATACTCCTAATTAGCTAAGTCAGGACCTTTCTCTGAATGCAGACCAGCTATATCAAAATTAGATAGGATGGTTTTCTCTCAAATATGCATGTTTAATTTTCAGCGTTGACATTCTAATCTAATAGATAAGCCCTGATCCAAAGCCCACCAAAGGAATTTTGAAAATTGTTATTCAATATGTTTTGAGTCAGCCTCATAACAAGCTTTACTAGCAGATATGAGTGAATATGGCAAGTAAAGCTAGCACATAAGCAACTGTTGTGTTTTAACCCCAGCTGGCAACTAAGTACCATGCAGCCGCTCACTGTGTCCATCCCCCCCGCCCCCCTTCTCCCCTCCCCCCCAGTGGGATAGGGATGAGAATCAGGAAAAAGATAAAACTCACAGGTTGAAATAAGAAAAAAATAATCATTGAAATAAGATTAAGAAGAAGTAGTAGTAATAATAATGAAAGTAGTAATAAACCGTTGTAATGAAAAGGAAAGAGAGGGAGAAAGGAATAAAATCCAAAAAAAACCCCCAAACAAGTGACGCACAATACAATTGGTCACCACCCACTGACTGATGCCCAGCCAGTTCCTGAGCAGTGACCAGCCCCTCCTGGCCAGTTCCCCCCAGTTTATATACTGAGCATGACGTTCTGTGGTATGGAATATCCCTTTGGCTAGTTCAGGTCAGCTGCCCTGACTGTGCTCCCTCCCGGCTTCTTGTGCACCTGCTCCATGGCAGAGCACGGGGAACTGAAAAGTCCTGGATTTATAGTAAGAACTACTTAGCAACAACCAAAACAGTTTTTTCAGTGTTATCAACATTATTCACATACTAAATCCAAAACACAGTATTGTACCAGCTACTAAGAAGAAAATTAACTCTTATCCCACCAAAAAACCAGTACAGCGACAAACTTCTAAGCATTAGGTACAAAGGCATTCAGGGAAAGAAACAGTAGTCACAACCTGTAAATATGCAGCCTGCCTCAAAGGCTATAAATATGCAACTTGCTCAGTATCTGGGGGGTAAGGAGTTTAGTATGTCTTATGCATATGTATGGTTAGAAACCAAAACAACAACTTCATATCACTTTTAGTGATTTGAAGCCATGGGAAGCGAGCAAAGCAATTGTATCTAGTTTACTGATAGCCTAGAAAGGGCTGAAAGAAAACCAAGGATTCCTAAGAACTGGTAGGGATTATAGGGAACAATAGTAAACCTCAAGATATTTATAAGTGATGTTTATAAGGTAAGAATTAAAGAAGCCATAACCGACTGTGTGGTCTTCTTCATCCTTCATCCTTTCTCATGCATGCCACATCTGTTCATGCACCTTCTTTCAGACTCAGGTTGAGACATTTTCTGTGGAACATGCCATGCTTTTGCACACTGCCTTTGTTCTTCCATGGGGACTCCTGATTCTGATTTGAAATTCTGCATACAGCTGTAATATGAATAAACTTGGTTCAACATCTAAGTTACCGATAGTTGTATCAGTAGTAAAAATGAATAAACAATGCAAAGTAACTAATACATAAATTATTATAATTTGCAGGTACTTATTGGTTGGGGTGCTGATAATGGTGAAATCTATAGGGCTTTTTTTGCACTCATTATATTAAAGGTTCTTTTAATGACAACTCACTTTTCTCTATGTATATTCTTGTTATTATCTATTATGACTGATGCCAATCGTCAGTTAGCCTTCCTATGCTAGTAAGCAAGGAAACATAGATCCAGAGAAGTCTCCACTGCAGTGGAAAGACAGAGGGTAGTATCAGAACCCACATTTTCTAAAACAATTTACTGTGTGTTTTGTTTGTATATTCTTGTGACAGCATTGACTGAAATGTTTATTTACCTCAGGAGAATTTTCATAACAGTGAGTTAATTTGATTTGGATGATGGAAAACACTAAGTGATTCATGGAATTATTAGTACTAGTAAATCACTTGAGAAGTTTTTGGACAAAAGGGAAGGTTTCCTTTGTTTCAAACAGTTCTTTGTATTTTTTTAGAACATATGATTGAGCACACAGAGTAACATACTAAATGTTAGTGATGAAATGCACTTGCGTAGACTATGAACAGGTTATTTTCCATTTCATTGCTTAATATTTTAGATGAGTTTCTAGGAGACTAGATGATGATCTAAGAACACTGTAGTAGGGAAGCCTAAAGAAACTGAAGTAGAAATGAAATGGCAGAATTCTATGGTGTTTGATTTGTTTCTTTGCCCTATATGGCACTGAACTCAATTCCTTATATAACGCAATTCAGCTTAAAGTCTGTAATATTCAGAAAAGAGCTGATAGTCCAAATTCAAATTTCCTATTCAGAAGGAGGGAGATAGATAACTGGAAAAGGTAAAAGGATAAATTAAACAACTGGAATACAAACTTTCAGCATATGTGTTATTTTCACCCAACACAAAAAGGGTAACACCCTGCAAAAACAATGACGTTGTAAACTTGTTTGAGATGAGGGCACCTGCACTTTCTGTGGAGTTCTACATTTTCTATGAAAACATTAATTTGACTTCTCATACCAGGCTGATAGTTGATACTAAACGGCAAAACTCCACCAACACCAAGTAAGAGTAAGTTTAACAGTGGTAGGATTTTGTGTTTATTCATCAAAGGCTAACAGAGTCTCCAGACTAATAGTTTTGTGTTACAGATAAAATACATCATTTAATAATTGAGTCTTTAAGACCATTTAAAAGTCTTTAGTTCTGTTCATGCTCAGTACTTCTCAGCTGTGGCTTATCCTTCCAGGGGGCTGAACAACATTTATTTTAAAGAACCTGTTACACCTTATTGTGCCACTTGCTCTATAGTCAACGAGTAGACCCTAAAATAGAACCTTATTCGCTGTTTTGTAGATGCACAGCTGTGAAGCAGGTGGATAGAACCTTTGGTAGTGCTCTCCTCTTTTTCAGTGCTGGGTTATGCTCATACATGGTATATGAAAGCATGGATATTCTCCTCTAGATGCTGCTCAATTATTTCCTGTGTTTATTTCTGTATACCTATATTCCATTTTTGCTGTTAGAGTGATTCCCTTTAATAACATCTGTGAAAAGAGGTAGAAAACTCTCTTGGGCACATGACAGATCTTACTGTTACTACAAAATATTTGTCTTTTCTTGAAAGCTGTATATTTATAAATGCTTCCAAAAGACAGAGTTCATTCAGAATATTGCTAAATCAGACACTATACATATGAATTTTAAACAAATGATTCATAGGTAATACACATGCACATTCAATCTCTTCTTTCTCTTTCTGGGTATCTATGGTGTGGAAAGAAAGAGAAGGCTAAAGTAATTAGTTAAATAAATTAAATAAAATAAATAAAATAATTCTAAGTTATGTTTGTGGGAACTTATTCCACACAAACAGAGGGAGGTGTATTTTATAATATACCATTCTAGAGTCCTGACTGATGGGATTCTTCCAAGTAGGTTCCTGAAGAGGCCAAAGTTAGCTTTCCTGAAGTCCAGGGCTGTAATCTTACTTATTGCCCTGCTTCCTCCACACAGGATCCTGAACTCCACCACCTCATGGTCACTGCAGACAAGGCTGCCCCCAGCCTTCACATCCCCAACCCGTCCTTCTTTGTTTGTGAATACAAGGTCCAGCAACACACTTCACCTCTACCGCCTGTGTTAAAAAGTTATCAATGCTCTGCAGGAACCTCCTGAACTGCGTGCTTAACTGTGTTGTCTTTCCAGCAGGTGTCAGGGTGATTGAAGTCCCCCATGAGAACCACGACCTGTGATAATGAGGCTACTTCCCCAACTGTCTGTAAAAGGCCTCATTAACTTTCTTTTCCTGATCAGGAGGCCTGTAGTAAACACCTACAATGGTGTCACCCAAGTTGACCTGTCCCTTACTCTTTACCCATAGGCTCTGGACTCATTCTGCATCTACCCTGGGCAAAGCTTGATACCTTCCAGTTGCTCCCTCACATCAAGAGCAACTCCACCACCTCACCTTGCTGGCCTGTCTTTCCTAAAAAGTACATAGCCATCCGTGACAGCATTGCAGTCACATGAGCTATCCTGCCGTGTCTCTGTAATTGCACCAACATTGCATTGTATCATTCCATTGGTCTCCTACTCACTGACTGGTCCAGCTTGGGGCTCATGATCAAAGAGATACACACACTCACACACTCATCTTACAGGCACCCCACACTTGCACATCCCCCCACATACCAGCATGGACACTTCACTGTTTGATACCCCAGCCTGGACCTAGGGCCTCCTACTCACCATCTAGTCCAGCCTGAAGTTTGCTAGTGAATGACATGCACACCTCCATGCATGCCAGGTTTGGTAAACATACAGACACTCATTTCCTACCCTGGAGCCAGCACCGTGCACACAGGCTGTGACCTGCAATCCTGCTCCAGCCACTGGCACTGAGCCCCTCTCCTCATACTAGTCTCCCCCAGCAGCTGGTTTTCGGGACACACATGGTTCTTAATCCAATGGCTGGCAACAGAGACCCTCACCTGCTCCAGTAGCTGGCACCGAGACCTCCACTCACTCCACTAAGTGGTATAAAAGGTATAAACCCTGGCTGGTTTACACTTGTCTGGCTGAGCTCTGCACCTGATCACACAGTTTGTCCTGTCTTCCAAATATCTCCTGAACTATCTCTCTGTGTAGTTTCATCTCTGATTTGGGGGTGGGGGGTGGGGGGGTGGGGGGGTAGGGGTTGCAAGGACTAAGTGTCAGCAACTGATGGCACTAGTGTGAGTGGATCTGAGGTCAGCAAGTCGAGTCAGGCCAGAGATGTAGGCACCCTGGGCCCATGGTGTCACCTTCTGCTTATTCTCCTCCCCTGTTCCTCCCTGATTCCCTTCCACTACACATTCTTTTATCAGTTCACAGGTTTCCACCACTCCCTCTCAAATATCCTAAATGTTCCTTTTGTTCCTTATTATGAGGGGCAAAGTCCATATTGGCCCTTTCCAGCACTGTACCTAGAAATTCTTACCATACCAACAACTATTCACTGGGGACTTTTGGTCTTAGCCATCGTCTCTGTTATCCTGTGTCTACCAGGTTTGTGTCTTCGTGTATTCTGGTTTTGCTTTTCCTTCTTTGTGTATTATGCCCTTTGCATTGAAAAGCTCCTTGGTCAGATAACTTTAATGAAACAGCTGCTCTCACCTTCCACATACCTTTACACTTTGCGGAGAAACAGAAGCTACATATAAGTGAAAAGCAGACTATTACATGTCATCATGTACAGGGAAATGAAGTATAGTTTATTTTTGATGTCTCAGGTCTACCTGTCTAAGATTAGTCCAGATAAATTAATATGTATGCACTATCAATGTCTGAGACACATAAATATACTGCATACCTTTGGAAGCAACTCAGAAAAAATATTTTCCCAATTTGACTTGACTCATTAGGTATACACTTTTTCAAGCAGTGGCCAAGGTGTTTCTCTGAACATGTTATGCTATTGCACAATTTATCCAAACATAGGCCAAGCATTCCATATTTGATTTTTTCCCCCATATTTTTCACTCACCGGGAAAAGATTTCAAGTTTAAAGTAAACACAAGTTTCAAGGTTTTCCTCCACCAGCAGTTGGTGAGTGGTTAAGCTACATAAGCACAGATGTCCTGTGCCACTATAGATGCCCTAGGGTATTGTCCAGCCTCAAAATAACCATGAAGAGCTAATGGGACTCTTGTAGTCTTGGGACGTACTTGCCGACACCATGTGAATGTCCCGTGTACAAAGTCACCAGACACCTATGTTTAAGGATTGGAGTGTCTGTTTGCAATGTAGAACAAGGCAAGAATGATGAATAGCTGCTAAGGGCATTAGGTAAAGCCTAGTATTTTTATCACCCCATAATATTTTTTTGATTATTTTTTTCTTTTTACTTTTTTTACATTATTGGAAGCAATAATGCACCACAGATTTCCGTGAAGGGGCCTATTCGAACCTTGATTTTCTTATTTTTACAATGATTTATCTCTGACACAAAATAAGTTTCTAAGAAAAAAAGTAATTTAAAAGAACTGAAAAGGGATGTAGCAGCAATATTACAGTGTGTTTACCAACAACTTTTGACCTGGAAAAATTTCCTGAAACCACAGTGCTCCTGTGAATAGCTTCAGTTTAGATAAATCAGCATTACTTTTTAGGAGCGGCTATAAAACATTTGCACAGGCCATTTTCATTCAGTTCCTGAGCTGCGCTCTGATGGATACCTGCTGATAACAGTTTCTTCCTGTTGCAGGACATTCATGGTCCAGTGATGCTGAATGACCCCATGGCTGAGTAGTCCTAACTGTTTTCCAGTGCAGAGCAGTACAACAAGGTTAGAATGGAGGAGTCAAGGTGGCTCAGTAATTCAAATGTTATGACATTTTAAAGACATTTTTCTCATGCATATGACTTAGCAGGGTATTTTGGGCATATATATGATGCAAAGAATCTATTATCACTTATGAAGTTTGCACATAGGCCTTCTAAAGTTAGAAGATGCTCTTAACTTCTGAGTTTAGGCCTCCAGATTGCCAGTGCCTCTGGAAAGGATGCTCAATAAAATGCACAGTTTTGTGTTTGTGTGAAATAGTCCTATGTTATTTAATACATATTGCTGGAGAATGAAGAGAGGCTATGCTGCTGCAGAAAGCAGGAATAGTACTTTTCAGTGGGGTTTCTTCTTGGTTTTACATTTGGTTATTTTTACATCAATATAAATTCACTGACTGCAGTTTCTTATTTACAGTGGTCAAAATGAGAGAAGGTTTAGTGTGTTTCTTACAAGGACTGTCTTAATTTCACTGCTCTTTAGTTTAATAGCTGCATGGATGCTTATAGGCCTCTTTAATTTCTCCTTTTTGTCTGATGCAGTTTTAGGATTTAGAGGAAAGAATCATTATCTGATTTTGGGAAGGACTTAAAAATCACCCCTCTCTTTAACAGAGATAGAATAGCTTCTTAGAAACATGGGTGTCTGTCATGTAGGCACAGAAAGAAAAAAGTGAGTACAAAGTGGTGAATATTTCTTTCTAATGCTTTGAAGATCTCATTGCTAGCAACATACAGGCTTCCTCTTGTAGACACGTCCACGTCTGCCTTTTTTATTTGAACAGTTTGTCTTACAGAAATAGATCTAGGCTCATAGCACATTTCTTAATCATCTCTCATTTTTGATACATATTAACACCGTCAGGCACAGTGTTCCATCACTTTTAGTACTATAAATTATTTATGCAGAAACTATGAATCAGAAAAAACGAGGCTGTAGAATTTGATGTTTCTATCGGTAAAACTAATGCCGTATCAGGCAATACTTCCTACATGGGTATTTTTCACATCTCTCTCATTTTTTGGCATTGCTCCTCTTTATTTTACAATTGAAATGCTATGGTTTTCTATGTAATGAGCAACTAGACTGCAAGTCAAGTGTGGTGGGAATTGGTGGGAATGAGTGCTATAGATAGGTGAGGCTGTAAAGATAAACAAGGAGCAGGCACCTAACCCAAGCAAATTTGTGCACATAATCCGGCATCTTTTCACTGATGCCTGAGTTGGTATCTGGACCCGACGTACAGTCTAATTGTGAGATGAGATTAAAGTCAGTAACATTTAGACTGAAATAACAGAGGAAACTGAGCGGTGGCACATGCTGAAGCAGTTGTGGAAAGCAGTAAGTATTTCACACCTTCATTTATTTAACAGAATGGACAAGGAGCTGAAAATGTCAGTAACACCTCAATAGTCAGGGAAGGTATGAACAAGTGGATATTCATAAAGTTTTTCAGGTCCAATTGCATTGTTATCTTCTCCATACTGCAAATGTATACTCCCCTGCACTCTCGACCTGAGAAATGAAGCAATGAAAGGGAAAAGGCAATGCATTCATTGAAACACAAGAATTAAAGTCAGATGATCCAGCATTCTCTCATACTGATTTACCTCTACAATTCTGTGCAAATTATTACTATTTCATATTTCAGTGAGCCCATAAGTCCATAAAGACCATATTTGTCCATATAACAAAGATGTTGAATGTATCTATTTGTATGAATAAATTATTTTTACAAATAGTGCAGCTATTATGTTTGCTTAAAAATGAACATGGTTTTTATCTTTGAGGAAGAAAAAACTTTCTGATCAAATCCCCAGGGAAATTTTAAGTTCCTGGTTTTATTTTACCACTTTGATGCTTTTGGTGCTTTTCCCAAAAAACTCAAAATGTCTATAACAATAAAAAAATATCTTCATTTCTCTGGAATGCTGATGGCAGTCATGATTTGTTTGTAGTGATCTCACGAACTACCTTTTTTTTGTATTTTAAATGAACATAAAGTTAATCTGTTCTCTTTAAGCAAAACAGAGTAACTATCATTATGTCTAAAAATATTTTTTTTAAAAAAAAATAAATCTGCATTTGTTTATGCAAGCCAAATCTCCCTCAGAACATTCTTTCTTCTGTCCTCTTTTCCAACACAGGGCAAGATGTGTCTTATATTGTGCTTTGTATTACAACATGCACGTTCCTGATGATTAATGGCATATACGTAACAATTATTGGAGTGTAATAAGTTAAAGTTTAATATTATCAAATTTATAAAGCTTTAAAAACATAAATAAATAAGCAGATATAATGGCTCCTAATTAACTGCCAATTGCATGAAATCTTAATCACATATACGTAGTAAACACTGTTATTTCTTCTCTGTGAACAAAAGCCAGTGGAGACAGAAAGTAATTTCAACTCAGTGGTGTGCATCCATGATAACCCATGTATTCACATTATCATATATACCACTGCAACGAGATTTTTATAACTGCCTACGATGTATCTGGTACTGACCACTGTCAGAAATGAGGTCCTGGCCTTGATGAACTACAGGTCACATACACTTTCATGTGGAAATAAAATAGAGTTCCCTGGGCTAGGTCTGTTTCTTCCATTAAATAATTTGGGGGTCAGTTTATGACAACAGTAGACTCACTCTACTGTAAAACTGAAGAGAACCAAATGACATCAGAGTCAAACAGTAGTGCTTTCTGTTGATTCCTCTTTGCTATTTTCATTGGAGATAAGACTGGCATGAGAATCGGAACCCTCCTGGTTTGAATTTTTTCACACAATTCCCAAGACAAGATCATGTAATTATTTCTGATTTTTACGCTATTCATTGAGTTTTGATGCAGACCCAACTGTTCACTAAGAAAATTTTGATCAAGAGTAAAATGACTGTGTTCTATAGTAAAAAATATTATGGAAAGAAGCAGAACAATTGCTAATAGTTTATGATTATTTTATATTTTTTTCTGAAATTACAGATGAAGCCTTATCATATCTCACAGTGGATATAATTAAGGCCTGCAAGCCACAGTAGTCAAAATTATGGTGCTTCTACAGTTGCTATGAACTACATGTTGAAATGGCTTAATTCCTCATCTATATGCATAAGTAAAGATAATGTGGACGATAATTATTCTGATAGAGAGATATTTACAAGAGCTGAAACATCTTTTGTTTGATTCTATTACTGTCGGATTGGTGGACCTGATTGCTAAGATAATTTGCTAAGTGTTTGATATCCAAATGTTTGCCCAGGTAAAAGTAACATGTCATTTATAAACTAGAATGATACCATTTTTTTTTTTTTAAATACAAAATAGAGGTTTTGAACTGTGCTAATATTTTGATCATTAGAAATGGGAAGATACAGACTTGTGAAGGCAAGGTCGAAGAGATTTATATACAATGGAAACTCAATCAGGATGACCTTATTTAAATTTCCTTCTTACACCTGCAGTAATATAAAAATAAATAATTGTGTAGATGATTTATGTAGAGTTATGGATTCACTGTTTCACCAGTGAATTATTCTAGTATTATATCAGTGTAACGTGGTGTTGAGGAAGACTCATAATATTTACCTCTTAGGTGTAATCAGGCAGTTACATATCCAAATGAGATAAATTGCATAAGCAATTATTGTGGATGTAAAAATGTGTTCATAATTTTAATCTGTAAATTGTGGGAACAGAAAAGGTAGCCCATACTTAAATATCCATCTCAATCACCTGTATTTATACCCAAACCCACTGCTAGATGACAGTTTGTCATTGCAAGACTGTAAATCAGTTTAAAATACTATGACTGCCCAAGTGGTCACCACTGCACTGTAATCTTTTAATAGAGTGTTACCTGCTGAGTTGAATTTCTGCTGTGATACCAGAAACAGTTCCCCAATATTGTGATGCTTAGAAAGAAAGTATAAATTAAATGAAAAGGGAGACTGGTGATTTTCCAGAAGTGAAATGAAAATAGAATATGAATTAACTATCATTGCATACCTGGCTATAGTCATACTCTGGCTAAAGTTTGCCATATGCCAGATGGTACTGGGCGGGGGGGTGGGGGTGGGGGGTGGGGGGTGGTAAGAGTGTAGGAGGTGGGGAGGGGAGGATAATTTCAATAAAAGGGTTTTGACTCTGCATAAGTCTGTTCCCTAACAAAACTTTCCCTTTGTTCTCTTAAGTGGAGATGTTGCAAACCTTCAGACAATTTCATAAGCAACGACTTCTGCCCTTATGTATAGGCAGAAGCTGTGGTACTCACAAGCAGAGATCAGAACTCACTGGGATGACATCAATTTTTTCTATATTTGTAAAACAACAGTAGCAAATCAGAAACATGTAGTGCTTCCTTACTAGCTCATTAGCAATGAATTTCGATTAGTAAAGAATGGTGTGATAAGATCATGACTATAGTTGCATTAAATAAAATAGTTTATCGAAGAAACATTTCTGATGGTTTATAGATTCCTCAATATGTAAATAGAAAGCCAGCCAGGTATACTATTATTCTTTCTATTGCCTTGAAAGTTATGCTTTAGAAACTTTACCCAAATCAACATTTTCATTTGATACTTGAAAAGCATATAAAATTGGAAGAGAAGGAAGAGACAGAGAACTTCAATTATCCAGTTTACAAGAACACCCTGCCATTGATTTATACCTCTGCCTTTTGAACGTGTAGTTTAAAATCAGTCCTTGAAAACATGGATCATATCATGCTGTCCAGTATTCTCCAGATAGCTTAAGAAATACGTCTTTTGCCAGTGTTATGAAATCAGTTTGCATTTCCTGAATGAACATGTGGAAATATTCAGTATTAGGGCGTTTCAGATATGTAGTCAGACTTCATGTCTTCTATGACTTTTTACAGTCTAGCACAGTCACTAATTAGCTACCAAATTCCAAAAGAGAACAACCATTTCATCTTGCATCTCACCTCATAATAGACTTACATCTAGTATAATTTCTTGTGTCAATGTCTAGATCTATAAACATTTGTGTATATAGACATAGATATACATATATACACAATATAGAAATCATAATGCCTGTTTTAAAATGTTTTCCAATCTAGCAATAGTATCTATGAAAATGAAAAATATCTAACCTCCTTCTAATCTGCAGCTGCTCCAGCTCTAGTAAGGAATTTCCCACATCTCCTCAGCTAAATAGTAATTGCAAAGACAACTAAAAAATCCTGAGAGTTTGAGTCTTATAGATGATGTTATAACTAGTTTTTTGCCTCCGAGTAGAATGGTTAACTATTGAAATATCTGTCCTGTGGAAATTGCTAATCTTTTCACATTTGTTTTCTTTCTGATTGGAATAGAAGTTTGAATGCATGTTTTAATAAAAGTTTTTTACGTTTTTTACATGATTGTAAAACACAAAATTCAGAAAAAGTGTTAAATTTTGACATTTGTGATTATAGTAAAGTATTTGAATATTTCCAAAACCAGAGAAGCTTGTGGTTAGATTGATAGGTGCCTCACAGGCACTATGATATCATTACGATGACACATGCCTTTACTCATTAAGCTTTTTTTGCATATTATGTGTTTTCAAGATATAATAAAATAATTTTCATCACGTCACAATTTCAAACATAAAAAAGTGGTGATATGTCATGGGAGACATAATCCATTCACAGAGCTGTTTCTGTGTGAGAGACTGACGAAGTGATGTGTTTGAGTTATAACCCCTGTGAGGTCCTGCAGCAGCAACAGACGCAGACAACAGAATAAAATATTTTCATTAGTTTTAAAAAAAACAAGACTTCTCTTATTCTGGTATATCTGACCTAAAGCATTAAAATGATGATTTTCCTCACAGGAAAAAAACATTTGTTTGGAAAAGTATTTGCAGAAACTGCATTTGCTCCTTAAAAACAAAACAAAAACCAAAACAAACAAAAAAAAAACAACCCAAAAACCCACAAGTTATTTACCAGATTAGTCTGTGATACAATAATAAACCAAACACTTCACACAGTGTTGTGAAGCATTTTTCTGCTTCGTGTTGCATTTTTACATGAAATTTCATCAGGGTCCTGATGATCATTGCAATATGAATTGCAGGGACCAGCCAAGTAATAGGAGCCAAATGGACCTGCCTAGGACTTGTGAAACTGTGCATAATGAGTTCCAAAGTGAACAGCAGCAGGCTTACATGTGAGCTAACTGCATTTCCAAAGTCTCTGAATCATATTTACTGTCAGGTAGTGGGCAAGGTAATTTTGCCTGCTGTGCTGTTGTGGGTGGGATTTTTCAGCCTCCATGCGCACAGCTGTGCCATCAGCCCTTGCTCAGGTGACAGGTGTGGTAACTAAATGCTAATTACCAGATTTAGACCCACTGTTTCAACTTGCTATAACAGGTCTCAAATGGGGACCAGAGAGGAGCTCCTGGCTACTCTGTGGAGAAGCCATGACCAAACCCAACCTGGCCCAGGGAGGCCCCTGCACCTGTGTTGATGGCTCTGCCGCAAGGCACACTGTCCCAGCCTGTCCCCATCCCAATGGCCACCCAGGGGCTACCCGACCTCAGTTTCCCTCACCAGGCCTGATCCTGACCCACACCCACAGGAGACCCTCACAGTGCCCTGATGTCTCCCACTGGCTATTTCCTAGGCAGCCCGAGCAAGTGCCTTGGTAACACTAATGAAACAAATCCCTAGTCTTTCCTTTCTTGTCAATACAACATCACAAATGTTTTTGTTGTGTTGCTGCATACTCCAGTTTCATTTGCATTTAAAACAGTCTATGACCTGAAGATGTTGCTTGCTTGGAAATTAGTTACTCAATTTGCATATTTTTTCATGCCACTACTTGCATGCCATTGAATTTTATGCTGGTAATGCCCAATGTTGACCATGAAGCTCACAAAGTACTGTCCTATTCACTAAAGTGTGTAGATCCAAAGCCAGGATTTGCTTTTTAGAGGGCTTCATATGACCTGTCAAGTTATCATTGAAGCTCTAATTTACCCTGAAATGAACCTCTTAAAATAGCATACAGCTGCTTGTTGACTGGTTTACACAAGATATTACACCATTTTTAAAGCCAGTTTACAAATTTAAGATATGAAGCCACCTATTGATTCATATTTGAGTGCTATAAAATCAATCAGTGTAAACAGCTTCAGTAGATAACTTAGACACATTAAGGAAGCAAAAAGGGGAAAGAAAACTCGAGCACTGACAGCTGGTAAGAGCTGTTATGCTAAACTTGCATTCGAACATCTTTCACGGTCTCTGTGCTTATAAACCTCCAGTTACTGGTTAATTTTTTTTATGAACTTGAAGAAAGGAAAGCACTATGGATTTGTCAAAATTGATTTTCATGTGAGTTATGATTAGACAGGGAAATACTGCTGCTGTATTACTGGAAGGACCGAAGCAAGAATTTTATATGATTAAACCTCTGGCCATATAGTCAGTCTCCAATCTGTTATACCTGCATATAGAAGACTTATTTCTTCATAAATCTTCTGCATTTCTAGTTGTCTCACACAGACTTTCCAAACCTCCTGGGTTTCGTCATGATAACAGCTTAATTTATCTCATTTCAACTTGTTTGATGAAAAATTGTCAGAGAATTCTACAGTGCCCCTAAACATTTGTTTGCTTTTGGTATTCTGTGTTTATACCTGACACTTTAAAACATGTTAAAGCTCTTTGCTTGATTGATTGAACTGAATTAATAGGAAGATTGGTTAAAATACACATTGTGAGGTAATTTTGTCCCATTTCATTCCCAGATTTGGTAGTATAAGCCCTCTCATGGTGCTTAGTACAATATTTTGAAAGAAAAGTTTCCACATTTTTCCCACTCAACTGACAAGAGATGGACATTAGTACTCATTAAAAGTGTTCTGGAATAAGGGGATACCAGGCACAGCAATTATCCAGATCCAATCTAAATTAAATCTACAAAGGTCTTGCCAGCAAAACTTGAAAAAAGGAATATTTCTGTATGCCTTCTATTCAGTTTCCAACATTTACAACAGACTGTTTTTGAATCTTGTGCTGAGTTCTACCTAAGTCCATAGTTTAATTTTGCATATTCCTATTGAAAAATACCTCCTTGAAAAATACTTATGAACGAATCCATTTTAATTTGCAGCAATTTGTATTTGTGGGAAGATACATTTAGCCCAACTGTTCCAGCAATACAGTTTCCATGCGAAAACCTGACTTTTAAAATGGAGCTTGCTCTTTCCCATTAGCAGGACTGGATTTCTGTGAATACTGATTTGAATTATTTAATTAATAATTATTGGAAGAAACAGATTTTTGGTAAAGATTGATGAATATTGGTGAAAGCAAACTGAGCATATTCTTACCATGAAGCTTTAGCACAAGAATTACACTCAAACAGAGAATAATTTTTTTCAATGTGATGATGTCCGATGGTGTCCATTGTCTGACATATGCAACAAAACCCTGACAGATCTGAGGAATGAAAAAGTTTGTGATTGTTTCCATGGGTATGTATGGGAATGCAGATTACAAATCCTTTCTGTGGTCTTCCTCTACCATTTTCTGTGCTATGTCAAGCAGCTTCTTCAAAGAATTTCAGGCAAATTATTCTGGCAGAAGTATTCACTAGTGGTAGGGCTGATACAAAAATACATTACACTTGATAAGAATCTTTACTGTTAGTCCTCTTCTTCCCCGTGTCTTGGGAGAGAGCCATTAGCTTCTGCCTCAGTTGGACTGGGTCAAAGCTGATCCAAACCCCAAGGACAACTTTCAACTTGAGGGGAGAGAAAGACCCTTAAAAAATAAAATCTGTTCATAATTTGCAAACAAAAAAGAGCAAAATGTGCCATATTACTTGATCTAAAATGTTGGCCCACTCAATACTAAGCACAGATGCTCCCTGAGTGAGTCATTTATGCAACATACTATAAACACAAATCAGTTCAGTTCTTGGAAGAGAAAAACATAGAAAAAAACTTGAGCTTGTTCATATTCACAGAGATGGCTCACTTCTATTTTGAAAGTTTGGCCTGTATGAGGTTAGTAGAATTAGGACCAAATTATAAGAGCTGGGTTTTTATTAAAGTTCTTCTGTTTGCTACTCAGATTTTGAGGACATACCTAAATGATTTTTTAAATATTGGATATATCCTTTAATTAAAATGTTCTAAATCTTTAATTGTCTGCTCATTTTTCAAGGCTTTGGTTCAGTAAAGCCCTTAAACATTTGCCTGGTTTCAATTCTGTGGAGTAGTTTTTTGGTAGCCAAGTGGACTAAGCATGTAGTAATGAATGTGCTTGCGATGACATGTGTGCAATTGTTTTACCTGTAAGCACATTGTGTAGAGGTAACTGTGTATCATTTTCTTTTTAATATATGTTCTTGGATTTTCTGTATTCCTTATAATATTTAATTGTCCATTTTAAAATAGCATATTAAAGTATGTTAAAGAAATGTGTGATCAAACTGCTGCCAAAACAGTTTCAAGTAAAAAGACATTTTTTTTTTACATCCAGCTGGAAAAGAGACACTTGAATTTGTTGATAGTCTAATATTGTTTGCAAACAGCTTATTCTTAAATTTGCACGTGTGCTTAACAAGTTATACATTATGATAGTGGGAATGGTTTGGGGTTTTATTAAATATTAATTAGATCAGCAAAATGGATGGGAAAGAACAAGCAGATTTCTTTCTCCTCTGCTTACAACTTTGTGCTAATGAACTAAGTGTGGCTAATTTTTAACAGTCAGACTAGAACCTGCTTTTGGAGTATCGAAACATATTTTATCATATGGATAGAGCTTCTGGGTGCTTCCTTCCACAAAAAATTCGTTACCATTTTGTCCCATCTTGAGAAACTACCATCCATAAAAACTCTTCATAGTTAGTGTTGGCACTAGGATGAAGTTTTTCTTCTGTCTAAGTACTTCTTATGATTTGAATTCTGTGTTTATGGAATTTCTCAGTCAGAGAAAACAGAGGTAATATATTTATGTATTTTAATATATAAATAATAGAAAGTAATCTTGCAGCCCCCTTACCCTCCAGTAAAAATGCTGAAAAATCAAGATTTTTTACAAGATTTTAAAGTTACTACATTCTGTACATGTAGAAAATTCACAGCTTTTCCCCCTAAGGTTCATATACAAGCTAGGAAGTTATTGCACAGAGTTCTGTGTTGAATTTGTATCAATTTCAATGTGAAACGCATGCACATTGTAGGATTTGCACCACTGAGCATTGGAATCTAGCCATGTTATAGACCTGGGACTGATCTTTTGAGCTTTGGACTTTCTCAGCGATGAAGACATATCTCATTTTCAATCTGAGGCATCATCTTGCTTTAGATCAACTGGGAAACCACCGACTTCAACCAAAGTTGGCCTACTGTAAAAAGCAACACTGCATGAGTTTCTTCAAAGAAGGGTCTCTGGCTTTGGAATTTGCTATATTGACACTGGACTGAAACAGCTGAGTATCTTCAGGGTGTGCAGCCAAATATATGTGTTTGCTGTAGCCATTTGCAAATAGTTGGTATGTATATATTTGTGTGTGTGCACATAGTTACTGGAGAATGAAGGGGTGGTTTAATTTCTTTGAGTTTGAGAATGCATAACTGACTCATGCTATTGCTTTTTAAGTCTGAATAAAGTTTTTATTGAATTATTAAATTATATTGAGGCAACTGGGGGCCTTTCTAGCATTTTAAACTAATAAAAAGACAGAAAACAAAGAAATGCTAAAGATTTCTCTAATTTCAGTTTACCACATATTCTCATTGCTACCTGATATAACTGCAGTCTCTTTCTGAAAATTTTACATCATAACATAGCTCACAGAATTCATGTGACTCAGAAATAACCCTATAAATGGTGTATGCTACATTTACTATAAGAATTGAAATTGCAGAGGTTTCTGAATCTCCCCAAAACTCACAATATATATTTTCTTTCTGCCGAGTTGAAATACAGTAGGCCATTTTCTAACATGCTATGAATGAACAATACTCATGATAAAATAAGTCTATTATATTTGCCTTCAGATATTTAGAATGGATTGCTGCTAAACATAGTGAAGGTCAGAACTGAAATGAAAGTATTTTGTTTCATATAGGTTTATAGCAAACTCCTAGAAGTGTCATTTAATTGGCCATTTTTGAAGTTTTCAATAATGAATCAAGGACATTGTTTTAATAGTGGAGAGTGATAGGTAAGCGTGAAGGAGTAGGAAATCTACATTATTTAGTCCTTGAAGGTTGGTTGCTAGGCACTAGCATGAAACGTAGAATGTATTTTATACTGTTCAGATCAGAAAAAAGAAAGAAATAAGAAACTATATATTAAAGAAAATGCAGTTGTTTATACAGTCAAAATTATTGGAGATGATCTAAAGCTATTAAGTTTATGAAAGTATGTTTACAGTATGCTTTAGCCCTCAGCAGTTCTATGAATATATGGCTAGAATAAGGAGTGGTGGTAGATATAATGGCCATAGTTAATTGCTGTTTAGATTACAGATACAATGAGAATAGAAGCACTTATGATTTCCACATGCTTCGGTTTAAGAAAAACTCAACCAGTAGTTGTCCTGTCCTAGGACAGACCCTTCAGATACTTCCTCACAGCTTTGGAAAATTGAAAGAATCATGACTGACACTGGAAAGGAGAATAGGAAACAACTATTCACTTTTTCTCACAGCACAGGAGCTAACAGACATGAAATTAAATTATGGGGTAGCAGGCTTCAAGCAAACAAAATAAGTTAATTTTTTGTGCTACTCATAATTAAGTTGTCCAACTTACTGCCACATGGTGCTAGCAATGCTAGAGGCATTGGTGAGTTCAAAAAGCAATAAAATAAATTCATAAAAGAAAATCCCATCAAGATCTATTAAAAACAGAACCTCTGAGTCTGGCAGTACCTAAATCATAGACTGGGAGGTTACCTGGGGAAGTATCTCTTATGGTTGTCCCATGCTTATTCTCTTTCTTTAGGCTTTCATTATTAGCCAGTATCACTCACATCCCTGGACAAGGTGAAGCTCTGATTTGACCCAACATGGCCATTCATTTGTTCTTAAGTATTGCAAAAGTCATTACGTTAACTTATCGTGTGGTGGGACAAGATTTCAGTTTAGGTTTTTCTTGACTAGACACTGCTGCATAACAGCAATGTTTTTAACAGACCTCACTGTTAATCCTAAACACTCTGATCTAAGTAGCTCCCAAGAATATGGACCAAAACATTACAAATTGTACCTTTTTTATAGGCTTGTATATGGTTTACACAGTGAAAGCTGTACAGGTCTTTCTGTATAAAGCAAGTAAATTAAATGCAGACTTCTGCTGTTACACCATATTAAACCCCTTACATTATTACTTGAATAGATAACAGATAACTTGACATTCACAGACTAATTCCGTTGGAAGGGTAGCGCTTGATGCAAGCTAAGGCTCCAGTTCAGAATCAGGTCCTTCTAGACAGGAAGAACTCAAGGCAAATTTAAGAGTGAGCAGCAAAATTCAGTGAATTCTAGTCCCCCCTACCCCAAAGTAAGAATATAGGAATTACTGTACAGTTCAAGTACTATTTCATTAGCCCGTAACTGGCCTGAGCTGCCCCACAGAAGTTGCAGTCCATGTAACAGGCTAATGTGGTATCATCTGTGGGATCATCAGTAAAAGTTTTCTCCCAATATTTGATGTTCCAAACTCTAGAAAACAATAAGACTCTATTATTTGACTACATAGTATAAAATCTCTGAGTGAACCCTGCCAAATTCAAAGGTCTTGTTTGATCATGGAAGTTTCACACTGTAAAAAAAACCCCATGAAACTACAAAACGAAAACAAAACTAAAAACTGTCCTCCAAACTTCTGTATCACAGTTTCAAACTTGCTGGTTTTGGATTAGGTAACTGCCTCTTATGTCTTGTAGTTAGAGCACGGAAGAACAGCCATTCTCACGATGCATTTGCAGGTTTTTTTGGTGTGGGAGGGCCTTGCTTTTATAACTACTTAGCTTGGCACCTCTTTAAGGCAAATATTTCTACTCTTTTCAGTGCCTTTTGCAGGGAGAATTATTTTGACCATACTTTCCTTTATTTTTTCTGTCTCTCTTTCTTTTTTTTTAAGGCTCCTAAGAACTCACAGAAACCACTTAGTGAAGTATTTGTCAAAAACGTGAATACTTGTCGTCAACTGTGCTATTTACATCTATGTCTTCTGGTTACAGTGAGTGGAACTAGAAGAAATGTTCCACAGAATCATTTTATTATATTTTTATGATTTTGTTTGGTACTTTGCATGGTGGCTTAGCTCTGCAAACCAGAGTACTGTGGGTGAGAAGCGGCAAAGGCCCTACCTATTCTCTGTTCTACCTTTTCCTGGATGGATACACGCAGGGAAAGCATACAGCTGGCAGATACAGTAATGCCTCTTTTCTTTCCCACATCACAAGTCTAAAATCCAACAAGAGTACACAGGGGTGGTACAAGATAGGATTTTGGGGTTTAATCCATCTCACTATATTAGTGTTTATAGCTGGATTGTCAATTTTTCCAAAAAAATGTAACACAAATTATTACAAAACAGGGCAAAGAAGTACTAAACTGAGTATTATTGTTACCCTAAAGCACACTTGCTAGTTTCTCTTATGGGCTAGTCCTTTTGAGTTTTTCAGCATATATTCACTAAACATACATATTACCTCTGAATCTTTCTTTGATGGTATTGCAGTTTTTCATATTAGGTCAGTTAGTTTCAGAAGTGTCGTTACCTGTGGAGGCTGTTACAATTTATTTCATATGTTTACTGCCCATTAACATGTGCATGAAGCAGTTTCTTGCTGCTTGTGTATCTGTAATAAATATTAAACCATCTCATCTACTCATAATAGTATAATAGGTCCTGTGATGACTGACTCTATTTGCACAGGAAGCAGATGTTGGTGTTTACCTAGATGTAATTTACAATGATGAGTGGTGGTGAGTAGAGGTTTTTTCCTGACAGCACAATTCAGTCTTTGCTAAGCTTCTGCAAAATACTTCGCATGCCATTGTGGTCTCGCAGGTCAATATAGATATACATATTTTCTTCAGTGAATAATTGCTGATCTATATTAGGAAAAGAAGTTACATTGAAGGAAACTATTTATTTAAAGAAAAAAAAGCAAATCTCTGAAATATGGTGTCCTGGTGAAATTGTAGGTAGACTTCAACAAAAACAAAAACAAAAAAACAAAAGCAACAACAACAACAACAACAAACAACAAAAAAGTGCATGTGTCAAGGTCATAAATGGATTTCTGAGAAATAAACATGGTAGGATTTATTCAGAGAGAGTGCTGCTGGCTAGAAACGGAAATCAGTAATGGGTAAAGTGGAAATAAGGTGCATTTATTTTAGTGCAGAGGAGTGCCATACACTACAATGGATTACAAAAGGATTAAATGAATTCTCCATCATCTAGAGTCTTTAAATCCAGGCTGAAAATCTTTCTGAATGATATCTTAAGTTCAACTTAGAGTTGCTGAATGACGTTTTCTAATGTGTTATGCTGGAGGTAAAAAAGAAAAGGGGCGTTATGATTTCTTTTGGCTTCAACTCATAAAATCTATGATATAATAAATACAATCAGAAATAACACATTTATTTTACTTTAGATTCCATATTTATTTTCACTTTCAGAGGTCATTCATAACTTTAGTATCCCCTTCTCTCAGGGATCCTTCTTTTGAATTTGGGGTGGTGATTCTTTATGTCCTGTTCTCTTGTCATCTCTCTATATATCCCCAAACCTGTTTTTTCATCTTCTCACTCATATTTGGAATTGGGACATACCACTCTTTCCTGATGAACATCAATTTATTCTACTAGTTTTAGGCTTACTTCTCTGTATCTCTTTTCTTGTTGTCAGCATCTTACAAATATTTGATCTTTTCCATACTTCTTATTACTTGGAATCCTGAAATCAAGATGTAATGAAATTCATAGTAAGACATAAAGCTTATAAAACTATAGTTGTAGTGATTATGTCAGTGTATATATGTATATAGACATATTTTCTAAACTCACCACTCCTTTCTGAAAATATTCTGGGTTGAACATAAGAAAGTGGAAGGCATCTCCAGAGGCAACCTTTTCCTTTTTTGTTTCTTAAATCATACCATTGGCTCCAGAGACAATAAAAACAGGGAAAATGCAGATCTTTAGTCTCTCCTTATTTTCATCAAAGTGAAAGGGGTACTGCTTGGCTAGAATTGGTGTTCTAAATATAAATCAGTTGCAATTACAATATACTTAGTCACATTTTCCCCCAGTTTTGTGGCTCCTCATGGAGTGACAGCTGTTTAAACCTAAAAAATAATAAAAAAAGAAATCCAGGCTCCGATGTGAATAGAGATTATTGGTATGTGTGGTCTGATCATTTGCAGAAAACTGGCCCTAAAATTTCCTTTTCAAGGTCATTTAGAACAATCTTGGATCCCAGATGCATTTGTAAATGAATCCATCTATATTTATATCCAATTTTTGTCTTTTGGAAAGGCAACACCTCTCCACTCTCTAAGGTCTTCCTTTACAGAGTCTTTATGTTCACTTTCTTTTTATTTTTACTAATTTTGTCCTGCTGCTACTTTTCTGTATCCTAAAAATGCCTTCCCCTCTTGACATTCAGACTCTTCAAATATTTATAGATTGTTACCATGTCCCCCTTTAGTCATTTCTTAGACAAACTATGCATATTTAGCACTTGCAATCAATCCTCATACATCAATCACTCCAGAAGTCTAATCATTTTTGCAGCTTTCTTCTGATCTTCCTCCAATATGTGAATATCTTTCTTATAATAAGATGCCTAAAATTAAATACAATGGGTCATGTCTGCAGCTCATGTAAATCAGCGTAGCTTTGCTAAAAACTGTGTTGATTCACGCTAGCTGAAGTTAAAGAGCAGCATTTCTAGTGCAAAGATATCAAAACTGTGTATATTTTGTGAAGTAATGAGCCTGAATCCACAAAGAGCTTTTTTTTTTTTTTGCATAGTAAAGCTTCTTTGAATTAATTTCCATCACTTAACTATATTTTTGAATGATGAATTTCCAGTTTTGTTCTTGTCAAAATACTCTGCATTTTCATATTTGTTTCATTGTTTTCAGGAGCTGCTTCAGCCTCCCTGATACACTTCCATTCCATCCTCAGCGCACACATGTGTCCCAGCCTTCTAGCTGGAGGTTTCTGCTTGCAGATCATGGTCATGCAGAGGTGATGCAGGTTTAGATTGCCCATGGGAAAGCTTGCTCTAGTCCAGATGATAATAAGCAGCAATAGCTGACATCCTCCGGAAGCATATCTACTATGTGGAAAGAAAGCTTACAGTCCTGCTTGCTGTAGCTGATCTATCTTTGGAGTCTTCCACCATCTTTGTCACTCATCTGACCTCATCAAGCAGTCCATCCCTCAATATGTTTAACCTCAATTTTTTTTTTAATGTAATTATAATCCAGTAAGTTCACTCAAACTCATAATAGGGAAAAATACGTCTATTTTTTAAAAACTTTGGGGGTTTTTTCATACTAGCTATGGCTAAAGGGCAAAAGTAGCAGTCCTAATTAGGGTCCAGGCCTCTTATATATATTGTCAATGGAGATGAATAGACTTTTTCAGAGGATTAATACAGCATTTACCAGAATGAATTAGCATTGAAAATTAAAAATTAAGTAGATAAATAACTTACAAAATAGGCTATCACTGCTAGATGCAAAATATTGACTTTGCATTAGAAATACTGTAAGAGAAAAAGTGCTGTAATAATTAAATTTCACAGGATTTAGCTCCTGTAATATATTAGAAATACACACACACACATACACACACAAACACAAAATTACTGAAAAACAGTATTTCCCTATGTCACTGTGGTCAGTTCTGTCCTGAATAGATACTGTTTGGACAGAAAGGGGGGGGGGAAAGACTTCTGGATTGTTGTTAAGTTTTCCATAGTATTGAACTGATACTGTGTTTGGTGGTTTTGTTTTTGGGGTTTTTTTTGTCACTAACGTGTAATACAAGCAGTCATACTTTAGAGATATCTGCTTTACTGCAAATACATTGTGGCTGAGATGGAACTTAGTTTCAAACCAAGATAGCAACTTCCCCAGGGAACACTTTGTTCAGATTATAAAAATTATTTACTTGAAAAAGTTCAGAAGCCAGGCAAATTTGTAATTGATAATCATAAAGAAAATCTATTGACCACTTTGCTATTTTGTAAACTATTTTACATACTCTTTTTTCCCCCCACCATTGCTTTCCAATTTATATAATTTTCCTTTGGCCTTTTCATTTTAAAGGAGCGTTTTCTGCTTGATTTCCTTCAGAACTGTTTAGTACAACTTTTACGACTTCAAATTCCACAGGGATGAGTAAACCAAATGCCATCTGAGCTGTAGGCCATATGTCAAAACAACTTTGCATTCAATACCAAGGGAGTCACATAATATCAGGGGAGTCACAGATTATAGTATTTGTTCAAATAATTATGATCACAAAATTAGGATAAATGATTCTTTTTTGTTGTAAAAATACATACACACAGGGAGAAAAGCGAAGCTTTCATGAGATGTTGTGCATGTTAGCATTGTGTTTCACCACCAAAAGGTAGAGCAAGACATTTTGAAATTTCCCTCTCCACTAATCAGCATATGATCTTGGTTCAAATAGATTAGACTTTCAGATACCATACAGGCCACTGAGATTGACATAAATTTCATGGCAATGGGAATTTGGCATAGACAACACCTAAGGAATGAGGTACTCTGCTCTTTGTCAATGCAGGGTTATTCCCCCTCAGAGTGCTTTGCATGTTGTGCAAGGTACTTCTCTAACCACTTCTCAGGATGAAATTCTGCTCACCAACTACAGGGATTCATACTGCACTTTCACTGTGGTTTACAGTTAGGACTATATTTCTGACCTTGTACACCTCTTAGATTTTGGTTGCCTCTTTTGCAAAGAATGGAGTGAAGGGAGTAGATGATATCGATCTATGAGGTGTGGTAAAATACAAGGCTAATATTTAGTTGCCTTCTCTCTTTTTCTTAAAAACTCAGGACTGCATTACCAGAGGATTTATTTTAAATTACTTCAGAAAAAACAGAGGCTGCTCCAGCTATTGATGGTAAACCAGTAGCTACATGTACCTATTTTACATCAACGGTTCTAGTTTCTTCTCAATCTAGACAAAACAGAGGTTTTCTGTTTTAATACTGAAAGAAGAAAAGGGAACTGTCCTCTTCCTATCAGAATTTGCTGGAAAGGTAAAGAAACAAAAGTAGGAAGAAATGATTAAAACATTTGATCAGTCTGCTACCATCACTAGCTGCCCCTTTGCCCATGTTTAGATCTGTCGCTGTTTTCTAGGCAATCTTAGGAGGTATTTTAATCTGTTTGTCCCTGACACACAACTGGTAGGGCATCTAAGGATCTGGGTGTTAAGCAGTAACCATCCCTGCCCTGAAAAGAGCATGCAGAGCCTGCCTGTGAAGAGGTACAGAGGAATCTTGAGACTGATAGTGTCACTTGATCATTGATAACAAAATGGTCAATGAAATACAAAATACTGCTCATTAGGAAAAAAATAACCATATTTAGGCATACACAAAGATGATCACTAAATTAGTTCAGAATATTTAGCAAAGAGATAACAAAATACCTCTGATAGTTCTATGAAGACAGCTTAATGCCTGGTAAGCCCAGAAAGTCAAAATGTGATACTAAAATTTGTTAGGGAAGGAAGGTAGAACAAAAGAGAAAATATAACTGAGGTAACATATAAATCACTTGAACACTTACATTTTTTAGCAATATAGTACATTCTAATATTACCATCTGAAAAGGGTTAGGCAGAAACAGAAAAGCAGGAAGGAATGTGACAAGGATGAGCAACAATACAGAACAGCTTTGGTTTTAAGGGAGTTTAAACAGAATAACACTTCCAGATTAGAAAAGCTGTGATACGGTACAAGTATGTACAATCAGGAGTGATGATCATTCATTAGCTCTCTAAGAGAGCAAGAAGTTGTCAATTGGTATTTTTCAAGCATCAGGTTTAAAGCAAGTGAAGTACTTAAAGTACAAGTGAAGTAATTAAAATGTGGAACTCATTGCCACAGGATATTATGAAGAACAAAGGTAGAAATGGATTCAGACAAATTTATAGAAAGAACAAAAAAATCCTTTAGGGGCTGTTAAATAAAAAGATCTGAAGTCATGCCTAATTTAAGAAATTATAAACTGCTAATTATCAGATACTGATAGCATATAAACTTGTCCTGTTATTTCCTTAAGCACCCACTATGCACTGCTGTTCAATCTCAGGCTTGAGTCTTTGTGCTCTTCTGTTATTACCTGCTAAATAAAACGCCAGTGTTCAGAAGGAAAGAAGACCATTTGGTTGTCTGAAGCCTTTTTTGGGGAGTCAGCTGGGCTATAGAACAGACAAATTCCCATTTTTCTAACTGTTTCTATGCTCAGAAATGATCTGTGCATTTGTGGGGCAGGGCCACCAAGCAAGGCAGCAGCAGTGCGATCTCCTACATGTATCTTATCAGTGTGCTTTTATGGCAACCTCTGTCGCGCAGGTATACACAGTGAACTGTCTGTCCACCTGATTTGATCCTTGGTTTCTGCAGACATTACTCTGAAATATCCAGCAGCAGTGATTTATTGCTTGTGAAACACTCATCATCAGATGGAAATTAAAATTTGTCATTCAGCTGAGCTTGTGGCTGTATTGGCCTGAAAACAGGCCAAAAAAATATTCTTCAGCATACAAGCTATGAAAAGTGAAACCCAAACATTTAAATATATATCTCATTAACATTCCCAAATACCTTTCAGTTAACAGTATGTTGTTTTATTTTAAATTCTGTCACACTTTTAGCAGCTTTTTTTTACAGTGACAATTTTTCAGTAACCAGAGAAAAGATTCTTCTATTATTTTTTAAAATAATTTTCTATTATATCTGAACAGGAACTTACGATGATGCATTTCTGCCAAGATTTGTCATTGATGTGTGAGTCCAGAGATGTGGTTGACTATGAAATTGTATCCTTCAACGTACACTGTTGGTTTCTCCTTAATCTTAGGAGCACTAGAAAAGCACTGTGGAAGTACTCTAGGTAAAGTCATTCTCTGGTCTCTCTGAAAGTCAGGACAAGGCTGTAGAAGGAACTAAGTCTGGCTTGCAGACTGAAGCTAGATTTTCCACATAGTTGTATTTGAGAATTACCTTTCTATTCCTCTCATTATAATTTAAATAAAATATGTTCCTGGACTAAGGCTTCAGAAGATTTCTCCTCCATGCTGCCTCTGTTTTGGTGTGTTTTTTTAGTGAATCTATAGTACTAATACTCATTACTACAGATAGTGGCCTTCCTGTCAAAACACAGGAAGTAACAATTTGTGTTTCTTTCAAAATTAAATTTAGGTAGAAAATAATCTAAAAAGACTAGAATGTCTTTTCAGATATTTTAAATTGTTTGAAGTGGGCATTATGGAAAAGTACCCAATTTCTCTATTTCTTTCTTTTAGCCCTTGTGAAACTGGGACTTTAAAAAAAGGGAGGAGGAAGTAACATCTTACCTTTCAAAATAATTTGTTTCACGTTGGTAAGCAGCACTTTCTCTTTTACATGTTTATTTCACTTCAAAGCATGACCATGCTACTTAATCTCCAGAGAGTGATTTTAGCACTCAACTGTTTTAACACAGTTAAGCTGGAAAGCAGTCAAGGGATGTGAGGAAGTCGTTTGTTGTACATGTAATGTTGTAAAGTATCCACCAGGGAAATCTTAAAAGATTTTTCTTTTTCTTCACAGAACTGTCCATGAGTAAAATTCCAGTTTCCTGATTAGTTCTTTGATTAGCTTTTCACAACTCTGTCCTGTGTCAGGGAATTGGCAAGAAAACAAAGATCAGGCTTTTATTGATATTCATGAATATTACACCTTTATCATCATCCCTTTGGTTATGTCTCCTGGATTTGCTATGAGGGAAACTTCACAACTGCTGAGCTTATCTTCAGGCACCAGTCCTGTGGTGCTCTGCAACTCTGCAAGGCTGGAGCTAATCTGCTGTTTAACTCTGTTCCTATGGGGATCTTGAGCACCGCAGCAGCTTAGCTCCAGCTCTGTGGAGCTCAGATGCTTTGTGGGTCATGAGCCACTGTGTGTCTGAACCATCATTTGCTCACTGGTTTTTCAAAGCTCCCCTTGGACCTCCATCACACAGGAGTCCACAGTAGCAGATTTTTCTGTGGTCCAAGGTCAAAATGAGGAACATCTTTTCAGGAATCACCATCTAGGTTTTCCTTAGAAAAAAAATACAGAGCTAAACCAAGCCTTGTTTAGAGGAAGCTTTGAGGGGAGGCTATGCTAGAGCTGCACTATGCAATTCTCAACACGCTATGGAGTTGAATTAATAAGATAATGTTACTTTAAGCAATATAACCTCCTTATTTTTTGAGACAATTCCTGGAACTGAGGGAGCAGATTGATTTATTTTTAACCTGCACTTAATTGGGTATTGTACGCTAGTGCTTACCTTCCCTCCTGAAGCTGGTTTATTATTCACTTTTAGTTAAGTACTGAAAAGTCTCCAGAGAATCCCCTCAAGCCAACCCTTTATGAGACTTCTGTGTGCTGTTACTAGTGCTGGAGCCTTCATACCACCATATCTGTCTATGCCATGAAGTCAATCTTATGCTCAGTTTCCGTTAAATAGTTTATTTTCTGAAATCCGGTGTTCAGCACAGAAAAGGAAAGTGCTTTATTATTATTAAAAAAAAAAAAGGTCTTAGCATAAGAGTCCTTCTATGAAACTTGTATTTTATTGCTGTGAGTATAACAAAGCTGTCATGTAAACCCTTCCACTCATAAATAGTACTTATTTAACCACCACGGTCATCATGTTCAAGTAAATAAATATGTGGGATTTTTTTCTAATTCAGGCAGTAGGAACAGATGTGTGGCTTTGCGTGCTCAAGAGGCTTTTGTACATTGTAATGATAAAACAAATATCTTTGTAACCATAAGCAAAATATGTTCTAAAATAAAATTCCATGGGTTGAGTCTTAATGCTAAGGCATTAAGGCAAAACTCACATTGTATTGAGTGATCTTAGAAATTTCTTCTATAGATGTAAGCAGAAGTTATTTCAGCATTTAGAAAGAATAGTATGTACTAAACTGTGGAAGTGTTGGGTTTGCTATGGCTGTTACTTCAACACATTTTCTGATTAATTCATTAAAGCATCAGCCCTGGAAAATGAAATGACACTTCACTGCAATAGTCTGAGAAAATCCTGATAATACTTTAATCTACAATATTTTCAGCAAACTGCTTGAGGTTTTCAGCAAAAAAAGTTTCCCTGATGGAGTTATCTTTAAAAAAATCACCCAAAGTCTGCCTCATAGCACATGTCATGCAGTACAAAATTCAATATTTTGGTCAATAACTTGCCAACAACATAAAAATGTATGATCTCCCACACCAGGTCAGATCGAATCCAGTCTCCTGTGTGAAACCATCTTGCACAGGACGTGAAAGGAAAGTTTATATGAACAGGGCAGGTGCAGTGACCCTTCCTCCAACATCTAGCACTCAATAGTTTAACCAGTTTTGGAGCCGAGAAAATGATTTTTGTATTATTGCTTAAAAATCGCTAACATCATAAGAGTGATGAAGACAATATGGTGATTATTTTTTTATATAAGATGTTGAGCCTTGAGCTGTTATGGATTGTCCTGAGACACAGCAGTGTTCCAGTTACCAGTGGACTTTTTTCAGGTGAGGTTAAGTAATATTGCCATTCTTCATATCAAAAGACAAGACTGTTTAGTTTATGCTAATCAGATTAGCACAGAGAATTGTGTTGCTATCAACCCAAATAAAAAGCCATGCCACAAAAAAACAGTTGAGCATTATTTTTATTCACTCCCACCCTATCTACCTCCGTCTGTGGGTGAGATCATTATCCCAGTGTACTGCACTCCTGGTGCGCTGTCACTCTGGAGATTCTCAAGGAAGAGTAAAATCCCTTAGAAGAAACATAACATTCACCATAACTGCAATGAGTTTCTCAGTTTCTCAGATCAGTAACATCAGCTGGCTGTGTGCAAGGTTAGTGACGCAGTCCAGTGTCACTGAGGAGACATACAACATCACAAAGACTTCTGAACCCCCTCACTGGGCTGGCTGTTAATTCACTAGCAAAATAATGCTACTACTCTACAGCACCTAAGGGTCTCCTTCTCTATTAAAGTGCTGTAAAAGAAAGCAAAGAAGTGAAGGACTTGCATTCTGTAGTATATAGTGTTCGTATAGTTCTAACAGAAGGTATTTGTACTGAAGGGAAAGGACAAAGAAGCTAATGACATTGTGAAAATCAGATAGGCAAAAAGGAAGATTGTGACAAGCACTGAGCCAGAGGCTGTAATCAATTAGATGATTGCTGAACTTCAGTCCCCTACATTATATCTGCCTGCAGTGGTGAAAGATGCATTCCCCATTACAAAACCACAAGTCTATGGAACTCTATTTAAAAATACTTTAAAAGGAAAGGACCTACTGTAGTATAGATTCCATCACCTTGATAATTGGTGGCCTTTCAGTGGTATCCACTTTATAAATAGAAGATCCTTGGAACAGAGACATGTGAATGCAGATGTCTGACATGATAAAGCTCAAACCGGGCTCCAGTATTTTAATAAGAAATCATTAGACTGAACTGCTTCGGGTGAAATCTTTCTCCATTGAAGTCAGCAGCAAAATTCTTTCTGACTTCAAACAGCAAAAAAAACCCAAAACAACAAAACAACCCAAAACCCCAAACCCCAACCCTCTGCAAGACAGTTATTAAGCTGCAGTAATGGATAAAAGGTAAGGAATTTATTTTTATTAAATAGAAATCTATATCTATCTTACAAACATAACAAGAGAAGAGATTCTATTGATTTTTGCCTCATTGGCTATATTTACTGAAACGCATTAAACTAAGAACCAAATAGTCTTTGAGAGTCCCCCTTCATCCCCCCCGGCAATATCTACTTATGTTTGTACTTTGGAAAAGGTGATCTAAAGAACACAAAGATAATCTTACGAATAACCAGGTAAGTAACACAACTTGTGCTGCAGCAAACTGAAAAAACTCTAGAATGCTGCGATGAGAAGCACCTGGAAAGAGTGTTTTGTGGAGTGGTTTTGGCTCATGATTAGAGCTTAAAGATACATCTCTGTCTTCAATGTTCAGTGAGTTGCTCCAGCGCTGGCTGGGCCTATTCTGATTACTGGGGGATTCTGTCTGTGTTACAAATTCTAACTCATAGTCTGTTGCCTTTTTACTATATTGAATGTCTCTTTAAATTAATTAAAATAAAAAAGAATACAAGCATTCTCAAAGTAGAAAGGTGAACAGTAAGCTATCAGCATAAATTGTCAAGTAAATAAGATTTCTTGTGAGCAAATGCCAAAATTATACAGATGACAGGATTTGAAGCTAGTGAGGCATTTTAACTATGTGTACTTCCCTTGGGAAAAGATGTGAACTGCCCACAAAGTCCTTGCAATGAAATGGTGACAGTTTTGAATGCAGATGGGGAAGAACTCAACTGAAAGAGAGACTTCTTTCCTTGTTTGTAATGAGTAGGGAGGAACTGGTCAAGAACATCTGAGTAAAAGGCGGTAGTGAGCGAGAAAAGCCATGCAGTAAGAGTCTTCATGAGCCATAGGATAGAAAAAAGGAAGAACAGCAAAATAAAATCATCAGATTTCAGGAAAGTAGGTTTCAGTAAACTCTGAATTGTCTTGTAAAACATCATTGGAATTTTAGAATTTTAGGAATTTCTTGAGGAGTGACATTAAGTGCATAAATGAAAACTATCCCAGAACAGGAAGTATAAGATTTGCTAAATGATGAACAAGAGTGCTAAGTTCTGAGCTTTTCAGGCAGCATCCAAAAAGGTAAACCTGGGTCACTTCTTAAGGGTAGGGAAGTATTGCATAAATGTGATGCTACAGAATCAAAAATTACTAAGGCACACAGTAGATTTCCATCCCAAAGACCATGATAATAATAAAAATCATTCTTCCATCACAGAAAAAATAAGATAAAGACCAACTAAAATTAAAAATAAGATAAAGAACAACTAAAACTAAAGTTCAAGAAAAGAGGAAAAATAATCAAGAGCCGATCCTGACACATATGTTTTTAAATACTTTTTCTACATCACTTATTTGAAAGGATGAGGGACAGTTCAGTATTACAGGAATAAGTTACAATGAAGAAAATTTAAGACCAAGGCTGTAAGTGGGAAGGAACAGGTTAAATACTTATTACTGTTAGATGTTTTCAATCAGCTGTGATGCTGCAGTTCTTGAAGAATTAGCTGATGAAATATCAGAGATGATAGAAGTCCCTCTGGGAAGTCAAGGACAATGGGTGACAATCAGGAATGAATGTGGTAGTGATCTTTGAAAGGAATGTCAAAGAATATTAGTAAAGTAGATGAACCTCTGTTCCTGGAAAAAAAACCTAGAACAAATAATCAAACTATTTGTAAACATCTAAAGGAAAACAAGGAAATCAGTATCTCTCAACACGGTTTTGTCAAGACAAAATTATATCAGAGTAATCTAATTTCCTTCTGTGAGAGAGCAACTGTGGATAGAAAAGAAGCAGCAGATGTCACACAGAGCTTTTTACACTGCCTCACGATATCCTCATAATTAAGCCGAGGAAGTCTATTTCAAACAAAATTATAGAAAGTGGGCACAAAAAGACTTGACTTTTTTTACTGATATAACATTTACCAATATTTCACTGTCAAATCAGAATTATTTATTTCAAGAGGTTTACAGTTTTGGCTCTTCTATGTTCCTTCATGATCAGGAAGGAGTAATCAACATGGTGCTTACTAAACCTGCAGGCAGAACCACAGGAGTCAGCAAATTGGTTGAGCTTGGCCAGGTCTGTGACATTTGACCCTTTATGCTTCTATCCATATGCATATCCAGCATTCAAACCAGTATTTCAATGTACATATTAAGCACAAAAATATGTATACTCACACTCTGGCTGTATTAAATGCACAGTGGTCACAAAAGCATATTGTATTTTCTGGAATTTTTTCTTAGTGCTTTTATATCTTTCATTAGAAATTGCACTTCTTGTTAAAATTTCTTTATAATTTTTTTCCAAAACACATTGATAAAATAAAATAAATTGGAATAAGCTGTAATAATTTAAACATTTTTGAAAGGTACTGAAAAGATTGAAATTTCAGTGTGTTTTTGTAATCAATAGTATCATTCCCCAAAAGAATTTATGAATAGTTTATTTTTAATCTTCTTTATCTCATACTATCTGGCTAGACATGTGGATAACATCGTACATTTCCTTTCCTGACTGAACAAACATAAATCTTTAGAATAAAGTGACATTCTTTAGAATAATGTTTCCCACTTTGATTAGTAGCATTCATAATTTCAGAAGTTGTTTTCCAGTGGTAGCTCTATTATCTACTTAAAAGTCACTGCTCCTATAAATGTTTTTCAAATTGCAGGGAGGGAGATAAAACATACAAGAATGCCAGGGAAAAAGAAAAGAAAAAAACAAAACCAAAACCCAAGAAACAATTTATTTTTTGAAAGGAAGTTTCACTTTTGGAAATCAATTAACATTTTATTTTTGTATTATTTTCCTACTTTATAGCTTGCTATGTTTGCATTGCTTACCAATAGGTGGCACTAATAATTTCTACATTAACTGCGCAGTTGTTTGTTCTATTGTCTTTCAATATTGGTGGAATTAAATCCTAATATATCTCACATTTTCCATATTTTTGGTTTTGACATAAATTTTATGTTTAACAAAAAAAAAAAAAAAAAAAAAAAAAAGGATTTCTGTATAAAAATATGGGTAGTGTAGATACTTTCCAAGATAGGTATTTTCCAAGCAAGTATTAGATTTATGGGCACAGAACTGATACATTAATAAACTCTAAACTGGCATGGGGTGGGGTTTTTTTTGTGGGATCAAACAGTAATGTGCCCCAAATTAACAAAGGTTGAAAACTGCTGATTCACAGCATCTGAAGGGTAAATAAAACATCTGAAATAAAATTGAAAGAGACAATAACTCCAATACAACATATATTTCTCACTTTGACTTAATTGATTTCTTAGGAAAAGATCTGAAATGTTTAGAGTAGTTGAAGTAGAAAGCATTTTTTCATAGTGCAGTCTGAGTCATGGTTGTAATTGGCCACATGTGTCTATGGCCACCTGCGTCTATGACCAGTGCTTGATTATTGTACACCTGTGATCATCTGTTCTTTACCTGTGAGCTTTGAGTCCTTTATGACCCTCTGTTTCAGCTTCATGGTGGCACTATCATAGTGTAAGAGCTGACTGGCTGAGTTTTCCGAGCAACTTCACAAAGAGTCAGATTTCTTTTAGCTCACCAGAGACAAAGGCATACATACAAAGTTTTCAAAAAAGCATGAATTACAGTAGAAACTGGATACTACCAGCCCAAGGTACTTCTCTTGCCCTCCAGCTGAGTAAAATCCAGGATACAACATGCTGTCAAGGACATGTAAAGTTCTGCTGAGTTCTCGTATGAGCCAGCCTGTGCAGATGTGTTGCACACGGACGTTTATTGTGGTTTGTGCTGTATTGCAGATCCAAAATATACCCTGGTGTGGGAGCAGACAGCAAAATCTAGTGCCATTCCAAAGTAGATCTCATTTCTGAAGACCAGGAGATGAAGCCAGTTATTTTAATAACACAACTTTCAGATCTCAAATGTAATGATTTTTCATAAAATCAGATGAGTCAGTTTTTGTCTTTAACACTGTACACTAAAAATCTGCTTCTTGGAGGATTCCTCCCACACTGATGCCTTCTGATATATCACTGAAGCACTGGCTGTGGTAGGCACGCTGGGGTAGGAATGGCATGTCAAATGGAGTTGAGACTGATGTGCACATGGGAGGACCACCCGTATCTGGCAATTAAAAGTAGCTTTGTACCTGACTCAGAATTACAGCAATATGGATGTTTCTACCATATTTTCCTATGAGATAAGTGTATACTCTGAAATTTCTGTTAGGAAAGAAAAGTGGCAGCAATAAAGTTAGCACACAATCACCATCTATGAAAGCCAGAAAGCATCTATGGACCCTCCACGTGCTGTGAGAGTGCTAGAGGCTTATCATGTCATGTATGAGGAGGGACAGAAAAAAAACTGCAAAAAGGAAGGAAAGAGGGAAATACAGAGTAAGGACCAAACAAAATGCATCATAGAGCTGACAATATGAATTTAAAAATACTGTACAAACCATCTTAACACTGGTATGTTACCACAGTACAAATGGGCATTTTCCACATGTCGTACAAATTAAATGAATTATTGCCAACCCCAGTAAATTCTATCTGTAAGCCTTCTGACAGCTCTTATTTGCAACAGGAAGGGTTTGAATATCTAGGGGTTCCTCTTGAAATTAAAATAAATCAGTAGCCTGAGGCACTATCAAATCATATGTAAAAACTAAACCTATCCTGAAGACACAATTTAAATGGAAGACTTCCCTGATTATTGGTAATAAGGTTGTGCTCAAAACAAGGAGGGAATATGCTGAAAGTCAAGAGAATTTTGCTGGAACTCTGGAAAACACAGCTATAGCCTACAGAAATGGGTAATGACTAAACCCTTCAGCTCATGCTGCTAGCTGGTACCAATCTTTAAGTCAGTTCCCTGGCAGCCTCTGACTATGCCCAATAAACATTATTTAACATTTCTGTTTTCTTTCCTATTACACTCTATTTCCAGATACACACCAACAGGCAATGCCTATGTGTGTGTGGGGATACAAAGGCAGGGTTATCTCAGGCCCTAAGAGGAAATACTGATCGTCCTGGCCATGAGTTTCCATCATTTCACCAAATTACAATAGCTCCAGCTCTACTGGAGACGTCTCTTCTCTTCCCAGGGTCACTCACCTTCCGTCCTATGCTCTGTAATATCAGTAAAGAACATCATAGCACAAGGTCAGCTCTGGAGTTAGTTACAAAGTCCTCAGTGGAGAAGGTCATTGAGCGGGGTCCTCTCTGTTTAAGCATGCACTTGTTTCCACCATCTGGACAGTTCTCCCTTCCTTCTTTATTTGCTCATTACCCTCCACCTTGCCGCTTATATTTGATATATCCTGTAAAGACCTTTCAGAGTGTAATTTGATTGCTGGTGGAGGAAAAAAGGCCCATGAAAGGAAAACTACTTTCTGCTCTCTCAAGCAGACGGTAACAGAGAGCATTCAGCTCCAGGGGTATTTCTTTATTTACTGATAGAAGAAGGTATCAATCTCCATTCATCTTACCATGCCTTCACATGTATTTTTCATTTTGAGGAATTAATTTCAATGCTGTTAACTGTGGATTGCAATATTATATGGTCTTATCCCTGTAATGCTCTGATGACTCAGGAAACATCACTACATTGACTTTATAGGCAAAACATAAAGCACCAATACATTGTGAACTCAGACCTGTGAAAAAAAATCATTCATCATAAACATGTCAATTCTCTATAGGCCTATTCAAAGTTCATGGTAAAAGCAAGATAACTCAGATGTCTCTGGCTTTTCCTTGAAATGTTCTGTGACAGAGTTCAAAAGAATAAAAAGGAAATTAAACGTTACTTCCTTTTACCATATACTTATTAACATATTCATTAAATTAGTTCAGTTAAATAATACCATTAACTTATTAGCTCAAATAGCTAGACATTGTGTTGACTTATTTGCCATAAAATGTTACTGCTACATACTCTACTGTGAGTTTGGGACAATTAGTGAAAGCTCAGGGTAAAATGTTACTTATTTGCCATAACATTTTACCCTAAGCTTTCACTAATTGTCCCAAACTCACAGTGGAGTGTGTAGCAAATAAAGAAAAGGAATCCAATTATTTATTTATTTATTTTAATCCTAGGCTGACTCTTGGAGTGTACTTCCCCTCATTCCTTACAGTGTTCTTGTAAATGATGTTTGATGCGATATAACATCTTTTGTGCTTAAACATCCCAGAAGGTGTTTAACAACGAAATGGTACCACCATCTCCTACAGTGTACTGCAACAGGATGTGTAGGGTTGAAAGGGCAGAGAAGAAAGCATGCTTCAAGAGCACAGCATGAGAAAAAGAGGGATGCATTATCTCTCATTTCTACTTTAAAATCTTGTGTCTCAGAACCACAAAATGCAGCAAATTATAATCTTATTTAAGTCTTGTATAGTGATATAAGAGATCCTGTTGTGCCAACAAGGGACTAAGTATCAGCATAGGTATATTCAAGAATATAAAGTTTTATATGTAGGAAATGAGTGTTTAGGAACAAATCTGATGTCATTATAGATTGTGGTAATATTACTTGACATATTTGGGAATGCACTGTCAAACTGAGTTAGATCCCACCTTTATTCACAGAATGATAATGCCGCAAACAACAAGAAAAAAACCAGTCCTGCTCTGCTCCAGGCTGTGGCCTCTTGCCTGTGCCTCAAGGGTGGCAAATAAATGACCAAAGCATAAAACAGTACATAATGCAAAGGTAAAGTGACACTCTGAACAGTATACTTAGAGTAGGTTTGTTTATTATTGATCCCAAACACCACAACAGAAATAATTCCTCCTTGGCTAGGTTTTGGGCTCTCCACCCTGAGTCACCTCCTGCAAGGCAGTCTCAGTACAACTCTGCTATACCTGAATATATTGTTAGTCAGCTTTCTGTTTTCTAAAGTATCAGTTTGGACCTAACCATTTACAGCCTTCATTGTGTTTAACACCACAATATCTTGGGAAACTAGAAGTGGCAATCATCCTTACCTAGAGCGTAGAGGATAGAGTGCAAGTCCAGAAAGAACTTGAATATTGTGATGCTCAGTACAATAAAGTGCACAATAAGCAACAGCATAACCTAAAGTTTAAACACTGTTCTTTAGATTAAAAGAAACCCAAAAAATCTAATCCAGGGAAAATTTAGAAACACATCTTTCTCTATAAAGCAAACGAGAAGGGTTTGGTGATTGAACATGGGATTCAAAACTGTGCTATAAATCATTCAATCAGATTGGGAGTTTTTACAGCAGACTGCCAGAAGTTGCAGTGCACCCGAAATTCTGTCCCACTTGAGGAAATCCAGCATTTATCTCAGGCTAGACAGAGACACAACCATGCAGCTTGGTTGATGTCTCATACAGAGATTTTTTGGCTTTGCAGAAATTCACATAGGATAAAATGAACTCTCAGAGAGTCTAATTAATTACGAGATTTGCTGCTTGGCAAAAATGTCCAATTTATTAATATGTTCTTGCTCAGAAAAATCACAGGTAACCAGGGGTATGATTTCTTGTTTGGCTGAAATGTGAAGGTTGGGAACCAGGAATTGTTTTGATATAGTGTGTTTTGTTAAGCCAGTTCCATGCTGAAGTTTTAATAATAGTATAACCATAGTAATTGCATAGCAACTGCTAATGTGAACACAACACATACAATGGAGAGATTTGCATAGACTGTAGAAATTAGGTGCTGAGGGTGGGATTCATCTCATCTAATTTTAGAGCTCTGAAATGTGCGTGTCTTATCTTTGAGTTGGTCACCCTTAGACTCTTCAAAAGAAGAAAGCAGCTACTCCTAGTTATGCAGCTGACCTATTTTAATTTTCTGCTTCGGGATAGGGTGAACTGTGCTCCAAAATTCCATGACCTCTTTTCTTTGAGAGTTTATAGTTCTTTCTAGTCACTATATAATGCCTCAAGTGTTTAGCTACGATGTAGATATACATGCTATAGGTATTTACATTTGGTCAAATGAAACCTATCCACGTTGCATTATCTGATGTTATTAGGAAATGCTTCTCAGGGTGGGAGGGGTGGGGTGGGGTGTAAGAGCAATAAATATTTAAAGCTTAATTCCTTGGAACATTCCTCAAGGCAATATTTATAGTTACTGTGCTGTCAGTCCCCTGGCAATGCAAGATTGTGAGAAAGGAAGTGTAGAACAGTCTGCAGGGAACATTGCTTTAGTAAATCTGATTTTTTCCTTAACTAGTGTTTCAGACTCTATTGTCATAGAATCTGAAACTATTATGATAATTTTAGACTTGTTTGGTTAGATATAAATCTCACAAAAGTGTTCATTTTTGGACAAAGAAATTTTAATCTAGTGCCAGTCATAAATGTCTTTGCAACGGTGAGATTTGGGAAAAATCCCTCCTATTACCACATATCAAAATCATGTGCAAGGGTACAAAAGAAAAGACAACTGCTTTTTTTCTAAAACAGTCACAGGGGCACAGGTAATGTTACATTTTCCAGGATAGCTAGATTAAATTTTTTGTTGTAATTGGTGTTGTATCTTTTCCTTTCTAACTTAATAAGTTGTATGGTGAGAGTGGAGTTCTAGACAGAATGCACAGCCTGTGTATGTCAGAGGTGAGAACAAGTGGCAGTGGATTACTCATGTTCTTATTTTCTCTTTTAATGCTGAACATATTTCAACAAGTTTTCAATAACATATCCTAAAATTTTGTCAGACAAACAACTGCACAGTTGTAATCAAAGTCTTGTTTTGGACTGGATCACTCAGATGTAATGATTAGTTCTGTGATTTAGCCTGTTCTGGGAATTGCCTCTGTCTATTGATCTTCCTCTTCCAGGATGAGTTCTTGATTTGAACTCTCAAAAAAAAAACAACAACCAAACCCAAAAAAAGACCTTAGAGACTTTTTGTCATCTGATACCAGATTACTATCAATGAGGTCACAGATAAATATGACTGAAGTAACTCATAGATGGCACTGTATTTTGCAAATAACAATGCTGGTACACTTTGCAGTGTCTTGAGCAACTGGAGCATTTTGAAAGCTTATGCTACCAAGGTCAAGAATTGGCAGGCTGGAAGAGCATCTTACAAATGGTCTGTACCTGGAATCAGTTCAACCAGCCTTAGCCCAAACTTCTGTTGTGGTTTTGCTGTTGTGAGACCAAGGTGCTTTATAATTTGGGCAAAACAATTCTAAAAGAACTGAATTATTCTTAGGGATACATTTCAGCAGAGTATAGCTGTATGCAAACAACCATTCACCTGTGTTTGCCTTTATTATTTTGGCTTTTGCATACAACTGAAGTGAGTTCAATATACCAGTCTAAGTGCTGCCTTCTTGTATGTGTCTCAAGGAATGTCTTTAAATGCATCAAGAAACAATGGAGCAAATAAAATATTGAAGAGTGTTGGAGCCAAGTCACAGCTCTTTTTAACACCATTGTTGATAACAAAGGTTCCTGAGAAACATCCTTATTCAAGGATACGTGATGATAAGAAGAGTACTCACTTAGGAAGTGAAAGACCTTCCTCCTGCCTGCAGGGCTCTCACACCCAGAGTGCTCACACCCCAGAATTTTCCTGCCCTCCATTACAAGATGTTAGGAAGGCACTTTACAATTCTTGCTGAAGCTGAACTACTGTAAAGCTGGGAATGCATGAGCTTATAAGATCAGAGTGTCGTGGTTTAACCCCGGCCAGCAACCAAGCACCACCACGCAGTCGCTCGCTCACTCCCCCTCACCCAGAGGGATGGGGAGGAGAATTGCAAAGGAATGTAGAGGTCAAGGGTTGAGATAAGAACAATTTAATAATTTGAACAGAATAAAGAGGTAAGAACAGCAATAATAACAATAATAATAACAATAATAATAATAACAAAATGGAAAGGTGGGGGGGAAGGGTAAAGCAAAAGCCGCACACACAAGCAAAGCAAAGCAAGGAATTCATTCCCCACTTCCCTGGGCGGGCAGGTGCTCAGCCATCCCCAGGAGAGCAGGGCTCCGTCATGGGTAACGGTTACTCGGGAAGACAAACGCCATAATGCCTCATGTCCCCCCCTTCCTTCTTCTTCCCCCAGTTTATATACTCAGCATGATGTCATATGGTATGGAATACCTCTTTGGCTAGTTCGGGTCACCTGTCCTGGCTGTGTCCCCTCCCAATGTCCCGTGCCCCTCCAGCCCTCTGGCTGGCAGGGCCCAAGGAACTGAAAAGTCCTTGATTTAGTATAAACATCACTCAGCAACAACTGAAAACATCAGTGTGCTATCAACATTGTGCTCACATCACAGCGAAAACATAGCACTTTAAGAAAATTAACTCTATCCCAGCTGAAACCAGGACAGGCTCCGCACTGTCAGGTCTAAGGAGGCTGTCTAAAGGACACTTTATAATATAAAATACCTAAACAGTCCCTGGAGCAGAAACCAGAACCCCAGACTATCCCTTTAGTTAGATCACACAAAATAAATCAGTGGAACACCATATTTCCATTTGGTTCCACTACATGTCAAAAGGGAAGGCTTGTGCTATCAATCTATCACTTGTACTGAGGAATGATTATGGAATTCAAGCTGATGTTCAGTGAGGACATTGAAATGATAAACCAGGCTATCTATATAGTTCTGAATTGTTCTGAACCATCATATAAGCAATAGAGACCATATGTGAAGAGTACAGTATGTCCCTTACTAATGTGAAACCTCCATAAATTTACTTATACTGATTCTCCAAAGCAATGATAGTTTGGTTTTGATAAGCTGAACTAATGGACTTGAGAATCCCTTTGTGTAATTAACTTCCACTAGTCATCAAAGAATTTTCACAGAGATTCCCTCTGATTTTTCATTTTGTAAAGAGTAAAACTGCAGACACCATTCTAGCATGGTCTCAGTATTGACAGGAGGAAAGATAAAATTTTTGTTCAGTCTCTCTTCAGAGCTGCCCTGTTTAATTTGTCCAGTTATTTATTTGGTTGATTTTCTTGCTGCTGCATCACTGAAAGAGCTCATTATTACTTTGATTATCAAATGTGATTTTGTTCAGAGTAATTGTCATCAAGGTTACTCCATAAATATGGCCTACATTATTTGTTCCAAAATGTATAGCTTTGTTTACTCTGTATTAATTATTTTTTAATTTTTTTTTACTGTTCTTCTGTATGTAACTGAGGGATGGAAACTTTTATTCATACTATGAAAATCTGGAAGGCTGGGATTTGGCTGTTTAGCTGTAAAGGAATTTGCAATTATAACCAAAAAGGATCTGGAATGAATGTTCATGTTTGAGACACATTACAAATATCGCTTGTCTATTCTGCCTGCATTTTTTGAATAGGCAAAATGCTAGTATGCCTGTTTGTATGGTCCTTGCATAGATGGGCTCTCAGCTTGCCCTGCCTGCCTTATTACCAATTCTTCTGTGTGAGGAAAACATATGTCTACTTGAAACTCTACATCCTAAGAAATCTCACAGACTTACTGGTCTGCATATATAGCTTCCTTCTTGTGTTTGCTATGCTTAATACAACAAAAAATTAATTAAAAATTAAGACTAAGCAGTTGCAAAGGGAAAGTCAGTATCTTAGCTCAATTTACCAGGTATTTTCCTAAGGGTCATTTCATTTTTTTCCCCACCAGGTTCAGCTCACTAAACAACTGCTCTAGGTTTAAAGGAACAACATGAACTACCACAGCATGTTTTATAAATCAGGAAGCTTTAGTAAAACATTTGCTGTTTTGCTTTACTGAGATGCAATAGTACTTCTGAATCACAGACAATGAAACCTCAACATTCATTTACTAGTGTACCCTTCTCATAGGAATGGAGGATGTTAAGCTGGGTAAGACATCCCAGGTCAGTCAGTCAGCCCCTACTGTCTAGGCAACCACATTATTCAGTATCTTTCAAAACAACTTTTTATCTGTAGTGCAATACAGTAATGGTGATAGCAATGCATTACATCTGAGACACTTGAGCTTTGCAGAAACAATGCTGCTATTTTTCTAGCTGGGAAGGATTTTGAGGATATTTTCAGCATTTGTGATTTAAGAACATCCTTATCCATTTAAAGAAGATCCTCATTGTTACCAGGGGGAAGTTGTCTTCTTGTCTTGAGGGGGAAAAAAAACCAAAAAAACCCAAAAAAGCACAAAGGAGAGGGGAGAGGGAAGCTAAATGTTCATGATATTCAAAGCACTTAGCAGAGTTTCTTTGGGTCTTAGTACCTGGATTGTTGGTTTTTCACTTTTCAACTTGTTTCTGTCCATACTTGGGAGACAAGACTTGACAACAAGAAATGGTCAGAATTATTCTTATATGAATATTGCAGCTCGGGCTTTGGATGGCAAAATCATAGAAAGTTAGAATCATAGAATGGTTTGGGTTGGAAGGGACCTTTAAATATATCTAGTCCAACACCCCTGCCATGGCAGGGACATCTTTCACTATATCAGGCTGCTCAAAGCGCTGTCCAACCTGACTTTGAACACTTTGAAAAATGGAACATCACTGACATTGATTTTGAATGCTTCCAGTGATGGGGCATCCACAAAATGCAGTATATTCAACAATTTCATTTTCCTGGACACAATAATTCCAGAAAATGGTTGGGTGCTTGCAACTGCGCTGCAAAGGCAGGAGCAAAATAGAAAACAAAAATACTTCACCTTTAATTTTCAGTGATGGACTTCACTCCCACTGGATTTCCTGTTCCTGCTAAATCTTATTCCTTGAAATTTTTATATAAAATAAACTATTCCAAAATGTTAAAAAGAAACCCCTGGGGAAGATTTTAAGAAACTGATCCAGGAAGGTTGCTGCGTTGTGTAGGTATCATACAAATGCTTCTCAGAGCTGTTTGCAAACTAAAGGAGATACCATTTAGCAGGACAGGCCAATTGCTTTAAAGCCTTAGACACATTTCTGTGAGAAAGAAAAAATCAAAGAGGGTGCGGATGACAGCTTTGAATAGGTCCAAATAATGGACATAAAGAGCTCCTCCCCTCCCTCAATTAATTCCATAGTGTTAAAAAAGCTAGAGAGAAAATGCACTGAGCAAAGTGCTAGATGTGTTAAGAAAGCTATGCAGCAATGGCAAACTGTGTGCACAGATAACTGAAAGAGGGAAAAGGATCTTGTTGTAAAAAGTAAGATAAGACTAAGCAAGATGAGAACACAAGCTGTTTTTTTACTAGTTATTGTCCTAAGAGACAGTGTAACCTTAACCCTAAATAAACTTAGGTAATATGCTCTGTAGTAGCATTAATGCACCATTTCAAATCAATGCAAGGAAGTGAGTGCTCTAACCAGCATGCTAAATACTTTCATCCTGCAGCAGAATAATTTTGAAATTCTGTTGCTTGAGGGAAGCAGTAGATTTCAGGTAGAACAACAGTTTCTAATGAGGAGGAGGCAGAGAAACCTACTGAAATAGCTGCTTGAAGAGAATTTGTCTTAATCTTCTCTTTTTTCCTCCTGTATATGCACTATATTTTTCATAGCTATTCAGGAAAGCTTTCATGAAGATTTTATTCTTGAATGAACTTCCACAGCTGTATAGCCCCTGCCTTGTCATCGCTGCAGCTAGCAGCTTTGTATATATATTTAAATAATCAGTTTCTTTAAGCATTTCCTAGAAAATATTCTTTCCATTTATTCATGAACTGATGACAAGATGAAAAGGAGAAATATAAACAAACTTGCACATTTATCTGGTAATTATTTACTTTTGTTTTCACTCAGGCTTTGAAAAGGGAATATATATATCCAAAAGACTGGAGAAATAAATGTTGGTATCTCTTTTGTAAGGTTCTTGTTGGATAAAACTAGCCTTGGACCAACTGAAAAGAAAAGGAATAGCAGGTGCATGCTAAAACTATGCTTCACATATTGAAAATAATGAACTGCAATACATGAGAAATATCTTTGCTGTTAGTACACAGTTTGTGGGTTAGGAATGACAGTTGGTTTGGTGGAGGAGCTAAATGGCTTTTCGGGCTCTGCAAACCTAAGTCAAGAGGTGAATGGTGCTATGATAGCTGAACTGTATATGGAATCAGTAAAACAGCTCTCCTGGTTACTGACTAAGGCTGAGAACCACAAAAAAAAAAAGTACTTAATTTGTATTTAGGCTTCTAATTGTCCTTTGAGATTGAGGTCCTCAGAGAACCTCAAGGAAAAGACAAGGCAGAGGTGAAAACTGGAAGCATGTATTTTGGCCAGCATGTGTGGAAGGCATTAGCTACCATTTCAATATAAGAGGATGACCTGTATATATAATCTCTAAGGCAATAATCTTCATAGAGTGAAAAAAAAATCCATTGGTCAGGCTGGTGAGTTTTTCTGCTACTGACATGTTCATTTTTACTTCTAAGAACTCCTTGCTGCTTCTTCAGCAGTAGAAACTTGATGACAATGGTGTCAGTCGAATTCTGGTCATTTGACCAGCTGCTCACCATTACTTGATTAGTTCATGCACAGCCAGATTAACATACTTCTCTGAGTGCTTCCAGCTCTTCGTCTTAATGAGTATGATGAAGCAGATCATATTAAATGGAGACAAATGCAGAGGGCGATAAATGTGTTCTGTGAAGGAATACTCAGCTCACAATAACAGTTTATAGCTGAGATTATGGCCTTTTAAACATACACACAGATAGGATTGGTCTAATTCACTGAGAATAACCCGCAGGACAGGTTCTTGCCAGTTTGATTCTTTGTTCTGCTACTGATGCATTGTATAACCTTGGGTAATTCACATAACCTACACGTAATTTGGATTCCTTGTTATAATGGGAATAATATGATTTATTAATCCCACAGAATCAAAGGGAGGTCTTTTCAATATCAGCAAAGTAGAATATAATTTCCAAGTCTGAACTTCTCTTAACCCCCAAAGTATTACAATGATTAACTATTGATTAGTTTATAAAAAGCTATGTTGTGGCATTTACAGCCAAAAGAGGGAGAGTGTTAACCTGTGACAAGCAAGAAAAGCATGAAAAGCTGACCAGGAGATGATGAATCAAAACATGGCTATATAAGTCCTTTGAAATGCCTTTATAGATACTGCGAAGAGCAAATGCAAGGGTTTTAGGTGGATTATCAGTGATTGATGTAATACCAGCTATTCCACTACTCTCTTTCTCCTGATATTTGTACCATCTGATTAATATATCCAGGAAGGTGGACTAGGACCACAGAGAAGAAAAAACACATAGAAATGGCAGTGCAGGTGCTCCAGAAGGTGGATGTTGTCCCTACTATTATACGAGTGACACAACTAATTTGTTTTGGTAACGGAATATAGAGTGAGGATGAGGTCCCAGCTGTCTCTGTTTATCAGCTGGATATTGCCCTAGGCCAGGGGCATGCTGTTGCTAATTTTAGTTTATTTTGCTGCTCAGCTCAGCTTGTGTGATTCACGTAGACATTCTGATTTGCAAATCCGGGGGGGTTTTTTCTGTTTTGCAGACTCCATGCATGGATCTTTGTAAAATGTAAAAGACTAGTTGTAGAAGAAAGCAGATTCTAAATGGCATATGACTGCAATACTTCACTTAGAGGCATCCGTCTGCTTAAAGGAAATCAGAATCCTGATTCTTGGTTTTCTCTACACTGAGTAACAAGTGATATTCCATGGAGAAGCAAGAGAAAGCAGTGAGTGACAATGCTGTATCTATACTTTAAGCTAGGAAATCAATGAAAAATTCACCTACCCTGCAACAGACCTCAGGAATTCTTACAGTACCTCCCCCTAACCCAGTCCAGTACTTCCTATATCAAAATAACCCTGAAATATTAAGGAGGAAATCTGGGAAAAAGCTCTCAGAGTTAGATGCCAAATATAGTATTGAAGAAATACTTTTCTGCACCCAGTATTCCCTGTTGTGCAGTGTCCACCTGAAGTCTTGAAGTGCTGCATGAAGGCAACTTTGCCCCTTCAGAAATGGAAGAGCTTTTTGCTCACTCTGCCGTGTGCTTTTCTGGAAGATGAGGGTTCAGTATCATCCTCCACCTGAGAGACGTAAATTTCTTAGTGAACATTTGGAGCCTAGGAAGTTTCAAAGGCAAGACTTTTAGCTATTAAAATTGTTCTGTTTTATATACAATATTTACAAAGTGATCCAGGAAGAGAGGAAAAAAAAATGGTCCCATAAACTATATACTGTTTTATCTTTAAGCTGCTAATCAGTATGCACGTTCTGTAACACTTTATATTTAGATTTGTATATATTTTCCAGAAGTTTTATCACAGTAACATCACAATCCTAGACTTACTAGAAAATGGAGCAGAAAAAGACCAAAGCCTGCTTGTTTTTCACAGGAAAGTCCTACTCGGCATTTGACTTGAGCACGCAGTAGGACTGGTGTGAACCCACACTTCTTGAAAGTGATGTAATACTGTGGTAGAGAAAGGACTGTGGCAAAGCAAAGATAAGGGTATCAGCTGATAGGAAAACCACATGGAAATCTTACTCTTTCAAGTTGCTTCAGGTCCCCACATAATATTAACAAAATGGCTCCTGCAGAATGTGGCAGAGATTTGTAGCTGAGTACATTTTAGGCTGTGTCCACCTCCTGTTTGGTTTAAGGGATCTATTTTCTGTCTAATGGTTGGGTCTTGAAACTCAAGCTTATGACATTACGTTCACATGATTTGCAGAATAGGTTTCTAGTGGGTATATATTTAATTGAGAAAAACTAAGTTTTATGCATACCTTGGGATAAGGTTAAGGTTTGAACACAGTTCCTTGAAATGGTGTGCATTTCATTGGTTAAAGGTTAAAAAAAAATACAACTTGTTCTGTTTTTATTTTTCTTCACTACAGAGCAATTAATATTATGAAAAAAAAAAAAAAAAAAAAAGAAGGAAATAGACATGTGAATTTGTGGATGTTTGACCTGAAAAAAACCAAAAACAACTGCAAATATATACTTTCTCAGATTACCATACTGAAGTGCAGTTGTCCTTCTGGAGATTCCTCTAGCTTACATAAAAAAGTACAAGAGGTCATTTATAGCCTCTGAGACAGTAACTGTTGCTTTTACAAGGCTTTTATTTATTGATCTCATATTAAACAAGAGTTTAAGAGGCATTAGCAAGAAGCAGTGGCCTGCCCTTTCTCTGCCTTTGTGCAATCCTGATGACTACCTGCAGTTTCAGTTTTGTGCTGCAGAAACTGAAAATTTGGGTATTTACAAAGACTGGAAATGACTGTGTATTCTGAAGAGTACCTGAAGCTGAGTCACTGTCTGTGGGAAAATACACTCAAAGAAAACAGAAATATGAGATTATTCAATATTACGCCCAACACTGCTTCCAGGTGTTTTTAATTTTTACATATATGGTGTTATTGCTTAGGAAATTGCTTGATATATTCTTGGTGATTTAACACTATATTTAAAAAAGAATTAAATAGACTGAATTCTGCATTGTGCTTTGCACAGTGAAGTGACCTGAGGTACAAGGTGAAAGAACCGTGGTATTGAATACACATCCTAACTTACAGTTACACAAACGTCACCAAAAAGGGCAGAACACCTCAGGCTATTGGTAAGAGGATAGCAAACCTTTAATTTATCGATCACTGATTGCATCTGACTGTGTTTAATAGTGCCCATAGGTCATTAAGGGAAATGTATTGGATGTTGCAGATTGGCCTGCAAAGGGACAGGTGTTCACATCACTGAACCATCAGTATGGTCATTGCAATTGGCAGAAGGGGCAATGCCTCCCTCCAACACAGGTCTGAACCGCATCAAAGGAAGATTGTGGGCAGGCTTGTGCGGCTGCAGAAATGTAAGTTTTAATAACTCAATCTTCTACTACTTAAGAACAATTGCTGCGCTTTGGTTAGGACTTCAGTCTTCAAGGTTGTCAATCTGATACTCCTGAAACCTTAAACTCATTGCAGAGATTAGAATTGGATGGGAAACCTGCATCTGAAAGCTGTAAAAATTAAACATACGCTGTATGAGAGGCTAGTGGTGTCAGGTTTGACTTCAGATCTGATATCAAACAAGTAGACTTGAAGTCAGAATTTTGATTCCAAAAGTGGTCATGAGAGTCCCTTTTCACCAGTTTAAAGGTGAAACAGGATCCAAAATGTTGAATAATTTTATTTTTGTCAAAGTTAGACAATTAGGATTTCATTGTTTAGAATACCTGCACTGTTCCTGTTGATTGCACCAAAGACAGGGCAGGTAGAAAGGGAAGCAAAACCCATTTAATTATGAGAAAAGGTGTCAATACTCATAGAACAACAGATACTGGATTGTTTCACTAATGCACATGACAGTTACAAACAGCATCAAGTCTCTGGAGGTCTGAGGCTGGCTAGGCACCTATTCCTCACACATACAGTCGCCCAACCCTTCTTCCCTCTGGCTTGATACACCATTTTCTTCCTGTGGTTACTTCCAAAATCATTCTGAATCTGAATTTCTTTGGGGTAGTTCTCCTGCAGGAAAAAGCAAAGCTGTAGGAACAATTTTCCCACGTCACTCCCACACAACCAGCCAAGCTCCTTCAGGGGATGCTGTAAAGGAGTTTCCACTGTGAGAAGGCTCCAGAGGGAAAGTGGCAATTTGATACTGAGAAAATGGTGTTTAAAAGCAACTCCCACAAGTACACTTATGGTCTCATGTATCTGAGATACTAGAAAAGTCCCTTCTGGCAAGATAACTCTGGATTTTAAATATGAGTTGCAAATGAGACAAACTATGAAAAGAATGTGAAAAAGACAGCTGTGTTTCAAACCTAGTCCACAAAAGTGAAATGATTTCACTGGATTTAATCCACACTGCAGAAAAGACTAAGAGCCAATTGGTAAGCCAAGGATGTGTTCCTGTGCCAGAACAACCCTAAAGGAAGCAACTGAAATGATTCCAAAGAAATTAAAATAGTAGGTGTTGTATATTTGTATCTAATAGCGTAAGAAGATGAGCCTGGTTTTAACATCTTTTTTCAGAACCATTAAAACACAAAAGGAGTGCATCCTAGTCCTCTTCAGTGTATAAGTGATGTGTCCTTGAGTTATGTATGCATGTACATATAAGTGTTTTTGTACACATAATTTTTTTGTTCAACTGACATATTAATAGAAAAAAAAAAAACCCACCAATTTTCTTCTGTAATAACGTTTTCTTCAGCCATTCTCACACATTCTATTTTCTGGTTTTGTTCTTGTTTTTTCTCTTCCCCGTATTCTTTCAAAGAATAGGAAGCTTATCACTGAAATCCTGATTGCCTGTTAACTCTTAAGACATTTATTTGCAGAAGTTTGGAGATTTGTAATCCCTCTGAAATGTAATACAGCTGTCTTATTTAGGTATCTGAAATAGGTCAAATGTGTCTACTTCTTATTAGTAGTAATAAAGAAAGTTTAGGATGACGAGCTCAGATGTAGACAACAGTAGTGTAGATATTTATAGTTTAATAATGTAGATCTTGTGTGCTGTACTAGGTCCCATGTGTCCCATTTACATGGACATCAGAACAAATGCAATCAAATGTTTTCTGATAGTATTTGTTCCACTTCTACTTTCTTTTCTAAAACAACAAAAAAAGTCCTTGTTCCTCAGGAAGAGAAGGACACATGGAAATAAAGAATCTATGCAATTCACATGTTTTCTGTTGATCTTTCCACTACACTGTAATAGAAGATCTAACAGCAACCAACTGTGCAGAAAGAAGGACTTAGTTTCTTTTAAAGGTGTAATACAAAAAGTGAGTCATTACAAGCCTTGGTGATATTTCCACCTCTTTTTGGACCTAAAAAGCAAAATACCTGCTTAAGTACAAGAAATTATGGTAATATATTCTCTTGAATTTAAGTGAGCACCACTTGTTCAAAAGCTCCATGTTTCAAAGTTTAGCTACCAAATTGTGTACAATTTTTTCCCAAAATAAGTCCAGCAGCTTTTCCTCCTTATATCATTGAATTATGAGGAAACAGATTTTAGCAGAGAGCTTCTACTTTGCTAAAATCTTTTTCTTCATAATTCAATGCTTCTACTTAGTCCTATTGTATTGGTATATTACACTGAAAAGGAACAGTGATTAGCTTTTGATTAACTTGCTTTTTTTCGAAACTCTGGAAGTTCAGATTTAGAGCTAAGTGTAATTAGTATGTTAAGTTGAATGAGATTTGTGGATATTGCTTTGGGAGTGGTTGGCAATAGAGCTGACTCTCTGTCTCAGTTTGGTGACCACCTCTAATTGTTCCCTTGCCTTTTCACATGCTTTCCCCAGGCTTCACAGATTGCAATTCTACCCAAGCTACACTCGTGTTGTAGTGACCGGAGGCAGAGTCTGCAGTACCTCCCAAGAGCAGAGCAGTCAGCTCTGTGGAGACAAGAGCTTGCCCTGAGTTAAATGCAGTGGTGCTGTCCCTAGGCTAGGCAGTTGCAAACTCCTGGAGAATATCCTGAGGGAAGTACTGCTATTTCTTTGAATTCTTATACCCTTCCTAAAGCATTCTTCATCCCTATTGAATGCCATTGAAAGGACAAGCCTATGACTATCTTGAAGACGAACTGAAATTACTTACAAAAAAAGCTGAGAACTGCAGGAAATGGGGAAAATGAATAAAAATTATGAAGGAAATATGATTAACAATACTAAAATATCAGAAAATTAGAGCCAAAGGGTCCAGCACAGGATGAAAGACCTGCTAGGCATTGATCACTCTGCTTTCTTTGGAGACCACAGAGTGAGGCCCTTGTTGGACAGTGAGACTAGACTGGTCTAACCTGGAAAAGCCATCCATCTGTTACTGTGCTCTCAAATGATGTTAGCCCTCATACTGAGCTTTTTCATTGGGAAAATGTAACACAAGTCAGTATTTCAGAAGTGATCAACAGGGTGTTGCAGTCCCCTCAGGTATTCCTGGTGAGTTCAAATGTGTTATCAGTACAGAGCCTTGCCTTTGGAATGAAAATGATGGCTTACACTTCTATGTGACATTCCCTTTCTGGAGACAGAAAGCAGGTGTGTTGGTAAATAAAGAACAGGTTACAATTTGAAAACTCTAGAGATAAGGCATCTCAAGATAGGATGTATTTAATACATCAAACAGCACACTTACATAGCAAATATTTAAAACCCAAGATGCCATCTTAAGAATTTGGACCTGAGTTTTAGGCATTTGCAGTAATATTTTAATGATGAACTCACATAAAGTGGCCATTTAATTTTCAACCTGAGTCTCCCATATATTGCAGCTGCAATGAAATATGGAAGATGGCTTTTCTTTAAATAAATAAGAGTCTTGTATATTTCCATGCTGTTTGTAGGTGATTTATAGGAAAACAAGAGGTATTAACAACAGCAGCAGTTTCCATGCGTTATTGGGAACAGTCTGTTTGTTTGCCTAACAGCATTCAAAGCAAAAGATTAGATATAGGTAAGTGCAGAAATATTTTTTTGCTGTGCTCTTTCTTATGTTTCTAGGTTTATAATGACATGGACTAATTGCTACATGTTTGAGCAAACATCACTGCCCAGAAATACTGTGTGAAGAGAGCTAAAGGAAAGTGACTTCGCTTTCCTGAGCACAGAAAATAAAGCAGATTTATTTTATCAACAATTCTGTGAAACAGCTGATGCCTCATTTCAGAGGAACTGGGTATCTGCTCACTGTTTTAAGTCCTTCATGGAAACAATGTTTTTAGGCTTGTAATGTTGAAGAGTTTGATAAAATTTGGCCCCTACCCCAGTTGCTTTAATTTTCTACAACAAATTTTTGAGGCTTCTCTAAGACCACTTAATTACAAGCCATTTGAGCAACAACATGCTTTCATAAACTGTAATAAGCTACTATGGAGAGCCATACTGAATGGTTTCTTAAACCTTTTTTTAAGGAGCAAATTACCAAAGCATCTCATGCAAGCTTCCACCTTCAGACCTGGAAGTGGAGTAGGGAAAGGAAAATAGATAAATAAACAAGTAAAAAAAATATGAGAATTAAGAGTTCAAAATTAAAAGAGAAAGGAAAAGTAAAAGGAAGAAAGAAAACAGAAAAATATATAGAAAATTAAAAAATTAAAGAAAAAAGGAAAATAAATTGAAAAAGTAAAGAAAATAGAATAATATATAGAAAAAAATCTGAAAGAAAAAGGAAAAGAAAAAGCAAAAGGAAAGAAAAAAGGAAAAGAAAAGGAAATAAGGGGGAAAAAAGAAAATCTCAACACACAGCTGTCGGTACTGTGCCGTGGCTCACTTAGTAGAAGAAAAAGAAGGGATCCAAAGGCTGGTGCTTTGCAGTGCTTCTCCCTTACTGTGTGCTCTGAAATGCCATGACATGTGGACAAACGTTCTTGGCATACAGGGGCTCAAAATCAGCCATAAAAGTGTCATTGATGCAGGGAAAAGGAACAAGAAAGCATCACAGCACCGTTACCTTCCTTTCTTTGTTCTTTCTTGTTTACTTTAAAGCTTCTCTGCTTACATCAGGATATGTCATGTTTTCAAAATAGTTTTTCTTGTGTGATGATTTTGCACTGGTGTCATTTCATCTCCTACATTGATTCTGAATAAATGCATCCATTCTCTGATCCATAATGGAAAGTGTATTTCTGCTGCTTGTATCTTTTAAAGATTTATGGGAAATAACTGAAATTGTATAGACCAGGTCACAGTGGCAGCCCTGCCTTCAGTTCAGAGATGCTCAGTATTCTTCCAACAGATGCACCCTCACGAAGCTGGACCAGAAGAAGCAGGTCAATTCTGCAAATCATCTGCTTTCAAGAAAGGGGAAAGGAGGGTTCTTTTATATGTACTTTGCCTTTTGCATCATTCACTAGAACCAAATAATATTCTTACAGTTACAGTTAAATTTTTTACCGTTGAAAAAATTTATGATCATCATTACATAACAGAAACAACTTCCTGTAAGAAGTGCATTGACCAATATAAAGTGTGATGTGGGTATAGTTCTTGCAATAATGAAGAGAGAGTAACTAGCCACACTGGTTCTTTTTAGTATTTAGAAAGCCTGAGGTTATAAACCTCAGCAAAATAGTATTTCAGAGAAATGGAGACATCTGGTAAAACAGCAGAGTATAATCGCCCTATCATCATTTACTGCAATTCACCTAAGGACAGTTGAGGGATTGTAGAGGAAGACATCTCAATTTAAACTAATTCCTATTGACATCGTCAAATATCCTCTTTCCCTGGTTTAATGCCCAAGCAGGTGAGCATAGGAGAGGATGTTATTGAGAGTCTGGACTGATTAAATTCTTCCCATGCAATGTAGAGCTACTGCAATATTCTCCCAATGACTGTTTTGAAATCTCGAGAGGAAATAAACATTTGGATTAGTCCAATTTTTAAAAAGAAACTGAAACCAAAGGATCTCTTGGATTAGTCTGATTTTGAAAAAGAAACTCAAACCAAAGGATCTCTTGGATCTTAAGAGCTATATATTCATGCATTGATTTGCCTGAGATTTTGGAGTGAAACTGAGACTCTATCATAAGATATTCATCATGTTTGTACATGAACCATAGGCCCATCTTACAAGGTCCTTCATCATAATTAGGTGTCCTTCACCCCACCCCCCTTTTTCTTTGTTTTCCACTGTTTTTCTTCTATTATTTTAATTAACTTTTTTTTTTCTCAGACACATTTATTAATTCATGTGATATTTTTAACTTCATCAAGTAGTTGATGCATAGTGAAGGACTGGAGTTACAGAAATAGCTCATCAATGATGAGCATTTTTATTTGGAGAGGTTAGTGAAGTGCTTCGCTTTTGGTTATTGAACACACAACATATTCAAGTATATTAATTTTCAGAAAACACTAATCAGTTCCATTTTGAAAAATACAATGCATTTAAAATATTTAAAGTTGATTACCTAGAAACTTCACCTTCTTTCTTGACGTAGTTTAACTGTAGCTGGCTACTAAGCCCCACAATAGCACTCGCTCACTCACCCCGCAGTGGAATGGAGGAGAGGATCAAAAGAGTAAAAGTGAGAAAACTTGTGCTTTGAGAAAAATCAGTTTAATAAGTAAAGCAAAGGCTGTTCATGCAAGCTAGGCAGAACAAGAATTAATTCACCACTTCCCATAGGCAGGCAAGTGTTAAGCCATCCCCCAGGAAGGCAGGGCTCCACCACATGTCATGGTTACTTGGGAAATGTACAAACATCCTCGCTGCAAACTAGTTCCCCTTTCCTTCATCTTCCTCCAGCTTTATATGCTGAGCATGACATCATACGGTATGGAATGTCTCTTTGGTCTATTGGGGTCATCTGTCCCAGCTGTGTCACCTCCCAGCTCCTTGTGCCCCCCCCAGCGCACTCACTGGTGGGGTGGGGTGAGAGGCAGCAAAGGCCTTGGCTCTGTGCAAGCGCTGCTCAGCAGTAACTAAAACATCCTTCTGTTATCAAAACTGTTTTCAGCACAAATCCAAAACACAGCCTATACAAGCTACTATGAAAAAAATTTACTCCATCCCAGCCAAAACCAGCACACTTCTGAAAATATGGGCAAAAGTGAAAATTCTCTGTCTGATATAAGACCAGTATATTTGCTAATTCCTGTACTGGAAGGAACTTTTTCATCAAAAGCAAACAGTCTCTGTTACATAGAAGTGGGAAAGACAACTGTGTTAAGCAAGTTTTATGAGAGTTTTTAGTAAGCATGGCGTCAAGTCCTGAGATGTGACACACTGCAGGCACCTTCCTTGTTTCCAAGACCCTCTTCATATTCTGAGATATGATCCTATTAAGTTCAAAATGTAATAATTTATTGTAATTTCCTTGATTTCAAAAATATTTTGGTTTTTGTCCAGCTTATTTGTTGAGAGCAATTTTTGTATCCTGTTACTGCGTGGATACAGTAGGAAAATGGGGAGGGTATCAGAACCAGTGAGTTAGCATCAGGAAATAATGTTAACGATTTTGAAAAACAAAACCCAACAAACAAACAAAAAAAACACAAAACCAATAAAAAAAATTAAAACACCCACCTTGCAGTGTATTCTCTCTCTTATGCCTTTTATTGTGGATGAGGAGTTCAGTAAAACTTCCTAGAATCTTCTTAACACCTTAATTTATGTACAAGTCTGCTGACTTCCCTTGCTTTTTCACAGAAATATTAATGTTGTAGAACTAGTGCCCATCAATTCCTTTTATTTCATTTGTTAAACTATTTTGACACATGCCTCAATCCAGAATGTCCAGTGATTTCATCAATATCTGAGGAGGAGAAAGGAGACAAAAGTAGTCATTGAAAAAGAAAGGTGAAATATGAGCATCTAATAATTTAGTGAAACAAGATGGTATAAGCAAGAGGATAATGTTAGGATTGCTTTCCTGAGTATTATCTACATTTTGTATATGGGCCAATGAAATAAAATGTATGATTAAGTTGTTACACTTCACAGATATTTAATCTTATTTCTAGACTATTAATGGCTTATTGTTCTGCTCTACAGAAAAAGGGCAGGAAACACACACACACAAAGTTAAATATTCATCTTGACAGCTTTTTGAAAACTGATCTATTAACAGACCTGTTTTCATCAGCTTCTTCCAAAAAACAAGAAAAAAGAAAATAGGAGAATTCAAGGGAAAAATATCTGTAAGGGAATGTCTTCATTATATTGGTCTTTCACTATGAGGATTTAGTGTTTCAATGAGGGAGGCGAAAAAAATATAAATGCAAAAAAAAAAATGTTCTTGTTAAGGCATAGAAAGATTATGTATTTCATAAAAAGTAAAACATTTGCGAGAAAGACTTTAAAGAATGAGATTAAGTGTTAACACAAATGTATACATACGTTAGTGCAGGCTGTATGCAATGAGGAGGAGAGGATACCTGTAGGATTAGAAGCTCTCTAGTTTAGAGACTGCTTGCTTTTCTGAGTGTACTTAGATGTACTTTAGTAGAGTACATTCTTAGCATGTTACCAATAATAACTTTCTCTATATTCATGCTTTCTATCTCTCCTTCTGCCAAGTATCAAATGTATTTATTTCTTAGATGATGGTGAACAGTGTAAGGAATAGTTCAATGCATACACCACAAGCCTATTTGTTTTAAACTGTCACCTTTGACAAATCCTAACAATGTATGCACAGTTTGTTTCTAAGCAGTCTGAGAAACCTCCACCACTCCCCAGGTTTGGTACTATAATTTTTTTAACCACCTGAATTGTTTGCTTGTTGGTGGAGGTGTAATCTTCAGACACATTCCAAAATTGAAAATAATTAGTTACAGAGAATAAAATACAGATATGGCTTGCCATGGTTTTGAAATTTACCACCCCCCACTCGTGCATTACAGCTGCAATAAACATGTTTTCAAGATCCAGTCATTGCATCTGCATTAAAATGGGGAGGTCACCCATAATAACATCACTCCTGTGACCCAGGTAAAATGAACATATTGCTGTCATGTCCCTATTTTTAAGTGCCAAATGATGCTTGTACATGAGAATGACAGCCATTGGTGTGAGTTGTAGCGATAATCAGATATTATGAATTTCTAGGTGGATTAAGAATGCAAAATATTTTGCAGTGCCTATCTAGTACTATTTTCTTTTACTCTCACTATGTCAATGGAACTAGGAAAATCTTAGTTGGGTTTATAATGCAATGCAAATGTGACATGGTATTTCTTGTGTGTTAGTAGTTCTAAGTTTTCATACTGTATCCCTTTTCCATGTACATTTATGATAGTCCAAAATATCTCCTTATTTTGAGAATTTCAGGTGCAGGATTTTAATCAACAAAGATTGTACATTTCTAAGAAAAAAAAGGACCAAAAAAATGTATTTCTTTTCTGGTTTCTGCTCATATCCCCAACTTTCTTCCTTCTAGAAATCATTAAACTCCTACTTCAGTGTGAGAGAAAAGCTCTTTCAGCCAGAGCTCCAAAGCTGTGAATTCTTATTTTATTTAGAAACAATAGCTGTGGTGGTTAACCTTGGCTGAGGGTCAAACTCCAACCCAGCTGCTCACTCACTGCTCCTCGTCAACAGGATGGGGAGAAAATATGTCAAGATAAAGAGAGGGAGATTGCTTACCAATTATCATTATGGCAAAATAGTCTAGACGTGGGTAAAAATAATATTATTTATTACCAATTAAAATAATTTGGTTAGTGAGAAACAAAGGAAACAATAAAACAGTACCTTTCCCTCACCACCACCCCAAGGCTCCAATTCACTCCTTCACCCCTTAGTCCTCTACCTCCGACCCCACTGAGGCAGGGGGATGGGGACTGTGGTCTTTCCATAACAGCTTCTCTGTGCTGCTCCATCCCCTGCTCCAGCATGCGCTTTTCCATGGGCAGAGCCACAGGGAAATGTTTGCAGCTCCGACCTCTCCTCCCACTACCAATACCGTGCCACCAACACCCTGCACATAGTCTATCTCAAAATCATTAATTTTTTTTTTTCATTCTGTGGAATTCCATGAATGATCCCATATTATGTCCAGGAGTAATGCTCTAGATCATCCTTCTCAGTCCTGAGGGACAGGATTCACTTGATGTGTCAGAAACAGGGGAGCTCTGGCTTGTACCCTGACTGCTTTACTTCACACACTGGTCTGGTGCCATATCTACTTTTTCATCAGCAATTCTCTGCTTTATGACAGCTCTCAACACCACTGAGTGCATTAAGGATCCCATTTTCTCTGGCATCATTTCTGAACCACCTTCTGCGAGTTCCGTGTTTATTTAGTAAGACCAGAGCTCCACCACTGCATTCGTCATGTCAGTGATTACTTTGCCAAGGGAAGCAGAGAAATGGCATTCCTATTCAGCAAATCATGAAAGCAACTTGAAACTAACTGCACCAATCCTAGAATCAGCTTTACAGCTCACACACACATAATACAGTCACTGCAGAAGGCATTTACTACCAATTCTATCTAATAATTAATTTTAATTGAATTCTGGCTTAATCCAAGACAAAGATCTCCCTGAAGCTATAGAATTTTTCCAACTTAAGTCTCAACTACTTTATTCCAGTTGCTAATCAACTTCACTATTAAAAATATACTAATTTCTGCTTTGACTTTATCTAGTTCTATTCCAATTTATAGAAGTTGTTTTCTGCTATTCTTTGTCCTCACATTCTACAGAGCACTTTAATGTGTTTGAGTTTATAAATCCCAGGATTACATTTACTCATTTTACCACTGCATTATGCTGCTCATAATAACTCCTTATTTAGAGTTATTATTTTCCAGAAGACAGTCCTCCCTTCAGTTGATAGTACCCACATTCTTTGCTGCAACTGTATTAAAACACATTTTATAGGAATGTGTCCAATGAGCCAGATGATACAGACTGTACTCACTGATTGCTCCTTCCTTGTTCACAGCTCTGCCAATGCTTTCATCATTCAAAGATTTGTACAGCACTTGTTTTATATTTAGGGCCACTACACTGATGGCATGCTACATGTGGTGAAAGCATGCCCTTCCAGTTGCCATGTCCCAGTGGCTGTCGCTTTTGACATTTTTCAATTAGTTGTTAGTCCGTTAGTATGTGAGCCATTGGTACCAGCTGGTGGGGATTCTCTTCTATGTCTCTTTTTTTCCTAAGAAAGTGAAGCTTACTCAATTATCTGTCCCAGTAACTGTGTAATCCTTGCAAAACCCTAGCAAGTTTTAACCAAATTGAAGAGGAAAGTAGATCCCTCAGTATGTTCCTCCAAGTTTTATCAGAATAGCAACTAGATATGAAACAAACATCCTCTATCCTCTGTAATGGCAGTAAAGGTAAGAAGTAGCATGCACAGGGTGAGGTTAGGTATGAAACCTTTGACAGTGCAAGCGCTCGCGGACTCCGTTGCTGGTGAGAAAGCCTTTTCCTGACAGATGAATTCATTGCAGCGTTGAACTTTTAAAAGACCATGGACTTTTCCAGCCTCCTGTTTTCATGGCTGATTTTATTTCCAGCGTCTTATCTTTGCTTTCATGTAGGTGCCTTTTGAATATAAAGCAGTTGTGGCTGTGACACAATGTGTAATGTGATTTGCTTCACTCACCGGATCTCCCCTGAGAGCACAAACAAATTTCTGACAGTGAGACTGATTTTCCCTACAATCTATGGCAATTCATGCTGTGCAGAATTAATTTTCCTTCTTTCTTTTTGTTCTTCACTTATTGGTTTCTGAATCAACTCTCCTTTCCCTTTTTGATTTCTGACACACTATTAGCACACATTCAGGCTTTTGTACTTTCTCTCATGATATAAAAAATGTCAAAAAATTAAATTACCAGAGCAGAAATCTCCTAAGTCAACACTTTCCGGAATCAACGTTAGTTATCTATGATCTGATTTCAAAACTCATCTAATATATGTCACCCAGCATCCTTCTTGGTTACTAAGGGACTGGAATTTCTTGAGCCTTATGTGATGCAATAGCCAATTATTTTCTTAGATAATGCATAATTATTTAATGAACAAATGTACCTCTCTTTTTGAAAGCAGCACAGAAGCTTCTGCAATTAATTAAATTATGCCTGCAACATCAAGACACTACTCAGTCTTATAAAATCTGAAGATCCACCATGACATTAAAAGCTGACAGGTTTGGTTTAGCTTGCTGGCTCATTCAAATCACACTGCCTAGCAGCTGACCAGCAGTGACACAACGGATGAAACAAGTAAACAATTAGACTATACACCAAAGCCTCTCCTTAAAGTTGCTACTGGTATTGGGTAAAAGAAACAGTGGATCTGTACATCATGTTTTAATATAAGTAATAACATTCACAAAATGTGGAGCATCTCCTATTGTATTTTCCTATTTCAGTTTTTCCTAGTGCTTCTTTTGAATTTTGAGAAGACTTAAACCTGTCGTGCAAATGTACAGAGAGTGGAAGGAGGGCTGAAAAAAAATCCCAGACCCATTAGGTGTTATCATCTGTTGCTAGTTTAAAAGTAGAAAACTCCTGTCTATAGTCAAATGAATCATTAGTTGTTTCCAGTTGGATTTTTTCCCTACTGAAAATAAGCATGCATAACATTCAGAGCAAATAGCAAAATAAAATGGTTCTACACAAGCTAAAGATATTCAGTTAAAAACATTGTCACTGTAAGGACAGTAAATAGAAGCATCTGGCTTATGTTAATATTAGCAATCACTTCAGTGAAATAAAGCTACAGTTCCATTGGTGATGCAGAGTACTATACCAGAGCCCTTGTGCTAGTGGAAATACTGTTCTGGCTTGAAGGTACAATGCATTTAGAAAGCAAGACCCTTGTATATAAACTGGTTTAGTTACTTTTTATCTTGGTACATGTTAAGTTTTTCTTCTAAGTGTGATAACTGTAGATGTTTTGGATTATTATCCATTATTGTTTTTCCAGGTGAGCAGTGATGAAGTTCAAACAACAAGGCTGAGGGCAATCAAGAGGGAACTCAGAGCCTTGGGGTGACTGGTTTTGCTCAAGTAGTGTTTTCTTCTATCCTGGCAGTTGCAGGGAGTGATGATGCGTGTAATCAAAGATCACACAGATCAATACCTGCCTCTGGGCCTGGTGCTGCTGGCTAAATTTTTGATATTTTGATCATGGATCAGTTTAAACGTATCCAGACCTGCTGGCAACAGACAGGGTTCACCTGTCTCAAAGGTGGGAAAGTATTCTAGGTCAGGAGTTAGCAGGGCTCACTGAGAGAGCTTTAAACTAGATTCGAAGGGAATAAACCTAGGCTTGCTAGAGATGAGCCTGGGGGTGGCATTCCAGTCTTGGAGGACAGATGGACAGCACAACTGAAGTGCATCTATGCCAATGACTGAAGCATGGGTGACAAACAGGATGAGCTGGAAATCATCCTGCAGCAGGAAAACTCTGACACAGTGACCATCACGGAAACAAGGTGGGATGACTTGCACAAGCGGAGTGCTGCAATGGATGGCTCTAAACCCTTCAGAAGGGATAGGCAAGTAAGGAGAGGCAACAGGGTCACCCTGTACCTTATGGAGTGTTTTGACTGCCTAGATCTTAATGATTGTAACAAGGTCAAACGTTTATCAGTAAGGATTGGGGGAAAGCCAACAAGGCAGATGTCACGGTGGTAGTCTGTTATAGACCACCCAAACAAGATGAAGATGCAGATGAAACTGTCTACAAGTAGGTGGGAGAAGTCTCATGATCACTAGGCCTTATTTTCCTGGGAGACTCTAACTTACCAGTTGTCCATTGGAAATACAACACATGGATAGGAAACAGTCTAGAAGGTTCCTGGAGTGTGTGGGAGATAACTTCCTGGCACAGCTGGTCAGTGAGCCAGCCAGGGAGATGCCCTACTGGACCTGCTGTTTACAAACAGAGAAGGACTGGTGGTTGATGTGGTGATTAGAGGACATCTTGGACATAGCAGTCATGAGATGATAGAGTTTTTGATTCTTGGAGAATTAAGAGGCGGGTCAGCAGAACAGCTGCCTTGGATTTCTGGAGGGCGTAGATTGGCCTGTTAAGGAGACTGGCTGATAGAGTCCCTTGGGACATAGTTCTGAAGGGGCAAGGGGCCTAGGAAGGCTGGACATTCTTCAAGAAGGAAATCTTAAAGTTGCAGGAGCAGAGTGTCCCCATGTGCTAAAAAAAATGGGTTTATGAAAGGCGGGTCCTGCCTGATAAACCTGATCTCCTTCTATGACAAGAAGACCCACCTAGTGGATAAGGGAAAGGTTGTGGACCTTAGTAAAGCCTTTGACACTGTCTCCCACATCATTCTCCTGGAGAAGCTGGCTGCTCATAGCTTGGATGAGTGCGCTTTATGCTGGGTAAAAAACTGGCTGGATGGCCAAGCCCAAAGAGTGCTAGTGAGTGGAGTTACATCCAGCTGATGGCCCGTCACAAGTGGTGTTCCCCAGGGCTCAGTGCTGGGCCCAGTTCTGTTTATTGATGATCTGGACGAGGGGATCAAGTGTACCCTCAGTAAGTCTGCAGAGAACACCAAGTTGGATGGGAGTGTGGATCTGCTTGAGGGTAGGAAGGTTCTGCAGAGGGATCTGGACAGGTTGGATGCATGGGCCGAGGCCAACGGCATGAGATTCAACAAGGCTTAGTGCCAGGTCCTGCACTTGGGTCACACCAGCCCACGTAGCGCTGGGGCAAAGTGGCTGGAAAGCTGCCAGGCAGAAAAGAACCTGAGGGTGCTGGTTTACAGACGGCTGGACAGCAACCAGCAGTGTGCCCAGGTGGCCAAGAAGGCCAACAGCATCATGGCTTGTGTCAGAAACAGTGTGGCCAGCAGAACTAGGGAAAGGATCATCCCCCTGTACTCGGCACTGGTGAGGCTGCACTTTTACTACTGCAAGAAAGACATTGAGTGAGGTGCTGGAGCATGTCCAGAGAAGGGCAGAGGAGCTGGTGAAGGGTCTAGAGCAGACATCTTATGAGGAGCATCTGGGAGAACTGGGGTTATTTAGCTTGCAGAGGAGAAGTCTAGGCGGGGACCTTATTGGTCTCTAAAAGTACCTGACAGGTGGCTGTAGACAGGTGGGGGTCGGTCTCTTCTCCCAGATAACAAGCACTAGGACAAGAGGAAATGGCTTCAAGTTGCACCAGGGGATGTTAAGACTAGATAGTAGGAAAGATTTCTTCACTGAAAGGGCAGTCAATGATTGGAACAGTCTGCCCAGAGACATGATGGAATCACCATCCCTGGAGGTGTTTAAAAAAATGTGTAGATGGTGTACTTAGGAACATGGTTTAGTGGAGGACTTGGCAGTCCTGGGTTAATGGTTGGACCTGATGATCTTAAAGGTCTTTTCCAACCTAAATGATTCTAGGATTTTATGCTTTGAAGGTGAATTGTGAAAAGCTTCAGGCAAAAAGTGTTGCTTTTGTTTATACATTGGTCCTATGGCTATCCATTTAAAGGCAACTTGCCTTCAACTTTGCAATGTATTTTAAAGACTATGAGTATGGGTTTTAAACAAGAGAAATGTGTACATCTATATCACTATCTATATATCATCTATGTCTGTATGTCTATATAGATCTTTAGGTAGATTCTGTTAGCTATATATAATCTATGTATTTATATAGATCTTTCTATATATCCTTTACAACTTTACATGTATACAAACTTATATCCATATAGATATAGATATTGATATTTATATATATAAAAAGTTTAAACTTTCTCTTAGTCTTCAACAGCCTTATGTATATTAGTATAACATAAGCTACAAAACTTCTGAAAATTTTTTCTCATGCTACAGAAAAATTGTTCTCCTTTCCTTCTCTCCATGCACCAAAATCCCTCCACTTCCTCTCCCAGAATCTCTCTTATGGAAAAATAATTCAAATAGAGCAACCACCATATTCTTGGGAATTTATTGCTGGTTTAATATCTAATAAATATAATATATAAAATAATATACTTCAAACAATATCTAATATATGTGGAAGAACTGAATTTGATCCATACCTTCTGCACCAAATTCCCCTCCACCAGGATTCCTTTTTCTCCATTTCTTGCCTATATTTACTATTACCTCCTTCACTGTGCCTCATCTGCCAGGTTTCCTGCCCTTTCAGGTCTTGATGAATGAGAGGCCAGTGGCTCAGTAAGGCTCTTTTCATTAGCTGTAGCAACACTGGCATGCAGAAGTAGCTCCCAAGTCGACTTCAGGGCAGAACTGTCAAAACATACATTATTTAACTGCTGGAGTACTCTCAGGTCCCACTCTTGGCATATTGAGGTAGGACCTTTTCAGGTAAGAGTGTGTTGGGCTGAGAAGCATAATCTTGCAAACAGTAAAGGTATAGGGCAAATACTATTAGAATATTTAATCTAATCCTCCACACAGAAACATGATGCAGCTATGACTTCTGTGATGTTAAACAGTAATGACCATGATATGAAATTTTAGACTAGACACTTGCATTTCACCATGAAGCCTGAGTAAGTATCTGGTTTGCAAGACTTCAGGCAGCAGATTTCAAAACAACAGTCCTCTTGAGGAAACAAAATACTTTTATTCGTATTTTATATATCTATATTTGCAGTGAAGCATAATAGTGTTCCACACAGGAAAAAAAAGTATCGTAACAAGTGATTTACTTTAATAAAAGCAATACTATATAGCTGCAGGGATCATTCTTTGCGAGGCTTAGCTCTAATGAAGTCTTTTTCCTAGACCGTGGCAGTGCTAATCATTTTATGAGTCACTGTGACAAGATTTTTCTCGTCAGTGATTCACAACTTCACTCTGCTGAAATTTCTCAGGGGTTTGGCCAGCCCCAGTGGACTCCATTTCTTTATTCTCAGTGTTTCCTCCTTTGCTATTCAAGTCCTAGATTTGCCTTCCAGTACTCAAGGTTATATCTATACAGCACACTCCTAACATATTTACAGAGATCCAAGCTACCTCTAAGCAAAGAGGTTCAGGTACTGGAAGCAGTTTAACCTCAAAATAAGTAACACCATCCAGGCTACTCTGAAGTGCCAAGCACCTCAATTACCATCTTACGTGTCAAGTGAAAGCATACTTTCACTGTTTAAGGACAGTATATTGTACTTAAATTTGGCATGGCTGCAAGTGTCTCTGACTAAAGCCTAAAATATTGGAAATCTATGAGGTTTCCTCTTTTGGGGTCTGCCTAGGGGTGCCTGGGTAGCGGGGCAGACTGGAGAAAAGGCAGATGGGCATATGCCACACGCTGACCTGTCAATGGTGGGAACTGTCACACCAACAAATCCTGAACAACACTGACAGCTGAATTTCCACAAGGACCCTGTTATAACACAGAACATCAGTATGTTTATAGCTTCACAGAGCCCACAGCAGAGAATTATGTGTTTGATTAATCATGTTTAATTACCAGCTCTTATTAGGCTCACATCCATTTTGGACACCATGCTGTAATACAGCAGAGCAATCACCACCCACTGTGTGAACAGACATGGCACACAGGAACGTACAGCTCCTGTGACTCCTTTTTGCCTGCAAACTGCAGTTGAAAACTGTGGCACTGTCACCCAGAAAAGATAAAACACTTAATGTGCTTTCATCTTGGTTTATATAAACCTTATTTCAACACTGGTATTTCAGCCTACCTGACATGGTGCTTCAAGCGGAACATAGCCCTGTATTCCAGGAAGAATTTTTGGACAAACATTTTTTTTTGTGGCTTATGACTACAGAAACATTGGCAAGAATGTTTTGGATATATTAACCTTTAAAATTACATAAATAAAAATCATGTGCAAGGAGACATAATTTTATCTTGCATACAAGTTATTTTGGTAATAGGAATTTGCCTACCTGAATAAGCCTACATGCTTGGAAGTTTGAAACTTTTTACAGATATTTTCCTTATGGTTCTCAGCATATATCTTTGTTCCCAATAGTGTTAGATTAAAAGTCTTGTCCAAAGATAGCTATGATATTAATATATGCAATGTGTAAACCAGCTTGCCTATCATTCCTTTTACCTGCAGTCCTATTCTATTTCTACAGCACAGACTATCAGAAAAATATTCCCACTGATGCTAAACACACAGCAGCAGAGATAAGAATCACACCCTCAGGCACTTCACAGAATCATGGTGTCACAGAATCATAGAATTATGTAATAGTTGCTATTGGAAGGGACCTTTTAAAGGCCATCTAGTCTAACCCACCTGCAGTGAACAGGGACATCTTCAACTGGATCAGGTTTCTCAGAGCCCCATCCAACCTGACCTTGAATGGTTCCAGGAATGGAGCATCTACCATCTCTCTGGGCAACCTGTTCCAGTGTTTCACCACTTTTACAGCTATTGCATTTAAATCTGCTTAGCAAACTCCCATGAAAATAAAGTTATCTACTTGTAAATACTGACCCGTCTAAAGGAATTAATTTTAAAATTTAAAGAAAAATATTTAAGAACTGAGCGTCTGCTGTGCTTGTGCCCCTAGAATCTCCATTTGGCATACTAATCTGCAGACTTACTTTTCCAGGGTTTGTTTAGAATGGTTCTGAAAACATTGGTACCTTGCATGCTATAAAAATAATGCAGATGAACAAAATGAACCGATTATTAAATTATATGTTAACTTCTCAGTGAATGTGGGGCATTCAGAAGTTCCTGTCTCAGAACAGAGAGTCACCTTCTTTTTTTGTTGCTATGCAGCCTCACTATCCATTTTACAAAATCATCCCCCTCCAGCACTAAATGTAATTAAGGACCTCTTTAAAATAATGATTTAATGATCTTCTTTTTATTTTTTTCAAAGTGTACCTGAGCAAACAGAGCATCTGACCCACTCACAAAAGGCCCAGACTGTTATTTTATATGGATCCATCACTGCAGCTAGTAGTGCTTCACCTGGATGATAAGTCTTCAGTTAACAACGGGAATTGAGCACTAATCCATTAGAAGTTGGACTTTTCCCCCTCTTGTGTTGACATGTAACAGCAGACAAAAATGACTGGAAGAAAGGAGAGCTTTTGCAAGACAGTTCTGACTCCACAGAGCTGGATTCTGATCTGAACTGTGAGAAGGTAAATACTATGAACCCTTTACAGAAGGCCACATAACTTCACATTTCCACGTCCTCATGGAAACCCTCGTAAATTTACTGATGCTTTTACAACCTTCCGTCCAGTCTTTGGCCAAGTATATTCACCTGGGGCCTTTGCCCCAAAATAAGAACATTTTTGGCTAAGTTCTTAGCTCTGCTTTTGTCTCTTTACCACCTCCTGTTTAACAAACAAGCTTGAAAACAGTTGAATCATTCTCTGTGCAACTTACTTTGACTTAGCATATGAGTCTAAAAGAACTGCAGCTCAGGACTCACCTAGCAGTCCCAGTTTTGTACCAAAGTAGGTGACTTTCTGGGCATAAATATTGCAAGGGGGTTCTGCTCAGATATTCTTGCTGGACTGTTGTGTCAGCTCTATCATTTTAGAGAGACTGAGTTCAGACCCAGGTTCGCTGATGGCCCCACGCTGGTGGCTGTCAGGAAAGCACACGGGCTGGCTCAGGGGGGTGAAACCTTCAGCCACACGCAGCACTCTGTGATATGCATGTTTGCAGCAGGGACACAACCTCTTAAAACAGGCTGCAGCTGCCTGCCTTCAATTTGCTTTTGCAGTGATAGTCTGGAGCTAAAGCTCTGACTTGAACTGTGGGAGCAGGGACCAGCTAGGATTTGAAGGTAGTGTGGTTTGGGGATGCTTCAAAAGCTGTGGGTGAATATTGTGGTAGCTCGTGCAAGAAGAGACTGTTCTGGAGGAGCAGCAAATCAGTTACTCAATAAATGGAGGCGGAGGTAATGTGTCTATGCAACAGATTTTTTCTTTGCCCACCAGAAAATAACGTTGTCTTTCTTTCTGTAGGGAAATGGATTTAACTGCTCACAGTGAACAGTGGGACTGGTTTATGTATTCTGAAGAATTTCATACAAGCTGCCAGTTCTTTCATTTTCCCCATTTATCAGTACCTTCTGACTGTAAAACTGGTTGGGTTGTACTGACTTCTAACTGGCGATGCCAAAGTTGATCCCCCAAAACTGGTAAAGATTTCTTCAATCTTCTTTCAGAGTGGGATTGTCTTGAAGGGGAGCAGGCCATCTTAGTAAAGCTTTATGGCAAGGTAGGAAAGAAGGAGGAAAAAGAGACATGGGTTCACATGCTTCTCAGTTTTCTGATGAGGAGATTCACCATCAGGAACAGGAGTGATATGGCAAGGATATTCCCCTCATTCCGGATTCATCTCAGCAGTTTCTTTCTGTGTATTAACTTGGCCATAGCTCCTGGCACATGTCAGTGCTGCTACTCAGCCTGCTCTTTCTTCCAAGCAATTTCTATAGCTGAAGCATCAAATTCTCAGCAGCCGCTGTCTGAGATGCACAACAGGAAGAACTTTCTTCTTTTGGACAGAACACCTGGTAAGAAGAATGAGATTTTTAGCACAGCTTCTTCCTTCATGCCTCAATAGACATCCCTGTTCCTTTTGCACCTGTTCCTGAACTGCTGCTTTACCCTAGTGTGTATTTCACATACAAACCTTTAAAATCTAACCAAAACCCAAGGTTGGCAGCAAGACAGCAACTTACACAAACACAGCTGAATCAAAAAGATAAAGGTTGCTCACCTGGGGAATGGGGCACATGGAAGAAGACTGGGGGTTTATATTCCTTATAGTCATGTGAAGGTCTGCTAACAGCACTGCAGGAGGAAGCTAAAGAGGTTTTACTAGAGACATTAGTGAAATAGAAATGTCATGACCCAAGGATCCCGGGGAACAGAAGAACTGGAACATTGTCCTCTTTATGCTTCCTATAAAGAAGAAAATAGTTTTGGGGGTGGCTTTTAGAACTGGCACAAAACACAACTTCTGTAAAAAAAAATAAATTAAAAAACATTTCCTAAGTTTTCTGACTTCTTATGCTGGATGTCCAGATCCAGGAGTTAGTATCATGTATTACTAGGTGATGCCAGTGATATGACTTGAACAATGCAGTATGAGATTTAAATAAAATGTGCTTAATCATTTTATGTTTAGAAACTTTCTGATGTCTCTTGAAATTCTTCATTATACTGAAAAAATTCCTAATTCATTAGCATTAAATAAATACATATCTGAAATGCAAAACCATCAAATATTGGTTAAAAATATTCACTCAATTTCAGCTATCTTGCAGTTGAAGTGCCAGAATAAATAATTAGTTTAATTTATGCCGATGAATTTCCGAAGAGAAATTGTGGCCTTTAATAATACAATACCCAACTCTTACATGACACTTTTTTCAACTGTACGTGTCACAATGCTTTAGAAAGGAAGTCAGCATCATTAAAATTAATGAACAGGCTTAGAAATGAGTGACTAAGATATCACACATTCAGATATCATTGCAAAATTTGTTGTTGTGTGCCTGCACCTGGACAGAGCCCTAAGATTAAGGCACAGAATTACTTCTTGTTTTCCAAAACAAGTGGTGATGTGATGGGTGAGTTTGAGAAAACATAACTTCTCCTAAACATCTTATTCATAGTGTAACACTGAATGCTGCTTCTTTTCTGCACCGATTACTGATTTTTACAACAGCCACTTTTTTACTGTTTCTGCAGTTGCTTTCTCATTGTCTCATTTTCTCTGAATGACATTGCTGTCTGTCGTCTTTCAAAGTATCTAGGTAACTGCTAGAAAAAAAAAAGAAGAAAAAAAGGGTCATTCTAACATGTTTTCACATACAAAAATAACACCTGGAAAACAACGTTCTTTATGTTTCTCCTTTGCTCAAATGCCAGCCCTCTGTGGGGCAGATGCAGTGAGTCACAGCAGGTCTTATACAAATGGTTTTCTCCGAGGCATTTGCAGAACTGTGACACTTACTTTTTTAAAAATGGAGGACTACAGCATCACACAAGAACACGAATGCCTTCATGCACACACATTCCCTCACATGTAGCCTATCCTTGCTTTTAATATTTGCCAAGGCTGGAAATCTAGGAAGGCATCCGCTGTGTAGATAATCCATTACTGCTCCTTCAAGCTCCTGAAGCAGTTAAGCATTATTTTCACAGGGTCAGAATGAGGTATATCCCTTATATCAACCTTTTTTTTTTTGTTGTTGGTTTGTTTTTTTGTTACATTATAACTTTTCCTGGCAAGGCAAGGTGGAATACTTTACTAGATTTATGGAAAAGGAAAGGAAAAAAAAACAGAACACAAGAAAATTAATATATGTATCTTCTATTCTCCATGCTGATAAACTGCAGCTTTAAATTCAGTCATCCAGTCCTTACTGTAAGCATCAGCCACATCAACAGTTCATCCTCTCTTTAATTTCTTTCGAATAAACTGCATTATTGAAGCTACCAGTACCTGGTGCTTGAGAAAGAAGGAAAAAAAAAAAAAAAAAGAAGAGGTAAATTCCCATGATAAAAAGGACCTTACTTTTTTAAACCAAAATTTACCCACATTAATCAATGTCATTGAATTTCAGCATGCTTTAAGAGATAAATGCTTGAAAGGTGCTTTTAAGATTCAAAGCAAGAGGTAGCTAGGTAACCTAAAGAACAAAAGAAAAAGAGGGCAGACGGTTGTCATGGGACCTGTCAGACTGTTAATGATTTTAATGGAAACAAATTTTATATGAATAATCAAAAAAATGTTTGGGTATCTTTAAAAGTAGTATTTGTGGTTAATAACTTTTCTTACATTCTTCATCTCCCCATAATGAAATAAGGAGATGTGATGGAACCCCTTAATCATACACTGCCTAACAATTCCCCCCTTGATAATTATGACGAATAAGAATACAGTCCCAGTCAATTAATCTCTAGTTTGCCTTGAGGTTTATATTAAGAATATTCTTATGACTACACCCTAAATGTTCAAAAACTGCAGAAAAGAAGCAGCAAAAACTGCCATGGTACCTGGCTAAAAATGCGCAAGATTTTCACACGGTTGCAAATCCTCTGTTACTTACAGTGATGAAAGGTTTAAACCTCTGTGTAAGACTAACAGTGCACATTTTCGTGAGACTGAATGTTTAAACTTATTTCTCTTGTTTCTGATACTGAATGATCCAGCCATGTAAATTATACTGCAGTTTCATGCAACATTTTATAATATAGGCACATTCTGTTGAGATTGCAGTCATAAACACTTATATTAGGTAATATCATCTAAAGCCACCCCCACAATGCAGTTTTTCCAAATGTTCAAGGATACCAACTCGTTATTACAATAACATCAGTTCTTCCTTTGATAACCTTCTTCCCTCCCTCCCTCCCTCTCCCACCTCAAAGGGCTCAAAACAAGCAAAAATCCTCTAACATCCTTTGACTGTGATTTTATTGGGTTGGTTTTTGGTGTTATAGTTTCTCTATGTACAAGCCCAAGCAAGAAGTGGCCCAGCTTATCCGTTCCAGTGGCTAATTATGACAACAATTAATAAAAACCCAGAATCCTTCAGGTGTACTGCACTTGAAAGGAGAGGCAGCTAAACAGAAACTATAGTAATACAGTTAAAGATGCAAATCACTTCTGGTTTCAATCCCTCTTGTATTAAAGCAAATAACTATTGTAGTTTTACTTCACTTTCTCCAGAGTATACAATCACAGACAATACTGTATTGCACACAGGAAAGAGCAGCTAAACACCTTGCTGTGATTACCTGGGTGATTGTACTGTTCTCAGATAAGTATAATTCTCAAATAAGTATAGATCTCAAATAGGTGTAAAGATCTATAGTTGACCCCTCTCAGCATTTGGTCGATGAATGCATGTCCACCCTCCTTATACTCTGAGAAGATTGGAAACTGTTTTGCTATACTTAACAGAACACCAAATTTATTTAGCCATGCTAATTATGAACACATCCTGTTATCAGCATGAAGTGGAAAAGTGATCCTGTGCCTGTCTCTGAACGATGCTGCAGACCCACCACCATAAGGTAGGGTGGAACAGGACCAGGCAATGTGTCATCACTCTGCAGATGAAGCGTGAGGACACAACTTGCCTTGGCTTCTGCTTCCTGTGCCAGGCATGTACTTCAGGAAGACAAAGCCAAGAAAAATTAAGTGATTGACTGCCTTCAAAATGATGAAGAACTAAAAATCTCTACCCTAACAGATATGCTTGATGAAGAATAAGTGGCCACAGGGGATTTTTGTGATAAAGGCTTTATATCAATGACTTTGCTGCTTATTTGCACAGTTAGAGTGGTGTGATTTTAAATGTCCATGAATATATCTGCTATATCACCCAAGTCACTTACAGCTTTAACTCATTTTATAGACCTGACTGTAGATGGCCTGTGCTCAACTACCTCTGACTGAATACAGCTGGTTTTTTTGCATCATGACAGCTAGACATGAAACAAACTAAATGCTAATCACATTCAGCCAACAAGTTGATCACAAATAATGTAGGCCACCAAGCAAGACAATCTGGGCAGTCATCATTAATGTCAGTCAACTAAACTCAGCCTCCATAATCCTGCTTAGACACAGTAAAATATCCCACAGAACGGTCAGGGTTAGAAGGGACATCTAGACATCAACTGGTCCAACCCACCTGCTAAAACAGGTTTGCCTACAACAGCACTAAGCCGTGTCCAAGCAGGTTTTGAATTTCTCCAGAGAATGACTCTCCACAGCCTCTCTGGGGAGCCTGCTCAAGTACTTGCTTGTCAACCTCAAAGTAACACAGTTCTTTCTCATATTCAGATGGAAATTTCTGTGTTGCAGTTTGTACCCATTGCCTCTTATCCTGTGTCTGGGCACCATTGAAAAGGGCCTGGCTGCGTCCTCTTGACACTTGCTCTTAAGATATTTGCAGACATTGATAAGATCCCCTCTCGGTCTTCTCTTCCCCAGGCTAACCAGGCCCAGTTCTCTCAGCCTTTCCCCATAAGGGAGATGCTCCAGTCCCCTCATCAGCTTTGTTGCCCTCCACTGGACCCTCTCCAGTAGTTCCCTGTCTCCCTTGAACTGGTGAGCCCAGAACTGGACACAGCACTCCAGATGTGGCCTCACCAGGGCAGAGCAGAGGGGAGGATCGCCTCCCTCCACCTGCTAGCCACGCTACTCCTGATGCCCTCCAGGATCCCACTGGCCTTCTTGGCCACCAGGGCACACTGCTGGTTCATGGGCATCTTGCTGCCTACCAGAACTGCCAGGTCCTCCTCCACAGAGCTGCCTTCCAGCAGGTTAAGCCCTCACCTGTGCTGGTGCATGGGGTTGTTCCTCCCCAGGGGCAGGACACTACACTTTCTTTTCTTGAACTTCATGAGGTTCCTCTCTGCCCAGTTCTCTAGCCTGTCAAGGTCCTGCTGAATGGCAGCACAGCCTTCTGGTGCATCAGCCACTCCTCTCAGTTCTGCATCATTAGCAACCTTGCTGAGGGCACACTCTGTCCCTTCATCCAGACAACTGATGAATAAGTTGAACAGGACTAGAACTAGTACTGACCCCTGGGGAACACCACTGGCAGCAGGCCTCCAGCTAGACTCTGCACCACCGACCCCATACCTCTGAGCTCTACCATTCAGCCAGTTCTCAATCCACCTCACTGTCCACTCACTTAATCCACACTTCTCAAGGTTACCTATGAAGACATTATGGGAGGCAGTGTCAAAATCCTTGCTGAGGTAAAGGTAGACATCATCCACTGCTCTCTGTCATTTACCCAGCCATTCATTCCATCATAGAAGGCTATCAGGCTGGTCAGGCATGATTTTACCTTGGTGAACACATGTTGACTTCTCCTCTTGACCTTCTTTTCCTCCATATGCTTCAAGGTGACCTGCACTGTAGAGCAGGGACCCTCAAACTACGGCCTGCGGGCTGGATACGACCCCCCAGGGTCCTCAATCCGTCCCCCAGTATTTACAGACACCACCACCCTCCCCCCCCCCCCCCCCCCCCCGGGGGGTTGGGGGGGAAACTAAGCAGCCACAGATGACTGCCTGCCACTTCATCCTCGCGCCAGCCCCCTGTTTAAAAAGTTTGAGGACCCCTGATTTAGAGGAATGAAGGCAGAGGGTTGATTAGCATTGATAACATGCAGCTGTGGCCTTGCCTCGAAGGCAGTGGGTTGATTGACATGGACGATGTGCAGCTGTAGCCCATTCCTGCTAAGTAGTTAAATAGCCCTGAGGATGGTGGGGGAGGGGGTTGGGTTGGGTTGGCTTGGGTTGGGTTGGGTTGGGTTGGGTTGGCTTGGCTTGGCTTGGCTTGGCTTGGCTTGGCTTGGCTTGGCTTGGCTTGGCTTGGCTTGGCTTGGCTTGGCTGAGGAACAGCACTGACAGTAGAATCTGACTGATAGTAAAATCCTTGTTGTAGCTTAATTGTTTGTGCTGCAACACTCCAAGGTCAGCTGTTCTGATCTTTTTATTGCTAAAGAACTTTTTATATACAACATTTACTGAGAGGTTTTAAGCTTCATAGATGTTTTTTTGTCTCTGTTACTGAATAAAATTCTAATTCCTCTTCCATACTGTATTTTTGATACTTCTGACATAGGATCACCTTTTCTTAAAGACGGATGAATATTGCTGAAAGAGAGCTAAATAGCCGCCAAAGAACTTTCCCCCTATGTAAAAGACAAGTGCTTTAACTCAAGAAATGGCCATGATGTATAAGATAAAATAGAATTTGGTTCCTCCGCCTTGACTTAGTGAGAATTGTCTACCACTTGCATGGGTTTGTTCAGCATCTTTAATTTGAGCAAAATTAAGATCCCTGCTTTGTCCTTTGCCTCCGTTTCTTATACACACATTAAAAATGAAGACATATAAACCTTTCAGGCACATGCAATAAATATATATTTTTAAAAAGCTTCTGATGAGATTGTTTCTACCCGGAACTGTAGTGATATTTTAAGCTTTTTATTCATAGTTACTTGCTTTGTGAATTAATAGAGCTCTAGTGTCATGTAAGTTAAAATCAGAAGCATTAGCATTTTCCTAGAACAAAACACAGAGACCATGTATATATCTGTTTTAATGGCACTATTTGTAATTAAGCTATTCTCTGTTTTAAATGTTCATTTCTAGTTTGTATAGCTATTTATATAGCTATGAGAAGAACATTTTCACAGAAGGGATCTATGGAAAGAAAAAACATCTTGTCTAGCCACACTTAAAATTTTCAAATTCTGTATTCAGTGAAAAATCTATACAGGAAATGGGTATTGTATTGCTTTCTGGAAGCACTGAGTTTCAAGCCTAGACATATCTCCTGCAAATCAGAAACAGTAATTTTACCTCAAAAGATACTGTAGGAAGTTGCTGCAGTAATAGGGAACGGATTTTAGTAATGCAGAGCAAACATTGGTGGAATAATGGGACTTGAATATGAAAACCGCTTTTTGGAGTAGTAATAATTTCTGTCACAGTGTACACCAATATGAAAAAAACTATTATTATTATTAATGTTGGTTGCTATACTCTAGTATGAATTGATAAAGAACTGAGCTGAAATTGCTTGGATTGGAATATTGGTATCAATATTCCAATTAATATGAAGTCTTAGTTCAAGTACAAAGTGTGGACGACTTACAAAATAAAATGTCAGTATTATCTCATCCAAAATTTGCCTTAAAACCTGAAGACTACATTTCTGTGAAAGTCAAGATAAATGGGATGGTAATTTATCATTTTTCAAGCATTAGAATGTGAATAGCCTAAGTTTAGTACAGTGTCTTGATGGTCGTTCAAACCACTGGGTAAATCAGAACTTTAGGTTTCCAATAAATAGATCTTTTAGCACAATTATTGTGATACAGTTGTGAGATGGTTGTGAAATTCTCAAAAGCAGTCTGAACTTACCTATTTTACTGATAAGATTCCTATTATTGTATCTGAATGCCTCACAATCTTCAGAACGTAGCAGAATAATAAAAAGAAAAAGGTCTAGAGGAGGCCTGAAGACGTCACCTAGATTACTCTATTACAAAGTCTGGATCCACTGCATCTGCTATTTCTGACACATTTGTCTTAAAAGTTTCAGTGATAGAGCTTGCTGATCCTTCCTAGGCAGTAGATTCAAGTGTATAACTGCCCTTAGACTTAAAAGAGTTTTTGGCTCTGGCGATTATAGAAAACAGATTTTGTTACTCTTTGTGTCAGCTTTTTATGTATTTGAAGATAGTTATTTCTTCCCTTGACTGAAGAAATTCAGTTCCTTCATGCTGTACTCAGGTCATGTTCTGTAGCCCTGTGGTCAGACTTATTGCTCTTCTCTGGACAATCCTGGAGGACAATGTCTTGAATTAAATACAGCTGAGGTCTGTCCCAAGAGAGAATGAATGACTTAATGTATCTGAGATTATATAAACCTTCATAGCAGCCTTTTTCCCTTTTTTTGCTGCAGTATGGTGTTATAGCCACTAGCCCACAAACATTGCGTCCTTCGACCTTACTAGGTAAGTTGCACCAATGCCCAAAGGAATTGAAAAATCATGAGTACAGGGGAAGAGAAGTCAAGAGGATCCATTCACTTTGTGTACTGGTGGACGAAGATGTCTGCTAATAATAAGAGTCACCACTGAGTACATAAATTTGACTGTCTTTCTCCTACTCCCTGTGATTAAATGACAGAATTTCATTCCTTTTGCCTGTTCTTCCTGTCGATCTCTGAAGGTGACACTCCTTGCTTCCCCACTTCAGGAGTTAGCTATAAAATGCTGTGTGGTGTGACTTCAGATTTGTCCTTTAGGTTGAGTGGCATATAAATCAGTCTCTCACTTTTCAAACAAGTTCTCCAACTGCTTGTAAAAAGCTTTACTTCTTATTACATTATCACCAGCATTATATATAGCTGGTACTAGCCCCAGATATTTGTAACTCAGAGGCTTGCTGGGCTGGATGTGTTTTCTGTTAACATAGTAAACTTCAACAGATTAATATTTCATAAATTCATCTGGACTCTTCCTGAGTTCAGGTAGACTCTTAATAGGAGTAATATTTGGTGACAAAGCATTCACTATGTGTACATATTTCTCTTTTTTGTGTTTGTTTTTATCCTGTCTTTGATGTGTTCTAGCTCATGTGTTGGAAGAGGGACTGAGCAACCACTTTCCAATAATCTTCTCTAGACCACTAGCTCTCTGACTTGGCCAGAAGAGGACCAAGCTGCTGGTAAGTCAAGGTCAAGAGTGAACTTCTGATGTGGAGAAAAGCCAAGAAGTGTAGAATAACATCATTCTCCAGGATCCATCCACTGTGAATAAAGTCAAACGTTCCAAAAAAAAAAAAGGTCAAACGTTCCTAAAAAAAAATATGGGACAGATAAAACTGTAATAACACAGGGAGATGGTGAATAGATGGAACGGAGTACCATATAGAAATGAGGTTGGAAGGAAGTTTAGGGATTGATCATGCAAGTTCCTGTATGAAAGCTGGAAGTATAAACAGGAAGATGGGTGCATAGCTCTGAATAAAACAAATATGGGAAACTTGGAGGAAGACGAATAGTAGTACACACTATTACCAGAATACAACGTATGTAAGAGACCTATACAAGCTGTGCAGTATATGGCTTTCAAAAATGTCAATCCTTATGATTTTGTCTGGTTTCAGAAGAAAAAGAATGTTTAATTTCTGATTCATTTGTTTCCCCATATAACCCAATAAATGTCAAACTCTATTTATGGTGGGATGGGACTATGTCTTGAACTGTTAGCTCAAGGTATAATAGCAAAAATATTGGAAGAATGAGATTAATCACTTCTTCAGAAAGACATAATTTTAATCGTAAAAATGTTGGCTTCTGTTTTCTTTAAATGGCACACAGCTGCTCCATGCTATTTAAACCTTTTTTAGGAACATAAAAAATCAGAGAAAACAAATAATTACTGCCTGAAGGAGACTAACTTTACTTTTATACTTAAAGCCAGAGAGCATGACTACTATTTCAAGCCCTTACCAAGTAAGTTCAGTTTGACTGAAGGATGAGTTTCAGATCTGCAAAGCTCTCAGGTACTCTGCCTGGGTAGCATATACACATGAGAGAATAGGGAGAGTTTCTCAGCTGATCCCAAATTAAAATAACTTTTTAAAAGAAGAGAAGATAGAAGTATTAAATACTCACTTGAAAGCAACTCCAGAGGGAGACTTCTTTAATCTCAGGGAAAAATAATTGGAGAGGATTAATTTATTACAAATGGGTCACGAAGTGGTCAAAAAAAGACAAGTCCAGAAACATCATAGCAATGTCTTGAAATGCCTGTATGAATCCTAGTTAGTACAGATACCTTGATGAATTACCCTTAGTCAATAAGGACTAATCAATAAAAGGATATTTATCAACTTTGATCAGAGATATTAACTTCTACTAAACCTTCACTGTCAGAGCTATATGATCATCAAAAGTCATTTGAAACCTATCTGCAGTTGTTCTGATTATGGTGCAGGTGTATCCCAACAGAAAAGCATATTTTCTTGTACACAGGGAAGCAATAAGAATCTATAAAAGAACAGAAACAGATGACCAAAGCAATGATTGACAGAAAAAGCAATGTTCACAGGGAAAGTTACAAATCTTCCATTCTAATAAAAATATTGTATCACTGATTAGAAGTGAATGCTATTTTCCAGATCTGTTATATCTGCTGAAGGACAAATACGGAGTGAAAAGAGAGTTCCTTGCTGCACAAGCTTTACAGCCAGGGAAAGAAAGAACAGATTTATAACACTGACCTTGCTCTACCTGAATTCTTTGTAGATCAAGGAAAAGCTATTTCTCAACTTGCTAACACAATGTTTAGAAAGGTAATATATGATCTAAAAGAAGCTGAATAAAGCTATGTTCAAATTAGGAGAGATGTGTGAACAAGTAGTCAGACAGTGGATAAGAGGAAAAAAGGATTGGAAATTGATAAGATAGGAGTTACCAATTCTGTCAAGAAATGCTTTTTTCTAAATTTTTGGCCTTTATTGTTCGTAGTTGGCTTATTTGTCTTTTAACAATTCAGTCGCTTGTTATTTTTAAAGTTAAATTTGAAAAATCAGGAAAAGAAAGGGGAAAATCCCAGCAAGAGATCTTTCTATTGCTGTTCTCCTTTTATCTTTTCCTCCATATATTTTTTTGGTTTGTTTCTGTATTACTGCAGCAGTTCTGAATGTTAATGATAAAACACTTGGCTTAAACCCAACATGTGCAATAAAAGGCTTAGTTACTCAGTACTTGTCCAGAACCTCTGAGAATTTCAGACCTTAGTGTCTTTGGAACCAGTGCATATATATCCCCAGGTTAAAATTAAAAGGAAAAAAAAAAAAAAAGGCAAGGTGTATCCCAGAACATCGAAATTCTAACTTGATTTGAAAACCATTAAAGCAGGACGGTCTGATTGTTTTCAAGAAACAGAAACAAAAGAAGTTGAAAACTAAAAAAGTAAAAAAAAATGTATTATCAGAAGAAGGGCATTTATCTGGCTAATACACCAGATGAGTGTGCGGTCACTCAGAGGGACCTCAAGAAGCTGAATAAATGGGCCAGCAGGAACCACATGAAGTTCAATAGAGGGAAATGCTGGGGAGGAATAACCCCAGGCACCAGGGCAGACTGGGGGCAGCTGGCTGGAAAGCAGCTTTTCAGGGAAGGACCCAGTGGTCATGGTGGACAACTTAAGCATGGTCCAGCAATGTGCCATTGCCTCAATGAAGGCAAATGGTATCCTGTCCACAGCATGACCTGGTGCCTGGGGTTGTTCCTCCCCAGGAGCAGGACTTTGCACTTCCCCTTTTTGAATTTTATGAAGTTCGTCAGCCCATTTCTCCAGCCTGTTGAGGTCTTTCTGTGTGGCAGCATGACCCTTTGGTATATCGTTTCTCCCAGTAATTGGAAAGGGGCCTGCTTTCTGAAATTGTGCTGGATCCTGAATCTCAGGGATTGTCACCTGAGGTGACAATCAGCACTCTCCTCTCTGAAGCACTTTTCTCTGACTAGCTCTAAAGCAGATTCCACCCAGTATGCCAGATTGCATGCAGAGATTATGAGTTTACACATTCACTGGGGGACATAACATTTTAAAAAGCTAGGTCTAACTGCATTTAGTCTGTAGGAGATTAAGTTCCATTTTGGCTGCAGGCAATGATTTTTTAGCCAAAAGAGAAAAGCAACTTCCTATGGCTGAAGGCAAAATGTGAACTGATTCATATAAATCTTTTATCTTCCATCTGTTGACTGACCAGCTTTCTTGAAGACTTCCTTCATCCCATATAGGGACACAGGTGGACTTGAGAAATTTACCTGGAGGCAATCCCCATCTGTCTGCACCCAGACCATAACCTGCCATAACCTCCACCTAGTTACCAAATGGAAGGTTAGCCAAGGTGTGGGAGCTTGGCTGCCACCTGTCCCCAGCAATTTGAAATCAAATATCCCCAGTAACATGGTGCTCTTGGTCCTGTGCACAATAATCAGAACCTTTCACAAGCTCTAATAAGTTACTAAAACAATGCTGTATGAAAAGCAGTGCAAGGATTACAGACAACAGTGCCAATGCTAATTAGGGTTAGCCAAGGTTTTCTCATTCATACAGCTAGGGGAGCATATGGGAAATGTCATGTTGTCATAGCAGATTCTTTGATTCAAAAAGTTGTGTGAAACGTCAAAGCCAAGTAAAATAATAGCTGCATACAACAAATGCGAAGCACGAGCTTCAAGTAACATATCTTTTTTTGCTGCCTGTGAATAGTTGTAGTAAGAATGCATGCAAAAATGCAATCTGCTGTGATGCCTATTGTCAAGCTGTTGCTCTGCCTCTTCTAAGATGATTCTCTATTTTTTATTTGAAAGCATTTAAAACGTGCATTTTAAATGAAAGTGCTTTTATTCCAGCAACACAGAAAGCCCTAGAATTAAAAAATATTATTAACTGAAAGAATGTTATGCCTTGTAAAAGCTTAAAATGCTTCCTTTTCATATGGTTGTATCTCTTCTTTCTTCCTGTAGTCTGTAGGATTGAATTAGAAGAGACTCAACAATTCTGATTGTGTTAGTTAATGACTGATCCAAATCTTAGATTTCTTAAAAATATTACCATTCCTATGTAGATCTCTCTTCACTGTGATGGTTCAGTACAAATAATAAAACAAGCATTTCACCTTCTGTGTTGGGACTCACCTAGGAAGGAAGCCTTTTTAGATGATGTTACAAAAGCTCAAGTGTATACATGCCCTAAATATAGCAGTCATGTAATTTCAGTGACCCTTGGCCTCTCTGAGGAACACTGAAGTAATTCTTAGCAGACAAATGCAAGTTAGTGGGAGGGACCCACAGACTGAGAAGAATATATGTTTGGCAGGAGGTGGTGTAACAGGTTTTTTTACTTTTCCTATAAGAGAAGAAGCAAAGCAGTGAAAAGTATGTTAGACTCAATATATGAATGAGCTGTTTGTTTGCTTTTTTGGTTTTGTTTTTCCTCTACTATATTGCATTAGGAATGATGCTGGATTTGTTGTTCACAGATTCCCAAAGGAAAGAAACACAAGTAGCTGAAATGTAGACATTGCCAGCATTTTTTCTCTCTATTTCTGACTCTGCCTCTAGAACATGAAAAGACTAATGCTTTGCAAGAAGGAGGTTTTCCCCTTGTGTTCTTGGTTAGCCCATGCCAGATCACCCAGCACCTTGGGCTGTAGTTTCTGTTTTTCAGCCATCCTTTTTTTTTTTCTCCCCCTCCTTTTTTTTTTCTTCTTTTTTTGGGGTGTGTGTTTTGGTGTTTGTGGGGTTTTTTTGTTTGTTTGTTTGTTCCCCATTTAACCTAACAGAAGTGTGGCAAGCACATCAGTTACCTTTAACAAAGTCTGCGGTTGCTCAAAGTCATGCTCGTTGGCAAACCTAACAGGATAGCAAAAGTGGGCCTTAAATTGTGTGTGAACCATCAGAAGTTCAAATCGTATTTCAGATTTTGTCATCTCACTTACAGGGAAGCTGAGTTGCATGCAAACTTTTGGGCAATCTGAATCTCTGGCTTTGGGGAAGCAAATCAGTAGGATATGTTGAGGCTGACAACACCCAAGCCAGTAGAACAGCAGGACCCCTTGGGAGCTGTTGTAATCTTTTGTGGACCACAGACCACAGTTTGAGCTCCCTTCCTCCCTCAGCTTTCCAGAATACATGATGTCTATCCTGTGGCTATTGGGCATTTGAAGATTTGATGGCTGGCTGTTGGGATCAGGAAGGTTGGAAAGGTTTATGCTTTAAGACTACCAATCACTGCAGACCAACAACTTGCTAGTGATTTTTAGAACTGAACATAATGAAACCTTAGTGGAATATTCAGGAATGCTCATTTCAGTATTGTTTTAAAACTATCTTACTTCTTAACTTGAGGCTGTGACTTGAGCTGATGAATACTACATGTAAAGCTATCTTCACATTGTTCCTGGCAGAGATTACTAGAAAACTGTAAAAAAAAAATCGTTATGGAGACTTGTAGCGCAGACCTTTGTTTGAATGGCTTGTGATTTGACTCTCAGTTTGTTGGAATGACTTATGATTTGACTCTCAGAAACTGGCCCTTTCTTTTAGTTATTTGGTGGGAAATGGAGGACAGGGTCACCGAGAGAAACTGGGTCTTGTTAGAGCCTGTAGATGGCATTATGACATTACAGCATTTCTATCCACTATCTCTGGACACATAAAAAAATATAAAGTACCAAGAGGTCATAAAGGTGTAGAGCAGCTATGCCACAGTTGATGAAGTTACATTACTGCCAACCAGTATCATTTACATCCCTTAAAAAAAAAAAAAAAAAAAAATCAGTGTAATGTTTAACTGAGATCAGTGTGGTGAATAAATGCTATATAACCTATGAGTAATGTACTGAGTAATGCAATCTAACTGTTTCTCAGGAGAACTTGGCTGTGGTTTTAGTCAACTAAAAATAACAATTGCCAAATCAAAACTGGAAGCAATTGTGTAGTCAACAGTGGGAAAAGCCAAGACATGCCTTAGGGCCTTAATTGCCTGGCATATAGAAAACAATATGACCCGAGTGCATTACATTATTGGTATTATGCCTTGGAAGTACCAAAGATCCGTCACTTGAAAGGAACACTATTGCAATTCTTTTTCCCTCAGAATCCAAGGCAGAAAATGAAGATGCAGGTAAGAGTGAAAACATGTACTTAAGCACATGTAGGATTCAGTTAGCATGCTCTCCTTCCTTCTGTGAATCAAGTTTCAGGTCAGTAGTCTGTAACAAATCCTCTGTTCCAGGGGAAGACAAGCTAGTGCATTACAAAACAGAAACCACACTACCTTTTAAAATGTCTATGAAAATGACATATGTCTACCAGAATACATAAAATTATTTAACACATTAAATCAATAAGATCTTTCTGAGATTAACTTATCTTTTTTCAAAGGAGATACTCTTTCAGTAGAGATCAACTAAACTTGAATTACCTTCAGTATGCCCAATAAACTCTCAGATAATCGTGATCTGAGATGAAAATTGTACTGTAAAGCTTTCTTGCATGTTCCAAATATGTTTATATTTTGCTAGTACATATTAAAGTGTGTTAGTATTTTAAATTGTAAGCAGAATTATGTATATCAAGTATGGCTGGAGAGTAATGGAATTGCTTACTATAAGAGGATTCAGAGTAGGGTAACATGCTGACTGGTCTTCAACTGTAATTTGGGGGTTGCACACATTGAAGAGTGACTGTTTTGCATCAGCTACGGGCTTAACAGTTATTTCTGTATAATGCAAAGCAACTGCCATGATCTAGTTGTGTATCAGGAGAAAACCCCTATCATTGTGCTTCGATCAGGTCAGTGCATCCCAGGTAATGTGTCAGAAGAATGAAATCATTCAGTTGATCCAGGAACTATGAAAAAACAACTCAATGATAACAGCGTCAATAATGTTTTGTTGTGAAAGAAGATAAATATCTAACATAAGTTAGGCGATCATTAATCAGAAGCTGTGGTTCCACGGAAGGTTTTGACAAGACTACCTTTACCTCAGATGACTTTTTTCCTGGTGTCCTTTGAGACATGTCTTCCAGCTGATGAGACTTGAAACTGATGGAGCTTTCTGCCTTTGTAGCCTGAACTTGCATTCCTGGTTAACACACATGGAACTGGAGCAATGAACTCTACAGGGTTGTTAATCCATTAGAATGGAGGAAATTGCTGTTAGGAGAGACTACAGTAACACATCTCTGTACAACAGCAGAGCACAATCCATCCTCCCTTCACTACAGTGGCTCCCTATGGAGTGCTGAACAGGCAGAGGAGAACCTGAATCTGTCTGTCATAGCAGTTCTATGAACTTTGAAAGAAAAAAAAAGCAGTTGGCTTTTTCATACTCAGCTCTGTCTGTCTTCCATATGTGATGAAACATTGCTTTCATGCGTAAAGTCATAAATCTTGGGCAGTATTATATAGGTTAAATTCATTATGGAGTCTTTCATTGGCTAATAGTTTAGCAATGTATTTATTCATTAAATGTATGGGATATGAGTCTGGTGAAGGGAAATGAATACTGAAAAGAATTGCATTTTTCTGGTGTTGATGCTATATTTGAGTCTTTATCCTTTGAAAGCCTGGTTTGGATATTACTCATTTCATGCATTTTAGGAAATCTGTTTTGAAATGTGCAGTGGAACTTCCATCTCAGACAGAAGGCTAGTAAACGTTTTGCTGTGAGAAATAGAGTTTGTCTGTATGATGAATAGTGACTTTGTCTAGGCATAGAGATTGTGTCTTAATGTTAAGTTTGTTGTGGTGCTACTGAGTTGAAATACAGCTGGGATTTGAGATCCTGAGTGCCCGATTTGGCACTGAAGAACACAGCTTCTCTGCTGTCTATGAACCTGTGCAGCAGTTTCATCAGTTGAGGACAAGCATTGCAATTTTAAGATAAATCAAAAACTATTTCTGATGTCAAATACATCTGTAACAATTAAATAGCATATGCAGAATGGTATACAACAATTCTTGCATCCTCATACATCCTCATACATGCTCTAACTGACTTCACTATTCACTGCTGTGAACATCCACTGTTTAATTTGTTTCTGAATAGATTCTGATGGTAATTTTATTACCTCTCTAAGTGTGTTTTCATTTGGAACAATGAAGTGGACATTGGTGAATGAGTCACTCGTAATTAGACTGAGGTGTTTATGCTGCACTTCTAATAAAAGACACAGCAAATAAGATGTTTACTAATAATTATAGGGAAACAATCTAATCAGTTCCTTTATCATACTGGAAATCATTGAGAAATTTTGTTTGAGGAGAGAATTGAGGAGAACAAGGTCCATCTTAAATTACTAGTAGTATCTTAGAGTTTCTGACATTCTTCAGGCTTTATCAGTTTCTTCAAGTGCACAGCACTGTCTGCAGCCTAGTGATCAGCCTGGTAGGGGACACCTTCAGCTCCTGCCACTCGATGATGGCAGTTCAAATGAATGGCAGAAGTCCCACTGACTGGAATGGATGACATTTGGAAGTGGGTGGTTGTGACCATACAACTCCTTTCTTAAAAGTGTTTATTCAGCCTTTCTCAGTCCTGGTACTGTTTTGATATCTTCTGCTGCTTTCTGATGCTGTTACAGTCATCTGAGTGCAGCCTGACTTGTATGGTATTTATTGTGTTTCCCCTGCAAAGCATTTCTCTGTAACCATAGCCACTCAGTGTTGTACAGGGACAGGGAACTGGAGTCCTTGAAATTAAAGATGCTTTACTGTGCAGTCTCCAAAAGCAGCAAACATCACTAACTGCCTCCTCCCCTCCCCTGCTGCAGCTCACGTATTGTGTGTGGGCCTGGACTTTCCAAAGCAACTGTCAGATCTGTAAATGCATGGAGCAATAAAAAACATGAGTTAAATTAACAGTATCTAAAGAGAAGAAGGTTGTAATTCTCTGTACAGAGAAAAAAGAAAAAATCCCAGAGATATATCAATTCCTCTCAGCCAACATGTGTTTGCAGACATGCAGGGGAAGAAGCAAATTCCAGGGACTGTTGGTGACACTGGCACAACCAGGCCTGGTGCACTACTAGAACATGGTCCCATTAAAACCATGGGCTGTTGGACACAGCAAAACAAAGCCTGCAGGCTTCCAACAACATGTTAATTTTCAAGGCATGGATTGAGCCTCTTCTCCTCAAAAGGTTGACTGCAAATTCCAAACTTTCCTGAAATTCACTCCTGAGTAAGATGAGGAACCCTTTAAGGACAGTGAATGTAACACCTTTGTCCTCTAGAGGGATATAGAGTGTTCATTTTAAAAAATAGAATTACAGAATGGCTAAAGTTGGAAGCAACCTCTGGAGTTGTCTGGTCCACCCCCTTGTTCAAGCAGGGCCACCTAGAGCAGGTTGCTCAGGACCATGTCCAGATGGCTTCTGAATATCTCCAAGGATGAAGTGTCTACCACCTCTCTGGGCAAACTGTGTCAGTGTTTAGTAACCCTCAGTAAAAAAATGTTTCCTGATGTACAGAATTCTCTCCCATACCTACTTTACTTTCCTCAAAGACATTTGCATTTTTTAAGAACGGAGGTATTTTTTCTTTGCAAATATAGAGATAAATATGGAGCATGACATAATAGGTAGATGGTAAGTAAAAAAAAAAATAAAATTATCTTTTTTGTCTAACAGTCATCAAATTCCTGTCTCAGGGGGAGCATGTTAATTACAAATTTGGCAAGGACATATATGCCTGTGTCACAGAAATACCACTCCTTGGTCTCTATTGTATAGAGGAGACCTTAGGAAGAAAGCTGGCAGGGTAAAGTACTTTTTTTTTGACTCTTTTTTTCAGGTTGGGCAATAAATTACTTTTAAAATTACCTTTTCCTGCTTTAGTTTCTTGAGAAATAATTTTTAGACTGACAAAATATCTATAAAAAATGAACATCCAAAAAGACTAGACTTGCAGTCTAAGAGAATGGCCCAAAAGCACACCAGATATCATCAATCTGAATTGCTAAAGCAGGAAATGCAGCAGAATTGAAAAACTTGCTCCTGCCACATTCTGCACATAATGCTTCCTCCTGTCTTCCTCTTCTGTAGTGGTATCACATTGGCAAGAAGCATTTCCATATCCCAACCACCCGATGAGAGAATAGGAAGGAGACAGGCAGGCAAGAAGGTATTCATCTACATTAGTTGATCTAAACTGTCCTTTCAGATTGTGGAGAGAAGTGGGCACTGTTACAAAATCATTTGGCTCAAGTTGAAGCTAAAAAATTGGGATAGTTTGAACACTGCATAGGTCATTTCCCAATGATTTCAAGAATGCAGAAGACCTTTTGCCATTCACTGATAAAATTCTGGCTGCTGTTGCAGGCTAACGTTGATAGTCCTGTAAAATAAACAGCAGCAAATGCTAGAGATTTACTGTTGCAACAAGGACACAATTCATGAGGAAGCAGGGAAGTGTTCTAGTTTATTTGTATTGAGCTGGGTATTTTGGAGGAAAAAAGTCCATATATGTAGACTAAAAATGATAAATTAATCCTAATTAATTTTCATTCCTTTGCTTCAGCAGACCTGAGAGATGAAATAGATTCTAGCAGATCTAGGTCCATGAAGAACCTTCCAAAAGGAAAGTAACATGGGCAGTTTTTAATTAGCTTAAATAATTTTCTATCTGCATGTTTCAGTATTAATTATACTTCATATCTCTGTATGTAGTTTGTTACACAATTTATAAATACTTAAATAGTACACAATTTAAAAATTATAATTGGTTGTGTGTATCTGCACTGACATTGGCTTATTAATGGCAGCCATTGGTAAGTATTTAACAACAGAATTAAATAGTAAACTGAAAGTACTGGAAATCGTAAAACAGATTGTTACATAGCACTATTAACTTTTCTGTAGTAAGACAAGTTTTTTCCTGTCTTTGCCAGCTGTAAATGAAAAGTTAGAATGAAAATAAATTCCACTGACCAAAATGGGATGCTGGGAAGTATATGAAGGCAGCATTATTGCTTTTCCCTCCTGATATTTAGAACAGTGAGGACTGGTGTCACTGTCATGCAAAATCTCTCAGACTTTGTCTGCAGTCTAACAGAAGATCAAGGCAATTCTACCAAGCAGCAAATCCCAAAAAAACAACAAAACCCCTGCTATATTAGACTATGGAAGCAGTACTTTTCAGCATTCTCGAGAACTTTGTTCCCTTTTACTTGGTTAACCTTGTTTGCTTCCACCTTTGATTGTTCCTTCAGCTGCCACGCTCCCTTTCCAAGAAATGCATGTCTATCCCCTGCACTTCTTTAGGGCTGGAAATCGATTTAAAGCCACAAGGTGAGCTGATTCCCAGCAACATAAATACTGTTTTCCTTCACAGTGGCAGCTGTCCTTCCAGATGGTGAAAGTGTCTGTAGTATTTTGGTCTTGTAAAAACACTTCTTGTATCCATTGATTCAGTATTCTTTCCTGCTTCTGTCACTGATATGTTACTTTATTGGATGGGAATTCCCACTATTCCTCCCTAATCTCACCTGTCTTGTCTAGTTGCACAGTCTTTGGGGAGGAATTGTATCTTGCTCAGGATGTCCAGCATCTTTCATAACATGTCTGTTATCTCAGCTGGAACTGTTACGTGGTGATAAAACATACGTATTTTTTCCAGATTGGAAACCATGCTAAAGATGCCAAATAGGATTACTCAATTCCTGATTATTCCTCAGGATCACATCTATATAAATTATCTTCAGTTAGCACAGCTGTTTCATAATAGCTTATAATTCTACAAATTGAACTACTTAAGAAATATTTTGCAAAAACACATTTCAGAGTCACAATTACCCTACATATACATTCATAGCATAAGAATTTTCTGTTGGTTTGGCAAAGCATACTAAAAATTATGTTTGTGTGTATGGCATACATTAAGGATAAAAATGTACATAATATTTCAAAGCATCTATGGACTGTTTTGTCCACTTGTTTTACAGCTAACTTAGCTGTTGTTTTAGCAATGGGACAGCAGACAGCTCTCAAAACAGATTGAATCATTCAAATCAGTTCAAGTCTGATAGATATGGCATAATCATGTCTCTTTGATAATTTGTAGGCTTATACAAATAAAACTTTCATTTTGCTTTTGTTAATGATGTAAAAATGCATTACTCATTGTATATAGGTTATTGCTCCAATCCCTCATTCCTCTTCACTGTGCACTCAAAGTCATAGTTCGTGCCTTTTGAGGCTGTGATATCTGACTGCATTATGTCCCTGCTGAGCCTTTACAATGTTCTATATGCATCATATATCTTGTTTAGAATAACAATCTGACACTAAATCATCACTAGTTAGTTGGTCTAAAATGTAATAGCCTGTCATTTCTTCACCTCAGGCCAGTGATGTCATATAACATGACTTTATATCACGTGCCATCAAGTCTCCTTGGGCTAATTATTCCAGGTCACACCATCTGCATCACCGCATCACTGAAGGTGCATGACTATTTCCAGTTGTTCTGTGTCATGATGATTGTTTTCTTTAGATCCATAGAATGGTTTGGGTTGGAAGCTTGTGTGCACAGCTTTTACTTTACCCATTAAACTGTTTCTATCTCAGCCCATAAGTTTTCTCACTTTTATTCTTCCAGTCCTCTCCCCCATCCCACTGAGGGGAGTGAGAGAGTGGTTCTGTGGGGCTTAGTCACTGGCCAGGGTTAAACCATGACACTAGAGAAGAGAAGGCTCTTGGGAGACCTTACAGTAGCCTTCTAATACCTAAAGGGGCCTACAGGAAAGCTGAAGACAGACTTTTTACAAGGGCATGTACTGGTAGGACAAGGGATAATGGCTTTAAAATGAAAGAGGGTAGATTTAGATTAGACATTCAGAAAAAATTCTTTCCTGTGAGGGCGGTGAGGCACTGGCACAGGCTGCCCAGAGCAGCTGTGGCTGCCCCATCCCTGGCAGTGCTCAAGGCCAGGCTGGATGGGGCTGTGAGCGACCTGGTCTAGTGGGAGGTGTCCCTGCCCATGGCAGGGGGTTGGAACTAGATGGTCTCTAAGGTCCCTTCCAACCCAAACCATTCTATGATTCTGTGATCATATTCAATCAAAAATCCCTTTTAATGCATACATTCATTTTATCTGGTGGAGGAGTCTACTTGAGCAATGCAGGGAAAGGGATTCACTCTCTAAAACTGCCATTTCTTATAAATCTTTAGAATGGCCAAAGTTCTTATTCCAGCCCGTACACAGGAACTGAGCCTGTAGTGACTGCTCAATAAATGTTTTAGATTTGTAAATGCCTGTGCTCCCTTTTGATCTTGCACATTTTTGTTAGATGTGTTTCACCTGAATTGCGCATTGTCAAAGGCAGAATTCTGTGCACTGATTTAATGGAAAATGGGGGTTTAGGCCGGAATTTGACTATACTATTACAGTTATCATACCTAGACCTAGAAATCTGTGGATGGCATGAATATATGGAATTTATGGCAGGAATCTTCTCGTCCAATTTTATAAACAGCTGTCCTGGTTTCAGCTGGGATAGAGTTAACTTTCTTCCTAGTAGCTGGTACATTGCTGTGTTTCAGATTTAGTATAAGAATAATGCTTATAACACAATAATGTTTTAGTTGTGGCTAAGTAGTGCTTACCTGAGTCAAGGACTTTTCAGTTTCCCATGCTTTGGCAGTGAGCAGGTGCACAAGAAGCTGGGAAGGAACACAGCCAGGACAGGTGACCTGAACTAGTCAAAAGGATATTCCATACCATGGAACATCAGGTTGAGTATATAAAATGGGGGGAGTTCCCACTGCCTGGGAACTGGCTAGACATTGATTGGCAGGTGGTGAGCAATTGTATTGTGCATCACTTGTTCCTCTTAGGTTTTATTCCTCCCTTTCTTTTTATTAACTCCCTTTCCATTACTATTACTTTTATTGTTGTTGTTATTGCTAGCAATAATTTATTATTATTAATAATATTTATAATATTAATACTACTACTACTAATAATAATAATTTCAATTATTAAACTGTTCTTAACTCATGGGTTTTACCTTTTTCTGACTCTTCTACTCATCACACTGCAGGGGTAGGGGAAGTGAGCAAGTGGCTGTGTGGTACTCAGTCGCTGGCTAGGGTTGAATCATGACAACAGCATGCTATTAACAGTGGTTGCAGAGTAACTAGAAAATATTTCCACTCATAACTTAATGAGCAATTTTGCTGACTTTTGAGAAAGTCTTCAAAACATTGAAATGTGAACAAAATTATAGAGATGGTGTTCTAATTTTATTTATATTTATCTCATTTTCCCCTTGCTACTCCCTGCTCAAAAATATCATCCAGTAGCGCATATCATTTTATTAAGGGCTACAGATGTAAAGCCCTAAATATATGAGGGCTGGTATAATGTATGTACTGCTATAAAAGTTTATAGAAAACTGATTCATAATCACAGAATCACAGAATGGTCATGGTTGGAAGGGACCTCTAGAGATCATCTAGTCCAGACCCATGCTAAAGTAGGTTCACCTAGAGCAGGTTGCATAGAGTCAATGTCCAGGTGGGTTTTGAATGTCTCCAGAAAAGAAGACTCCACAACCTCTCTGGGGAGCCTGTTCCAGGGCTCGGTCACCCTCAAAGAACTTTCTCCTCATATTCAGATGGAACGTGTGTTGCAGTTTGTACCCATTGCCTCTTATCCTGTGTCTGGGCACTACTGAAAAGAGCCTGGCTGCGTCCTCTTGACACTCAGCCTTAAGATATTTACAGACATTGATAAGATCCCCTCTGTCTTCCTGAGTCTAACCAGGCCCAGCTCTCTCAGCCTTTCCTTGTAAGGCAGATGCTCCAGTCCCCTCATCAGCTTTGTTGCCCTCCACTGGACCCTCTCCAGTAGTTCCCTGTCTCCCTTGAATTGGGGAGCCCAGAACTGGACACAACGCTCCAGATGTGGCCTCACCAGGGCAGAGCAGAGGGGAGGATCACCTCCCTCCACCTGCTGGCCACGCTACTCCTGATGCCCCCCAGGATCCCACTGGCCTTCTTGGCCACCAGGGCATGTTGCTGGCTCATGGGCAACTTGATGCCCACCAGAACTACCAGGTCCTTCTCCACAGAGCTGCCTTCCAGCAGGTCATCCCCAGCCTGTGCTGGTGCATGGGATTGTTCCTCCCCAGGTGCAGGACTCTACACTTGCCTTTGATGAACTTCATGACGTTCCTCTCCACGCAACTTCCTAGCTGTAGATGTATAGAAGAAGGTTTAGTTTGGTTTAATAAAGAAGTAAATTGATAAATTAGCAGTAAAGCCCAGTCATATCTCTAAAATATCTCTGACTTCTGGCTGAATGCATGTTTGCTGGAAATAATCGCACAGAACCATAAAACAGAAAACCTGACTTACATATCTATATAGTTTTGTGTAAGGATAGCATTTGTAATCATATTACAAATTGCTGTGTTAGCTAAGGTATGCCTGTCTGAATATATTATAAAGCATTGGACTTTGTGTACTACATACATTTGTGTTACTGTGAAGAAATGTTCACAGTATACAGTGTTCTTAGGTATATAGGTTAGCATCCCTTCATTAGCTTACCATTGGCATAGGTTAGGTTTGAAATATCCAGGTAAGTCCTGATTTATCAAAGGTGGGATGTTACTCCTGAGTGATATTTCTGAGTTTTTCAGCCTTATGACCCCCTGAAAAAGGTTAGAAAGTTTAAGCCTAAGGTTGGATGCTCAGCATCTATGTGTTGAAACAGGATTTAAAAACCCTTCTCTGAAAAGAAAGTAATTACTGGAAGATAGGTGGGGATTTACTCCCTGTCTCTGGACACTTCCAATTGGAAATAATGACTGAACTTTCAGGTGAAAAATACTCGGCATGCAAGTGGAAAGGCTCAAACCCTGGAATGACAGGATGAAACTCTATCTTCTGAAGTCAACTGGCAAATTTCCACTGACTTTGAACCACAAAACCTTTCACAAATTTAAGTCTAAGGGCTATTTCAAGGCCACACCCCACCTGCACACTATCCATATGACATCAAAGTGTCCAGGCTGCCCACAGTCTGGGACATCCACTAATAGTGCCTATTCCATATGACCCTGTTGTAAATCTAAATGGGCCTTCCAAGCAAAAATGCCATGCTGAAAGTGTCTGTGCCACAATCATATGAACCCTTACCCTGTCCTATATAAGACTACTGCCTGCTTTAATCCCTCACTGTTGATACTGACCTTACTGTCCTGGTTTCAGCTGGGGTAGAGTTAGTTTTCTTTTTAGTAGCTGGTGCAGCGCTGTGTTTTGGCTCTAATGTGAGAACAATGTTGATAGCACACTGATGTTTTTAGTTGTTGCTGAGTGATGTTTATACTAAATCAAGGACTTTTTGGTTTCTTGGGCCCTGTCAGCAAGAGGACTGGAGGGGCATGGGAAATTGGGAGGGGGCAATGTCCTGGCAACAGCTGACCTGAATTAGCCAAAGAGGTATTGCATACCATATGATGTCATGCTGAGTATATAAACTGGGGGAAGAAGAAGGAAGGTGGGGGGGAACATCTGACATTATGGCATTTGTCTTCCTCAGTACCCATTATGCATGACGGAGCCCTGCTCTCCTGGGGATGGCCAAACACCTGCCCGCCCATGGAAGTGGTGAATGAATTCCTTGCTTTGCTTTGCTTGCGTGTGTGGCTTTTGCTTTACTTATTAAATTGTTCTTATCTCAACCCCTGAGTTTTCCATTCCTCTCCGATCCTCCCCCCCATCCCTCTGGGTGAGGGGGAGGGAGCAAGCCACTGCGTGGGGCTTGGTTGCCAGACAGGGATAAACCACAACACTTACGGATTAGACTTCATGATGAATAGCCGGAAGAACAGGCAGGAGAGGAGAAGGCAAAATAAGGAGCTCATTCCAGCCCACTGGCTTCAGAAGTATGCTCTGGTTCCTGGAATGAGACCTGAGTGTTGCCTCACTATCACATTCTCACTTTTGATCTCCCTACACTATTATTTCCTTTGGAAGAAAAGCTGGCCAAGAATGCAGGTTGGGAACATGGTGAGCAACCAAATTCACAGGGGCTGTGGAACATATCTGTTCTGTAATTTACGTATGCCCTCAGGAGTCAAGCCATCTCTCATTACTGTGACTCTCCTGTTAGAAACTTACACTGCTGATTCCAATGTTGAGATCTCCTTTTAACCTTTGATTCATTCCTGGTAGCACATGAAGACATATTTTGGCATCCTCAGGTAAAGACCATCTGTCAGGCATCTCAAAGTTCCTGTGCCCTTTCTGCAAGTGCTGGAAGGCTTTCCACCTCCCAGATTTACATGCCTGCCCCTTTTCTTGAGATAGCAAGATAGGTATATCAATTCACACTTCAAGGTGCTATCAGGCAGAGAACTCTGTGGAGAAAACAGGGAGAAAACAGCAAGTCCTTCATTTCTGGCAGCCTTAAGTTCTCTGTTAACTATGCTAACCATGTTAACTACAGGCATAGCTACATGTCCACCAGACATTTCTCTTAGCCAATGGCGAACTGTGAACAGAATGGCTTGCCCTCAGACCTGCAAGACCACTATGGACTTAGCTGATGATCCAGGCTCCAGGATGACCCCAGCTGCCACTCCCCAGCCTCCCCCCTGACAGACATGGTATTGTGCTTGGCTCCCTGCTCCCTGTCCCTTCAGGAGCAGCTGGCCTTGCCACTCCCTGACACTGTTCATCATACCCAATCTTCCTTTTGTTTCTTAGTCCCATACATTTTCTTGGAAAGGTTTGGCTTATGAATAGTGGAATGGCTTATTGACAGGTTGAAATAAAGCCTCATTGCTGTACTTCCAGGCTCATCAGTCAGATCCCTGTGGTTGAAAGACTGCTCTCTGGTTAGTGATGAGTTATTCAACATCCCTGAAGAGGTGTGCCATGTACTATTACAGGCTCAGCCATGAAATCTCTGCAAAGTGGTTTCTGAAATTTGAGTTTTCCAAGAGTGCCTAATAGTAATAAGCTTGGCACATTGCTTCCGGACACATTTGCAACTCTTCTGGGCCATCCTGGCAACTGTTATTTTCAAATCTTCCGGACATATTCATGTCTACATGTGGAATCCTTCCAGAGAAGAAGAGTCCCACAGAATTCCTCCTTGGCCCAGCTGACAGCCCTTTTTGAAAGCTCTCGGTGATGTGACCAGGCCAGCATATACAATGGTGGAATCGTGAATGCTGAATTTTTTAATGACCCTATCAAATACAGAGGCTTACCAGTGCACAGTCCTGTTTGTTACACTGTCATGTAGAAGTACTGGTGAACTTGAAGCAGTTTCAAGGTCAAGAAATGAGCATAAACTGTGGGTGATTTTGGAGTAACTCAGACCTTGAACTTCATCTCATGGTTCCTGCATGTGGCTCAGGGAAGAACACTGAATCTTCATTTTCCTTGTATTATTTCCCACACCAATTGGAAGTTGCTTAATAGATTTTAAATAGTATTTTATTAACATTTTGGCAAATGATTGCAAACAGGAAGAACGTTTAAAATCTGTAATGAACAACTTCTCCCTGTGTGGCAATGAGGAGAAGTGTTATTTGGTCACATGCCAACAGAATCTGCCTTTGACTTTTTGATTGAAAGAAAAATCCAGATTAATTCATAACGGGCAACTGAGGGAGACACATGGAATAAAAATACACTTGTTTTGTTATTTTATCATGTAAAAGAGAAGATATAAAGATTTTACCTGCTCAAAAATAGTGCCTTAGTCATGCATTATAGGAGGGCTTTTACCTCTCTATATTTATGTATTTTGGGAGGAGAGGGAAGAAAGAGAAAAGCCACTGAAATAGGCAAAATCTGTCATAATATTCATTTTCCAAAAAACATTGCTGCCAGGAAAGGCACATAAAGCTTCCGGTTGTGCCTTGTAATCTTCATTTTTATTGACATACTTAAAGTAATTATTTAAAGGTTTTACCCATGGTTTTATTATTAGTTTTATTTCTCATAATTAATTCATTCTTTTAATTACAGTCTGCAGCATATGGCTGGTGAAATTTCTAAGCATTTCTCCTTATTTATTAGTGTTTATATTCCTTTCACTGTCACATTCCTTTATCTTTGCAACGATACCCTGCCACCTCCACCCAGGATACAGGTTTCTTCCTATCTTTTCCTGCCTGGTAAACATTACATATTTTTGCTTGGTGTTACTCAAAATAAAGCTTCTGCTCAATTAAGTGTGTATACTGCCCATTTACCATACTTGGCAGGATACTTTCAGAATTACATTCACTGTAGCATAGTCAGATTTCGTTTGTCAGTTATGGCACAGAAGTTATTCTGGGGAAGTCCACCACAGAAGCAGTGATAAAAAATAATAAACCATGTCAAACTCATACAGAAAAGGGTCTAATCAAATGTGACTTGTAAGAGTTGATATAGAATCTATTTTCACCTGGAGCTTGATGGGCTGACAGTAATGATTACATGTACTTGAGTGAAGAAAGGTTGCAAAGGGTATACTTTTATTCCATCTTGCCATTTGAAATATGGTTGGAAGGGAGAAGAGATCGCCTATTTATGGATTTGCATATAAAGTGAATAGTTTCTTATTACTGGTTCAATCTTTTTCCCCAAATAACCCATGATCTTCAGTGTAAAACTGAGATTTCATGTATTTGCAAAAGAAAAGGCTTTTGGCACTCAGTCACTACCAGGTCCTGGCCAGTGTTAACAACACTTCAACAATACTGCCTGCTAGAAATAAAGTTATATGTGAAATTTCATGCAAAAGCTCACCTTTTGGACTCTGGAGCAGGCCTCTTGTCTTACTTTGCATATACTGGGGAGACTGTAACTGTAGAGAAAGTTGTGGTTAAGGCAGAGAAATGTCTCTCGCTGTCACAGCAGATGTTTGTTTGGGCTCCAGTCCTCTTTAATGTGAGAGACAGAGAAGTCTGTGAAGCAGTACTTTATTTTGCCAGTCTCTAGAAACAAGTTTCGTAGCTGTATATACAAAACTACTAAATAAGATCTATACCTGGGGATTTTAAAAGTATAACCTTTTCTTCTCAATGGTATGTTCATTCATTCTTTTGAAAATGTTCACATTTTGTCATTTGCTTCCAAGTTGCTTTTTATTGATTCCAGTGGAACTTCTCACATTGGAGATGCACTACACATCTATAACATTATGGACTAGGTTCTGTCTTCAGTGATGTATTTATGGTAGGGTATAAGAGTTCCTTCACACAGTGAGCAAGAATGTTTCAGGTCCAAGCACTAGTGTGCATGCCAAGTATCTCCTCAGCCTCCACAGTCAAAGGAAGGGAAGATCGAGTCCAGGAAATTTAAAACATGTCTCCTTTCAGAGCAAGTAAAGACTAGCAATGTTCCTGGGTTATGTGTATGCAAGAGATGTGGCATAGGGGAGCGAAGGGTTTCTGCAGTTGCCAGGAGGATGGATTTAGAGAAACTGGAAAGTCTAGGATGTGGAGCGGCCCCGAAGAGGAGGCTCTGAAGCCCATTCTTTGTGAGGTATGATAGGTATGATGAAGACTCCCCTCTACCTCTGCAGTAGACAACTGGATGTATATAATGGAAAGGTCTGAATAACCTGGAGACTAAGGAGGAAAAGATCAGCTTCAAGCAGCCAGGGAAGGAAGAACCTTCAATGTCTTGTGCTCAGGAGGATGTTTGCCTCCTTCCCCACTCCCACCCTTCCTTTACTTGCATATATATTTGTAATGGCTCCCATCTGATGCATAGTCTCTCCCTGAAGAAAGCTGTCAAGCTGCTAGAATGTCTTCTACAAACACTCACTACCTGACCAATGCTGCAGCACACTGGGTGGAAATTTGTCCTGCAGAATGTGGCTTACTATGTTCAGGTTGTTACTTTAGATTCTTACTTTTCCTGGAAAAAGGAAGGATTTTATTTTGGCTGAGGACCAAGGCCACAGTACTCCACACCCCTAAGCAGGACTTTTTTTAAAAGAATGGTGAGAAAGAAGCAATAGCAGACTGAAACTATTCTTGCCTGTGTGTACTTCTTATGGCTCTCAATGGACTCTCCAGATGAGCAGTCATGCAGGAGTAAAGGAGGTTATGTAGTCATTGACTTTCTTCCCAGTTGAACATTTTTCTGTTCTTTTTGAGTATTTCCTATAGCTAGCTAAGAAAACGCAAAGTTATTTTTTCTTTCTTTTAAAAACATTTTTATTTTTGCAGGATGGGTAATATTGTTAAGGGTTCAGTACCATATTTTTTTTATGAAATTATAACTGTTGATTCTTTTTGCTATCAATCTCAGTATCTTATAGTAACTCATGTCCCTGAAACTAGCATGTCATAGTGCTCTGATTTACGCACTCAACTTTTCACTGTGCTAGCTTTCATTCCCCATAAATATCCATTTGTTTCATGATGTTTGTCTGTCTGTGCTTTTGGGAGCCCATGGTAAAAACATGATGTCCTGATATCACCTCTGCTGCTCCTCATGAGTGGGCCTGTAAAACAAAGACAGAAGGGGTATCTGGCAAAACGGTGTTGCTACTGTTGCTGGCTCTATTCTGCATAGCTGGCTATATCCATATCTTCCAGGCTTTTCCTCTCATGACTCAGACAGTTGACAGCAGGATGACCACCTGGGCTGTGAATGTCTTAGTGAGGAGAGAGAATGTCCAGCCACAGCCTTGGCCTTGAAAGGCCCAAGCAAAATATTATCTCTTATCTTTTTCTACCATGTTCCAGACATTTCTGTGATGAGCAATGTAGGGTAAAGTGCAGGAAAAAGCTCCTTAAATCAAACCCCAGTGAACAAAACACAGTTTCAACTGGGCTTTGTTGTGGTTTAACCCCAGTTGGCAGCCTAGCACCACACAGCCGCTTGCCAATCTCACCCACCTGGAGGGTTGGGGGGGAGAATTGGAAAGGAATGTAAAACTTGAGGGTTGAGATAAGAATAATTTAATAATTTAAACAGAATAACAAGGTAACAACAACAACAACAACAACAATAATAACAATAGCAGCAGTTATAATGGAAAGGTGTGGAAAAGGGTAAAATCCAAAGGAAAAGGGAGAAAGGAAAAGCACAAGTGATGCACAGTACAACTGCTCACCACCTGCTGACCGATGCCTGAGCAACGATCCCCATACCCCAGAAACCCACCCAAGTTTATATACCAAGCATGACATCCCATGGTATGGATATCCCTTTGGCCAGTTCAGGTCAGCTGTCCCAGCTGTGTCCCCTCCCAGTTTCCCGTGCCCCTCCAGCCCTCTCGCTGGCAGGGCCCAAGAAATGGAAAAGTCCTTGACTTAGTATGAACAGCAACAACTAAAACCATCAGTGCATTATCAACGTTGTTCTCACAAAACACAGCACTGTGCTAGCTACTAAGAAGAAAGTTAACTCCATCCCAGCCGAAACCAGGACCGGCATGTACCTCATCTGCTTCTGTGTTTTCATTTCTTATTTCTGTCCACCAGCTTCACTGCACATTATTTTGTTTAATCACCAGATCCTCCTCTTAGCTTAAAGGAAAACCAAGTTAGACTCATTCCTTTACTTTGTTAACAGTATTATTTTGGAGCATACTTCAGATCTAGGGTAGCTACCATTTCCACTCTATTTAAAACCATCAGGAAGCTAGAAGCCGCACTTGCCTCCCTGACCTTCTGCTGAGAAGGCTGTTATCCAGGGGACTTGGGAAAGGAAGGCAAAGTTGTTCAAGATATCTCTTTGTATCAGCAGAGCTATAATATTGAGTATGATGCCACACAATAAACTGATAAAACCTGGTAATTTATATCTTTTAATCCTTCATTTATATTTCTAGTTCATTTGTCTCTCTGTACCTATAATGTGTAAGAATGTAAGCTCCATTTTTAGTTGACATTTCATAATTCACGTGTGTGAACGTCTGAAATCCCAAAAGTAAGAGATTAGAAAAACATTAAATGAAATTCCGGTGGACCTGAGCTAATATTTATTCAGACTTCATGACCTTAACACTCTGTACAATGCCTTCCACTATTATCTCTGCTCTGCACTTCACATTGCAATCCATAAGAGCCAGAGGAGGAGCTTCAGTTTGCCAGTAGCAAATACTGGCATTGTGACAAGGTATATATGGTATCTGGCTTATCAACAGGCAGCAGGCAGGACCTAAATTGACACCTACAGATATTTCTCACAGTATCAAGAAAAGTGATGCTTGATAATGTTTTCAAAGATGGTTTCAAATGAGTACTGGCAATCTTTCTCTGAGACAATAAACCATAGATTTTAAGTATGTTGTCATCAAGTTACATCTAAAGAGTTGAAAAATAGTAAACTCAAAGCATACAGACAGAGTAACAGTGGAGAAAATCAAATGTCTGTGCACCAGTGGCATAAGGAACCTATTGTAATCACTTACACTGGATAAAGTGGGCAAATGGAATTTGTAAATGACACACGTGACATAGAGAAAACATATTTAGTACTTTAGATCACCTTTGCAGGATATTACTCATATATTAAGCAGCCTACAGGTCCCTTCTTTTTCCATTTGAAGTGGTTCCCATTAAAAAAAAAAAATCAACATTTTTCCACAGATTGCAGGTTGCAGTGACTCACTTCAATAATTTTTTCTTATGGGTTGGAAAGGAAAAATGTTTCTGCATCTTAAGAACTTCCAGATTGCTACCTTTGATGATTGCTGGTAGGGTAAAGTTTGTAGATTTCATACTGAATAATCACTACCATATGTTCTCTGAAAATCTGTCCCATTCCTTATTGAGGTTTAGTTTATTTTCTCAGCATTAAGCATAAACTGTGAACTTTGTATATTAATATTGCTTACACCTATGACATTTCCTTTTATTCCCTTGTTTGGCTCTCACATTTTATCTTCTTTCCTTTGCTCCTTCTTTCACACAAAATGTAAGTATCCTTCTTTTCACAAATATCTGGATTTAAAAGTATTGCCTGTGCAACTGACTGTTTCTACAACTGGAAACACTAGACAGGTTTCTTTCCTTCTCTAGTGCTATAGTTGATAGCTAGATATCTTTCCTTGAACCATACTTAATGGTTCAGTAGAATCCTGTCTTTAAAATTTTCTGGAATAATCAGAATTTCCCAACTTTCCAAGCTTCCAGAGCATATGTGTTTCTCTATGTAAGATTTCTATTTGGACTAATGGGAGTTATGACTAATTGCTTCTGCATCAGGCTTATTTAACTGTTGCTGAAGTAGCATTTACAGATTAGGCAACAGGGCTGTAAAGTTCATGTCTTAGATTTTACTCTGTTTATCCAGCTTGAATATCTTGAAGGTATGAACAAAATGGATGAGTAGGGCAGTAGAAATGGACATAAATGGATGGTCTTTCAAACTAAATATAATGTGGGAAGATCTGAATTCACGCCCTGGGTTACCCGCAGACTTTCATGGTGCTCCTGGGCATCTCTATTTCCCATCGCTCATGGTGTTTAAGGATGTTTATCTAGAACACAAGGAGCATTATGGCACTGAATTTTTAATGTGCTTTGTCCTTCAAGAGGAAGATCTACACAAGCATAAATGAACACAGAACTTTTATTCTTCTCATAAGAAAACAGAGGAGGAATCAGTAAAACATGCTGCTCTGGTTCTTCATATTTGTTTTGTATAGGCTTTGTTGGCTATAAAGATATTTTTGGAATATGTGTGGCTTGGCACAGCCAACATTTTGGAGGGCACCTGGTCCTAAAAAAGAGAAAATTTTAAAATATTTTATATATAACATAAATTAATATAACTGATTCTTATAATGCCCCTAGTTTAAACTACTTAAAGGTGTGTGTGGGAGGGTGGAGGAGGAAGGGACTCTGAATAAAAATTAATTTCTAATCTTCCTCTTCTTTTTTAGCATTATGCTGTAGCATTGGCTAATGTCTCCCCATTTCTTTTGTATGAGATAGAACAGTGCAATTTAAATGGCATCTTTTTTGTTCCTTATTTCTTGCACAATGTTGAAGCAAAACATATAAAGAAGGCTAATTTTTCCCTCCTTGATAACATTACATCACTTGTGATTAACCGCTGATATTTACTTCAGTGATATTTTAGTAATGCTACTGTTGAATGTCAAGAAGCAGTCAAATCTGAGTCACACATTATATGGCAAGCTCTTCCATAGCTCTGTTACCCATAATGGATTCATGCCATTATGTTTCTGTTATTTCAGCAGCAGCCTTTTTTTATCTTAGTAAATACAAGGTCATTAAGTAGTAAGATATCTGCAATCTAGTAATCCTGAAGAAATTAAAGATTCCACAGTTTCACTACAGTAATAATAAATAACATTCAATTTTACAATAGGATGAATGGGTGCCTTTCAATGCAGGGCTTGAACAAGGCTGAAATGGAAGTATCTTTTGTATATTGAGGAGTGTATCTTATGCCCTTGAAACATTAAATGTCATTTTTGCTATCAGGAAAAATTTTTGTTAGATCTAGCCACAAAGACTAGGCGTTGGCTTCTATTTTGTCTGCTTACAAATTAAAGCAGCTTATTGAGAGAAACTGCTCAGAAAGTATCCTAATGAGAAAGGAGTGGCTGGATTTCATCCCTGCATTCATCACTGAATTGTCCTGTAACTTTAGACAAAGCAGAGGGGTGGATCCAGCTGGGATGCTGAAAGAAGGTGCTCTACTGACCTGAGCAGGGAAGCTGGTACTCAGGCCTAACTAGCGGTTGAGTCTAAATACTATGCCACCCTGGAGCAAGGAAGTAGTTCTCTCCTTCAGAACAATGTGAGTACTAGCCAACACCCAGGGCAAGTGTATATGTGCTTTGCAAGATAAAGTCTTTTGGGCCCAAATTCGTTAAATAACAGTTTCATGGTGTTGCCTTCAGTGTGAGCAAGTTGCGTTATATTAGAATAGCAGTTATAACTGGATCTGCTGCCATCAGATATCCATACAAGTGCTACTTAAAGAGAATTTAGAAATAGGTTTCTCTTTTTGTCTCTCTTTCTTTCTTTGGCTCTGTTAATTACTGAGCAACAGAGCATATGGCATTGCTAAAAATTAGGTCAGGGTGACAACATATTGTAGTTATTTTAACTATTTGCTTTTTAATCTTCACCCTCTTAAAACCCTTTTTCTTTTTCTTCAGTAAAAGTACATATTTAAGCCCTATGCATTTCTTTAAGAGTAAAAGTTCATTAGGATCAGTGTCTCCTAGTACCCTTTCATCATGTTTTTGTTCCTAAATCTGTTTCACTGCACTCTACATACCTCCAGTCTCCCTGTAGATCAAGGACAGCAGTTTCATCCAAGGAATGTAAACACAAACCTAAAGCAATTTATAAGCAGATATTGTAAAAAAATCCTAAGCTTGGTGACTTGTATTTTGATTTTCTGCATGCTATCATGGCTGAAGGCTTTGAGATATTAGTGTGGAGAAAATGTTTTACCCCTGGGAAAAGAAATCATATGAGTAAAAGCCTCAACTGAAAGTGGTCCCAGGTGAAAAAAACCCCTGAGTTACAGCCTCTTCTGCACTCTTGTCACTGCTATCTTCAAAGAAACAGAGGTAATGGGGCTGGTGAGTCTATTCTAAAATAACGAGGCTGCTGCTTTGTGTTAGGAGAGACTACTTCTGCTTCAGAATTCCATCCTTTTGCCACTGGCAGCTGCTGCCAAGTGTCACAGCCTGGATCCATCTTGGCACATCCATACTACTAAATAACACAGGGCAGAGTCAGCTCTGTAGCCATGAGACAGTTGAATGGCAGAACTTGGGTTCACAAAACTGCTGCCTCTGCCCTTCCAAAAAAGACTAACTGTGTCCAATTACTGTTTGGGAATGGGGTCTGTCATGTGCTATCCATTAGGCATTATCTGCCAGAGTGCTAATTTCCACAAACCAAATGGGTGTGAGAGACCAGGCTAATGAAAGGGTATGAAGGGTCACAAGTCAATTATCTAGCTTGCATTAAGGACCTTTTTAATTTCCTTGAATAAATGTATCCAGTATGTCTATCACACCTCATACAGAAAAGTGTAACAGCTTTATCCTACATAAAATGTATCACATCCTGAGCTTTGATTTAAATTGCACAAAAAGCTTAAGTTCATTGATTTATGTTGGATATGTTGTTTTTAGACATAGATGTAAGTCTGTACACACATGTGGATGCATAACTATATAATCTCACTAGCATCCTTGCAAATTCAATTTAGTTCTAATAGACAAGATGTGCTGTTTTCTTATCAATCATCATTACCATTGATATGAAATGATAGGTTAGTAAAGTTGCATATACTCTGCCTAAGAGGAGCCAGGAGATGGCAATTTCAGAGGGAGGTATAAAAAAGTTTTAAAATAAAAAGTAAGATCCTACAAGCCAAATGATTTCCATGGTTACATCTCTGAGCATTCAGTAAGATTTCACAGCTGTCAACAAGAACTGAAATTGGACTGTATGGTCTTTCTTACTGGTTGTGATAGAAGGGAGAGAAGAAGCTGCTCTTATTCTTGGGATTTGTGGATTTTACAGTGGTTGCCACTCTTAAACCTCATAAAAAAGGAAAAAGATGGCATGCACACAGTCTCCAAATATTAAAATCTGCCATGACTTAGGGGTGCCTCTAAGTCATAATTCAGTGCACTGGGAGGATTCTTCTGTGCAAATTTGTGAGATCTCACAAAAATGTGAGACTGTACTCGGAGTCATGCCACATACTTACAATCAAGTCAAACTCTAGCCCTTCCCACTTTACACTGCATCAGTTGCTAATGCAGATACACCCATTTAGTCACTATCTGGAAAAAAGATTACATTTCCTTCACTATCTTTCTGCTGATGTGCTAAGACAAGGATTTCAAACTGATATGGAAGCATATGGACATGTATTTGACTTCATCACACTCATTAATATGGTGAAGTGTTCCAGCAGAACTGGAAAATAACTGCCTACGTGGCTTTCTAGCTTTAACCATATGATTTCATCTATACTTCTACATGTTTGTTCTAGGCAGTGGAGAAAGTCAGGCAGTTAAGAGAATACACTATACTACGGAAAGGTGTATATCTTACATTAATCACCTGGGTGCATGTAACTCTTCACTGAATTTGGAGGGAGATTAGGAGTTGGATTCACCTTTCCTAATGAAAATCCTCCTGTTATATGTCTAAATCTCAACTGGGCTTTCTGTATAGACCAAGGGGATAAATGGGCATTTCTTCAGTGTGATTCCTCACACACTACAGTAGAGACACAAGTAAGGTGAATGAATTGTTCTTCCCATATAACTGTACTGAAAGGTTATGGTCCTCTACATAGCTAACTGCATTATAGACATTCAGAGTCAGGTGAAATAGGAATTTCACTGAACTGCAAACTAGATGACTTGTTTAGGCGGAAGACCTTGCTTTCACAGGAGATCAGTTCCATATGATCTCTTCCAATCCCAGTCAAAAGTCTGTATTCCACACATAAGCAGGTTAACAATATATAGTGGTAACCTTATTTCAACCTTTTTCACAGTGCTAGGATTCTTCAGAAATGTTGATTACTAGCAGAACAGAGAGGTCTGAAAGTAATTTAGAGGATTAGAGGATAAATTAGAGGATATTTGTGTTTGAATATCTGTAGTGGAAAAAAGATACAATTAGGGAAGGATATTTGAAGATACATCCCAGAAGGAATCTGGAGAGTCTCACTTCCTGCTGTTGTGTGCAAGCATAGGACCATACAACAGAGAGCTCCCACTTTCCTTATGGAATGCAATCTTAATGGGACATGCGGTCTTTTATAGAAGATGGGCACAGTTAACACTAGGGATTTGGGACTACTTTTTGGACAAGTTTTTCAGAAAACACTTTCACAATGAGAAATAAGCTCTAATTACTATTGAATTTTGGATGGTTAAAGTTGGAGAGGATGCAGAAGAGGCTAGTTTTTGTGGTTTGCCTTCTTCTGAGCAGGATAAGCAATTCTTTCAATGATTAGAAGGCCCTTCCTCTCTTCATTGGCAAAACAGCCCCTAGGCATAACTCTGATGTATTAGAGCCTAAGCAAAGAGCATCAGCAACAATCATCAGGTATAAAATCTGAAAATAGATAGCACAAGTACATGTACAATTTAATAACTGGATTTACCTCTAACAAGTTTCAGCCAAATTCTCTTTCCAAAGAGCAGGTTTCAAGAGCCAAGACTTTGTCCCCATAATCTGCTTTTAGTTATCATCTCTAGAGAAAAATATATAAGTCCTTCCAATTTGTTCAAAGTGCTGATCAGTGGCTTTCTTTTCATGTACAGAACTGGGCTTGATTTGTTGAACCACTTATGGAGCTTCTGGCAGATGTATTTGAGAACATAAGATTCCCGTCTTACATGTTTTTTGGACCATTTATTCCATATGCTATATTCTTCCCACTCACCATAAAGAAGATTTCTCTCAAATTCATTCTTCCTAAGAACATAACTTCCTCAAGATTTGGGGAATAACATTGTCCACAGCCTAAAACCTAACAAAATCAAATATCCTTTGACACTGGGACAGATTTTGCTATTCTTCTGGACTTCCATGCCAAAGACTCTATTCTGAAAATTTTTGTTTATGGAAAATGCATGATAAGGAACTTCCCTAACTTCATTTAATTAACAAATGTATCACTTATATGACTTTGGTAGAAGCAAATATTCCACCTAGATTATTTGATAATTCTCAGCATCTAACAGCTCTCATGGTTGACAGCAATGTATGTATGAAATTATTAACAGAATTGACTGATTTCAGACATATCCATGGCAGAATTAAAGGATCCATAGCTTGGACAATAAAGAAAGAGCTCAATACTCAACACAGTATATTCAGATTTTTCTAAGGGCTTTCCATTATTATAATAATTCAATATAATTTGAAAGACTGTTAAAGATTAGTAGAAACTTGCAACTTCCGTGTGGAATATTTCCATAAGTTGCTTCATGGAAAACAGGACTAATGAACTGAAGCCACTTGAATAACTGTGGCTGTCACGTTTTCCTCTCTACAGTAACTCCTGCTGCCTCTCTAGCACTGAGGAAGATTGTGGAGGGCTATACCTAGTCTGGTAGTTGCTAGTCACTATTGCCTACTAGCAAGTGTCAAATGTTGGCTTGCCAGATCCATTTTTTTCAAAACCCATAGTCAGCACCTTCAGGCAAAGATGGGGTGATATTGTATGCAGGTGGGTTGTCTTCTTTTTGGTGGATATAGGCCTCATCCTGAGGCAAATGAAGAAACAGCAGAGGAAACTGAACCATTGGGGGCCAAAACTTTATTCAGTCAGGGGTGTAGATGTGACCAAAGACACATTTTTAGGGGGCACTCTAGGCCAAAAGGGCTAGGAATATCCCCCAAGGGACTGCAGCCATGGGTGACTCACGCTGTGTTAAGGACACAAAAGAATGAAGTAGCAAATGCCATTACTAACAGAGCAACAAGAAACCTGCTACTTACAGGCAGCAGAAACCATCACATGTACTCAAACTCCTGTGCTGCCCACCACCTCCTCAGACTGCAGCCCGTGGTGAAAAACAGGGAAGATGGGGAGGAGGAAGGATAGATATACATGTAATTGCTTGCCTATTTGTTTGGGCTCTTCCTTTATTTAATACCCAAATCAGTTATGGGACATTTGTGCTGGTTGGCAATAAAAAAGCAAAATGCCCTGGCCCTAGGCTTAAACGGGTGTTTCAGAACATCTCCACAATGATTTGAGTAAATATGCTTTTGTTTTATAATGATAACTGAGATTAAAGCACATTTATAAAATGTTGAGAATGTCCAATAACTATTAAGAAAAACACTGTGTAGAAATCTGTTAGGGAGTGGACTATTCTCTAGTACCTTTACATTCTCTAGAATTGCTGCTTTCCCCTTACCTGCCATAATGACTGAAATGAAAATTTTGCAAGCACCAGGGGAAAAAGTAAAGACACATGATGTTACTTAAACATCAATACGATTGGTACAAGACTCAAGGGTTAGCTGCAAGTGTGAGTTTAATGAATTCAAGTTCAGGCAGATATTGGATTTATGGATGTTAATAGAGACAGTCATGTGCATCTCATGGATTGCTACAAGCCAGGAGTGCTTATGACATGCTGACTGAAGGTGGAGAAAACAGAGATAATAAAATAAATATGAGCTTGGGTCTCAAAGTCCTGACTAATGAAACCATTGGAGCTCTGCCATCCTACAGTGAAGCTAATATCAAATGCAATGCTAAGTGCTGGAACTGTTAACAGAAACATACTGCTCCTGATTGCTGTTCTCATGGGTGCTGCCCCCACTGTAAGATGCTGCACTCAAAGATTCTGCAGCCCTGTCTGCATAAGAAGCAACTACTTTAACAGTGTCTATAAACAGAAAAAAATATTGTTACACCAAAATTATTGCTTTCCCTTACAGAAATGTCTGCTTTTTTTTGTTTTCCTTAAATTGATTGTGTATTTTAGCATGTAAAGAATCTGGCCTAAGCACAGAGCACTGATCTGAGATGAGCTCAAGAAGTCAGAGGTGTCACATAAATGAAATAAAAGTCTTTGCTGCAATTTGGTAGATTTTCATGTATTCAATCAGCCCTTATACCTTTGCAGAAAAGTGTATAAGGACTGGAATTTTTATAGCTTTATACTATATAAAGTCAGATGATTGCACTATGATAGACCATAGCATAAAACATCCCACGATGTTTTCTTTAAGGCAGAATAATTTTCAGATGCAAAACTGATTAGAAGACTTTTTTAGAGGAAAATTATTAAAAGATTTCTTTTTTTGATTTTCCCACAAAAATGTATTGCCCAGATTGAAAATGTCAGCTTTACTGTTCTTGTAATTCTTTTTTGAGTTCTCTACAACTTACTGAAGTCCTACTTGAAAAACATATTCCATATTCCATTGATATCTCATTAATATTGACATCTCTGCTTCTCTGCTCACATTTGGTAATTCACTGCTTATGTATCTGAGAAACACTTTCCTGGCATTTCATTATTACCTTATTAATTACCACATATGTAGCTATCATGGGTTCCTTTCAGTCACTGAACTTGAGAGCACAACTCTCCTTTACCTATGGGATTTACTTTCTTTACTTCTAGATTTATTTTTTTCCATATCATTCATGATCCCATCTGCCAAGTGATCCTGTCAATCTAACATAGCCCTCTACCCATGGATAGCTGTGACTCCATCATATTTTGGAGTTGTTGAAAAGTTTTACAAGTCACAATTATGCATTTTTTTGCTGGTTCGTAATATACTTCTGCTGCTTTGTCATGCTTTTCCACTTATAATTAATTTCTGTCTCTATCATATAAATAATAAACCATATCACATAAAAATAATTTTAAACCCTCACATTTAACAAAATCATAGACTAATTTTGGTTCAAATAGACCTCTGGACATCACTTGGTCTTTCTTTCTTCCCAAAGCAGGGCTGTATGAGACCATCTTCCTCAGGGGAATGTTCACTTGTGTTTTGAATATCTATAAGAAAATTCACAGCTTCCCTGAGTAAGTTGTTCCAATATTTGACCCTTTTCATTGTGATAAAATATATCCTAATAGTTTCTTGTAATTTTCCTTTTTGTAACTTCTGTCTACTCCCACTTGTCCTCTTACCATATACACATGCGAAGAGTCCAGTTCCCATTAGATAGCTGAAGACAGAAGCAGCTATAAACAATATCAGAAAATTAAAATACCAGGTTTAGATGCTATGTAAGGGTCTAAGTGCTTTAATATTTAAGATAATGTACCATCACATAGTCTGATGCTTCTATTTTGAAACTGGAATTGTTTAGAGGACAAAGTCAAATGACAGAGAACTTAACAAGAACCAAACCTGAGATCTCATTAAAATATCTATCCCTTACAAGTTTCATTTCCATAAAATCCTTTTCTTTTGTATAGTTTTTATCTCCTGACTTTTAATTTTAGAGGCACATCATTGCTCTATTTGCTCTTCTTTGGTCATATCATAACAGCATTGCACAATATCCTCTGCATGAGAGACACCAAAATTATTCAGGATTTGAAGATTCTTACACAGTGGGGTATCATCTCTGGAAATATGATGCATTAGATGACCTACTGAAATTTAAAGCGCTAATAAGGCCTATAAAAATAATTAGGCTTGGGACTAATCCACTTGAGAGCTCATGGTACTCTCATTGCCACTGATGTATGGCGACAGCAATGCTTAAGCTGTTTCTCACTCTTTATAAAGGAAAAGTATGCACCTGGCTGAACATTGCCTGCAGCATTTCCAGGATGCTTGGATTTTCTCCAGAGTTCATTCTGCAACAGCTACATTTTTCCTCTGGAGAAAGCTGAATGTGGTTGGGTGGTACACAGAGGGAGTAGGTGTTTGTCTGCTTTGGCAATTGATTTAAATGCTGATGAGGTGTAATTTAATCATATTTAATGTGTAATTAAATATTAGACCACCTGCAGACTTGTATAATGTCTTTATTATATTAAACTGAAATGAATAAACAAATACAATCAGCTCCATTACTAATTCACTGGTGATTTATTGAAGTTACAGTTTTGTAACACCGCAGATGTAGAATCACTGTGGCAGGCTCTACGTAGCTCAGGTTTGGAAGACCTGACTAGGTTGGGTAGGCAAGTGTGGCCATATAGACTATGTCTATGCTGCTAAAGACAGCTGGGGGCTGATAACTGCAATGGCCAAGAGTGGCACCTGGCTTGTGCCCATAATAAACAGGCATTTGTCCTGAAGCAGGAAAGCTGGATCATCCAGACCTGGAGAATGAGCTAGCAGTTCAATCATCTGGGTGATGAAGGTCTAATATTCCAATTCACTCACTGGCCCTCTTTTATTTAACATTATAGGTATATTTCCTTTCTGGAGATACTGAAAACGACTAAAAACGTCCCCAAGGAACCTGATGCAACTGGAAGTACTCTAAGCAAACTGGATTAGGTGGTCTATAGAAGTCCCTTACAGTTTAAATTATTCTAAGGTTCTGTGAGTGATAATTTCTAAGGACAACCTGGTCTTAATCTAAATTGGTTAGCTGTGTGCAGGTTTGCTCTTGAGTGTCAAGGTCAATTGGAACACAACACCTTGTACCCACAGCGTTAAACTCCTGTTAACCTCCTGCCTGTTGAGAATGATCCCTTAACCAGTGCTAGCCTCTGCACCATGCCCAAGAATCCTTCTGTGAGTCTGTGCAAGAGTCTGGCCCAGATCAAAGAAAATCTGCCAGGGACCATGCTAACAATTTCACAGGCTGGATGATTAAGTTCCAATACCTGGGAATGTTCCCTCACCCTAATTACTTCAGTTGTACAGGAATAGCACTTGAGTCTGGAAGAAGTTTAGCTGATTCAGACAAACCTTACGGATCTGAGCAGTTTTCATGCCAGGTGTTGTATGGTTCTTTTTTTCCCATTTGTGGGCTTTCTCATTTCTTCAGCATACTGGCTGCATTTTTCTGGATTCAGGTGGGCTCACACCCATATTTATATTTGAAAACATATGCTGAAATCAGACCAGGAACTGTGATTAGCTACATTGCTGTATTAACATGTTGGCATGGCTTTGTCGCAGGCCACCTAGCACTCCACAGATAAAGCCAAGGTACCACTCTGGATAGTGCTGGCCAAGGTCTGTTCCTGCTGGGCAGTAAGCATGAGAGCATCTTACTTGGAGGACTGGAGAGTGTTTATTCATGTAGACTGGTGCTATGGTGTGACACTTGCCTTCAGAGTGGTCCCAGCACGCTTTGTTTACTAACATAGACACAGTACTGATATCGAGGATTGCATCCTGACTAAATCATTTGCTAAGAGCTCAGGAATGTTCAGCAAGATACACACTCATTTGCTTTTCCTCATGGAGAATTTTGCAATGGAAATAGAAAGAGTTTTCCTGAAGTTTTGTATTTCTTGGGATGATTAGTAAAGAACAGGAGTGTGATAAAGATAAGTTTGGCTCTTGTGTATATGTATAGCTCAAACGCAAGTATTATGTAAAAAATGACTGTGTATGTCCAGACTTGCATATTCCAAAGAAACGTACACTGGCTGCTTCTGAGAAACCTCTTTCCCTAAAATACATTTTTGCTAGATTTTCTTATGAGTAAGCTTTATGTTTTGTAAAACAAACTGATGCCAGTTCTGTTAAAAACCTTATTATTCCTTTAAATCCTCAGTAAAGCTATAGTGGGTTATCTAGGTCTTTTATTTTGGACTGCCTCATTAAACCTTGTCTTTTTAATCTTCAAATGATTTTTCCTTTAGCTTTTCATAATTCTGTGCAGAAACAGGACTACTTAGTATTTTCTAACATCTTTTTTATTACGTTTTTGACCAAAGTGTGTGAGATTATTACAAGGTTAAAGTTTTATGTGTCCTAAAATTTTCAGAAAACTTCAGCTGCAGAATCTTGAACTGTGGTATCTGTCCTTTTAAATATGCTGTTTGTAACTCCAGAATAGCAGCAGCACATTTGTTCCATTTGGCAGCTGGCTGAACAACAACAGGAACAGACAGCAGACACTAAAAGGGGACTCAGGACTGAAAATAGGCTTTTTAATTTTTCCTACTTATTTGCCTGCAGATGGTTTCCAATAGAATTCCTTAAGTGTTTCCTACTCTATTGCAGGGAAGTAATAATTTGAAGTGTCCTTAGACCAGTCTTTGTTCAGTAGAGTGATGTGTTCAAATAGCAGGTATGAAATATTCAAATAACTCTGAAGATATGTTTACTGGAATCAACAGCATTGTTGGTTGTTTATCATAATCATCATAATCATTCTGATAATCCTGACGATTATTTTTTTACTTTTTTTCTAAATAAGGTTATGGAAATCAATGAACAGGTTTTGGGTTTTGTTGATGTGTGGTTAGCTGGGAATGAATCTTCATCTACAAAACACTTTACAGAGAAAATAGTGCAAGAAAGGCTGATGTTTGCTTGCTTACGTTTTCATTCAGTTTAACACAATGTGTTTAAAACAACAAATGTATGACAGTGAATGCTGATCACAACTTAGTTCAGATCTGCATTGTTTATAGATAACCAAAATGCATCTCAATCAATCAGGATCCAAACTTCAGATTATTCACCTGCCAAATACACTTCAATAATAGATTTCTGTAGAGCTCACTGAACCTTCCTAATGTTGATATGAGTTATAACAGTAGCAAGAATTCTCATAACATTAAAACTGAATGGGGAGGTATCTGTAGAAACCTAAGTCCTGAACTATAATAACTTGGCATCAATAATAATGACATTTCAAGACAGGCATTATAATGCTGGTGGAAAAAAAAATGCAGAAATAATTTAATTTCAACACACTTTTCCAGAAGGATGGGATTTTCCTAAGCCCTTCCACATAATGATAATTTAAATTAATTGAAAATATTTGTTCAGTTTATTATTTTTTTCAGTTCACTGCATTTACACCTAATAGCTAATATGCTTTGAACTACGATAAAGTCCTTTTTCAAAAGATTTGATAGGGTTTTGAAGCACTGCCATGTTTGAGGCTAGCAAGTTTAAAAATATATACTATGTCTCTAAGTATTAATAAAACCCAATACTTTAAAGTTTTCAAGTAAACCATAGAATCATAGAGTAGTTTGGGTTGGAAGGGACCTTTAAAGGCCACCTAGTCTAACCCACCTGCAATGAACAGGGACATCTTCAACTGGATCAGGTTGCTCAGAGCCCCATCCAATCTAACCTTGAATGTTTCCAGAGATGGGGTATCTACCACCTCTCTGGGCAACCTGGGCAACAAAACAATTCCAGTGTTTCACCACTCTCACTGTAAAAAATTTCTTCCTTATATCTAGCCAGAATCTACCCTCCTTTAGTTTAAAATGATTACTCCTTGTCCTATCACAACAAGTCCTACTAAAAAGTCAGCCCACATCTTTCTTATAAGCCCCCTTCAAGTATTTTTGTGGCCCTCCTCTGGACTCGTTTCAACAGGTCTGTGTCTTTCCTGTGATGAGGACTCTAGAGCTGGATGCAGCACTCACCAGAGTGGAGCAGAGGGGCAGAATCACCTCCTTTGACCTGCTGGCCATGATTCTCTTGATGCAGCCCAGGACACAGTTGGCTTTCTGGGCTGCAAGTGCATATTGACAGCTCATGTCCAGCTTTTCATCCACCAGTACCTGCAAGTCCTTCTCTGCAGGGCTGCTCTCAATCCTTTCATCAATACATCTCCAGCCTGTATCGATACTGGGGGTTTCCCTGACCCAGGTGCAAGACCTTGCACTTGGCCTTGTTGAACCTCATGAGATTCACATAAGCCAACTTCTTGAGCTTGTCCAGGTCCATCTGAATGACATCCTGTCTCTCCAGTGTGCCAATAACACCACTCAGCTTGGCGTCATTTGCAGATTTGCTGAGGGTGCACTCAATCTCACTATGTCACTGATGAATGAGTGATAATTTATGGCAGTGAGCTGAAGTCCCTGGTGACTGGAAAAAGGGAGATACCGCACCCATTTTTTAAAAAAGGTAGAAAAGAGAACCCTGGGAATGACCTGTCAGTCTCACCTTTGTGCCTGGGAAGATCCCAGAACAGTTCTTCCTAGAAGCTGTGCTAAGGCACACGGTAGACGGGGAGGTAATTCAAGACAGACAGCATGGATTCCCCAAGGGCCAGTCTTGACTGACCAACCAGTACAAGCCCTTCTTATTATTCCTGTGTCCCTTGCCACATTCAGCTCCAGCCTTGCCTTGACATTCCTGAACCCATTGCTACACAACCAGGCAGCATCTCTACTCTTCCCAGAATAGTTATCCCTGCTTCCACTGCCTGTGCATTTCTTTCTTGCCCTTCAGTTTTACCAGCAGGTCTCAACTCATCCATGCTGGTCTCTTGCCTTCCTTTCCTGGTTTCTTAACCTGGAGATTGAGAGCTCTTGTGCTCTAGGGAAAGCATCCTTAAATATCTGCCAGCTCTGTTCTGCTTCCTTGTCCCCAAGGGCAGTTTCCCAGAGGTCCTACTGATTAAGTCCTTGAACAGCTGGAATTTTGCTTTCCTAAAATTATGGGTCCTGACTTTACTCTTCACCTGTCCCATATCACTCAGGGCTGTGAACTCTACCAGTGCTAAAGGTAGGAAGTGAAAGAAATCTTCAGATACATGCTAATACAGATGAAGTAAGAACATATTCCTACAAAACCAGCAGAAAGTTAAAGAAGATGATACAAGTTCCACAATTCTGAGCTTTTGACAGATGAAAAAAGGGACATAGTAGCTTACAATGTGTGTGAATAACAGTGGAGGCATTCTGGCTCCAGCAAGACAAACTGCAAAAGTTTCAGTGACTCAAGCTTTAAATCCTGGATTCATAAAAGCAAATTTTGACCAGAATCTCCAAAAAATAGTAAGTATTACAGTTTTCAGGTACGTGGAAGCCTGAACAGAGGTTTTTGATTGTGTTTAGCCATCATGTTTAATACTTATACTTGACATTAATGGTGTTATAATTTTCTAGAATCCTAGATAGTCAAATTTTTGTCCTTTAGATACAACTGAATAAGACTATAGAGAAATCAGGTCTTTGCTTGTGAACACCTACAGCACCTACAGTTTAGCCCCTCAGAACAAAAATGATCTTTTAGTATTAACAAAGAGTTAATGAACTGATGCTTTCCTGTACACAGAAGTGCCACCAGTTCAACTAACAATGTGAGACAAACCTGAAATGAGACAGCACAATGTGAAAAGACATGCTTTTCATGTTTCACCATAGTGCAATAAGAACAGCTTTCAACTAAATCAAAGCAATAAATCTTGAAGCCAGAAGCAGAAATGAAACAGTGACACACCAATTTAAAGAAATAAGTGTATAGATGCAGATAGACAGGCCTCAACATACAAAAATTTGTTTCTTCATACCACTACAGTAATTAAAAAAATTCTTAAATGTGAGAGTAGGAGACTGACTTTTCATTTATTCAAAATACCTCCATTTGCCTGGGAAAAATGATGCTTAATCTCATGCTTTTGAGATCAGCTGGCTTTTCAGCACTGAATTCAACGAGTAGAAGAGCCTGACGTCCGCTGTATGTAGTATTGCAATTGTGGAAATATCTGTAAAGAATTGGTAACAAAAAGAACAATTGGTGATTGAAATAACACTGTGGTATCCAAATTAGTGCTTTCCAGTGCCTTCAGTCAGTACCAGACTTTAGAAGGGGAAATACCTAGATTTAAGAGGTAAAATTATAAATGTTTTGTTAAAGAGTAAAATCGGAAAATCCCTCTGAGAAACTCTGTTGTTACAAGCCTCCAATTCCTTATTTACTTGATATCAGTGACACAGTGCTAAAGCCACCTGGTAATAAAATGACTATTCAACTCCAAATGAGATAGAAGCCATAATGCATTTTTTAAAGAGACTAGCATTCATTTTCTCAAGGAATTTTCTCTGAGTTTTACTTGAAATTAGGCCATGATTTCCTCATTCTGCAATCAGCTAATATAAGCACCAGTTATGAGTCAGTCAGATATATAATGTAAGCAGGCATAACTTCATCCAACTGAGTTATTTGAACATAAGACTCTAAGAAGATAAAGCTCTACAAAACTCCACTCAAACATATGGTAATGTACATTTAGAAGGATGTTAACCTGTCATCTCCTCACGCCTTGCAACGGCAATGTCGACTCTTGTTAAAATCTCATACTTTTTTGCCAACAGTTCTCCAAGTGTTTTGAGGTTAACAAATCTGAATGAATCAGAAAACAGTTCCTTATTTTTGCTTCGTTTCAATGTACAGTAAAGTAAGGTCAAATTCTTGCACTATTGAAACACACCTATATGGACAGTGTAAGCTTTCTACGTCTTCCTTCCCATCAGTTTTCTAGCATTTTCATTAATGGCAATGGCAAATATTTTCAAGATTGACGTCTTGAGTTACAAATGTATTTAAACAATGTGAAATGACAGACTGTTTGTATAATTTTTCTTTTTCCTGTCTGTAAAGCACTAAATTTAAGAAGTTTAACCACTTATAGAGGAGGAATTATGAATTTATTTAGCAAACCAATATCACTCAGCCGTGGATCTTTTTTGCATGATGAGGTCTGATATGCAATGGTATTAAAGGAAGTTCTAAACTAAATCTAAAACTAAGAGAAATTATTTCACTATAAGATTGACTGCAATATATAAGATAAAAGATTGGTCAAGAGATATAATCAAAGATATTGATTAAAATAAGCATTACAAAAGAGTATTTTAAGTGGATTTAGGATTTCATATGTTATCTCTTCTCCAGCAATTTGTCACACAGGAGCTTGGTGCTCAAACACAGGGATTGATTCACAGCTCTCGATAAATCCAATGCCTTCTTCCCACACACCTCCCATCAAATTTCTTTACAGTACTCTGTGAAAGCTGTTTGATTAGCTTGGCTGTGGTTATGCCAGGGAAACAGACAAGCTCTTGCTTAATGCAAATACTTATAATACATATTTTACTAACTAAATTTAACAATATAATAATAACTGAAGTTAGTAGAAAAAAAAAAACCTAAAAAAAATAACACTAGTTAAACAACAAAACCTAACACAGATCACACACACATACACACGCAGAGTCACACCTTTACTTTGGTTACTAATCTCCAGGTACTGTTACTTAGTTCTTTATCTTGTTTTGGTCAATCTGGTAACTATTTTCCAGGAAAACCTTCATGTCTTCCTTCCACCAGTCACTCTTAGATCCTTTCTCTTATGGCCAATGCATGCAACAGTATATACACATTTGGTTTTGGTAAGATCATGGTGCTAAGGGAGTGGAGTTAAGATTACTCCACATTACCTGAAACAAACAGCACACCTTTATGACACTAAGCATATTATATATTAAAGAGCTTCTTCATGTATTCTAGGAGTCTGGGATATCTGAAGTATTTTATATATGGTCATTTGGCATTGAATTTGGTATCCACTGTTGCATTGTGCTTTACCTACAGGGAATATGGAGCTAGAGTTACACATTAAAATACCCTAACAATTGAAAAGAGCCACCAAATGGAAATTGGAATTTCACTGTGAACATCAGCAAAAGAGATGTGTCATTGAGAAGCAAGTCTAGCAAGGTGTGCTACAAATTTCAGTGAGATTAGATTGAAAAATATACTAGGATCAAGTTGTTCCTTTTGTTTTTGTTGAAAGCATTTAGTAATTGTTAGCAGAAATGTGGTGTAAAATATTGAAAAACATTGTTTCTCATATCTTACCTTTCTTGCATACCTTAATTACTTAGTTTTATTTAAAAGGTAAACTTTATCCCAGCACATATACCTTTTGCTGATGGTGAGTTTGGAAAGAAGACAGGGGAAAGACAGGCATATTCTTTTCAAGGTTTTGATGCTTTCGTCAAGTTCTGGGTCCAATTATGGTTTTTTAGGATTTTATTTGAAATCTAAAACATGTATTTTAGACAGGCTGAGGTATTCTTTTAACCAGCTCTAACTGATATTGTTAATTACTATTCTATTAATGACTATATTATTAATATATAAGAGGCAGTGCAAAATTCCCAAGAGATTTTATGAAGAATCAGACCATTTGTACAACAGGACAATGATGTTTTAGTAAAGAATACTATTTTTTCTCTATAAATGCTTTTTCCTCTCTAGAGAATGCAAGGGATCCACTGAATGATATCCCAATATTTTAGCCATGTGCTAGGAATAACAAAATTGATCATAGAATCATTTAGGTTGGAAAAGTCCTTTAAGATCATCAAGTCCAACTGTTAACCTAGCACCATCAAGCCCTACTAGACCATGTCCCTAAGCACCACATCTACATGATTTTTAACTACCTCCAGGGATGGCCACTCAACCACTTCCTTAGGCAGCCTGCTCCAATGCTTGATAACACTTTTGGTGAAGAAATTTTTCCTAATATCCAATCTAAACCTCCTGTGGTGCAATTTGAGGCCATTTCCTTTTGTCCTGTCACTTGTTATCTGGGAGGAAATACCAACACCCACCTTGCTACAACCTCTTCTCAGGTAGCTGTAGAAAGCAATAAGGTCTCCCCTTAGCCTTCTCCTCTCCAGACTAAACAACCCCAGTTCCCACAGTCGCTTTTCATAAAACTTGTGCTGTAGACCCTTCACCAGCTTTGTTGCCCTTCTCTGGACACACTTCAGCACCTCAGTGCTTTCTTGTAGTGAGGGGGCTAAAGCTGAACACAGTATTTGGGGTGCAGCCTCACCAGAACAGAGTACAGGGGGCAATCACTTCCCTAGTCCTGCTGGCCAGATGATTTCTGATAAAAGCCAGGATGGCATTGGCCTTTAACTTTCAATTGGCCTTCAATTGGATGTTATGGAAGTTTCAAACAGAATTACTGTTAACACTGTTGCTACCAAATTAGCTTTTAACCAGCTATGTTTTAGATGCCGAAGACTGATCTTTCAGGAGAATGCCATAACAACTTGGTTACACCCATTCTTTCCTTTGCTGGATCAACAAAAATGTAAAAGAGGAAGCAGTATCAGCAGGAAAGATGGAAAATGACATCCTAGAGCAGCTGATAGATCACTAGCTTTGGCCCTTTGGATTCAGATTTCCTCATGTGGGTGTCATCGACAAGTAGTGTTGTCCCTGAGTAAAATCATCAAATTGAAAAAAATCATGTGCCATTCTACTGGCAAAAGTCTCTACTTCCCCTCTTGTTTCTGTGCTGTGATGATGACATGTAACTTCCAAAATATTTGTTCCAAATACTTAAGCATTTCTGAATTATCTGTTTATTTTTGTTTTTACTGAAAATTTAAGAAAAGTGCAGGGTAACCAGAACTGCAGTTCACAGTAACAATATTATCTGTTGAATAATGCTCATTTTCATAAGTTCATCTACTATCACTAAAAATGACCATTCCATAACAATTACTGCAAAACCTCTGTAACTGTCTCACAGGTTAAAATTCTTGTGCATGTGGGAGTTAAGGAAAGTGAAGTTTATTAAGTCACCCAAAAACTCTGGAGATTTTTTGTATTTCTATAAAATTAATCTGATAAATTAACTGCAATCTTTTCTAAAGAGAGCTAAATACTTGCTTTTCAAAACCAAGAGGACTGAGGCATCTTTTGATTTTTACATCTCTTGATTTCTATATTTATTATCTAAGCTATTATGTAAATAATCTTAAAGAAATTTTACCCTGTGTATGTAACAAAACAAAGAAAACTACTATTCAAAGTTCAAGAAAAAACATTAAAAATGTAAATAAAATTCAGAAAAACAATGTAAATAAATAGTAGAAAATTACTATCGGAGGAGAAATATGTACTGAAAGTAGTCTTATTAGAAAAGATTATTATCTGAATTCTTTGTTAATATTTTTTCTCTCAATGTGTGCTATAAGTATAGATTTATAGTCTTTCAGGAAAGTATAATCACATTTTTTCTCATTTTATGATCGAACCTAATATTTTAAGTATAATCTTTGCACAGCACCTCATAGATTTTGGAAAATATCTAGGAAAATCAAATGTCTTCCTGGTGTAATGTAATTGCAACACCAAGTAAAGCTATGTAAGCCTATATTCTTTCAGCTTAAATATTCCTCTCAAGACACACAAAATTAATAGAGAGGCTATTTTTATTTTCAAGAATCCTGCCCAAAGGTGAAGCTCAGATGTCTGTGTCTATCCATGATCCCATGTTTGTAAAGGTCTTCTAAGGATGTTAAGTGTCAATGCATAATATTTTTAAATATGACAGAAAAAGCAATGCAGGAATACTTTGATTTGAAGTTCAATTCCTAACAGTGCCTCCTGAACACCGAGTATTGTAACTTACTCTGAGGACATGAGCACATAATTAAAGTCTGAAAAAGAGGAATTAGGAGGAAGGTTCTATGGCCCGGTAGTTTTGCTGCTGGTCTGTAAGGGGTACAGCTTCTTGATCATTCTTTCAATACTGCTTTCCTTTTTCTTTTTTATTTTCCCACTACGCATTCGTAATATTTCTGCTACATATTTCTGCTGTTAATTGGTTGAAAACAGGAAGAACATAGTGAAGAGACATGATAAGCTTCAGAGTAGGAAGCTACACAGAATGCAGATGACATTTTCATAAAGCTTCATTCAAAGCAGAGAAATTTTATGAATACCTATCTTGGATTTGAGGTCCTATATTTTACCCTCATCCTATTTATTGAGCCAAAGCATTCTCTCTGGATCTTAATCTGTGTAATAACATATGCCATCTCTGTGTAAGAGGAATTACATCTTTTCCTTGTAGCTTTTAAATTCTTTGGAGAAAATTCAGTTGAGTACAAAGGGGTCTAGATCTAAAGAGACCTTGAATGTTAATAGTATAAATTCTATTGTTAAACTGGAGTATGTTGACATAATTTTAATATGCAAAACATAACATAAAGAAGAAAGAGCGAAGGAGTGCAAAAAGCAGGAGTGACAGAACTGTGAAAAATCTTAATTCATATTCAATTAAATGAATGTTTCAGCTTCAGTGTTTTAAACTGTTCCTTTTTCCCTGTTAAAAAAAAAAAAAAACAAAAAACCAAAAAAACCCCAACATTAGTTTTTTTATAAGATTTGGAAAATAAGTAAAGCAAAGGTTTTTCAACCATGTGATTCTGTCAGGGAGTTTAACCACTTTCTAATTTACAAGTCTCCCACTGTCTTAAGCCAAAATAGAAAATGACAGTTAAAGTTTGTTGTCATCAACTATAATGTGGTTTTTCCCCCATACTATTTGACTGTATAAAATCTACAGTACAAACAATATGCTACTTGACCACCCAGGTTTTCACTGACAAAAGAAAATTAATATGTGTTTTAAGAATAACCCCAAAGTTCTCTCAGCAATGACAGAGTACAATCATGGATACTGTAAAGAATCATTTATATTCAATATTGCCCAAGTACCACTAAGTCGTATTTGCACATATATCTGCATGCTACCATTCATAATCAGAATATGTATTGGGTCAGCTGAAGTGTGCTTTTGGCAGGCAAAGGCTTTGTTTATTTATTTCATTGTAATGAAATTAAGATCTCAGAAGGAGTGAGCTAATAAAGACAGCTAGTGTGAAAGCTTTTTTTACACATCCTTGTGCTCTCAGAACTGACAAGCTGTATGTCAGTGGCTTTGGTTCAGATGATCAGATGGTGTAAGTGGGCATTGACTTATACTAGCTTTGATTCTTCCTATATTTTTGATTTGCTTCCGTCTATTGAGTGCTAAATCTTCTCACAGCTTGTGGAAATTACATCTTTCACTAACATCTTATTGTGAGATATGAAATGAGTTTCTTTTTGTCTTGTAGATGAAATTTTGTACTTTAGCTTCAATAACATTTGAGAAATCCTTTAGACAAGATTTTATTACATGCAGTGTCCTTGGCTGTAGGCACATAATATAGGATTCTGTTAGAAAACAGAAAAGCTACATTTAGATATCCACCTGTAAGTGTTTGCGTAGAAGTACCATGTCTACAAGGAAAGGTTTTGGTAGCGGGGGGGTTGCAGGGGTGGCTTCCATGAAAAGACACCAGAAATTACACTCATGTGAGACAGCCAGTGTCAGCTGGCTCCAAGATAGACCCACCACTGGCCAAAGATGAGCAACAATGATAGTGTTTCTGTGATAACATATTTAAGAAAGGTTAAAAAATGCTGCACAGCAGCAGCTGGGAGAGAGGAGTGAGAGCATGTGAGAGAAACAGCTTTGCAGACACCAACGTCAGTGAAGAAGGAGGGGGAGGAGGTGCTCCAGGTGCCAGAGCAGTTTCCCCTGCAGCTGGTGGTGATGACCATGGTGAGGTAGGCTGCCCCCTGCAGCCCGTGCAAGTCCATGGTGGAGCAGATGTCTACCTAGAGCCCATGAAGGACCGCATGCTGGAGCAGGTGGGTGTGCCCTGAAGAAAGCTGTAGCTCCATGGAGACCACATGCTGGAGCAGGTTCTTGGCAGGCCCTGTGGAAAGAGAAGCTCACATAGGAGCAGGTTTTCTGGCAGGTCCTCTGATCCTGTGGCAGACCCATACTACAGGAGCCCACTCCTGAAGGAATGCATGCCATGGACAGGACCTATGCTGGAACAGTTCATAAAGAACTGCAGCCCAAGGGAAGGTCCCATTTTGCAGAAGTTCATGAAGGACCGTCTCCTGTGGAAGGAATCCCATGCTGGAGCAGGGGAAGAGTGTGAGGAGGAAGGAGCAGCAGAGATAAAGTATTATGAACTTACTGAAACCCCTATTCTTCATCCCCTGCATTGCTCAGGGTAAGAGGTAGAAGAGTCAGGAGTGAAATTGACCTGGGGAAAGGTGTTTTAAAATTTGTTTAATTTTTTTTTTTATTTTTCTCATTATCATAATCTGATTATTTGTCAACAAATTCAATAAATTTCCCTAATTCAAGTCTGTTTTGCCTGTGATGGTAATTGCTGAGTGATCTCCCTATCCTTACCTCAACCCATGAACTTTTGATTGTATTTTCCTCCCCCTGTACTCTTGAGGAGGGGGAGTGATAGAGCATCTTGGTGGGCACCCGTCAGTCAGCCAACATCAACCCACTGCAACAGAAGGCAGGCATCTCTGCTGCCTTTATAGTTGCTGGAGGTCTATAAACTCAGTGAAACCTACGGAAAGGTTTGGCAAACCAGGGATGAGAAGAGTAATTCACTTGTCATATATAGCCATCTAGGACTATAGGAAAACTGTAGGTACCTGATGTCTATCTACCACTCCAGGAAAGTATGGCTCTAGGTTTGTGCCATATGTTAGCCTCATCTAATGTCTTAGATGTCTAGAAGAACCACAGATAGCACTAGATAACTATGTGTTGGTGGCTGAATTGAGACCCCTAGGTGTTTACTTCAGCATTATATGAATATCTTTCTCTGTTGTCTTCACTGATTTTACTCATCAGATCTCCACTAGTTATAATGGGAGACTAGACAGATAGCTTATGGATGGACAGATACATGTAGACACAATTTTTATGTGTCTTTATCTCATGTATTTTATTAATCCCATCTGAAACTCATTCATCATGTTATAAAACTTTTTTTTAATGTCCCTTTAACTCATGACAGTCACTGTGGCACTGTGTTTAGAATATAGTATCTATAACTTGCAGAAAGTAACCTTAGATTTGGGAGTTTACCTGATATTAATGATCTCTTCTTCCTTGGAACTGTCATTCTTTTGTCGTTAACATACTAGAAAAGGTTGATTGATAAGATAGGCAAGACAAAGGCAAGCGGTCCAAGCAAGAGAATCTAGGCAACTTCTTACATATACACTACGTGAGAACAGCTAAAAAGTAAAAAAAACAAGCATATCATACGGATAATCCCAAGAAAAAGCTTTTTGAATGTATTATGTTTTGCATCACAGCGTTTTGCAGAAAAAATGTGACATAATATCATATTTTTGCAATTTCAAGAAAATATTTTCATCCTTGGTTAGAGAAAAGGGTTTGAAATCTTTTCAACACTATTCCATATTGCAGCAGAAATTTTGTATTGTGATTTCTGATAGAGAATATGATCATAAAATATATATACTACTAGATTTTCCCCATCCATATTAATTTTAATGTTAATTAACCTCTTAATGTTAATTACAATGTTAAGAGTATGAGTGTCTAAAAATAATTCTTACTGATTTTTGTCTCTGCAGTTATTTTTGTCTTTTATCATGCTTTCACTCTGTGCAATGCTTATTTTTTCTATGACCAGTTTCCCTGCTCTCTTCTACTAATCAACTATTCCACAATCTATGTTAGACCGTTAGAGAACTATTCCTTCATACTAGTCTGTGGGACTTCTCCACAATTAGCACCATTCAAGTCTCACAGATCTGTAGTTGTAATACCTTTTGTTTTCCAGATGTATCAGTCTAAAAGTATCTCATGATGCCAGCAAGGACCTAATTTCCAGTGAACAAATTATTTGTTTTTTTACACATTCAACATTTCTATGATTTCAGAGCAGTTTGCCAGGATGGGTAATCTGGAGGTGGAGCTGAGATACTTTGTCTAAAGCTGTGAGCCATGAGTGCTTCAGCCTGATTTCAGCCCTTATCCTGTTGTGCTAACTTAAATTTCTGCCTTGACCTCAGCCCTTCCTTGCCACTCTAGAAGCATCTGGCAGGCTGGACCATGGCTGACTCTGGTCATCATGGCCAACCTACTCTGCTCTTCACTGCTTGAGCATTGTAGGCATCATGCCCTTGTCAGAGAGGGCCCTGCCCTGCCAGTGCAATTACCACCTTAGAAAGCAGTCAACACTTGCTGCTGCTCAGTGAAGGCAATGACTGTGCCTCTAATCTTACAAGACCGTTCTCTTGCATATTATTGAATATACATGCAAAATCCCGTATTACAGTTGTGTGTATATACTTGGTCACATTTTTGATATCCAGAAAGAAATAATTACTTTAAGGATTGCAGTTTTCCAAGTGACCAAGTGACAGGAAACTGATTATGGTCTTTCAGACTATTATCTGAATAGAAAACACCATGAACACAATGCTTTCTGAGAAACAAAGACACTAAATTCACATTATTGTTCAGTGTGGAAAGGAACACAAGTGACTGATAAGTTAGGAAAATAGGAAAGACAATTCTGTAGCATAGTTTCCTGGTTACACCAGTTTCTCTAAGATGATCCCGTGAAAATAAACTCTGTGCAAGATCATGTCCTTCAAACAGCAAGGTTCTGTGCTTCCCCTTCAAACCAGAAATTGTTTATAACAGGGAAAAAAAGAATTATTGCCATTATGAGCAACCTTGTCTAATACTAACCGCTTTAAGACCCACAGGAAGGTGGAAATATTACTTTTTCTACTCATGCATCCCAGGCATTAATGTATAGCTTTGAGACAGTTATCTTTCCCTTTTTTTTTTTTTTTTTTTTTTCCTGCCAGTCCTACGATCTTAGGGAAAGATGTATTGCAATATCAGCCAAGAAAAATGAGTAAGTAATTTCTTTTCCATGGAGGAGGAATGAGCAATCTATCCAGATAGGCTCAAGAAACAAAAGATGAATAATGAAATGAATAGTTAATTCACGAAAAAGCGCAGTGTTGAGATCACTGAAATTTCACTATTAGTTGAAATGACTTTTTAATAGAGATTGTTTTGCAAAGCACACATTTTGTTTTTGATCTTTTAAACCAGCGTTTTTCAGCTTTTCATTTTAGCATTTAATTTCAGGATTTGTCAGTTTTGATTAAAAATATTATAACTTATTATAAATAATAAGTTCATATAAAATTAAATTATCTCTTCATTCAAAATTATTGAAACAAACAAAATTAATAATGACCACAATTTTTTTTCTGAATGTGTCTGAAGTAAAAGAAAAAATGTAAATATGTAAATATTATCTCACCAAGAAATACTGTAATACAGTTAAGTGTATGACACTCAAAAACTTTCATTTCTCAAAAATGTTGATTATTTAAAATAGGAAAATAATGAATAAAATATACAAATCCATACAAACAAATATCAGTGTACAGTATAAATTACATCGGTGCCATCTTACTAATGTAATTTTCTTGTATAGTTTTTATAAAAAAAAATGTTCACATACAGAAAAAGGGAGCAGATAGATTATTAATTCATCAGAAAATTAAGATGTCAGTAAAATGATTTCTTCAGCAATAAGGCTGACAAAAAAGGAAAAAAATCTTGTTTAGTTGTACACCAATTTCAGACTTATTGATAATAAGCTAGAATTGCTGATGTATGTGCAAAAATTTAGCTGCTATTTCTGAAACCTGATGGGAAGATTTCCTTAGAAGATTAAAATGACTAGGTTTAAATCCATTTAATAGGGGTCAAATGTACAGAAGGGGAAAAGGGAGTCAATGTGGTGTTACCTTTCTTTGGAAACCAGGACAAGTTGGAAGTAAATGATCTTGACAGTAGTCTTCTACCTAATACAAGAAAGTGAGGTGCTTTCTGATGCCAGATGGAGAAAGCCAAAGCAGAACAGAGAGAGTGACATAAATGGTCAAGCATATCTAGAAAGTATGATTTAAAATTAAAACAAAACAAAACAAAACACACACAAAAAACCTGCAATAAAAGCATAGGGACTTCAAACAGAAACACACTGGAGTTCTTTTTTCTTTTGATACTAACAGCCAGATAATGCCTTTAAATTAATAGTGATAGTTTTCTAACCTTTAAAATATAACATTCCAAGTGAATGAATTCCAGATTAGTCCTCTTTTTTTTTTTTTTTTAGGTACTGACAGACTAATTCAAGCCTAGAAATTAATGTGGATTACTGCAAGTGATCATGATTTAATTACGCTTGTGTGGAAACCAATAACACACATTCTCTGGTGCATACCAGGAGCTAGTTTCACATGCACAGAGATAATCGTGGGCTTAGTCAGCTGGTAAATAGAAACTAAAGAGAAAAATGTGAATACTTATTGCAACTACTTAAGAACACTTAGCAGTTCCTTGAAATACAGTCACCTAAAGCCACCACCACTTATAATTATTTGTGATGGTTTTCAGAGAATGAACATCTGTACATATATTCCAATCAAAATACTGAATTGTTTGCTCTAGTGGTATCCTTGAAATTCAGTCTAAATTTGTTCATCCTCAGTTGTCATACTTAAGTGTTTCTTCTGACACTTTCTGTTAGACTGAAAAGTCCACTATTATGTGTCTCTTCCCTAAAGATTGTGATCCAACCACCTATTCATGTTCTTCTTGTTGAACTAATTAGTTGAACTCCTCAGGTTTTTAATCCTGAAGCTTTGTTCGACCCTTTAATAAGCCTTGTTGAACTCCTCTAAATCTTCCAGTTTTCCACTTGGATCTTAGAAATGCATAAGCTCTTAGCTTGCTTAGAAATGTAATTCCCTTGGCTACCAGTAATAACAGATTAATATACGCAGGGATATTAACCCTTTTGGCCACAGCACCAGAGTGGACAGTCATATTCAGAAGATCATCCACTAGTATTTTTAACTCTTTTCCAGCATTACTGATTTCCTATGAGTTTTCTGTCTGCAGCTATGAGTATTACCACATCTGGCCACACTAAAACTTATCAATTTATGTATATGTATACAAGCATATCAAGTAAAACATTTTTTGAAAAATCTACCTTTTTTCACATCTGTATGACTTCATCATAGCCAAATACCCTTCTTTGATGTTATTTGTGGATGGTAAAAAGGACTTTTTTTTTTTTTTTTTTTTTTTTTAAATTAACATTGATTTTGCTTTTTCAACAAGAGCTGACAAAAGCTTTATATTATAGTCCAAATATTTTTTTTCTCATAGTATCTCCACAGAAGTTCATCTAATTGGTCAAGATTTATCACTTATAATCCTTTTTTGGAATCTACTGTTTAACCAGTGTTTAATCCATCTGGTATGCACCACACTAATTTTGTGTCACTCCAGTTTCTTAACACTAAGATGTGTGACATCAAGTCATGCATTACAGAAATCTATTGCATTAGCACTTGTGCATCTGTCAGATAAACTCATAATCTCATAAAAGTAAAGTGAAGTTAGTTTGGCAAGGCCTATTTCTTAAAACTATGTGGGGAGTAACATTCATTATGTTAATGTCTTTTTTTTTTTTTAAGAGTAAAGTTCTTAGCAGCCAGCTGCTCAGTTTTTGAAGTAACGCAGCAATCATTAGAGTGAAAAATTTTGGAGATATGATGGATATGTTTCTAAAATGCTTACTATTTTCAAATTATATGGCCAAACAGGAGTTGGAAGCTCATATGTGGAAGTCTTGGCTTCTGGTATCTGTGAGATTAGATTAGATTATTACAGTTACTCTTCATTTGCTTAATAGGAACAGTTTAAAAACAGGTTTAAAACTTAGATGAAACAGTCTATGAAAAAATCTCTGAGCACACAACAAAAAGCCGCCACATCAAGATAGAGTGAGCATACAGGAAGGATAGTGTGAGCATACAAACTGTGGTTCCTAGATCAAACTAGTACTTAGTGACCACAAGAAAACGACTCCATGTAACTAGTCTCTTCAAATCCAAGCATAAGGAGCTTTAAAAAAACAAAGGAGAATTTACAGCTGATTTTCAGTCGGCCTTGTGTCTTGATTACACCAGATTTCATACTTGAAATGTGCTATGGTCAAATTAAGTGACACTTATTAAGCGATACAAGGAACAGTGTTTGACATGAGGTGAAAAGTGCTGCTCCATAACTCCTCCTCTGGATTTTCCCTTGGCAGGATGCATTGACCACAGGTGTAAAACAAGGTAATAGGTAAGTACAGTCTGGTGTTTACATGTCTTCTGGCTAAATTCAGCTCCATGAGTGTGATCGGAAACCTGGTTTTCTCATTTCTGGTTGAGAGCAGTTCTGTCGCAGGCAGCTGGACAGCTCTGAACTCTGTCTGGTTTGTATGTCAGTGTCAAGGCCAAGTGCTGGACTTACTGTACAAGCTGAGAAGACTGCAAACGCCTGTTCAGTGCTGTGCGCACTGATCAGTTGCACTTTGACAGCTGTATGCCAATGCCTCTTTTCAATGTTTTAGACTGGACCATATGACCATGATAATTATGGAGTGTTTTGTAGTGTTAAAGACATTCCTTTTTTCCCCATATACTTTTGCATTTCAGCAGCAGAGTGATTTCCATGCATCTGTCAGTCTGAGTTAATGCAGTGCTATGCTATTCTTTGGTCCCAATATATTAGATAATTACTCCACTACATTGATGAATATTAAACCTAACATTTTAATGCAAATTTTATTTTTTCCCAAGGAAAAATATCTTCTGTGTAACCTAAAGCAACAGGCTTTCTATTTGAACCTTTCATTTGAACATAATCAACCGATGATTCCATCAACCATTTAAACACACTTTTTAATATCATTTTCAAGTTAAACAATAATTTTTTTCACATATTTCTGGCTTAGAGATTTTTTTTAACTGCTTATATCTGTAGGGCTATGAAAATACATTCCTTAGGGCAGCTTAGTCTTTGACTATAGCCAAGTGAATACCTCCTGGATTTTCTTTAATTCCACTTTCTTACTGAAATTATGCATTTTAACTGAAAAACAACAACCAAAAAATCCTTTCAGAGGCAATTCAGATCTAATCTTTCCAGAGCTGGCTAAATCTTGATGTGAGGTGAATATATACTACTACAATAAATTAGTCACTTTTCTCTATATATTCTTCCCGATTAATTTCTCTTTGATCTATCAAGATTTCAAAGCTTGAATACTAGTTGAAGATCTTCTAAAGAAAGCAATCTGAAATTACATATTAAGGAAAACTATTAGACTTTTTCCTAATTATGGTTTGAGGCTCATTTAAAAGGCATCAGGGGAATGAAGCACTTTAAAGTAAGCTGAGAGGATTTACAACACTTAAAGGCTGCATTTCTGCCCACTAGAGATTCAGTTGTGATTTCATTGAACTCTTGTGGTAAGTTACAAGATGTTGTGTGTATATTAAAGGGACAGAGACCCCGGGCAAAACACTTAGGAACAAACCCTGTAGGAGGAATTATGTATGTAGCATAAAAATGTGCCCTGACATCTAGTGCACGGTGAGTTACAGAAATCAGAGTCCTTATCTAACCTGAGGTTCCTTAAGGAACAACTTCTTCAGAAATGAAGCATATCTCTGGAAGGTCAGTTATGGGATGTGCACTACCAAAAGCACTAGGAGGGTATCTGTAATTGTCTAAGAGAATCATTATAGAACTATATAGCTTTACCATGTGAATGTTTTTCTTGGCTTAAAACACATTTCATCACAAAAATAAAATAGAAATAACTTTATAATTTCATTTGTGGTTGATACTTCATCACTGCACCAGTTTTGTCTTTTTAGAGACTGATGTCTAATATTAGTCCAGTTATTAATTGGTAAACATAATTTGGATATACAGGCTGGTTTAAATTTTCTGATTCTGAAACTACATGGAGGGTGTTTAGGCAAAACTATATTGGTTTTATTTCTTTTCTCAGATACATGCCCAAGGTGTTTTAATAGAACAGTGTATAAATAGTATGCTATATTTTCAATATTATTTTCTTTTATCATCCTATTTTCCCGGCATCAAAATTCTGTTTGTTGGTGAGGTTGGTTTTTTTTCATTATATAAAATTTCATTTCCATCTTTATATGAATTGCTGTTTCTCCTGACCTCAACTATCTTTATCTTTTTCACATAAGTTTGCAGTTTAAAATCTCAAGACTGTCTTCTAGGAGAAAGTTTCAAATGTAGATGACTCTTAACTAGAGAGACATTCTAATGTATTAGTGCTGCTCATCTTCATTAAAACCTTTTGAAATAATAGTAATGGTATTGGACCTGACCTGGGAAAAGATGAAATACTGAAGTCTCCACCCACCTAGAAAGAAACAATGGATAGTTTAGGACAAATAGAACATCCATATGAAGTGCCAGTTAAAATTATCCAGCGCAATTTATGGGAAATGATTTTTCCTGTTTTAATTAAACATAACAAAGTTGCAGTTATTGTCCTAAAAGTCCTTGAATTTCTTATTGGAGAAAAGGAGAGGCAAAATTACTTACCTTAGCTGCTTTACATAGTACTCAGCTGCATTTTCTTTAATTTTCTAATATGCAAGGCTTATTCCAATCTCTGCAGCTGTTAGTCTAATTGGATGATTTCCTGTTTGAAATGCAGAATAATTTAAAGTGACTAGCAGTTGTTCAGGGAACCTCCCTTTCTAGGACATAACTTAATCTGACATATTCAACGCTCATCAGAGATTCAACATCTTTTCAAACTGATTACTGCTTCCTCCATCACACTCCAAGTTCCTTGACTTCCATTTAAGTGCTCCAATTTATAGCTTGATTATTCAAATGAAACTAAGAGGAAAAATCAAGTTGGTTTTTTTTATGTGCTTCCTCAAACAGTATACTACATTAAGTCCTCTGTAATATTTACTAGATTCCTCATCTTCTGTGATGCAATAGCAAGCTCTGTGTTTTGGGTTTTACCTTTGCTAGCATTAAGGACAATGATGTGGGGGAAGTTCATGTTGCATACGGTTAATATCACCAGTATTTATCTGATGGAAAAATGTTTTCATTTTTATGAAAGAAGGCAACAGATTCTTTTGAGTCATGAATCACATGAAGGTGTCAGTTTTGCAAGAGGTACAAATAATGAAATGGTGTTTCTTGTACAACCCTAAAACATAAAAACTTGTGTCTGATTTAATATGCCCCAAATTTCGTGTTATGCAGTTCATTTTGAAATATGAACATGATGAATGTCTGAGAGAGAACATTACTCTTGCTAAGACAATTACTCAGGCATGTGGCCCTTCAAGGAACCTAATTATATCTGCTTCCTGTTAAAATGATCCTTATATTCTGACCTTTTTTGAGTTTCGAGGGAGTTTTGTTTTGTGTTGTGGTTTTTTTGTCTTTGGTTGTTGTTTTTTGTTTTTTTTTTTCTTACTGCATCATGTGTGCCATAATGTTTTCTCTAGATCCCTTTGAAAGCATGAAAATTCTTTCTCAAGTAGTTGTCCAGAAAAATTATCCATCTATCTCTCATTAATGTTAATGAAGAGTTACATGGCTTAAAACCTGTATCTGCAGAATAAGCTTTTGAATGGTAGGTGAAGGAAAAAATGTCTGCAAACAGACTATGCAATAGGCTTCAAACGAGGCAATGAGGCTTCTTCTGTGTGGAAAAATTCTGGGAAGATATTCACTGAACCATAATGGGAAAGGTTCACTTGAGGTTTCATCTGGAAACATTCCTCCCGTGTAAAAATGTCTGGGGCAGGAGCAGCTCACTTAAAAAAATGACTCAGAAGATAGATGAAACAAATAAGATTTCTTCAGATATACACTGAGTCTGTGGATATCACTTAAACTGAAACAAATAAAACATTAAAAGATCAAATTCATTAAATGCATCCCAATACAAATCTTCCACATGTGTTCATGGTGAAAGAAACCAAAACTCCTCTCCAAGGATAATTTTCTAGCTGTTAAAAATTGGTAGCTGGCAACTCAGCAGACTTCTCATGAAAAGTGGCAATCCCTTTTGTTTCAAGCTGTCAGTCTCATTTTACCTTACATTGCTATCAGACAAGTTTTTTCTCAGAGCTAGAAATGAAAAGGGAGTTCAAAACTTGATAATAAAATCTGTCTGGGGTATAAAATATTGCCAGTGATTTTCTTCATTATTTCTGAGGGGAAAAATTTGTTTCAACTGTGGGCCATCAATGGGCAAGCATATGTACACTTATATAAGTATTTCCTTTATATTTTTTGCATTTATTTCTTTACTATAATTACTAAATTTTACCAGGTTAAGCCTAAAGAATTGATAATAATTTGTCTAAAAGAAATTGGCATACTTGTGAACAATTAAAATGAGACTACTGTAAAAATTTTCCTTCACAAAACTACCCATTTTATAGCACAAAATCCACTTTTAGCTGTGCAACAACGTGGTGTTCACTTGAGTAATGCACAGGGTATACAGAAATCTTTACAGCTTTATAGTCACTTTGAGTAGTGAAACTCAAGATTGATTTTAATTTTTATTAATTTCTTAATGAATTTAATTGTTCCATCATGCATGATGAAGGAAAATATTTGTGCAATATTGAGGCATGTACTAAAATGTTCCCCATGTAGAAATAAAAGAATGTACTAAATGCCTTAAGGGTCCCATGAAGTGGACTGGACTTGCTATTCCAGGAGGTGCTTTACGGTTGTGCCTATGTTAGCAAGTAGTGACAGACTAGTTGGAGTGGATCATCTGTAAGGAAAACAATTGGTGGCGAGGTTCTGGAGTAGTATTTTGGGTTTTTTTCTTAACTTGAGGCTAACTCTACTTTGGTCCCATGGACTGAGTAACCATTGGCTGACGGAGCGCATTAACCATCCTCCTGGAGCTCCTCTTCCAGTTTAGTTTCATCCAAAAGGATATAGTTCATGGCCTTCAAGACAACTCAGTAATGTGAACCACAACTCAGAGAAGGAAATTCACTTTGAAAGCACAGCTGGGCCCAGTCCAATTATATGTAACCTGTTAATCCAGCATTTCTACATGACAGCAATAATATATTGTTACTGAGATCTCGATATAATATTTCAGGTGTATTCTTGTGAAATAAATAAGTGTTCTTCAATACTAAGTTCTGTTCCTACTACATTCAAAATTAAGAAAAACTTGGGTGAATTGGATTGACAACCTTCTTGTTGACTGGGGCTAATATTTTGGTTTTCTATTTCTGCAAAGGAAGATAAATGGAATTTTCTTAGGAAAAGTTCTTACAAAAGAATTGGCTTTTACATTTTTTCATCAGTTTCTTTTGAACCTCATTTTTTTTATATAGATTTTTATAAACCATACTACAGATGTGGTTGTACATGGAAAAATCAGTCAGCAGAGATTTAGAGCTAGGTAATGAACACTGCTTTACAGAGTTTTTATTTAGTAAAATTAGATGTCATTTTTTTAAGCTGTTTAAAGGACTTATTACCTTGCAGCCAATGTCCAATAACTTGTCTTACATAAGCAATTAGAATGAGTAGGGATCTCAATTTAGCAGTCGGACAGAAGTGTTAAATATAGGTTTCATCTGCACACACGGGAAATGGTGATTATTTCTTCTAAGAAAACAGTCCACAAGTGAACAACAATGGAAGAGGAAAGTTCTCAGAAGGCATTCTTGGCTCAAATCATAATAGCTATATTAATCAGAGCTTTGTTTTGCATGGCCTGTAATTGCCTTTGAACAGTCAGTATAAAAGTTAGCAAAGCTTAAGCATTCATGTGATGTGACAAGAATAACTCCCTCCAGAGTAGGAAGTGAAGCTGACTTTCTCCAGAGAGGACACTGCACAAGTGCAAATGTAAGCACTTGGGAAAGGCTTGTGGCATGGTAATTTTAGTAAAGGACTATAGGTATCTGTGTTCATTTCTCACTGAGAAACATGGTTTGTTTCCATGCACCATGCAGTCTGAAGCTGAAGAAAGACAATTTGTGAGTCATTGGATGATTCCCACATATTTGTACCTGTACAACAGAATCTCAGTCACTGTTTTGTTTATGTTTATACTCAGGTCTCTGCAGTTCCTCAGTATTATCAGTAAACCCTGACCTTACAGATTGCTGACCTCTGTATGGTGAGAACACACAAAATGATCAGAGCAGAAAGACATGAATAAATTCCTCACAAAAGTTTGTACAGAGGCTTAGAGTTGTGAGGAACATTTTGGTGGAGCTACTTGGTTGTCTCTAAGTTACATCAGATATGGAGTGGATTTTGTAATAGTGTAAATATACAAAACCACAGCTGTGCTGCCAAATCAAGATTAGAACATCAGTGATCCTGAACTGGCTGCTATCAATAAACTTTTGCATGGCTTTAGCAAGGCACTTTCCTCTACTGTAGTGCATATTAATGCCTGAAATGAAAATTTAAAATCCAAAAGAAATAAAGTAAAAAGAATTTGCAAGATAATATAAAAAACATAATCAGAGATGTTTGATCAGAAAAAAAACCCCAACCAACCAAAACCCAAAACCAACAAAAAACCTCCCATAGATAGCAAGCTAGACAAAAATTAGGCATACTGCCTGTGGTGAGGTAATTATCTTTTAACAAAGAAGCCTGAAATCCCTGTTTTGAAAGTGATGGAAACATTGCAAGTTTCAGTGGCAAATTCACTGTTCCCTTTTTATGTGTAGTTGTTCCAGGTAGGAACTTTCCCTCAGTGAAAAGATAGGTGCTTAATCTAAAGCAAGTATGATAACCGATAAGTAAGGAAAACTACTCTACAATCTGAAAAGCAAGTTTCAAATTGAAAGGCAGTAGAAGTAGAAAAACTGAACAAAGGAGGACAATAAAAGAAGACAGGTATGGTGGGTAAGATATATAGCAATGTTTCACCAATTAAAAAAAAATTCAGCTATCCATGTTTCTGATGTAAAACCCCAGGAAACTTATTAATTAATATTTGAGGAAAGAAGCTGTCTTCACTTTACCAAAAAATCTGCAGTAGTTTGTAAGATATGCAATTTCTGCACCTCACACACATAATAATGTCCAAAACTATGTAATGTCCTGTTGATGATCCTTTACTGTCAATAGACATAGTGTCTGGCTATTCTTAGGTGAAAAAAACCCAACGTGCTGAAAAGCAGTCCCTGAAGATCACCTCTGCAAGAAAGACTATCTCTTGTGCCTCAAACCTATCACAGACCAAACTGAAGGACAGGAAGACTTTTACAGCAATAAGAGCTCAAGAGCACATCTCTGGATCAATTTACTGTTTCTTTGAACCACTTTCCCAATTTGCACTACAAATTTTATGAATTAGCATAATAATAATTATTACGCTAATATTGATTAGCATAATAAAAGATTTGGGATTTTCCTCTTCTTGTTATGATTTATCCAGGCTTCTTGGTTTTGGGTTTTTTTTTTTCTTTTCTTTTCTTTTTTCATGTGAAGATATTGGATTATGATAGCAATAATATTTTTAAAACATAAAAATTAAAGATGTCAAACCCTCCTAATTAGAACAGAATTTTAGTCATTTCCTTGAAGTCTGAAATCTGGTTACAAATACATTACCTTTGACTATGGTTGGTTTTTTCCCTAAAAGCCTTCTTTTGGTTTGTCATTTGCAGACCTTTCACCTGTAATATGTCCCTTAGACTTTTTCTGAAGACACTACTGAATGTTTCTATGACAATTTGCAACAGCATGATCTTCTTTTGGTTTCAGTTTGTGGTACTGAGCTTAAACTGCATCATTACCTAGTAAACTGAGGTACTGTTGGAAATTACTAGAAGGAGACAGTTCCATTTTGTGACATTTTCTGAGATTTTAAAATGCATTTGTTCAACTTCAGTGTGAGGCAAAAAAAAAAATTGTTTTCCTGGAAAAAATAATGGTGTCAAAATGTTTTGGGGTTTGGGTTTTTTTCAAATTTTCATTCTGATCTCTCCCTAGCTCTCAAAAAATGATCAATATGCCTTGGAAGGCAGAAAACTTCCTATGGCTAGCATCACCAAAATCTGTGTATCTAAGAGCAAGTTGTCTTTGAAAACTTTCTTTTTGACAGTGCAGAGGAAGAATTATGCCTTAGCAAAAGTATCACAATATCACTTCAACTGTTTCACAAGTTTACTATTCTGCTTTTTGCTTTTTCTTAAAAAAAAAAAAAAAAAAAATCTCTGCAAAAGAAGGTGTCCTTTCAATAGTTTTTTCTTTGAGCAAAATCACTGGGAAAGGTGTTTATTGCATATTCAGTTGATCCCCAGGTACATGTTGGGGCTGAACGTAAAGGAAGCAAGGCAAATCATACTGAAGGCAGAAATATACTAAATGGTCTGCATGAGGAATGATCTCTCAGAACACCTAGAAGGCAATCTTTCTAGGATAATTTGCAAGACTTCTTCCATGAAAAAATATGGAAAATTAATTCTTTATGTTATTTTCAAGAGATTAGGGCTTACTTAGAATGGGGAGCATCCCTGCAAACTCTTCACTAGTTAATGGATTTAGGCTCCAGTTTGATCACAGCATAAATCTGTCTTTAGGTTTTGTGGTATGAGATCAAAAGAAAGTCCCATGATGAAAAGTAAGAAGCCAATATAAACTCATTCTATATGGTCAGTTTTGCTCAAAAGATGTTGCTGTGCTAACTTTGAAGTTTCAGGGCTTTCTTCTGGAATAGATTTCAATATATTATCTGTTTCCCTACATGCGTGAATGAAAAGGGTATAAATGTACTGTATGTTTAAGTGCTTATTTGAAGAAAAGCCAGCAAGCTCCCCTTCCTGCCTTTCTCTGCTCTCAGTCTGGTTCAAATTCATATTTTGAGTTATCTGGTAGCACATAGATACAATATTAATGGCTATTGAAGCATTTAAAAAAGGTATAAAAATGACTGTTCTTACTAAATACTCAGGTTTTTTGCAAACAGAACTAAGCTAATGACTGTTAGTTTACGAGGTTGGGGAACTATAAGTAATGATTCTGTACTGCCAGGTTTTTTATAATGCAGCTTGCTTTGTCTGTATTCATGACTCCTGTGACTACTTTGCCTTTTGTTTGCTTGTTAATGAAAGCTAGTATTAGAATTTTTTCAGCTGCTGTATTTTTGTTAGTCCCATTGTCTGTTGACTAAAAAAAGGGTTCTGTCTGTACCTTCACCATACTGTAGTCAGAGACAGGCAATGAGAAATGGTCAACAAATGAAGAAAAAGCTAACAAGCACCGCTACCAAGCTGACTTAAAAAAAAATATCTCTTTTAAAGACTGAGTAAGGAGAAACGTGGTATGAGTGCTACAGCTGGGGCTGTCAGAGAAAACCCACTTCAGAAAGTAAAACATACTGCAGAGTTAAGGCTTTTTTTTTTCTAACTCATCAGAAAGGAGTTCCAAAAAGAAAATGCAGCTCTCACCAAATAAAGAATCAAAAAAGAGAAACAACCATCTGTTGTATCATTTTCCCCTCCTCTAGGGGGAAGGGAAGACCTTCATAATCTGAATCAGACACCTACAAATAGGAAACCTATGGAAGGAGATTTTTCTCTCACTACACCTTGGAGGATTCAAAATGGGATGGGGTGGGAAAGGGAAAACCTAAAGGTAGAGGAAGAGGATGAAAGAGTAGGAAACAGAAAAAAAATACAAATTTTAGCTATTTTAGTCCTATTTACAGATATTTGAAGATACTATTTATAGAGAGTAGCATTTGCAAAACAATATCAAAAATTCAAATATTAGTAGATGCATCCATTAATGCAAATATCACAGGAAAACCTATAATATTGTTTAAAATATATACAACCATGGGACCATTAGTTTACAATAAATTAACATGACCAAAAATTGTTCTGCGAGAAAACACGTTGCTTGAAAGATAAGCACACATTTGAAAATTGAGTTAAAATTCTGCAACCACTGTCTTGAACATTCTTTAAGGATTAGGATAGCACATGTTTTCTGGAAGTGCTAGCCATGAAAAAGGGTAACATTACAGAAATGTAAAACAATCAGGCAATGAGCACTGCTGTGCCACTGCAACCTTCATTTCACCTTGAAGGTCCTGTAAATGGAGTTTCAGAACATGAAGAGATTAAATACTTTTCTTGAAGAGCTTTCAGTTTAAGTCCCAGAACTACAACCAGGTCTTACAGGGCGACCTGATTTGAAGTTAATGGAACTCTGCAAGGATGCCAAGGTCACTCCTTGGCAAGCCTCTGGGAGAAACTCAGCCTGTCAGGTCTGACAACAGGAGTGATAACAGTAGACAAAGTAACCCTGAGGCAAAGTCTGAATCAAAATCAGGTCACATGTAAAGGAATCATTGGGGTCGCACTTGTTTGCATCAGCTGAGAATCTGGCCCATCGGGGAAAGAAGGTTAGTGGCAGATGGTGGAGGGTTCTGTGGACAGACTTCAGAAAGGCCAGCAAAGCCACACTGCAGTGAAGAAGATCTTTGGAGGCAGAATGACAGAAAGCGAAATAGCAGGTCTTGACTCAGTACACTTTCATTGTCCTCTTCATCTCCTTCTTATACAAACCTTTTATTTATTTTATATATTTTTGCTGCTCTAACTTTAAGACCAATTTAAACTGAAATAATTAGATGGATCAAAACTTTTGTTATGAAAATGTGACGTCTTCCACACTGGGCTCAAGTAATGTGTAAGGTCTTTCAAATGATATGACTAAACCAGCAGAAGAAAAAACAGAAGCTGCTGCAATGGACTTCATAAATGAAAGCTCTGCAATGTGGTTAAAATCTGTGACAAGATATTTTAACCTGAAGGTTAAAATGTGGTAAATAGAATCTAGGCTTTTCCAGAGCAGATTAAATGAATAATCTCTCCATCCTTATACAGCATTAAACTAATGGTACTTAATTATATTAAGTCCTCTTGAACCATAGATGACTGAACAACAGGACTTATGACCCAGTAACTATGTTTTAGTATAGATCTGTGTGCCTTGGTCCAAAAAAGAACCTTGAATACTCCCTTAGAAAAAAAAAAAAAAAAGTCCAATATTTCAAATGATATCCAAGAAGATAGCAAGAACACTGGCAAAGGCAAGGAGCCTGGCAGAACCAGGGAATCTGGTAGGTAGAACACATCAGGAATGACACTGAGTTGCTTCCCTGACAATAAGCCTTTATCAGCCAACTACAGAGGGAAATGTAACTGAAGCAAAACTCCCTCCCCTGTCAAGTTTTTGCCCTGAAGAATAAAGAAAAATGTTAAAGGAACGAAATTTGAGTCTTGTATGGTATCTCCTGTATGTGGAGGGTTTTCAGATTCCAGAATTGGACTTCAGTACTATATTAGTCATAATCAACAATAGCTGTTTAATGATAAGGCTAAGGCTGCAATCAAAGGAACATGTGACTGTTTTTGGTGTTCTAAAGACTACATTCAGATAGAACAATGGCCACTTTTTTTTCCTGAGGTATGCTATACAAGAGGTTTGAAGTACATGGAAAGAATTGTAATACACGTTTCCAGACACTGCAAGATGCCTCTGTCAAAAGCACACTATATACAATCATACCACAGGAAATCAGGACTTGTCTGAAAAATGTAGATCTGTCTCAGGTAAAACTATGTTAGCAAAATTCCCATTGTGAACATTGGAAGCCAGGACAGAATTACAATTAACAACAAAAAAAAATTGTCAGATAAGATCTTCCCTTTTATACATTTTTTCTCCTCATATTAAGTCTTTATGTTTCCCTTGTGAGATTTAAAATTTAAAGACTCTTGCTTAGAGCCTGCTTCCCACACTAATTACAGACACTAAGCATCTGTTGGAATGTCCTCTGGTTACCACTGGAATTTAAACTACCACCATTCCCCACAGTATAGTACTTAAATCTTAGTGTTTTAAGTCTATATTCCCATGTACTTACTATGCAGTGAAACAGTAGTCATCTGAAATATGCAGTTAAATTCTAACACATTCTGATAATGAAGGAGATAAGGCAATCATTCACAGATCTTTTCAAATGAAATACCTCCATCTCCCTATTTAGATACTCAACTTCTAATTACTGTTTGTCTTAGAATTGTCCATACAATACAAAGTTCTCTCCAGCTTTTGATTTACAAAGGTAACACTGAAAGAGAAATTACAGATCTTTCTTCAGCATTGCAGCTTCATTCTTCACATCTGTTTGTTAGTCTCTGAAAATTGTTTGCTTTCCTTTTGGAACTGCACAGTGATTAAAAAAAGCCCATTTGCTCAGAAAACTCACTGGTTTGTCTTTCTGATATCTCTGCAAATTTTATTCTGCTTGTAGAACTGGGAATTCTCAAAATATTCAGTCTTGGCTTTTCTGCTTTATTCATATGGGGAAATAATCAGAACTCTATTAGTTTGCTCAATTTCAATTCTTTTCCTTGGAGTTTATCTGCTTTACCTGAGCATGCAATCCTTCACAATAAATGTTTCCAGCTACCAAACCTATTGTATTAGACTCTGCATTTTGGATTTGTTGTTCAGTTCTCCAGCTTCCCTCACTCCAAGGTTGATTCATTATCTCTGCCTTAAGACTCATTCAGGTCCTGCCATCTCACTAGCCCTTTCTAGTACACTGATACGAAATGTTGTGGTGTCCTGGATTTATTTTGTGTGGGAGTTTGACTGTTACAGCAATACTATTATTTTTCGGTTCTTGTGAGACATATATTTTGAGTACAATAATTTCACCACAGCCATTTTAGGGGGGCAAAATAGTACTTCTAACAGTGATGCATAAACAACACCCCTCCTGCATGCCCAGATTCCTATCTTAATGGAACATTTTCATCTCAGCTGTACAGGCTCACAGGCAAAATGGAGCTCAGGTGTCCTAGGTTTGCTTTCAAAATTTTCATGCCTGAATCTAAAATCAAGATTCCTCAAGCAGTCATTGAGTTGCTACCTAATCCTTGGGCCATCAGACTTTTATGAACATTGATTGCACTTTTCAACATTAGTATCTTTCATAACATGTTGGAAATGTCTTATCTTAAAAGAGGATAAGACTGTCATAGCTCAATAAAACCCTTTGCAAAAGTAAAAGCAACAACAACAAAAAAGGCATTTCTCTTCTTAAACAGCTAGAGGAACTTGATTGCTTTGGCATTCTCAGTCCATAAGAATGAACTGGGACCCAGGTAGTTATAGCTAACACCTTGTTTGTGCACTAATTAATATCCATTTTTATCTTCAGTCTAGTCTACAAGGTTCCATTGTCTCTTCTCCCTTATGATCTTCTGACAATTTCCTAAGCCTTACAACAGATGCTCTACAGTAAGCTGCAAGATATTTGGGGATAGAGGAAGGGAAGAAATTAGGATGAAGGGAAAATACTTTTAACATTATCTTTAGTACAGGGGTTCTGACATTCTACTGTGTAGGAAAAGCACTGAGTGAACATGGTACTGATTAACCAGCTTTGAATCCAGTACAGTAACAGCAGCTAGCAGGTGAACTGGAACTCACGCTTCTCTTACTTCCAGTTAACACTGCAGGTAGTGAGCTGTCTCCTCATGCATATGAGCCTCAGCTGAGAAGTGATTTATGACTGACAGAGTGAAATAAAAGCTTTCCCCTCAATTCTTTCTATCATTCATATAATTCTGCCTGTTCAACTCATCTGAGGCCTTCCCTCTATGATCTGACAGCACCATGAGTGCCTATAATGCTGTTTCTAGGAAGACAAGGTTTGCCTTTCTCAGAAGTTACATTCTTAGTTTCTGCTCTATTCTTACAGAATCGAGTGGAAGGCTGGTCTACTGCTTTTGAGGGGCTAACTCAGAAGCTATACTGCTGCCACCCATATCTGGGATGTGCTTTTACAGTACTACCCAATGTTGAAAGGAGGCCTACAGGAAAGATAGGGGGGGACTCTTTATCAGGAAGTGTAGTGATAGGATGAGTGATAATGGTTTTAAACTGAAATAGTGTAGATTTAGATTAGATATGAGGAAGACATACTGTACTGAGAGTGGTGAGACACTAGAACAGGTTGTCCAGAGGAGCTGTGGATGCCCCATTGTCATAGTTTAACCCCAGCCAGCAACTAAGCCCCACAGAAGCACTCACTCACTCCCCCCACAGTGGGATGGGGGAGAGGATCAGAGGAGTAAAAGTGAGAAAACTCATGGGCTGAGATAGAAACAGTTTAATAGGTAAAGCAAAAGCTGCGCATGCAAGCAAAGCAAACCAAGGAATTCATTCACCACTTCCCTTCAGCAGGCAGGTGTTCAGCCATCTTCAGGAAAGCAGAGCTCCATCACACATAATGTTTACTTGGGAAGACAAACGCCATCACTCTGAACATCCCTTCCTTGCTTCTTTTTCCACCAGCTTATATACTCAGGATGACATCATATGGTATGGAATATCCCTTTGGTTAGTTTGGGTCAGCTGTCCTGGCTGCATCCCCTCCCAATTTCCCATGCTCCTCCAGCCCTCTCGCTGACAGGACCTGAGAAACTGAGAAGTCCTTGACTTAGTATAAACAGTGCCTAGGAACAACCTAAAACATCAGTGTGCTATCAAAACTGTTGTCACACCAAATCTAAACCAGCATTGCACCAGCTACTAATAACATTAACTCTGTCCCAGCTGAAGCCAAGACATCCATCCCTGGAAGTGTTCAAGGGCAGGCTGGATGAAGCCTTGAGCAACCTGGTCTGGTGTCATCTACCCCTGCCCATGGCAGGGGGGTTGGACTAGATGCTCTTTAAAGGTCCCTTCCAATCCAACCCATTCTATGATTCTGTGATTCTATGATTGCTATCTTCATTCCTGGGTGGATTGCAGCTCACATTTACTTTCCGGAACAGTGCATGAACAACCAGTCTATATTGAGTTCTGTGGAAGGATACATATTCTACCCTTCCCGTTGAAACCAGTCCACTGTGAAATACAAAGTAAGAGAATGACAAGGCCAGAATGGGAACCACTGACTCTGGTGGGTCCAGACATCACATATGTGATGTGTTCTATGTTGGACATAGAACAAAAAGGCAGCAGATCATGTCCAAATTTTATATATGGTGGCCATTATCTGGAATTTTTAGATAGTGCCTAGGGATTCAATTCCAAAAGCAGTAAGGTGATAAATTATAGCTAAAAGCAGCACATTAGCATCCAGATTGGAGGATATGGTGGTCCTACAGAAAATGGAGCCTGATTCAGAAGCCTATGAATTAGTGGTTCAGTCAAGAAGGGGAAAATCTGATGTCCATTACTTAATTTCCCAGAATTTATATTTTAATCTTTATTCTCCCAAAGAAAGCTTTCTGAAAGTGAACTGAATGTCAAGACTATGCAATTACCTAGAGCAAACACTTATATGTAATTGCTGTGATGGACTATAAAATACTCAAGAATGAAGCCATTGAATTGAATAATTTCAGGTACCTAAAATAACAGCTCAGGATTGTTAGAAAATTGATCCATTTTTACCTAAACAAGTGCTTCAAACAAGGTCCCAAACTGAACAGAATGCAAGCAGCCTGGATCTCACTGGATACATAACCTTAATGCTCCTAACCTCTCTTGCTTTGTTAAAATGCCATCTGACCTTGGAAGAGGGTAAAGACCTGTTTTTCTCCAGAATCATCATATCCCTGCCTGCAGGGCCTGATCTGCTTGGTGCTCAGAGCAAGTCTAAGAGCTGCAGCTCTGTCCAAAATGTGTCTGCGAACATGCCCATCTGCCAATTGCTATATATCTAGGGCACTACTGAGGATAAGGTCATCTCAGATTCAGGTGGCTCCTTTGCTTGAAAGGATTTTTATCCAGGCCTCTCACCTCTTTTCAGGCCTTTTTTTCCTTGAACTGTTGGGTATGTCGGGATTGGGTGAAAATAAGTACATTCAGTTGCTGCTGTTGGAAACCTTTCTAGTTTGCATGAAATATATATGTAAACAGTCAGCAGACCCAAGAGAAAATAAGCACAAATGTAACTGTAATTTAGTGTTTGGGACACATCTGAGGAGGAAGAAAGACAGGAATTTTGCCTTTGCTCTATTATTTTAATTTTGTATTAAGTATTCAATGGACAACAGACTGGTATCTAGGCTTCCCTCCCTTTTCTGGATGAATTCTCTAATCAACACATTTTAGACTTGTGGTTACATGTTCTCTCTTTCGACTCATTTCCAACACTAAATTGCTCCAATTTAAACAACAGTTTCACTGAAACACACTAAGGACCTTCCTGACACTTTGTTCCTCAAGAGTACAAGATATCTTAATGATTAGGTCTTTCTTGTGTGGCAAGAGATAAGGGTCAGACACTTTTCATACTCTGCTGTAACTTTCAATGGGATTTTTTTTAAGTTCTTCTCTATGTATCAGAAATTTCCAAATTATTTTCTGGCAGAGGTAAGGAACAAGGAAACAGACCAATCCAAGGGAATGAAGGCACAATGCAGGTGACACCAGTCACCTGAAGGAGGAAGATTTAAATGTGTCTCCTGTTTTCTCTTCCTCCTACGCTGCAGCTCTTCCTGTTGATTTCCAGCAGAGTAAAAGATTTCACCAGCTTCTGCTCTACAAGGAAGAGGAAAAATAGTTCCATGAAGGAAAAAGCAGATGGAATCCACTATTCCTTATATGCCTTTCCCTTCTTGAAGTTCAGCAATTGCTTTTCTTCCAGTCCACATCCTAGGGATCAGCCAGCACAGCTCCAACATCATGGTGTGCTCATTTGCTGTTCACTTCTGGCTCAGGCTTTTTGGCCAAAACCTGTTCCATCCATGCTTTCTAAGCACCTTAATCCTACATAGCCCCTATGTAGGTGTATCTCTCAAAGATGCAATGATACCTTGATGTGGCTGCAAATCACAGTGGTAGAAGTCTCATTAAGTGATGAGCCAAAATGACATTTTTGTGATCCTTGATTAAATCTTAACAGGGAAGAGTATGACCCCATTGAATTTCATAGCAAAAATTTTATTGAGCCAAGACTTACCTCTTCATAAATTTTAGAGGGGTGTATATAGTATATTTTGCTTTCATCTCTTTTTATTGATTTGTTTCATAGACTTTTCATTTTCCACTCTTACACAGTATGATAGAAATCATAGTTTTGTGAACATGCCTTTAACAAATAGCTGTGGCTTAGTCATCTCACATCATTAAACCTCATTGATAGCTCAGCTCTCATTAAATCATAGGCTACATCACTAATCACCAATATTAAGAATATAACAATCATTTTCCATAAATGTAAAATGTCGGAAAGAAAGATTTTCCTCTGTTCTATTAAATTTTATTATAACAAAAGATAATACATTTAACAGACAGAAGTATTCCATCAAACATTTTATTATGTTATTAAACCTTAAATATCTTCCAGCTTTCAAAAAAGGAGAACAGATTATGCATTTAGGAGACTTCATAAACAAAGCTTGAAATTTCATTCAACAATTAAGAAAGTAAAGAAAAAACTTTTTTCATCCATTTCCCATGGGTTCTTTTTTTCACCTACTTATATCTGAAATAATATGAATCATTGTAAGTGTATATAAATGGAAACAAACCTAACCTGGGCTCTACTAGGTAGGCTAGGATTTTTTAACAGATATTATTGTCATTCATTATTCGAAGGTTACCACTGAAAAAAAGAAGCTCTGGCTGTAAAGAACAGGAAATGGCAACAGCAAAGCATAATTACACCTAGAAATGTAGAATATAGCCAGAATATAGTTAGGGAACACACTATCAAGGTCAGCAGCAGAAAAGTACTGTGATACATTATTTCTCATTTTGTAAGGGCCACCTTTGAGAGGATATAAGATTAATAAAGTTGAGGAGCTTCCAAAATGCAGTCGCTACTTTGTTGAGGGGACTAAGTAACTTTCAAAAATGCTTTAAGCAATTTTTAACTGATTCCTCTTCTTACTGATGCCTCCAGAAAGGGCTGTTAAGAGCAGGGTGTAATTGGGGATCGACACCCAAGGCTTGAGCAAACAATCTGTTGCTAAAGGCAGTCACCCCTGGCAGACTCCTCACTCCCTGCTGAACTGGTGTGCGGTGAGAGGCACCTGCCTGCCGCATGGTGCTGGGCACGGGCAGGGCTCTGCAGTGCTGGCAGGCTGCCCGCGCATGGCAGGGACCCCTGAATTCAACCTGGGGCTGGATGACACGTAAGGCAGATGATCATCCTTGAATGGTAACAGTCACATATGCTGAAAATGAGGCAGAAGTTACTGCCAGAAGGCACTGAAGAGCTATAAATGCTCTCAGGCTCTGTTTTAGGTTAAGGATTAGGGAAAGGGATTAGATAAACACATGGATAATGAATCTGTTTGTGCCTGTTAAAGACAGTGTATCAGATGCAGTCTCCAGTTCAGGTGTCCCCAACCCACTGATGGCCAGAAGTCCTACCAAGTAGAGAGCTGTCAGGGTCTGGAGGTCACCAGTGGCCCTGTCTGGCCTCCCACAGGGCATCCCCCAACTCTGCCCACAGACCCCACTGCTGCCCCTGCGGGCTGTCAGGCCCTGCCCCAGTGATGCCACAGCAGGGACAGCCTCCAGCTTCCACAGCCCGGCTCCGTCCAGCCATGGCCCTCCCTGGGCCAAGCCCAGACTGGCCTGGACCTTCCCTTGTCCCCAGAGACGTGTCTGTGCTGGAGCTCAGGCTACTCTGGGTGTCCCCAGCTGCCCTGCCCCCTTTCTGGGCAGTAGGACTGGCCCTCCCTGCCAGGCCCTGCCCTGTTTCCTCAGGGAGACCCAGCCACTGCAGTGCCCTGACAGGACCTTCTGTAGATTGCCTGTTGCCATATTCTTCCCTAACCTGGTCCTAACCATTGTCTAAGCTAGACTGGTCCCAATGTCACCAAAAAAATGGTGAAATCTGAGCATAAAAACACCAGGCTGACAGCTGCACCTGGAGGAAGCAGCATGGTCATATCTGAATGGCACATGCCTGAGGAGATGGCTGGGCTCCAAGTGGCTCAAAAATGGTCAGTGGGGCCTTTCTCAGAAAAGTGTAGTTTGTCCACATGCAAAAACTTCTCTGCAGAGGCTTGAAAACACATTAGAAATAGTTTGACAACCCTCAGACTGATATCCAGTGTCTATAAAACAAATATTTTCCAAATATTACCTCTGTATTAGCAGCCATAAGCAGAAGCAAGTTGAGAAATTCAGTAACATCAAGGAAGAATGAGTGGTTATGCTCTTCAAAGACATCTTGCCTTTTTTTTTTTTTAAAAAAAAAAAAAGACTGAAGCTCATACTTTGGTCTTATTAGTGGGTCACAATGCTTTTATTGTTTCTGGACATTTTAGTGGTACATGACAAAAAGTGGGGGGTGGTGATCCTTGTGACTTCACAGTAACAAATACTTTGTTCAACCATCAAACAATAAGGTGGATTTACAGTCAGATTGACTGTCTCATCATTTCAACAAGGAACTATCAAGGTGTGATAGAAATTCTTTTCTTTAAAGCGGCTGACAAAGAACTGATCATAATTTATCAACAGGCAGCACTGAAGTTAAACTTTCAAGTAATAAGTTGCCTGGAAATATCCTTAGAGTTCATTTTAACATGGACAAACTGGAAGTTCACAAAAAATAGATAAAACAGAAAGTGTGTTGGTCAGCTTCTGTTCAGATAGCACAAATCAGAAAGGGTACACCTGTTTTTATTTCTTTGAAGATGCTGCAGAAAAACTCCTGCAGAAATATTCCAAAGAATAAACCTGGCATCACAAGGATTATGTGGGCAACACAGAAGTCTAAGGCCATAGCCATAGGCAGAAGTGTAGTGGAAAAATATTGTATCACAATATAAGAAGTCATTCCAATAATTAAAATGTTGATAGAAAATTGGCTCAGATGACCATGCTGTAATATACTGGCTTGTTCTTCAGCAAACTCCTGCAGGAAGGGTCCTAGATTATCAATTATTTTCTGAAAGTTCACTTCAACAGAAAAAAAAAAAAAAAAAGTGTTAGCATGCCTAATACTGGGTTACGGGTTGCCAAGATTTGTAGAATATGACCTGAGTCAGAGAGGAGGCAGGAAAAGATCTAGGCAAAGGACTTAATGCATCATGGTAGTTATCTTTCAGTAACTAAAAAAAATGTGGATGTGGTGTGCAAAACCAGAGAAATAGTAAAACCCTTCTTAGAATACCATGAGCTTGTCAAAATTATTTGGGAGTCTGGAAAATGACCTGAGACTAGAATATAGTCTGTGATGATTTCTAATGTTATCTAGTACTTCTCTGAGCATCAGGACTAATGAAACCTGGAATCTAGTGTGCCTCTTCTGTGGTCTTTGGATCTCAAGCCATTGAAAAAGCTTAGTAGTTTAAGTATCTTTCCTCTGCTCTACAGCCTCTTGTGTCTTAAGACCTTTGAGACCTCTACACTCTCCAAATTTTCACCAAGATAGTAAACTTTGTAACTGAAGAACAAGTCTGGTTTATGTTTGAAAGAGGTTTATGTTTTGAAAGAGGAATCATAGAGCACATATTTAAATTTTCTGTCCCGTCTATGTAATATAACACTGGAGGACAAATCCAGTCAAAGTCCCTGTGCTAAGGCATCAGACTAACCTGGAAATTCTTGGGTGTTCTGACTAGAATTGATGAAAATGTTACATGGACAGTATAGAATTTTATCAGAAGTGTGATGACTTTCTTGCTTATATGGGAAAGTAAACTAATTACTGTGACTGGGGTATAGGTATCAGACAAAGACATTACAGAACCTTCTTTAGCTCATCTATAACAAATCCTAAGTATATGTAATAGATCCTAAATGGATGCATAGAAAATAGCAAGAGAATGTATCCATGAATAGGTAGAAAATTATTAATTTCTGTTTCACCACTTGGATTTGATTGATTATCCATCTGAAGAAAAAAGTGCAATAATCTAGAAAGTCATATTTGAGGGAAAATGAAGAAGAAAATCTGTGGTAAAATGGCACTCCTACTCTTTCTGCATCTCCTTATAAGCATAAGCATTAAGCAACAAAGGTGCTGGGAAGCTTTCTGCCTTTGAACTGAGATGGCAGGGCAGATACCATGTGTTAAATACACCTTCTGTACAATAACAGAAACATTTTACAGCATGAATATAACAAATTTTGGTATCCTCAAGATGACCTGATAAATATAATTCAAATCTGTTACACACTTGAGCTGATAAATGGGTGAGATTTACTGAACAGGTCTCTCAAGTATTAGTGTTAGGTGCCAGCAGCAGGAAGGAGCATAGTAATTTAATGAGGTGGACAGTGCACAGCACTGTGTGGCTTCACATGGCTATGTCAAAGCCAAAGAGTGGGAAGAAAATGGTTTATAAGTTTTGCAAGTTTTGCATTTAAGACTTTGCCTTAAAGAGTAAAGAAGTCAATCTTCAATGAAATCTTTGATGATGAATAGCAAATAAGATTTTATCAATAAACATTTTGTATTTTAGGGTGTCATACAACAAAATCTGTAATGAATAGCTCTTTTCTGTGTTTCAAAGGAGAAAGGAATATAGGTTTGAGAAAGTTGCTTTTCTACGAACTGCAGACTCCTGTTACACTTTCAAGAAGGGAATTTTCCTTTCTCCATTTGCTACCTAATTCTGCCAGCCTTATCTACAGAGAATAAAAGCTAAATATGTGTAAGACCCAAGGGAACTAAATAAGAGTGCAAATGTGTTAAGGTGTTGTTTTGCTTAATGAAAGATGTTTAAAATTGCCTATTTGTGATCTTGCATTGATTTATAGCATTTCAAGGAAACAAGCCTTTTCTGACAAAAAGTCAGACTGCTTAAAATAAAACAAAAAAGCTTTAAGTATCCATATACTATTCCACATTCAGAATCAAGGGAACTAAAGGCGAAGCTCTGTTGCTAGGAGACTGTGGCAAGAATGTATAAGGGAGATTCCTTTATTTTAAAGATTAGAATCTGTAATCAAAATACTTAGCAGGTAATAAAATAGCTATATGTATGAGCTCAGTGTAGACCAGGTGAAGTATGAGACAAGTGCTGGAAAGCTTATGAAAAGTGCAAATTTTCAAAAAGAGTTCAGCTATCATGACATATTGGCCTGATAAAAGAAGCACATTATTTGCTTGCTTACAATTAGGACAAAAATTCAGTTAGGATATAAATTAAGGAATAAATATTGATGAACATGTCAAAAAAGGACTATGATTTAATTTATTTCTGGTATTTACTTGGTGACAATTTGTAGGTGTCTAGAAATTTTTAAATTATTAGTTGTAAAACATGTAGCAGCTAAAGAGAGAGAAAGATTATTGCAGAGAAGAGATGAAAGTATTTTTAAAGTCAGCTCAAATTTCTCAAGGACTTTCAGATAAGGGAAAGAAGTTTGGAAAATTTGAAGCTTTTCATACCTACAATTTAAAATGAATGGTTTTATGAAATCTTTATAAAGTTTTTCTTTTGTAAAAATTTAAACCACAAGTAATAGATATAATTAAAATTACGAAGAAAAATGAACCATGAAACACATATTTAATTCTGTCATTATTTTTTTTTTCATCTCAAGGTTTTGGTTTTGGGTTTTGGGTTTCTAAGTGGAAAAAAGTTGTTTCTTTAGTTAAAATGTCAATGTGATTCAATCAATGGAGAGGTAGACTTTTCATGGGATACAAGGATGAACCATACAATTAAAAAAATAAAAAAAATCCTTAGATTGGCAGCTGTGAAACATCTTTTGGTGGTGCCCATATCACTGCATGGCAGAAGTTTTCAAATATCCAGACCTACTGAATATGTGTGGGAACCCTCAATATAGGCCATACGCAATTAATTATGTCTAAAGTTGAAATATTTTGAATTACTAAAATATGAACAAAATAATTTACTACAATGTTGTTTTTTAAAACATGTACTTTTCCTGAAATGTCAGAGCAAATATTTTGCCTAACTGTATTTAGCTGATATTTTCTCTTCCTACTTCATTCTCAATTTCTATCTGACATTTCAGGTCTTTCAATGGGTGATACTACAGAGATGTTTGTTATAAAAAAGATACTATCAGAATACTTGTTCATATACTTGTTCATATATGAAAGCACCCCTTAAAGAGCAAAACAAAACCTCAGTGAGGCATATGACTTCCCTCATGTACTCATAAAAAAAAATCAGAGCAGTTACTCATATTTTCTGGTGGGAGGATACCCTTCTGCAATTTTTCTTTAGTGCCAAGTCAGCCTGCTCAACACATAAACCAGTCAGCTACAGTTAGGCCCCCTCATGGAAAAGTCACTTTGAGACACAGATTTGCAGTGTCAAGCCCTTGTTCACAGCAAGCGAGATGATTTTCCAGCACCACATGGTAGCCTGGTAGCTCATTTTCAGTTGTGCTGTTGCACAGGGTGAAATCATAGCTTTTACCTGCTGTTTGAGTTGTACGTTACTTCTACAGCCATCTACCTTTTAGAAAACAGTTAGAGGTTCTCATTAGGCTGAATAACTGATCTATTAAGCCTAGTAGGGTTGACAAATAGTGGGTTTTTTTAATTATTTTCTATCCATTAACATTATTTTTCAAATGTTAGGGACTAAGCAATATCAGAATTTACAAAGCCAGAACTAAAAAGTAATTAAATATTCTGCATTACTGAAATCCAGGGAGATCTACATGTCCAAATTAACTTTTTTTGGCTCCTGGAAAGCTAAACCATTCTGCAATTCTATTATGTCCTCACCTTTCTGTTGTTCATCAAGAGGAGACACATTCTCAACAAATTATGCAAAGTCCAGAATCAGTCAGGTACTTTGACTTTCTTAATTTGTACATGCTTTCTTTACAGTATCAACAGCACCAGGTAGCAAAGTGCAATACCTTCTTTCTGGAGGAATGTGAAATGCTTAAAAATTGTTATGTTTTGTTTTAAGGTATGGTTTTAGTTGATGAAATTGGGAAAATTGGATCAGTGCTAAGGCTATGGATTTTCTAAACAAAGTTTGATATATTCAAGCCTATCTTGACATTGAGATGCTCTGACAACATGCATATATGTGCCATTAAAGAGAAACTATGTTACTATCAGGAAACAAAAAAACACCAAAACCAAAAAACTCCAGTTGGGGACAGTAAAATAATTTCTTATAAATAATTTAGTGATTTATTTCTTAAAAATGTGATCATCTTCTTACCAATGAAGTGGTTGAACTATTCCAAGTTGAAACCTGATTTGTATATAAAATGAGAGAAGACCTTATCTTAGGAACTATACAGACTTAAAAAGTAAACAACTGTAAAAAGAAGAGATGTTCAATGTATATGCAGAAACTAAGTCACAAATACAGAAGCAGCAGGACTCATTTGAACAGCCGTAGCTGTCCATGGTGTATGTATCTACATGTAAGCCAATAAGGCCCGTTTTAAATCATGATTGATAAACAGACACTTCCAAGCTGTAATTCCCCCCAACGTCAACTAAGTATCGAAAGAGTAGATAAATCACACCCTAAAAATGTCTTTTTCTCTCCACTGACTATAAAGTCAGATTAATGTCTTTATCTCTGTTAACAACTATGCTTCTGCACAGCTAGGTTTAATCCAATGAATTGCATCTGGATGACTAAATCACATAGCAAAGCTGTGACAGACTTGGAGATCGAGTCAAGGCCTTTGGAAATCCCTGTCAGCTCCCTATCAAGCCCATTTTTTTTTTCCTTGGAAATGATTCTGAAAGGCAAATTTTGATGTAGTGTGTGAATTCCTGTGAATTTCATCTTTCAGAAATTCATTTAAAGATTCTTTACAATTTGTAGTAATTTATTAGGAACTTATGGAGACTACCATTAATTTTGGTCTTCATCAGTAAGTACCCAAGTAAAGATCTCCTTTCCTAAGAAAAACAACAACAAAACCCCTTTTCTAGATATAAAGATTTAGTTCAATATCTTTGCTAGAAATATTTAATGGTTTCTGCTGAGTGCTGTCGGACACTTAAAATTAATATATGTGCTGCAGTATCAGTTTTTCAGAAATTACTACTAGATACATAGCTGTAAGACAGTTTGTCCTTAAAATCATTTACCTGAGACAATGCACTGAATTCAATCATATGCATACAAATCAAGATTTCCTGTAATTTTCATCTCACTTTGACTTTGGTGGGGGTTGTAGCCTTTGGCAAAGCATTAGACCCATTGAACTGTGTAGACCTATACCAAGAGTGGCTTTTGAGTCTCACTGGAGTGTAACATTCATCAGAAATCTTTCTGTCTTAGCCATGAAAGCATTATGCTATGATCAGAGGATAAAGCCAGGCTGTAATAGACAAGTCAATCCCAGACAGTTAGTGTTACTGTCATACTTGCATTTTGAGTCAGCATAAGGACAAGTGCATCAGCTAGAGTATCAACCTACCTTGTATATTTTTTTTTGCTTTCTGAGCAACCCCCAATCTGATATCTGTATTAGTTAGCAAGAACTTTAAAAGTCCACTAATTCTCTTCAGTAATTTTAAGGAAGATATAATGCTAGAGCAATCACAAGTCTATAGGAGTGAATTTGCTTCATTACCTGCAATGAACCCTTATGTCAAGAAAATTTCGTCAGGTAGTCTAAAGTAATGTTACTGCAAAAAAATGAAGGTTTTCAGATGAATTACTTGAAGTGACTATTACGTCATCAAAATGTGATGGAATCGACTAACTGAGGTTCTACATCTAAGGGACTGAACTGATGTCAAAACTGACTGGCATACACTACAAGTTTACAGTAAGTATTTGTTGTGATGCTTATGTTTTGAATCTAATAAACCTACTGCTGTTGTGTGGTGTTCAGGAATACATAAAACACAAGTAACTTTTTGATCTAACTTGTGTCTCAGAAGTGATTTTCTAGTTGATGTGTGTGATCATTTTATAATTACCTCATTAAAAAATTCTCTAACAATTTCTTTGAGCAAGTTCCCTGCAGCAAAACTCTTCTTTGAGTTGTGTAGATGTAGTTCAGTTCAGTAGCTTCTTCACATTTTGTGATTTATTGTAGATCAATGCTTTTCAAACAGTGTGGTAGGGTTTGTTTGGGTTTTTCCCTTCCAGATCTTTCCTATTCCTTGAATCCCAAATAATCCAACATATTATTTGGCTATACAGGTGATCTGTCCCTTAAAAGAAACTGTCGATCCCATAAGAAAAATTCCAGAATTACAGAATGGTTGAAGTTGGAGGGACTTCTGGAGATCATCTGATCCAATCCCCTTCTTAAAGTTTTTAAAGTTATTGACAAAATATTTTTCCAGGTGTTTTATGGATCTATTAAAAATTATCCAGATGTCTCAGAGCTTGTGTTCTCCAATGAAAATCATTGCTCTAAATACTTTTGTGTGTAAATAATTTTCAGTGTTTTTTGTAACAAACACAGCCATGAGTCCCGCCGCATACCCTAGGCCAGGTAGATATAAGCCACCTCTGATCCAAAAGTGCTGCAGCTACCTTAGTCGATAAACTTAGTAAAGTTAGTTTTCAAACTGCTAAAACCTTCTGACAACTTACTAGCTAATGCATATAGTGTTACACCACATAAAGCTACATGATTTTCCTATCAGAGCAGAATCTGAAGGTTGTGCCTGTCTGCGAAAGGCAGGTGCATATGTGCCAAAAAAGGTTTTCTTACATTCTGTCTAGAGAGTTAATTTGCTCAGAAAAGGATTGTTTTAGTTTGTTTCTTTATTTTCTTATTTGAGTAGGTAAGCATGAGAATAATTTAACTTGATTTAAAAAAAAAGGAAAAGAAAAGAAGAGGACTCATCTCCAGTTATGAATCATATCATAAAGTAACTTACACTATGACTGTAACTTGTTGGTACTGATTGTCATCAGTTACCAGAGCACAGTGTATACATTGCTGTTTTTATAAAATGTGCTATTGATGGCCTTTAGAACAAGAATGTATATATTACTACTCTGAGCTAATACAACATTAGTTGGATTAACTGAGAGCAGCTGGAGGTTTCTGAAAAAAAGCAGAGGATTGTAACGGGCCCTCAAAACCCAGATTATAAGGACATGAAAGTACAAGTACAGAATGATGGCAAAGGCCACAGAGCTGTAAATGCAAGTCACAAATGATTGATAACTCAGTGATCATTAAAGGAATTCCACTGGAAACTGGGTAAAACTGGATTTAGGGATAATTAATGGGAAAGGATCAAGTTAAGGTGATTTTTGCAAAATTATAGAAAATATTCAAAGCAGGCTCAATAGTTAAGATGAAGAAAACACCAATATCACACTCTTTCAAAGACTGAGGTAAGAACTTGGGTTAGAGATTACTTCGGTTCTTGAGGAAAACCTTTTATCAAACTTATGATCTAATGAGGAAGTGAAAGCGTGAGCATAGTATCAGAGAAAGGGGAGACAGCACAAAGTCTGTATCAATTTTGGCTAAATTATTACTGAGAAAGAGAGGTGATAATCAGATAATTTGGATGGTGAGTTTTACTGTCATTACAAGTGGGCTAATAATTACTTGATAATATTTTTTGGATATGAATTTAATTAACAATAAATTCTTGCTTTCATATCTAAGGTTTATTACTGTAGCCCACATAAATTGCATGAAGTGTCTGGTCTGATATCCTATCCTTGAGGACTGACTGTTAAATCTGAATGCAGAAATTCATGAAGAATATAAGTGACTTAGGCTTTAATCTGCATGTAACAGCTGGTGGAGAATGTAGGCATCTTTGGCTGTTACAGTTTGGATGACAATCAGGATATCTGGAAGAATCTCTCTTTGGTCCAGTGCTAATCAAGTGCTTTACTGAAAGCAAACATAAAACTGTAATAAAATTTGCAGATGAGTGAAACTAGTTGAGAGAAAAGCAATAATCATGTGTAAAAATTGGTTCCTGAGAGCCTCTTGATATGCTTTTCTCGTTTCAAGCCAAATTTAAGTCCATATGCCTAGGAACCAGGAATATATGTCATACTGGCAGGATGGTTGTGTGTTCTCTGGTAAGCACTTTCCTCAATTGTGGCTAAGGTAATATTTGGCATAGAAGGATCAGGTTAGGTACAGAGGTGGTAGGCCAATTACTGGGCCACGTAAACTGATTAAGTCAACACTTCAACAGCCCTGTTGAAGGTGTTCAGAATTGAGATGGAAAAAAATCCAAATTTTTTTTAAATCTTTGAAGAATTAGATATCTCTCTCCATTTATTTTATCAAAGAGATTTAGTGATCATGAAATGATGATAGTAGTACTGGGGAAAGAATTCTGATAGCAGAGAGCTATCTGATACAGCAAAGGCATACTGACATCCAAAGGCTGACAGAGAACGCTTGGTAAATTCAGTCCAGAAATCAACCACATCTATGAAGCAATCAGTGTGATTAACTACTATAACTACTACAAGGGTTCAGACAGAGTATCTGCCACTGAAGTCTACAGTAAAGCTGTTTGTCTTTTTAGAAGAGCTGTAGCTCATCCAGAGATCAGGAATTACTGGGTGAAAAGATACAGTCCATACAATGTAGGAGATCAGAATAGATTATCATAATAGCCCCCTTCCTCCTTAAACTCTGTGATTTATCAGATTTTTCATTGTCTGGGATCAGTGTGTTAATAGGCTTGATTTCTCTGTGCCTTGATTCTAAGCCTTTTGGTTCCTATTGTAATTTTTCATGACAGTATTGCAAGACTGCAAATCCCTTTAGGCATATACTTTTGAATGAAAGATTTGGCACGCACTTTGACCTATAAAGGGAGAGAAAATGAATGCAAGGTACTGCATGCCAAAAGACACGTAAGAAGAAAGACACTTCAGCAGTAGTCAGAATTAAAGAATCTGAATTTCACAGAAGACCTCAAACCCATGAAATCACATTTAAAATAGACTTCTTTCAACTTACAGTAATAGTTAACTATTAACTGTCCGTGTCCATTTGCCTTTGTGTTCGCTTATTGGTCCTGAATTGCACTCAAGTTCCCTTGTTTGGTGGCCAAAGTAAGTCACCAATCATTCATGTATATATGTAGTACCTACACACTTCAGTTTTGCTACTGAACTGTATATTTGTTAGAAATATTTGCTAGACTAAGGTTTAAAAAATAAATTGCAGTCTTAATAGATGGGCAGCAGATAGAGAGAGTATGGAGAAATTGATGGGAAAGATAAATAAGTTTAAGTCTGTGTAAAGACCAGTGGTTCACTCATGAATACATGAAGTTACTTCCCTTACCAGTTTCTAGTTACTTAGGTGAAAGCTAATCCAATAAAAATATACCTGTATTTAGCATGGCATTGTGTCACATCATACTGTTTGTATTAAAGCAAAAAGTAGTCATGACTTCATGTGAATTTCTTTGTGGAAATTCATACTTTTAGATTCAAAGATACCGAAGGGAGATGCAACTATCATGTCCCTTTGTCCTCAGACTCAGTGTGTTTTTCCATATCTGTCTGCAGGCCTTAAGAGAAGGCAGGTGCTAGACCATTAAAGGAACACCCAAACCACTTGTGTCAAATGTGAAGAAGTTCAATAAAAATAAAAACTGAAAAAGGGATTCATTATAGTCAAACATTAAGATTTAGCCACTTTTCACTGAGCAGAATTTACAGAAACAAAACCCACAAATACTAAACTGGATGTCTGTTGTCCTTCATATGCATATTTAACAGTTTCAATGAAGCTGGCAGTTTGCCACATTTAAACTTAGCTCTGTCATTCAGACTCTCCTGTGCAATGAATAGGTTGTGCTTGTACAGCTGAATCTATTTAGGCATTTTTAGTCATATTTTTCCCTTCTTCTGTCTTCTGGAGAGAGTTAACATAAAAGGTGCTGATGCACACTCCACACTTCACATGTGGTGCTAAAAATCCATTAGCTGAAGAACAGCGAAGAAACCGTTTTGATCAGAGAGAACAGCTGAAGGTCAGGTTTAAATAGATGTACAACATTAGCCAGGCTTGATTGGCCATGGCTTTAGCATGTATCTCTGAATGACTATGCAAATATTGATGTTTAGTAAACACAGAATACTGAATGCACTACTTGAAATTAAAAACAAATACAAACCAGTACACATCAACTCTGGACAATGCTTTGAATATATTTATTGGTAAACTGTGGGATTAGAAGAATAGCTACATTTTTTAACAAAAAGAGAATCCTTTAATATAGGACATTGGTCCTTGTTCCAGTATTGTTTTGCGGGTAAGATCCGTTTGCGGTGCTCCTAGATGTTAGCAGACAGACTTCTAGTGCCATTAGTGACCCTGGATCAAAGTCCCTAAGGGAAATGAGCAGCTGACTCATAACATCTCTTCATTACTCTTTACACTCTTTCTTAAATGTGACTGAGATATATGTTATTAAATGGAGATTGGTAGGGGGTTGTGAAGGAATCCCTGGTGTCCCTTCACAGTGTCTTTTTTTAAACTAATTTGCTGATTAGTATTTCTTAAGTATAATCAGCATACTGTGGAATGACTACAAGCACAGTTAGATTGTGAGTAGTGAGAAACAACATAAATCCTAAAGGGGTTATTCAGCTCTCTTTGAGGAGTTAAAACCTTTTATAAAAACTTCAATGAAGAAAAGTAATTTTTCTCTTGTTCTTTTCTATTTTTTTGCACCATCCTGTTCATGGGCTGAACCCTGGTTTCTGCAACTTATTTCATTATTTTTATGATGATCTTCAGATTTTAAGTGTCATGTTGATGGACGGGGGTTTTTTTCCTGTTCTCTGTAACGTTTTCTTAGCTTTTATTCATCTTCTAGTTCTCAATGGTGTTCATGTTACCACTGGACATAAAGGTTATATTGATATTACTCTTAAAGCTTATCCTGAATTTGTTGATCCCCGTTCTTTTCTCATGATTGATTCAGGATGTTGGTTTCTTTACTTAGAACTTACAGTATAATGAGCTTCCCAAGATGTTTTGACAGACTCCTGCAATCAGAGCTTTTGCATTAGTTAATAGTTCTTCCTAACCACCACTGAAAATCTTCATGTTTATTTCATAAAGATGACAGTGTTGAAAAATCATTTTTGTGGCAATACTAATCCTGCTATTTTTCAAAACCTTGTCAAGGTTATAAAAGCTGTTAGCAGCATTTGGTCATCATTGCAGGATGTCTACCACAGTATCGTTTTCATTGCAAGACTCCACTCTTGATAGGAAACCTGACTTTTTTTTTTTTTTTTTAATATTTCTCTTTCTGAAAGTATTGACCTTTTGGCATATTAATAACCATGTTTTTGTCTTCCTTTCATTGATGAAACCATCAACCTGTTTTGTTTTGATTTGCTTGCTGTTTGGTGGGTCTTCTGTATACCATTAATACACAGAGCTGACCCAGGTAATGCTGTCAGCAAAATCACTGTTTTAATTTGTTCATAAATCCATAAGATAGTTTCTTTATAATCAAACACTCAAAGTCCATGAACAATAGCCAGGTACAGAAAAGCCTTAAACTGCAGCCACTACAAACTACCAAAGCATATTTCCCACCATCTCTAGCAACAGTGTTGCTCTATTGGTTACTGCAAAATCTCTTCCCTTGTACTCTACAGAATGCCATCCATAATTTTCCAGAGATCATCTTGTATATTCCATAAAACTGTTCGAGCAATGCAGACATTTTATCAAAAAAGTGCTTGTTGATCTATATCCCTTTCAATCCACAATGTTGGAGAAGAATTTGCTCTGCATACATGAACTCGATATTTTCAAAACCTCCCTGCTCTGCTGTTAGCTGAAGATCTATTTATTTCTTTATGTTCTGTGATGCTGCACATTTTTGTAACACACTGAGACTTGTTACTGTAGGTAAAGTCACCTATCCTTCAAAATGTACTGTACAGTCTTTTTTCATTTTTCCTCCCCTCTTCATTCCACATTCTGTTTAAAAGTATATGGGAAGTCTGGAGGGTTGTTTTTGTTATTTGATTTAAGCTTTTCTGTGGTTAAATGTATCAAAACTCTGGTGTGAAAAATTCAAAGTGATCAATGCAGAAGAAGAAGTAATGTTGCTACACATTCTGACTTCATTTTTTTTTTTTAATTTAAGGAAACTGTAATTCAGCTTTTCAGAAAATGCATGAACAATACATATAAAATGCCTTATATCTTGGCTAATGTGGCAGTATCACCATAGTATAAATATAGGATACATTATTCTGGATCC